>NC_092877.1:18578670-19178670 GCF_028372415.1 Notamacropus eugenii
TTTCCTTCTCCAGCTCATTTTATAGGTGAGGAAATTGAGGCCAACAGAATTAAGTGACTTGCCCAGGATCACAGAGCTAGGAAGTGTGTGAGGCCAAATTTGAACTCAGGAAGGTGAATCTTCCTGACTTTGGGGCCAGCACTCTGTCCACTGCGTTACCTAGCTACCCTTTTCAATCAATAAACACCCGTTAGTTCTTGTGTGCCGGGGACCGTGCTGGGTGCAGGGGCTACTGACAAAAAAAGGTAACAGATTTTCCCTCAAGGAACTCAGGAACTTTTATGGGGGACACATACCTAGATGTTTATAAATACAAGGTAATTTGGGGTATGAAGACATTCGCAGCTGGGGGATCAAGAGAGGTTTCATCTTGAAAGCGGCTCTGTGTTGAGTTTGAAGGAAACAGGGGGTGTGGTGAGTTTCGTGTATGTTAGTTTTGTTTTTCCATGTTCCTGGAGGGTAAAAAACATTTCTTATACCTCTTTTCTCTTCCTTCTCTTGTAGTTAGACTTATTTCAAGGAAGTTTGTGGTTAAGCTTATTTTGATTGTTAAGTGAATAATATTTTCCTATAGTGCAGTTGAAAGGCCATTGGCTTATTAGTAGGAGGGCTTGAGTTTGAAGACCCTTTCTGATGCTTTCTATCACTGTGACCCTAGGGAAGTCACTGTATGACTCTGGGCCTTATTTTGCTCCTGTGAGCTCTTTCCACTAATGCAGATTGGTGACTGATGAGCACCTTAGAGCCTTGGGCATTCAGGGTTCCAGGTCTGGGGTCCTGGGAGGTGAAGCACTGTTTGAACCGGGGTTTTGAGGACTCAAGTTCAGCTTTCCGTTTTCTAGAAGTAAGGTGGTGAAGTGAGTAGCGTGCTGGGCTGGGGGTCAGAAAGCTGCCTCAGACAGCTTATCAGCTCGGTGACTCTGCGTAAATCGTTTGTCGTTTGTCAGCCTCAGTTTTTCTCATCTATGAAATGAGGTAATAATAGCACTTACTTCACAGATTGTTGTGAGAATCAAATGAAGAAACACCACCTAATGACCAGCCAGCTGTTCTTACTCACTGTCCCGTGCTGTCTCTTCATGTCACAGGTGTAGAAGCTAAAATGAGTGCAAGCTGAAGTTTTTACTGTAATTAAGCTTCATCTAGCATTACTGTTGAATCTTTTTTAAAATTTTTATATTGCAGGAGCCAAATTTTATTATGGATAAAGACTTTACGACTGAGTCAACTCCCTATTCCCTTCAAAGTTCTTCAGAACCATTGTTTTCTATCCAGATATTAGAATTTAAAGCAAGTTTGTTAGAGGCGTTAGAAGAATTACGCATGAGAAGGGTAAGGACTTTTTAGTTGTTATGATTATTTTAAAGACAGTATTTGATTTTGATCAGATCTTTTATGCCCCTTTAAAAATTCCAGAATTATTTCCCTGAAATATTGGTCCTAATGTAATGTTATGATGGATCATCAATCTGTTCCAGTGTAAGTATTTTTCTAAAGGTAAAGACTGAAGCCCACTAATGTTTTCTCATTCTGGGTGACCCCTGTCCATGTCTTTCCACTGAACTTCCATATGGGATCTGCCCACTATGCAAATATACTTATCTAGGCCTTTTGCCTTTGCCAGGATGTCTATGCAACACCTGGGCTGTTTGTTACTCCTCACTCTCCCTGTGTAACTGGCCACTTTCTTTTCTAATCAGACATTTCCTTGGTAATTTCTTTTATTCCACTATGCAAGTCATGTCTGATAATATGTAGCAGACGCCTTACTCCCACCATGTCTTTCCATTGCTCTTAGTGTCATGCAGAATTCTGATTCATCAGAGATGGTGGTGTTCCATGACTTATCACTATGACGCTATGAGAAGAATATAGATATTCAAAGATGGCTTTTTGTTTCAGAGAGCAACTTGAGATCATTGACCGTATGAGCAACTTCCCAAATTCAACCTCTGCTAAGCACTGCTATGTCCTAGGCACCATGCCAGGCACTGGAGGCACAAAGGCAAGAATGAAACAGCTCCTCAAGGAGTTTGTGTTGTAGGAGGGGAGGCAACATGGGCATATCTAAGTGAACATACAAAACATATGCAAAGTAAGCTACGTGGTGATTTTGGTCAGGAGGGCACTAGCCACCAGGGAGATCAGGAAAGACTGACTGGAGAAGGTGGTGCTTCAGATGAGGTTTGAAGGAAGCAAGGGGGTCTAAGAGGTAAACGCATCCCAGGGAGAGAGGATATCCCAAGCATGGGGCACAGCCAATGCAAAGGCAGTTTGACTGGACCACAAAGGGTGGGAAAGGGGAATGATGTCTAGCAGTTTGGAAAAGTATGTTGGGACCTACTGGTATGTGAAAGAATTTTAAAATTAACCAACCTAAAGAGTATATTTTTTATCTAAAAAGTATTTCATTCAATAAGCATTAAGTACCTGCTATTATACCAGATGTTTTGCTAAGTGCTGGAGATACAAAAAAATGACAGTCTAGTTCATTATCCATCCGTTCAAGAAATGTACTTAGCTCTGTGTAATCTAGCTGAATGGGCTGCCCATACAACTGCATATCATAATACCAGATGTTTTGCTAAGTGCTGGAGATACAAAAAAATGACAGTCTAGTTCATTATCCATCCGTTCAAGAAATGTACTTAGCTCTGTGTAATCTAGCTGAATGGGCTGCCCATACAACTGCATATCATAATCTGTACTCAGCTTAGCATTAGACCTGGCCCTGGGGCAGAGTTGCCCTGGCAGCAGATTGAATTAGAAGTAAATGAACCATACCTCACCCCTCTCTGGGAGGGACATGGGTCCTTCTAAGTCTGCAACACCTTCCTTTGACTGTCTGGCCACTGATCTCTGGGCAGGACCAGATTTGCCATCTGTCCTACCATTGTCCATGCATAGCCCAACCCCCACTATCATTTCCACTCTCACTTCTTACTCTAGTGAGAATGATAATCAAATCAACAGTCTCATTGCTCCTGTGAAGGATTTGATACCCTTGTTCTGCAGTCTTCAGAATCCCTATTCTATATTCAGAGTCCCAGGCTGCCTAGGCAGAAGCTCCCTTTCCATACTGCCACCTTCTGCTTCCTCCTACTCGTCCATCACATTCTTATTTCTCCTCTATCTATAGCCCAATCAAGCTTCCCTTCCAGTGTGGACCACTTGTTCTTTTGATAAAAACTGCCTATCACATTAGACTTCCAAGTTTCATGGTCTTCCATTTCTAAGTTAATTTCACATGATTTCACTTTGAACACTCTGCATTACAGCAAAATTTACCATTCTCTGAATCCAGGGTTCTATCTCTTGCCATTGTGCTTTTGTCCAGAGTATTATCCTTAGCATATACTCCCTTCTTACATCTACCTCTTAGAATCTTTGCTTAACCATTATACTATCTGCTATGGAAAGTTTTCCCTAGTGATGATGCTCTTTCTTTCCTCAAATAATGATATATATATTTATCATTCTATTTATATGTTGTACTCTCTCCTCCTAGACCTCTTCCCTATTCCATAGAATGTAAGCTTCCTGAGGTCAGACTTGTTTATTTTGTTTTTAATTCTTCACAGTCTAGTACCTTGTACATAACAGGGGATTAATAAATACTAGTTGATTTGAATTTCCCAAATATCTTCCCCATTCCTGTGAAGAGTTCACAAACATTTCCATGATACCTTCATCATGGCTCTTAAATGATCCCGGAGTGAACAGTCTTTTGTGTGATAATCATAAACACGTGACACACTTACCACTAAATCTTAATGGCTCATGCTTGCCTTGATGCTTGCCAGGGTCTGTGCAGACTGCCTCCCCACACCTAAATAGAGGGAAAAAGTAGCTAAAACAACATTTAAAAGTGCAAAACAACAAAAAATTATCATGGTCCTGGGAATTTTCATTTGGGGATTTCTTTTAGGGAGTGACCAGGGGAATTCTTTCTATTTCCACATTAACCTGTGGTTTTAAGAGGCCTACATTAGAATAAGAGTTGAGAAAGGTTTCCTGTAGATGTTGGGATTTTAGCTGGAACTTGAAGAAAGCCAGGGAAGCCAGTTGGCAGAGATGAGGAGGGAGACTCTTCCTTTAATGGGAAGCAGCCAGTGAAAATGGACAGACAGCTGATGCAATATCAAGGAGGTTAGTGCCATTGGCTCACCGAATATGTTGTGGGAAAGGGGAAGAGAGAGGGAGAGGAGATGACCCATGACCTCCTGAGGTGATCCCTTTCACTTTTGGATAGCTTTAATTATTAGGACATTTTCCTTGCATGAAATCTAAATTTGCCTCGTGATAACTTCTAACCATTACTCCCAGTACTGATCTCTAGAGTCAGACAGAGCAAGTCCAGTCCTTCTTCAGGTGGCAAAGTCCTAATCTGAAGATATCCAATATGGTTCTCCAAGTCTTCTCCAGGTTAAACATCCTCAAGGCCCCTGTATCAAACCTCATGCTTTCTTCTGAATACTCTCTAGCTTATAAATGTCCTTTCTTAAATATGTCACCAAGAACTGAACACAACACATCAAATGTAGTCTGACCAGGGCAGAATACAACAGGATTAGTACCTCTTTATTCTTGCAAGCTATGCTTTTTTTTCCTTTTTTTGCAATGCCATGCAACAAGATCTTACTAGCTTTTTTGGCAGCCAAATTACACTTTTTACAGAAAACACAGTTCCCTAAAACTGCCAAATTCTCCTCAGAACTGCCCTCAAGCAATGCTTCCCACATCTTGCACTGGGAAAGTTTAGTTTTTGAACTTAAATGAAAGTGTTTACATTTATTCCTATTAAATTCCATCTTATTCAGTTCAATCCAGTGTCTTATGCCCTGTCAAGATGTTTTTGAATTCTGTTTCTGTCATCTCTGTGTTAACTATCCCTTCTAGCTTTCAGTCATCTTAAAAAAACCCCAGTCATTGATAAAAATATCAGACATAAAAAGCATAACTCTCTGAGGTGCCCCATAGGAAAACTCCTTACAAGTTGACAAGGATCCATTAATAATCCTCCAGATAATTATTCAGTCAATTCAAATCCATCTAATTGTACAATTAATTATCGAGCCAACATTTCTCCATCAACACAACAGGTTTTACTCTTTTACTCTATAAGAGTTCCTAGCCTCTCCTGCTAGGGGGCATCTTTCTTAATCAGAGGGTGTTCCCTTTAAGGGCATCTCCCTTAAGGAGGCATCTCCCTTAAGTGGCCCTCTCCCTTGGGGGGGGCAGCCCCCCCCTTAGGGGGCTGCAACTTCCTTAAACTGCATCTCCCTTAAGGGGCAAAGGAACCCGCTTGGTGTGTTCTGTTATCCCCCAATAATGCCTTTTATTTGGAAGCAGCCTGAGCAAATTCTTTCAAGACATACAACATATACCCCAACATTTTGGGGTGACCCTAGTCCTCATCACTGTGAGCTACAATTTAGCAACTGTGTTCCAAAGGGAAACAAATAAGGCCATCTCTATGTATGGACTACTCTTGATGAATTTTTGTAAATTATTTCCTCTTCTAGATATACACTAACCATGTCTTTAATAGTCTGTGCAAGAATTTTGCCAGGAATAGAAGTCAAACTTACTGACCTGTATCTCCCTCCTTCCTGGCTCCCCCTTCCTACCTCTTTCTTCCTTTAGAGTTCTTTGGGCAAAGCTGAATAATCACTTTTAGAGCATGGTGTAGAAGGAATTCTTTTAGCATGCCAGTTGACTTAGATTATCTCAGAGGTCCATTCCAAATTGGAATTCTGTGATTTTGTTATTTTAACACCTGGTATCTAATGAACTATATGAGAATATGGAAATGGTATTTAAGGATATGAAGCAGAGAAGAGTGCATAGATAAGACAAAATATTTAGTTTGGTGGCAACACAGTTTTAAAGAAACTAAGGGACTGAGTTTTCAAGATCTCATAAGAAGGAGGACACTCCCAAATACTAAAATAGATCATTAATATCAAAAAAGGTAACTGAGAAGACATTAGCGTCTGGTGACTTATTCACCTACATTCTCTTACTTGTAAATTTCTTATAAGAATGCCATTAGCTTTTCAGTACATAGATCTTAGAGCCATCCCCCAGGTGGGCAATGAGTTTCTCCCAGAATTGCATAAAAGAGCAGCTTGGGAAATGGCACAGCACTTTCACTAATCCTGAAGTTGTTCCCAAACATGAAAATCCATCCTTTGAGTCATTTTCTCAGTGTTACCATAAGGCTGTGAATACTAGGATTTTAGAAGAATGAAAATTGCAAGTGCTGTGAAAGCTATCAGAAAGGCATATAGTTGGTACATATTGTCTGCAATATATTTTCAAGGATGACCTAGGTATGAGGCTGGAAAAAATGGGCAGAGATAATAGATGGACACCTTAAGGATTGCACTAATATCCAAAAAATACTAAAAGGTTCAGAGGAAGTTCTTCAGTATATTAGATAGATTTTCTTTGAAGGATATATGAAAGAATATGGACAAGAATTGCACAGGATAAGAAAATATGATCTCATTGCTATCTGTGTTGATGGAGACAATGCTCACATCAGTGAGATCATGTATTTATTGAAGTAAATGAGAGTGAAAAAGTTCTCAGAGGGTGAGTATAAAGAGAAATCCAAGACACTAAGAAATAAGCATCAGTGAACAATCACTGTTATGGCTTAAAAACCATGATAGGAGACGGAAAATGAACAGTGATGTAAGAGAATCAGGTTGTGGCGGTAATAGTGGTTTCAGAGAAGTGATAGAGAATTGATTGAGGTGTAAAAAATATGATTTTGCCATTTAAGAGTGGTATTTTATTATGGGTGTGTGTGGGGAATTAAAGCTTAATTACATGGAGGTTAAAGAGTGTATGGATGGATGAGGAAATGAAAGCAGTGAGTATAGAGTACACATTCCATAAATCCAACTGTGAATGAGAGAACAGAAATAGAATGTTAGCTTCAGGGGACTATGGGGTGAAAGTTTGGTTTTCTCAGTTTAGAGGAGATGTGTATATCTGGAGATAAATCGGAAGTGGGCATCACCTATTGGTGATGGCCACTTGCTGGTTAAATTTTTGGTTGTAACAGTACATGAAACAAAGAAAAACACAAATTGGCTTTTAGTCCAATGGTATCCCTTATGCTTCTTCGGGGATAGCAGTAGGGAAAATGATGGAAAAGGGACAAGAAGGCATCAAGAATCAATTTTTAGGTGATCTTTAAACTTTAATTTGTCTGTTAGTATTTTAAATGTGAGATCCTTGTCCATTGACCAGTCAGTGAATGTACATATCACTGGAAAAGCGGAATAATATCATTATTGATATTTTTGCTATAAATGAAACCAGAATAAAGAAAGAAGTTGCAGGTTAGTGGAAAGGATGGGTCACAGGTACTTTTTTAAAAAAATTATTTAGTTACTTTTAGCATTCATTTAAAAAAATTGAGTTCTGAATTCTTTCCTTCCCTCCCACCCCTCTTTCACCCACTGTAAAGGCAAGAAATGTTATATCAATTTTGCATGTGAAATTTTGTAAAATATATTAACCATGTTGCAAAGAAGGCAAAAAAATAAAGTGAAAAAAATATGCTTCAATCTGCATTTAGACTCCATCAGTTCTTTCTTTGGAGGTGGGTAGAATCATAAGTCCTTCAGAATTGTTTTGGATGGTTGTATTAATCAGAATAGCTAAGTCATTCACAATTGATCATCATGTAATATTGCTGTAACTGTACAATATGCTGCTTACTTTACTTTGCATCAATTCATATGTCTTCCCAAATTTTTCAGAAGTTATCCTGCTTGTCATTTTTATAGCACAATAATATTCCATCACATTCATATACTACAACTTGCTCAACTGCTCCCCAATTGATGGACATCCCCTCAGTTTTCCATTTTTGCCACCACAAAAAGAGCTGCAGTAAATATTTTTGCACATATAGGTCCTTTTCCTTTTAAAAAAAATCTCTTTGTGATACAGACATGGTAGTGGTATTGCTAGACCAAAGGATTTTATACAGTTTTATAGCCCTTTGGGCATAGTTCCAAATTGCTCTCCAGAATGGTTGAAGCAGTTTACAACTCCACTAACAGTACATTAGTGTCCTAATTTTCCCATCCCCTCCAACATTTGTCATTTTCCTTTTCATTCATATTAGCCAATCAGATAGTGTAAGGTGGTACCTCAGAGCTGTTTTAATTTTCTTTTCTCTTATCAGTAGTGATTTAGATTATTTTTTCATGTGACTGTAGATAGCTTTGATTTCTTATCTGAAAATTGCTTGTTCATATCCTTTGATTATTTATCAGTGAGGGAATGACTTGTATCTCATAAATTTGATTCATTTTTCTACAAAATTGAGAAATAAGGCCTTTATCAGAGAATTTGATATAATTCCCCTCCCATTCCCAGCTTCCTGCTTTGCTTCTAATCTTGGCTGAATTACTTTTGTTTGTGTAAAACGTTTTTAGTTTAATGTGATCAAAGTTATCCATTTTATATCCTATGATCTTCTCTATCTCTTATTTGATTGCAGATTCTTCCCTTATCCATATATTTGAAGGTAAAGGTTTTCATGTTCACCTCACTTGCTTATGGTATCACCTTTTATCCCTAAATCATGTACCCATTGTGACTTAATCTTGGCATGAGATTTTGATTTATACCTAATTTCTGCGAAACAGCTTTCCAGTTTTCCCATTACTTTTTGCCAAATAGTTCTTGTCCCAAAAGCTTGAGTTTTGGGGTTTATAAAACACTAGGTTACAATGGTCTGCTTTCAGTTGTATATTGTATATCCAATCTATTCCACTGATCTACCACTCTATTTCTTAGCCAGTACCAGATTATTTTGATGATTACCACTTTGGTACTGTTAAGCCACCTTCTTTTGCATTTGTTTCCCTGCTGATTCCCTTAATATTCTTGATCTCACTGGTACTTCTTGGAGAGGTAAAGAAAGGAGTTGGTGTAATTGGTTTTTTTTAAATCACATTCTAAAGGTAACAAGAAATATTATTCCATGGGATATCTAGTTATCTCATTTTGCAGCACTTAAAAGTATTTGTACAAAGACTACCATGCAAAAACTGAAAATTATGAATCAGTCTTAGTTATCAGAGATGAAGAAGTGGAGGAATTATGGGAAAAATTCCATCAGCCTATCCAAATTAAATCAATATAGGATTGTGGGATCTTAGATTCAGAATGGGAAGGGACCTGAGAGGTTTTGGAGCAAGGCCTCCTCATTTTGCAAATGTATTCTGAAAGTAACTTTGATGCAAGAGTGGGAAACGATGAGGAAAGTTCAAATTATGGGGAAAGCATGGTTCAGGAAAAAGGAACACAAGAGGTCATAGACTTATAGGCTACCCAGAAGCCACACACTTTTACATAAAGAATACTTCTGTTGCAAAGGGAAATAGTAAGTGCTAGACATAGTAATTAACAAGTAATGTGAAAAATGAAATAATTAATATTTTAATAGATAGAGAAAGACTTGTAATTAGTGTGGGAAGTACATTTCAGTCAGTTGTCTGGGAGTACTGACTTCTCAATGCAAATATCAAAAGTAAAAAACCAAGTAAAATAAGGAATGGGAAAAATACAGTGTGCAAGTGAAAGAATTCTGAACTATTTAAACAAGTAATAAGTAATTAGGAATGGGAATTGATATAACAAATGACATCAGTGCCCACTGCAATTTAAGTGCTATAAATTTATTGCCACAGCAGGAAGACCAAAAGAACCTAAAGAGCACCTTAGTAAACATTTGACCTGCCAGATGGAAAGAAATTGTGGACAGAGGCAGTACCAATTTAGGATATGAACTTAATTGTAAAATCTTATGAAAAAGGATGTTGAACAGATGTACAGATGAGGGTAAAACTAGCTTCAAGAAAGCTTGATAAGAAGTTCAATTAAGTGTAGATATCCCAAGAGGATTAATAACAACAATGGAAGAAGGAGAACAAACAGAAGAAAAATAGAAAAGAGCTGTAAATATTACGACAATAAGCTGGTTTTTTAAAATCAAGAACAAGGAAACCTCCACATTGGTGGAGGGAGAAGGGTCAGTGAAGTGAATGAAGATGACTAAAGCAGCCACGTTGGACCAAGTATCCATAAAGGACATATTGCTGGACAAAACACTATTGTGAAAATGCTGAGGAATCAATATATAAGATATCTGAAGGGGGAGAAGATACTAAGACAGTGGAAATAATGAGACCTTGCTAATAACCCAAACTCCTGCTTTGTATTCCTGCTATTTCACTTATACAAGTTTTTTTGTGTGTGCAAGTCATATCTACAAAAATGGCAACTTCATCCATTAGGGTATTAGTAGGGAATAAGAAAGCTTTAACAAGCTGTATTCAACAGTGGAGCTTATCTTTACCATTTTTCCATTGACTAAAAGATGTAGAGAATATAAGATTTTGCTTATTATTTGTAAATTATGAAAAAATTGATTTGGTAGTATCTTAAAGGCTGTTTTCTAAAAAAGTGTTTCCCATTCACATTTCAAAATCATTTAAGATTCCTTGAAAAACATAACAACAGAAACAACTCTTATCATTGACACGGATTATAAATATCAAGTGAGACATGAAAAAGGGAGATATATACTCACCCAAGTATACTCACTGTGATGGAGAAGAGTCTTCACAAAGTCCAGGTTGAAGACGGTCTCTTGGTTTATGGTGAGTTGTTTCAGATGCATCTCTTTGTGGGTAACATTGTACTGATTGCATTAAACTCTGAAATATTGCACAGGTTCCTGCAAGAGATCTGTAATCATTCAGAAGAGTTTGGAAAGACCAAGTGAATGAAGAATGTCTTTTGTCCAGATTGCCTATATTTGGATGGAAAATCTCTAGAACTTGTCTGTTAGCATAAATATTTGAGACAGGTAATACAGATAGTCAAATAGTTGGGCTTGAAGTTGATCAGGAAAAGACTGAGCTGGATTGCTTTTGGAAAATTGCAAAGCTCCTTTAGTGATTTAATTGCAAATTCCTTGAATGATTCCAAGCTTTCCATAGACACAAAGGGTTATCTTTCTGATACCAATATTCTTTTGGTGGTATATGCAGTGAGCCATGGAATACAACAGTCTGAAGCATTAGAAATCTATATCACGAGGCAATGGAGAAGTACAAGGTATGTGTGAGCAGGCTGCAACATATAACTGATGAGGAATTTGAAAGATGAATAGAAATAAATGATCATCAAGGAAATGTATGATAATAAGTGAAAATAGGTTGGTCATGTGATGAGAGTGAGAGATGACAGATGGATCAGAGCCAGAGTGTTCCACTGGTACCCTTGAAATGTCAGGAGAAATTGAGGAAGATTTCCTGCACATTGGGCAGTAAATATATGAGAGGAGCATGGACAAGAGTGATACAGGATGAGGAGACATAGATGGATTGAAACCTGCTTTGTTGAAATAAATTCCCATATTGATAAGATTATAGATCCATCTGAGTATCTGAGTAAGGTATATAAACAGTGGAGAGGGAAATATTGAAAATGCTAAATCAAAGCAAGTATACAATTTAAGGGATAAGATCCTAGAGGAGAGAGATGAGATCAATAGCATGGGTGAAAGGGCTAGCCTTAGAAAGGAGAGATAATTGTTCTTGTGAAACAGTGATAGGGAAGATGCTTTGAGTTGGAGAAAAAAAGAATAGTGAAGGAGCTCTTGGTAGATGACTTTAAGATACTATGTCTATTTAATCTCTGACTGGGGAGAAAGTTTCATAAACCATGTTATAGGAGAGTAGAGGGACTTGTAGGAATTTCTACCTTGTAGGAATTTGTGGAGAAAAATAGTTGTATATCATTCATAGGAAAATCCTAGACTGTTTAGTACCACATTCTATCCAAATTGGAGACCTAATTTTAGCATTCCATTTTCCTCTGACAGATAGAAGAACATGAGGGCAGGAATGGACTAAAAGGCCGAGGGAACAGCTGGAGATCTTAATCTTAGACTACTAAAATTAGTTTTAAAAGGCAGTAGAATGGTAAGGATCCAACTGGAAAAATTCTTTGGCAGAAGCAATCAGAGAAATTTTTCATGATTTAAAAAAAAAACTTTGAATTTGGCTCAGAAAACAGTAAGCCAAAAAACAATTTTAAGAAATTCTATTGGATTTGATTTTACTGCAAATAACTTCATAATGAATGATTTGAAATTTTTATACTTTGAAAATAGGTTTCTCACATTTCATTACATTTACTTGAAATCATTTCTAAAGAAGCAGTTAGTAGATTTTCATCTGTGAAACTCAGGTATATTCTATATGATAAAAAAAGGATGACCTTATTTCACTTGAATTTTGGAAAAATAGTATAAAGAAACAAAATATTTTATGATATGAACAAATTTAAAAGAAGTTTTATACATGAGCATTTGAAATATTGTGTAAAAGTATTTTTGTAGAAAATAAGAAATAGTTACATTGTTTTAAAAATATTTAGACCCTCTAATATATAAAGTAATGGAAATTAAATATTTTGGTGACAATTTGAAGGAAATTCAACACACCATTCTATAAGATAAAAGTACTTCTATTTTTTTAAATTATGGAACTAGCAAACACTGTACTACATACATTTGCTGTGAACTTTGTAGAGCACATGTGGGATAGAAAAATGAGCTTTGGAGTTTCTTTCTTTCGATAGTTTTTCAAACAAGCTGGCTGGCAGTTTTCCCTCAAGGCTAATATATTTTTGTCTTGTGGTGGCCTACCACCCTTACATTTTTAACCCAGTATGACCTTTGGTTAGAGTGCCAACCTGTTAAAATGACTGTTTTAAATTTAAAATAATTTTGTGAGTTTGTTACTTCCTGTTAGTATGAACTAGAAGGAAAACTCTTGTTCTATTTATATTATTAAGAGGGACTTAAACATTAGGGAATTGAAAAGGTTAGTACTATATTTCTACTTTTAAGTGTTGTATTTATAGGTTATCTATGCTAAATAAGTTTTTTTAATCACAAACTTCAAATTTATTTTGCAGTGATTTAAAGCTAAAATAAAAGTAGGTATCAACAAATGAGAAATACTTTTATTTAATTAAGCAAATATGCTTCCTCTATGTGACTGTTATTTCCTTTAATTATTACATGTAATGCCCTATTCTATATATGTTCCAGTTTTACAGAGACAGCATTTCGATTGATTTATATTAATCCACCAATATTTATTTAGCATTCATTGTGTAGCTGCTACTGTATTAGAGACTATGAGTCATACAGAAGAAATATAAAACAGGGTCCTTGTCCTCAAGGAACTGATAATTTGATTGAAGAGCTGAAACTAACATGTGACATGAACTCAGCTGTAAAATGGAGATGGTAATAGCACCCACCTGGCAGAGTTGCCAGGAGGATCGAAGGCAATATTTGTTAGCATTTAGCTTTGTGCCTGGCTCATGGTAGGCACTGTATAAATGCTTTTTCCCTGGAGTGATTAAGGAGCAATTAAATGACAATTAGTATGTTTATGACTGGCAGGTATGGCAGAAATTGCATGGTGTGGAGGGAATCCCTTTTTTGTTATGGGCTGTTCTAGAGTCCACGGAGAGCCCCTGTAACCTGAAATTCTGTTATTCTAAGTTTAGAGAGGAAAAGATGAATTTGCATTAGAGAAGTTGGGAATTAAATTCATCTTTGAAGGAACATTAGGATTTTGATAAATTGGCAGGAGGGAAAACTGCAAGGGGCTCCATAGGCTAGTGTAAATTGTAAATCACTAAGAATGAACATAGTGCGTTTAGGTGAGAGTGAAGAGATTGATTCTCCTGGAGAGGAGGTGTTCTTGGTGGAAAGAGAACTGGACTTGGGGTGAGGCTACCTGGATTTGGGTCCCGCTTCAGATATTTACTAACTGTGTGATCATTTAACCTAACAACCTTTCTGTTTCCTCATGGAGACCATTGTGAAAGAAGTATTTTACTCTTGTGAAGAAAGTAATTTTCAAAAGCTTAAACTAACATAAGTGTGAATTATTATTTTTTGTGGGTAATAAGGTTGAAGAGGTAGGGTGGGACCAGATTAGGAAAGCCAGGCTGAGGAGTTTAGACTTGAGGCAGTAGAGGATCATTGTAGGTTCTTGAACTGGAAATGATAGGTTGAAAACAGTGCTTTGAAATGACTAGTGTGGCAGTGGTATACAGGAAGAACTGGAGAAGGGAGAGACTGTAGGCTGGGATACTATCTAGGAGGCTGTTGGAGTAATTCAGGCTGGCAGTGATAAGGCCTTAGACTATGCTATGGCAGGGGAAATGAAAAGACACTCTGTATGTGAATCATAAATAATAATTAAAAACAGAAAGACATAGCACATCTCTCTCCATACAACAGAAGGCCCAGGCCTGGAACATATTCCTTATCAATTTCCACACCTTGATATCCTTTTCTTCCTTTAAAGAACCAGCTAAGTCACTGACTGACCTTTTCATAAAACCTTTCTTGATATCTCTAGCTTAAAGTGAAATTGATCTCTTGTGAATCTCTTTCTATAATTGTCTACATCCTGCCATATTTTTTTGCATACGTGTTTGATTCCCTCTGGCTCCCTCCTACTCCCTTCTGACAAAAATTTAAGCTTTTTAGGACAAGATTTTTACATCAGTGTATTCATGGTACCTGGCACAATGTCTTATACGTAGTTGTTGCTTAATAAAAGTTTGTCACTTAATAAATTCCAATTGAATTGACATGCTGAAATGAAGATTGGCATTTTAGTTTTTTTAACCTGAACTTTATCAGTCTCTTCTCTGTTACCTATTGGCAGAGTGATTTATGGTAGAGTGAAAGGGAAGGAATTGAGCAAGCTCTTGCATTAGGGTGAATACTTGAATAAATTCTGGGATACACTTTTCCTTCTGAGACTTCACAGTACAATTATCTTATTCTAGAAAAGATGGAAAATAATTTTAAAAAATGATTCACTTATACTCTATTTGATGTAGCATTTCAAAGGATAAAGAAAAATGAACTCTGGATCATATTTTCCTGTTACTCATATGTGTTTTTTTATTCTAAAAAATACCTTGGAACAGTTTGTTTAAGGTGAAATTCTAGTCTTTAACACAAATACTAAACGTTATTTGGAAAGTTATTTTAAGACTTTTATACTGTGTTATGTTTGAGATAGATTTCTTTTATCTCTAATCAAAAACCAAACTCCTATGAAAGAATGATAACTATTTGATGGAACTGCATGAAAAATTGAATAGTTCAATTTCGTAGGAGGTGTATTATGAGTTTGAAAAAGATAGTAGAAGTACTTAGCTGCAGTTTTGGCTGCTTGGTCATGAGCCAGCTGTACTTTGTTCCTAAATCTGTTCAGGGTCAAGAATTGAAGAGGCCTGACCAATGCACAGCCCGTCTTGTAAAACTACAGCCTGAAGCAAACACTTTAAAAAATCATGACACTTTCTAAAGGTTATAACGAGTAAATAAACCATCAAATTACTCCTCTTTTATTGTTTTTGTAAAAACACTTAAATCCTTGTAGTCCTTGTAGTCCTAAGGCACATAATAAAAAAAAAATAAATGGTAGGTTTTGTTGTACTTTATTCAGGTTACAACTGGATGCTCTTCCTAAATTTATTAACTTTTTTATGAGCAATTTAATTTAGTAAACGTTTTTTTTGTACTAACTTTTTAAAGTGCCCTGTTAGGTAGATGGAATGAAGAAAAATAAAAGTTTAAAAACAGTAAAATGATAAGACTTTTCTGTAGAAATCATGAACTTTAATGAAAACAAATACAATAGTAGAGGCTAATTAAAACTGGTGCTAATGAATGAAGATAGTCACTTTTTAGGCATTTTGTTTTTCCTATAGTGAGAGATATCCTCTACATTACTGTTAGAGACATGATTTCACCCACAAAATAACAAACTTTTTTAGAATAGTGAAATGTTATTTAATGTGGTTTACAAATACTATTTACCATATTATTGCTGAGTTTTTCCATACAGTATTCTTATCAAATCATTATAATTTATTTGAAAGTTAACAAAAGTTCTCCAAAATTGTTGTGACTTCCACTCTTGCTAATTGAGAATGCCATTGTCTTTTTTGCTTAGCTTATTCATCCATCTGAACTTCCATGACACTTGGTTTGTAATTCTTTTATTGTAGTTACTTAAATCTACCTTATTTATAATAAACTTCTTGAGAACAGAAACTGTTCTTTATTCATCTTTGTATATCTCACAGTGCCCCACAGGTATGAGGAACTTAATAAACATTAGAAGGAACAAATATGATATAGGTGGATGAGAAAGTTGGACGAAGTCCTTTTGATGCATGTCTCGCTATCAGCTATCTTTTAGAGAATCCTTGGTACCTGTGAGGCACATATATTCAGTGTGATCTCTGACTTCTAGGAGTCTAAATTATAGATTCATTGCAAATTTTTAAAAGTTGAACATTTAAATTTATGGGTTATTACTGATTTAAACTTACAAAGTTTTTCAACTTGTAAAATTCTGAAATTATTATCAGTTTGAAAAAATTCATTATCTTCTCCTCCCCTCTTGCTGTTGAACCATCCCTTGTTACAAAGTTAAGATCAAAAACATCTAGTACAGTAACTGTATCTGATAATCTAGATAATATTTGGTCCTGATAGTTCCCCACTTCTCATGAAGGGAGAGATATATTTTATTATCTATTCTCTAGGGTCTTCATTGATTTTTCATTTCATTGGATGACTTTTTAGCCAAATCGCATGAGAGTTGTGCATTCATATTTACTAAGTAGTTTTCTTCTAGGCATACTTTTAGTTATTTGAAACCTGGAATATTATTTCTGAAGTTACACTTTTTTCTTTGTAAGTAAATATACTTGCCTAAAATAAAAGTTCTGAGAAGGGAAAGAAGTAAAATATTGACATGTATAGACATGTATAACCAACTTGTAGGAGATTCCTGGCCCTTAAAAAGGATTAAAGGTCTCAAATAGTAAATACCACTCCATCTTGATAGTAGGTTTGGGAATTTTGAACTTCTTTTTATAGGTTGAAGTTACAGTTCTTATATGAAGTGGAGGGCTTGGAGAAATTGGGGAAATGGTGGTAGCAAACAGTTTTAAGATCTAACAGTAGATCCCTAAATATCATCTGAAGACCCCTGCTATAAAAATTTAGTAAATCGACCATTTGTCTTGAATTATTTGTAGATGTATTCTTAACATTGGGGAGGAGAATGAATTAGGTTAAACTCTTAAGGGCCATGTTAGCTCTAATATTTTAGCATTGTGACTGATTTCTTTGGGGATTTTACAATCCAGGTGGATTACACTATCATTGTTATTATAATCTAAGGCATTTATTAAGTGCCTAATGAGGCATGACTTTGTACTAGGTCATGTTCCCTTGAGTTTTACAACTGAAGGCAACACTGAAAAGGATAAACATGTAAGACAGACAGAAATAGTAAACCAATACCAAGTTAGGAAAGTAAATATATTTTACATATACATATATGTACACACATATATGTATATGCATTTCATTGGCAAAATAATGATAATTGTCCCTGGCTACAAGAAAAAAACAACTCTAAAGCAGAAAGCTTTAATATAAATAGATTTAGCAGAAGCTCATGCGTTATCTTTGTGGACAAGATGGAGAGGTGTAGGTAAATGGATTAAAAACAGATTGAACAACTGGACCCAATTTGGGGTGAAGTCTCTAGTGACATATCCTAGGTCCTGTGCTTCACTTTGCTTTTTAAATATTTTTATTTAGTGATTTGTGTGGAAGCATAAATAGAATATTTATCAAATTTGTGACTAATAAAAAACTGGAAGGGATAGCTAATAGAATGGGTGACACTTAATAGGATTGATATTGTTTCATCATCTGTAGTACCTTTTAGCAAGATGTAGTTTCCTTCCTTATCTCTTTTAGTTAGATCTATTTTTGCTTCTGCTTTGTCTGAGATCAGGAGTGCTACCCTCTTTTTTGTACTTCAGCTGAAGCATAATAGATTCTGCTCCAGTCACTTATCGTTACTTTGTGTGCATGTGTCTCTGCTTCAAGAATGTTTCTTGTAACATATTGTAGAATTCTGATTTTTGATCCACTTTGCTATTTGCTTTTGTTTTATGGGAGAGTTTATCCCATTCACATTCATAGTTATGTTTACTAACTGTGTACTTCCCTTCATCCTATTTTTCCTCCTGTTTGTCCTCTCTCTCTTTTTACCCCTTTCTTCCTCACCAGTGTTTTGCTTCTGTCTACCACCTCTCCCCATCTGCCCTCCCTTCTGTCAGTCCTTCCCCGACCCTGTCCTTTTACATAATTTCCTCTCCTCATACTTCCCTGTCAGGTAAGGTAGATTTCAATATTCAACTGGTTGTGTATATTATTTTCTCTTTGAGCCAGTACTGATGAGAATAAGGTTCAAGCAATGCCCATCACCCACCCTCCCATCTTCCCCTCCACTCTAATAGGTCTTTTGTGACTCTTCATGTGAAATAACTTACCCTATTCTACCTTTCTCTTCCTCCTGCATCCAGTATGCTTCTCTTTCTCATTCTTTAATTATTTTTATATCATTCCCTCAAATTCATCTCATACCTGTACCCTCTATCTGTGTATATTCCTCCCAGCTGTACTATTAGTTATAGAATTTTTAAGAATTACAAGTATCATCTTCCCATGAAGAACAGTTTAGTTCTATTGAGTCCTTTATGTTTTCTTTTCCCTTTTTACCTGTTTATGCTTCTCTTGGGTCTTGATATTGGAGATTAAATTTTTGCTTTAATTTTGGTCTTACGAAAGCTTGAAATCCTTTTATTTCATTGAATGAATTGATGTATTATGCCTAATTTTGCTGGGTAAGTGATTCTTGTTTATAGTCCTAGTTCCTTTGTCTTTCAGAATATTATGTTCTATGACCTCTGATCTTTTAATGTTGCAGCCTAAGTCTTGTGTAATCCTAATTGTGACTCCTTAGTATTTGAATTGTTTCTTTCTGGCCACTTGCGGTTCTTTGACCTGATAGTTCTGAAACTTGGCTATAATTTTCCTTGGAGCTTTTATTTTGGGATCTCTTTCCTGAGGTGATTGGTGGATTCTTTTAATGCCTATTTTGTCCTCTGGTTTTAGGGCAGTTTTTCTTGAAAAATGCTGTCCAGGTGCTCCTTTTGATTATGGCATTCTGGAAGTCCACCTCTGACATTGTCTGTCCTGGATCTACTTTTTATGTCAGTTGTTGTTCCCATCAGGTATTTTACATTTTCTTCTATTATTTCATTCTTTTGAATTTGTTTGATGTCTCATAGAAGTGAGCACTTCCACTTGCTCACTTCTAACTTTTAGGGAGTTATTTTCCTCAATTAGTTTTTGTACTTTCTTTTCAATTTGACCAGTTGTACTTTTCAAGTTGTTTTCTTCAGTGGATTTTTGTATCCCATTTTCCATTTGGCCAATACTATTTATTAAGCAATTGTTTTCTTTTTCTATGCTGTTAACTTTTTTTTTTATAATTCTTTTGCATCACTCATTTCTTTTCCTAATTTTTTCTACCTTTCTTATATGATTTTTAAGTTCCTTTTGAGCTCTTCTAGGAGTTCTTTCTGGGTTTGATACTACTTCCCCTTTTTCTTTGGGGTTTTGTAGACAGGTATTTTGACATCGTTGTACTCTTCTGCGTTTGTGTCTTGATCCTCACTGTCACCATAATAACGTTCTAGGGTCAGATTATTATTTTGTTGTTTTTTTACTGATCTTTTTTGGCCTATTTCTTGTTTTTTAAATTTGAGCTCTGCTCCTGGGGTAGAAGGGGCACTGTCTTGGGCTTCTTGTCCCAGGGGAGGCAGGCCCTGGCTGTTTACCTAATGTTGCACTGATGTTGCCTTGAGGTCTATAGGGGACTTGTGTCTGGTGCTGTGAGAGGGGATGGGGTAGGGGGTACCTAGTGCTGTTGGAAGCTTTAGAAGACTATCAGCGTACCTGGTGCTGAACTGGGGTCCTAGTGGTGGTGTCTGGCATGTGCTGAGGCCAGTGGGGGCATTCTGTTTTTCCACAGGATGCATTGAAGCACAGGGCAGTCTGGCTGCTGGAGGTTGCCTATTTTCTTGGGGCTATACCAAAGCTCTTGGAAAGCTGGAGTTTGCCAGTTCCTCTAGTTATGCTCAAGCATGTGGGGGCTCCTGCTGTTGGTGTTTGCTGCACTACTGCATTTGGGCTGAGGCTGCTGGTTTACTGTGACACTTCCTGTCTTAGACTGTGCTCTCCTTTTACCCAAGTGAGATACACCTTTCCTGCTGACCTTCCAAGTTTCCTGGGTTCAAAGATTTTTTCACCCCATCTTTTTGCTGGTTCTACGGTTCCAGGATTTGTTTCGGGATGCTATTTTATGGTTGTTTAGAGGTGAATATGGGAGAGTTATGGTGATTTACTGCTTACTCTGCCATCTTGGCTCTCAGAAGTCCCAGTGAAACTTAATAGGGATAACAATAAACTCCAAATGGCTACTTGATTATAACGGGTCATATCATAAACAAATTAGAGGAAAATTGAAGAAGATATCTTTCAGGCTGTGAACGGGGGGGGGGGGGGAGAGAAATTTGAAAGTAAGACAAGAAGAATAAAATGACCTGTTTTTCTTATATAAAATTGAAAAGCTTTTCCACAAACAAAATCAATGCAATTAGAATTAGAAGAGAAATTAACTGGAAAAAATTCTCTACAACAATATTTTGTAATGTTTAACAATCACTGCCATACAATTGTGATTTTATCCCCCCCACCTACCCCCCACTTCCCCCCTCGCTCCCCACGACTGCATACAATTCTGTATAGATTCTACATATACTTTCCTATTGAGTATATTTTCACTATAGTCATGCTATGTAGTCAGACTAAGATAAATGAAAGAAATCGTATAACAAATCAGAACATGATACACAAACACATACACATACACAAACATGATCTGCTACAATATGTGAGTGACTTCCATATTTCTCTCTCTGAGTGTGGCAGGCATTTTGCCTTGAGGTCCTCCATTGGGATTTTTTTTTTTTTTTTTGGTAAGAAGTTCTTGTGTTATTACAAAAATCTAAGTCTACCAGAAAAAACTCTCACACACTGTGGTTGTTGCTGGGCATAAAGTTCTCCTGGTTCTGCTCCTTTCACTCAGCATCAGGTCATATAAGTCCTTCCAGGCCTCTCTGAAGTCTTCTTGTTCATCATTTCTTATGGCACAATAGTACTCCATTACATTCATATACCATAATTTATTCAGCCATTCCCCAATTGATGGACATCCCCTTGACTTCCAGTTTTTGGCAACTACATAGAGTGCTGCTATAAATATTTTTGTACATGTGGGACCCTTTCCCATTTTTATGATCTCTTGGGGATATAGTCCTAGTAGCGATATTGCTGGGTCAAAGGGTATGCACATTTTTCTACAACAATTTTTTCTGACAAAAGTCTGTTATGAAAGCTGTATAAGGAATGAATGGAAATATAATAATGAAAAATGTCACATAATAATATAATGATAACAAGTATATAAGAACAAGAACTTTTCCCAACAGACAAATAAATGCAGGATTATGTTAGGCAGTTTGCAAAGGAAAAAACGGAAGCTATCAACAATTCCATGGTAAAATACTCCAAATCACTCCTTCCTTCCTTCCTTCCTCCCTGCCTCCCTCCTTCCCTTCCTTCCCCTTCCCAAAACCTTAAACCCAGTGCACTCTGAAGCCCATAGACTGGACAACAATAGGTCCCTGCTCAAGCTCCACTTAATGGTTGGCTTACAGTGATTATCGATAGTAACAGTTTCTGTTTCCCTCCCAGCTTGATTTAGTTATTTTTTTCTTTTGTTCATTATAAGGGCCATTCTCTGATTACTTCTTAAACAGGCCTCTTCGCTCAATGGGTGCTACTTCACTCTAAGTGAGTACCTGAAAAGGCCAGCCTAAAAAGGCCAAGATCTCCCACTGCATCCGGGGCCATTTCCAGTTATTCTGATAAATATCTGGCCACTGGGCCCAGATGGCTCAAGAGGAGAAAGTGAGACTGGTGACCTTGCACAGCCCTCCCTCACTCATTACAAAGTCAAGTGCTAGTTATGTCATCACTTCTTTGATGTCATGGTCTTCTTTGAAAATAAAGGATGAACACAAAAACAACTCCAAGTCATTAATAGTAAGAAAAAATCACAGTAACCCCGAGGTTCCTTATTAGATTGACAAAAGGGAAGAAACTGGAAAATGGAAATTATTGGGGAATGCTTTGGGAAGACAGACATATTAATGTTCTGTTGATTTGGAACTGTATGCTAAAAAGTCACTGAACTTTATATACCTTTGACCCAATGATATCATGATTAGGCATGTACCTCAAAGAATTAAAATAAAGAGAGAAGTAACTTATCTATGCAAAAGTATTTATAGAAGTTCTTTTTATTGTAGCAAAGAATGGTAGCAAAGTGGGTACCATAATTGGGGAATGACTGAACAGATTATGGCATATAAATGTAATGGATGATTATTGTTTGAGAAGAAATGATGCATCAGTGCATTGTTGCTGGAGTTATGAACAGATCTAACCATTCTGGAGAGCAATTTGGAACTATACCTAAAGGGCAACCAAACTGTGTGCACATCCTTTGATCCAGCAATACCATGTCTAGGTCTGGATCCCAAAGAGATCATAAAAAAGAGAAAAGAACCCATGTGAACAAAAATATTTATAGCAGTGCTTTTTGTGATGGCAAAGAATTGGAAACTGAGGGAATGCTCATCAATTGGGGAATGGCTGAACAATCATACATATACAACAATACATATACAATCATATTGATTGTATATGTATAGCCTATCTTAGATTGCATGCTGTCTTGAGGAGGGGGGAGAATGAGGGGGAAATTTTGGAACTCAATATCTTATAAAAGTGAATGTTGAAAACTAAAAAAAAAAAGAAATTTTAAAAAAGAAACATGGCTATGCTGAATTCAGAGAAACTTCAGAGACTGAAAAACGAAATGAGCAGTACCAAGAAAACAATTTATACAGGAATTATAATAGTATAAGGGAAAACAATTTTGAGAAAGCAGAACTCTTATTCATACAGGTCATTCATGACTGCAGAAGACATGATGAAGCATGTCACCCATTTCTTGGTGGAAGGGTGACAGATTAGAGGTCCAGAACAAGACATGCATTTTCAGAATGGCTGATGTATTCATTTGTTTTACTTGATTTTACCTCTTCATTGTTTGATATTTCACACTGTTTACTTTTTATAAAAACTAGTATTAAACATTGTTTTCAAAGCTACTCTGTCATCTATGCTTCCTTCTAAATTTTCTTTTATTCTCTACTGTTCATGTTTAGTATTTTTCCCTTCCCACCCTGCCCTAAAGATGAGTGCCATTAGGAACACACGCACACACACACACATACGCGCACACACACATGCACACACACACACACACACACACACACATAGAGCTATGCTATACATACTTCTATTTATCAGTTCTTTCTCTGCAAGCACATAGCATCTTCCTTCATAGGTCCTTTGTAGCTGATCTGAGAATTTATAATACTCAAAATGAATGACTGACTTAAGGCTGTTACTGTATACAGTGTTCTCTTGGTTATGCTCATTTTGCTCTTCATTATTTCATGTAAGTCTTTCCATGTTTTTCTAAAATCACCAACTTCATCACTTCTTATAGCACAGTAGTATTCCGTCATGGATCATGTGCCACAACTTGTTTAGTATCCCCACAGTTTCCACTTTTTTGCCACCACAAAGAGAGCTGCTATAAATATTTTAGAACAGATATGTTCTTTTCCTTTTTCCCTAATCGTCTTGGCAGACAGATCTGACAGTGATGATTATACCTGTTCATTACAGTGAAGACTTCTGTTGTGGTGGGGGAGTTGGTGAGCTCTGATAGAGATACAAAAAGAATTAACCAAGGAAAGAACAGAATAATCAGTAAATGTTGAAAACATACACAGAGGAGAGGGGAAGGAAATTCAGGGAGGAATAGGCAAGTAGGTGAGCTTTGTTGCTACTGTGTTAAATTTAATACAGGGTGTCCCAAGAGTCCTTAAAACTGCATTGTATACATTAAAAAAAATCCCAAACCACAGAGATTCACAACTTCATGTAACTTCTTTTCTTTGTATAAATGTTAATGTTTGCTAAATTCAAATGAAAAATGAAAAAGACTTCATAGTAATAAACATAATCAACTTGCCAGATTTAGTATAAGAGAGGTATCAAGAGAACAGTTTGTCTGGGACTATCCATTCAGTATGAGGCAATTGTGTGATGTGGCAGTCAGAAAAAGTCATTGTTAAGATCTTAAGTTATAATAAACAAATGTGGTGGTCAGATTGAAGGAGTTGATAATGGCACTGTCTTTTGTCCTCTGTCACATCTTGAATACTGTGTCTAGTTCTGAGTGTTGTGTTTTAGGATGGACATGGATAAATTGGAGAATGTGCTGAAATTAACTAAGATGGTGAAGTGCCTTGATACCATGTGTCTTAGGCATTACTCATTCTGCCCAGGACTTGGACTCTGTATGGCATTAGTGATATAAAGCTGTTACACTGAGGACTGGTTAAATGCACGAAGGTCCACTTTTTGGGTGTATCGTATATCTTATATAAACCAGTGTCAAGAAGAGGGTGTAACCTGAGTGATAGTTTTTTTCCTGCTCAGACAGTTGTTATCGGTCTGGGTGGATTCCCATAGATACCGATCTGGAGCACTGCACCTGTTTTGCCAAATGTTTGCATTCAGCAAAAGCGTTTTTGTTTTTTATTGTTTTCTGAACTGTTTACCTCACTAATTCAGTCTTTCCATATCCTAATCCATCACTTTGTTCTAGTATCTGCTTGGACTGAAATAACATGCTGTTTTAGATAAGTTGGAGGAACTAGGGAGATTTTGTCTGCAAAAGAAAGGACTGAATAAGAATCCTGCTAGCAAGTTTTACAGAGACAGTCAAGCCAGATAACTCTTAGGAGAACTCCTAGCAGATTTTAGCAAAAGGGGTAAGACAATTCTCTTTTTTACTCTTCTCATTAACCTTTTAGCAAAGTTCTAAAATTATCAGTTGTAGACAAATTGCTGATGTCCATCAGTAGAGGGTGTTTCCACATGGGTAACTGCTCACAGAGATGCAATAATACCCAACCAAAACTCAAACCTGACCAGAGCCAAAACATTTGTATGATGACATGTACTATCAGTCACCTATAGGTAAAATACTTAATCATGAAGTGTAATTGTTATCTTTTTTATAGAGTCTTCATTAAAGTGTCTATGAAACTTTTGTAAGGGTTGGGTCTGCCTACTTCAATTAGAAACAATAGGCCCAGACTTCTTGGGCATCTCTGATTTCTCAGATTGCATCAAACAACCAATCAGTCACCCCACAGTTCCTAGATACCTCTGTTGAATACATAAATTAACCAGAGATATATACTAGTTGTGAAAAAATCCTTAATTTGGAAGGAGATAAATGCTTTAATCTATGGGATGACACGGAAAGTGTACTGAGATTGGTTGAAGAGAATTGATTAAGCTCTTTTGGAGCGTGGATAAAAGAGTAAGTCATTTTGGAATCTGGTATTCAAACAGCAGGCCAGCCTAATGGTGTATAACACTTCTAGCCAAGCCAGAGGGAATTATGTGGTAGAAAAGAAAGTCTCTCTTTCCTACTTCTCAGCTGCTTTGAACTTCAGATAGTCAGAAGATTTGGACTTCTCATTGGTGCTGGTAAGAGTGTTGTCCCTGGAGGCTGATGGCAGCATTTGCTTTGAGAGCCAAGAGCAAGCTAGATACAATGAGGAAAAAAAGCTTTAGCATTCTACAAAGGTACCAATCTTCACAGCCCAGGCAAGAGTGATTGTATTGATATGCCTTTTTGCTTATTGTTAATGTTATTTTGCTTCTTAATGGGAAGATCTTTCCCATCCAATAATAGGCTCATGTGACCTGTGTAAGGCCCATGGAAGCCTGAGTCACATGAGTCAAGTAACATGGAACAGGAAGGAGTGGAGCAGGAAGGGGCGGAGCTGGAGCAGAGCTGAGAGGAATTGGTCAAGCTAGTCAGAGCTGGGAAGGACAAAGCAAGCAGGCAGGTGGTGCAATAACTAGTGTGAGTGGGGGAGCTTGTTTGTGAATTGGTTTAAGGGGGCTGGTTTGTGGGAAGCCTAACAGAGGGAAGGCTTGGGGATGGTAGTGCCCCCTGCATTACTACTATGTATGGATTTCTTTGTTGTGTGATGGGTTTGGTTTTCTGGTGTTGGGATTCAGCTTTCTCATGTTTGAATAAATGTTTGGCTCTGTCTTCCATGTAGAGCGTCCTTTGTATTTCTCAATTCAGAATTGTGCCAGCATATTCATGGCTGCCATGGGTGCTGAGAATATCTTATTGGCACTACAGTGATACCAAAGGAGAATTTCATGAAGACTCCAGGAAGGGAGACAAAGACTTTTAATAACCAGCTGTGATCAGCAACCCTTTGGCTTCTTTCAGAATTTAAGCTCACTTTCCCCTGGACTCTGTATACACTTGTGGGCAAAAGTGTCCCAGACTTCTGGGAGGATGTTTGTACTTTGGCTATTTCTACATCTTTTTAGTAAATATTTCTTTGTAATAGTTAATTGATATTAGTTGACTACATGATATTGGTAAAATATCAACTGGTTAAACAATATTGGGGAACACAATGGTGAAGGCTTGTGAGTGACAGTATTAGAAAAACCACTTATAGCTCTTTAGTGTTACTTCTAGAGCCCTGAAGGGGAAAAGTAGTAGCCACCTTCTGGTGACCTAGCTCACCAGTGTGAGTGGGAGTTGGGAGATAGTCTTGAAAGGGGCTTTACCCTTTAATTTTCTAATTTTTTGATGGATTTGGGATCTCATCAGTATAGGTGGTTCTTCCACTGATATGAATTACAGTATTCCCATATCTTCTTGTCTTATCTTGTCCATGTCTTTCTATAAATCTTCCATAGAGAATCTAATATGTAGGAGATCTTCTCCAGCTTTTTAAACATTCCTTGAGTAACAGTGTGGTAGTCAGTGTGCCCGGCATACCTTTTCTAGTCCTACATGCTTTTTTTTTTTTAATTTAACTTTTAACATTCATTTTCACAAAATTTTGGGTTACAAATTTTCTCCCCTTTTATCCCCCCCCCAAACACCAAGCATTCTAATTGCCCCTATCACCAATATTCTCTCTCTTCTATCATCCTTCTCTGTCCTTGTCTCCATCTTCTCTTTTGTCCTGTAGGGCTAAATAACTTTCTATACCCCTTTACCTGTATTTCTTATTTCCTAGTGGCAAGAACATTACTCAACAGTTGATCCTAACACTTTGAGTTCCAACTTCTTTACCTCCCTCCCTCTCCACCCCTTCCCTTTGGAAGGCAAGCAATTCAATATAGGCCAAATCTGTGTAGTTTTGCAAATGACTTCCATAATAGTTGTGTTGTATAGGACTAACTATATTTCCCTCCATCCTATTCTGTCCCCCATTACTTCTATTCTCTTTTGATCCTATCCCTCCCCATGAGTGTCGACCTCAAATTGCACTCTCCTCCCCATGCCCTCCCTTCTATCATCCCCCCCACCCTGCTTATCCCCTTATCCCCCACTTTCCTGTATTGTAAGATAGGTTTTCATACCAAAATGAGTGTGCATTTTATTCTTTCCTTTAGTGGAATGTGATGAGAGTAGACTTCATGTTTTTCTCTCACCTCCCCTCTTTATCCCTCCACTAATGAGTCTTTTGCTTGCTTCTTTTATGAGAGATAATTTGCCCCATTCAATTTCTCCCTTTCTCCTCCCAATATATTTCTCTCTCACTGCTTGATTTCATTTTTTTTTAAGATATGATCCCATTCTCTTCAATTCACTCTGTGCACTCTGTCTCTATGTATGTGTGCGTGTGTGCATGTGTGTGTGTGTAATCCCTCCCAGTACCCAGATACTGAAATGTTTCAAGAGTTACAAATATTGTCTTTCCATGTAGGAATGTAAACAGTTCAACTTTAGTAAGTCCCTTATGACTTCTCCTTGCTGTTCACCTTTTCATGGTTCTCTTCATTCTTGTGTTTGGAAGTCAAATTTTCTTTTCAGCTCTGGTCTTTTCATCAAGAATGCTTGAAAATCCTCTATTTCATTGAAAGACCAATTTTTCCCCTGAAGTATTATACTCAGTTTTGCTGGGTAGGTGATTCTTGGTTTTAGTCCTAGTTCCTTTGACTTCTGGAATATCCTATTCCATGCCCTTCGATCCCTTAATGTAGAAGCTGCTAGATCTTGTGTTATCCTGATTGTATTTCCACAATACTTGAATTGTTTCTTTCTAGCTGCTTGCAATATTTTCTCCTTGACCTGGGAACTCTGGAATTTGGCCACAATGTTCCTAGGAGTTTCTCTTTTTGGATCTCTTTCAGGCGGTGTTCTGTGGATTCCTTGAATATTTATTTTGCCCTCTGGTTCTAGAATCTCAGGGCAGTTTTCCTTGATAATTTCATGAAAGATGATGTCTAGGCTCTTCTTTTGATCATGGCTTTCAGGTAATCCCATAATTTTTAAATTGTCTCTCCTGGATCTATTTTCCAGGTCACTTGTTTTTCCAATGAGGTATTTCACATTATCTTCCATTTTTCCATTCTTTTCGCTTTGTTCTGTGATTTCTTGCTTTCTCATAAAGTCCTTAGCGTCCATCTGTGCCATTCTAATTTTGAAAGAACTATTTTCTTCAGTGAGCTTTTGAATCTCCTTTTCCATTTGGCTAATTCTGCTTTTGAAAGCATTCTTCTCCTCATTGGCTTTTTGAACCTCTTTTGCCAATTGAGTTAGGCTAGTTTTCAAGGTGTTATTTTCTTCAACATTTTTTTGGGTCTCCTTTAGCAGGGTGCTGATTTGCTGTTCATGCTTTGACTTCATGTCTCTCATTTCCCTTCCCAGCTTTTCCTCCACCTCTCTAACTTGATTTTCAAAATTCTTTTTGAGCTCTTCCATGGCCTGAGCCCATTGGGTGGGCTGGGACACAGAAGCCTTGATTTCTGTGTCTTTGCCTGATGGTAAGCATTGTTCTTCCTCATCAGAAAGGAAGGGAGGAAATGCCTGTTCACCAAGAAAGTAACCTTCTATAGTCTTATTTCTTTTCCCTTTTTTGGGGATTTTCCCAACCAGTGACTTGACCTCTGAATATTTTCCTCACACCCACCTCGCCTCCTGATCCTCCCAGCCAGCGCTTGGGGTCTGAGATTCAAATGCTGCTTCCAGCCTCAGGGCTTTGGGTGGGGGCAGGGCTGCTATTCAGTGTGAGATTAAGTTCAGATGCTCAGGTTGGGGCCAGGGCCGCCTCTGAGGCTCAGTTCCCTCAGGGGGTTTATGCACAGACCTTCAACAATGGATCCAGGCTCCTGCCTGCTTGGGGAGCCCCAGTCTGCCACCGCCCCTCAGCTTCTGTCTCCCGAGGGGGCCTGAGCCATGGGGGCACCCCACTCCCCCTCGACGCGCCAAAGAGACTCTCTCACCGACCCCCGTCACCTGTGGGTGGAGGGACTTGTGCGGCCGCTGGAGATCCCGTCCCTGAAGCCTGCTCAGATCTGTTTCTCTCGGTGCCGTGGCCGCAGCAGGTCTCGGCTGGGCTCCACGTCTGCAGCGCGATGGACCTTTTGCGAGAGGTTTGCAGGTCCCTCTGTGGGTGGAGGGACCCGCGTGGCCGCTGGAGATCCCGTCCCTGAGGCCCGCTCGGATCTTTTCCTCTTGGTGCCGTGGCCGCGGCAGGGCTGTACTCAGCTCCCAGTCCCGGTGCCCAGTCGGCAGCGCGAAGGACCTTTTGCGAGAGGTTTGCAGGTCTCTCTGGAACAGAAATCTCCCTCGCTCCAATGTTCTGTGGCCTCTGGGTGCAGAATTTGCCGTGAGTTACTTCCTTGTAGTTGTTCTATGGGTTGTGGGTTCGGAGCTATGTGTATGTGCGTCTTTCTACTCCGCCATCTTGGCTCCGCCCCTCCCTACATGCTTTTTAATGCTGTCTTTTAGACTACTTCTAATGCAGGTCATCCTTGGCAATATACTGCAGCCTCCTCACTCCCGCAATTTGTTTTTCCATTGCCCTTTGAGTCACTTGCAGTTTTCATCCTTTTGAGATATTGATGTTGCTTGATTTGCAGCTATAGCACATCATTGGAATTAAAGAACGTCCCTGGTGTTTAAATGATGGGCTTTGGTGGAACAGTGAGCATCCTTTAAACTCAAGGCATTGCTAATAAATTTATGATGACTTGTTGGACAATTTAGTTATAAAACTTTGACTTCTGAAAAATATTCACAATATTAAGATAATATGTAATCTATTTATAATGCACAGTTTGTAAATAACACATTTTAATTACATTTATAACTAAAAATATTTGGGATTATTTTCCTCCTATGAAGTCATAAAATAATCCAAATCATCCTTTTCTTACTCATGAAGGAGTGAAGGGGAATATTTGGATTCATATATTAGTATGCAAATAAAATTTGTTGTAATAACAAAGTACTATTTAGCATAGTAACAAAAATTTAATCTTATTTTATTTTCTCTCCTTGTTATGTGCTACATAACATTATTCATATCTGGAAAATAATTAGGAAATAATTGTGAGTATGAGTACTATGCTTACAAAATAAAGGCAAGGGGAATGGGTTTTTAAAATATAAAAGGTCAAAGCTAGAAGGAATCTTTGAGGTCATCTAATCCATCTCATTTTACAGATGAGGAAACAACTCCGAGTCACACGTAGCAGAGCTGGAACCTGAGTCTCCTGACTCCAAGTTCTGTATTATTACCACAATTCTACACTGTTTACCCATCAAGTGGGAGCACTGCTGACAGTCTGCAACTAAACAATTCTAAAGGGTCTAGCCCTCAGACATTACCATGTCAGAATTTCTAGGGACTTTTCAGGCAGTCCAGAGATAAGCATAAAATTTATTTGCACATAATAAGTGGAAGTGTTATCAGTAGTACATAACTGCACTCTTTTATATTTAAAAGATAGAAATTCCTTATATGAAAAAAATTACCTCCATTTGCTGATAAATTGAATTAAAAAATTTTAATGCCAAGATGTAGCTGACTGAATTTAATTACGTGTGTGAAAAATTGATTTAGGCACATAGAGGTGAGGGGAAAATAGTTCAAAATTTAAAGAATATTTAGAGATTTGTTGGATGACAGCCAACTGGCAAGGCTTGCTGTTAATGTCTAGTAATAGAAGGTGGTATTTTAGGCATGGCCTTTATACCTACTGTCTCAAGGGTAGGAATGAATAGATGATGAAAAGTGGGGGCAGTGCCTATAAGTCACATAATCTCACCCCTTCTTCCCCCCACAGAAGCTACTGTAGGATGAAATATCTATATCAGAAAATGAGATGGGCTAGTCACCTTACTAGAGTAGGAAATAGCAGGTAAGTACTGCACTAGTACTCATGGAATGTGCTGAAACTCAGAGGAAGATGTCCCATGGATTTTGTAGATTCTCTGTGGATGAGTCATAGGAATGCATGGGAAAGACTTTCTTAAGAAGAATATGTTAATCAGCAACCATTTAACAAGCATCTACCATATGCCCAAGCATAAACTGTGCTAAGCACTACGGGATATAAACACAAAAGTGAAATAACCCCTGCTTCAAGAAGCTTACATTCTGGGGGATAGGCTGTGGAGAAGAGGGAGCAGACACACAGTAGGTATGTTACAAGTATAAACAGAATATATGCAAAATGAATATGGTAGTTTAGGGTGGGAGTCCCTAGCATAAAGGGATGATGGTATAAAACAAGCTCCTATAGAAAGTGGAGCTCAGGCTGAATCTTGAAGGAAATTAGGGATTCAAAGAGGTGGAAGTGACAAGTGAGTACATTCTAGGCATGGGGGATGGTCAGTGGCAAAGCTCTGAGATAGGGCATGGAGGATTGCGTGTAGGAAATAGCAAGAAGGCCACTATGGCTAGACCACAAAGTATATTGATAAGAAGAATGCTTAAGAAAACTGGCAAGGTAGGAAGAGACAGTTTGTACCCATGAATGGAACACCACATTGACATGGCTGGATCCACTGAAGAGGGAGAATAACTGAGAGTAAGCATGGGATGCAGGATGATAATTTCCTGCTATAGATCTACGATACCATATTTGGTATTTGGAGGAGGAAAGAGTACCAGCAGGAGCTAAGAAGCTCCCAGATGCTACTTATGCCAACCACTCATTTGTCCTCTGCCATGAATCTAGGGTAAATATTGGGTGGGCTACTCCCTATTTCTGACTCAGAATCATACTTACTTTGAAGGCCCTGCTTAAGTTCTAGCTCCTCTGCTGAGTCTTCTCGAAACACCCTGGTCCACCCTGATTTCTCCCTTCTTTGGTGTCTCCTTCTATAGCACTTATTGTCTTTATTCTTCATTTGGCACCTGTAAAAAATTAATTTGAGGCAGTGTGTGACATATGTATGTCTTATCTTTCCAGTTGCTCATAACTTTATTGAGGGAAGGGACCATGTCTTCTAGGATCATAGACTTAGAGCTGGAAGGGACCTTGGAAGCCACAGCATCTATCACAGCACATTAAATATAGTAGGCACTTGGTAAACACTTTTTGACAGATTCATTTCTTGACTGATTGATAAAGGTGGGATGCAGGGGAGGTGCCAGGCTCTAGGAGTCAGCATATTTTGGGCAGGAAGCCACTCTTTATTAAGGCCATAGACAAATAGGTCCTTGTTCTATGAGCTGCTTGTGGGCCTTTCCTCTATGCTTTCACTGGCATTATTAATAAGGTCAAGAGGTGCAAAGTTGCCAAGAACAGTACGATGTGTCCCTGGGGTCCTCCCTTCTGTAGATAACTTAGGCTCAGGGGAAACTGTAGTAGAGGGAGTCTCCTCTCAAGGCTGAAGTTGTTATTTTATCTTTTTTGCCTGTAACAGACTCTTTGTTCCATAATAGCTTTAATGTAGCGGAGAAGACCTGTTTTAAAGTTATTTCAAACAACTGAACATTAAAATTTCATATACACGCACAGAGTGATTATTTTGATTGCTTAATTAATTAATGGTTAATCTCTGTAATAAAATAGCCACTTAGTAACCAGGTACAAAATAATTATTTTACTTAAAACATTTGAACTGAAACATAACCAACTTTAGTCTCATTCTCCAAGTTGCAGTCCCATATCACCAAATGCCTATTGGATATTTCAAACGGAAGTGCTGGAAATGCTTACAACTGAATTTATTATCTCCCCTCCCCCTGCCCCCCAGCTGTCTCCTCATCCAGACTTCTCTATGTATGTTAAAATAATTTTGTCATCTTTCCAGTGTCTCCAGTTCTTAATCTCGGAATTATCTGGAGCACTCTTCACCTTTCCTCATCCCGTATGTCCAATCAGTTGCCAAGTCTTGCTGTTTCTACCTTCCCATCATCTCTCACACCTGACCCCTTCTTTCCACTCACACAGGTACATCATCTCTCGCCTCAGTTATTGCGACTCCTCAATGCTTACTGCTGCCAGGGGACTCCCCTGCTCAGCCAACTCCCGTGTCTTCCTGTTGCCTCTGGAATAAAATCTAAACTCCCCTAGTTTTTTCCTACAGAACCTAGACCCAGCCTTGGTTTTCAGTCACATCGGACATTGCTCCCTCTCCCACGTGCTGCAGCCACGATGGCCTTCTCTCCTAACGGCCTCACTGGCTGTCCCTGAGCTCCAGAGTCACTCCCTTCTTTGCCTCTGTCTCCCAGACCGTCTCTTTTTTAAGATGCAGCTTGGGCATTGTCTTCTGCACAAAAGATCTCCAGACCTTCCCCCATCCCCAACTGCTGGTGCTCTTCCTCCCAAACTGTCCCGTATTTAATGATTGTTTGTATGTGTGTGTCCATCTATGTGCACAAATATATCCGTGCAAGTATTTATTAACTTTATGTTTTATATCTTTATATATGTGCTGCATATTTCTATTTGTTACCTATCTTATATGCTGTACGTTTACAATTATACTGAGTATCTGCATATGTGTATATTCTATATGTTGTACTCTATGATCAGTAATATTGTCATTCTTGCTGTTCTTATGCACAGTACTCCATCTCCCAACTCCAAGTGTTTCTGCTGGCTGTCCTCTATGCCCGGAACACTTTCCAACCTCATCTTTTCCTCCTAGCTTACCTGGCTTCCTTCAAGTCTCAACTAAATTTCTTCCTTTTGTAAGAAGTCTCTCCCTGTCCTCCGTAATCTTAGTGCCTTCCCTCTGAGATTACCTGCAGTTAATCCTGTGTGTATCTTGTTTGTATACAGCTATTTATATGTTATCTCCTTGTAACAGCAAGACCCTGTCATTCCCAGGATGACCTGCTACTACAGGTTCTTGGATCTGCTTTTCTTAAAGGAAAGCAACTTTAAATGGGTCAGCCATCTTACTGTAATCAAACACATATCATTCACTTAGTTCAGGGGAAAAAATCAGCACCCTGAACTTCAGAGAGAATGCAAACGGAAGTTATGAACAGAAATTATAAACGGAGAAAAGAGCATAAACGGAGAAATTATAAACGGAGAAAAGGCCAATAGAGAGGGCTTCTGTCTGACCATAAGAAACACATACATCCCAGATCAACAGACAGATCCACCTGTCTGACCATGACATACGTACATGGTTACCAGAGACAGAAGCACCAGCATCCGGGTTTTCAAAGCCAGGGGACTCCTTAACAGCTCCCCAATCTCATCTGGCCTTCTTCCAGTGAGTGAGCCACAAAGCAAAATGCTAACCTCAGAGTATGTAGAATCAGAAGGCTTCACAACCCTCTTGCCTCAATGCCTGATTACTAAGAGGTATGAAAGCCTTCAAGTAAGCAAACCTCCCCATAAACAAACTTTCTCCTCCTGATGCCTGTTAATGGTGGGGAAGGTCTTTAACTCACATTAGCATTACACTCTCCCTTTCACTGTGATCTCCTTGGGGGTAGGGACTTACTTTTTTTTTAATCTTTGTATTTCCAGTACTCAGCACAGTAATCTGACACAGAGCAGGCACTTAATAAGTGCTGTTTGAGTGACTGACTACATATATTTTATATATACTTGTTACCTTCCCCATTAGAATATGAACTTATGTGAAGAGGGAGTGCTTCATTCTTTACACTGTGTCCTTAGTGCCTAACACAGTACCTGGGACATATTAGTGCTTATTAAATGCTTATTGATTGATTAATTGGTTGGCTGGAACAAAGTACACACTTAATAAATGCTTGATGAATGTCTAACTTGCCCAAGATCACATAGATACCAAATAGTTGAATTTTGGATTCTGACCAAGGTATATGGATTCTAAATCCTGTGTTTGTTCCTTTTATTATACCATGCATCTTTAAATGTCATTTTACTCTGCCCTTCCATAGTGATTGTCTGATTTCTTATGTCCTTAGAATGTCGGAGTTTTAGAGAACAATCAGTAATGCTTGCTTATAATAATACCTAACATAGAACACTTTGAAGTTTGCATAGTGCTTTTTATATGTGATCTCATTTGATCCTCACAACAGTCTTATAAGTTAGGTACTGTTTATTATTGCCATTTTTCAGATGAGGAAACTAATGCTGAAAGAGGTTAAGTGACTTGCCTGGAGTCATATAACTAGAAAGCATCTAAAGCAGGATTTGAACTCAGATTCCAAGTGTGTCCACTTTATCCACTGTGTTACCCAGCAGCCTAATATATACATCATAACATTATTTTAAAATTGCATAGTTTTAAGGTAGTAAGGCATAGCAAATAAAGATACCTAAATACTTCAGTGAATCTCTAAACTGTTTTGTCCATTGTATGATTATAAAAATGTGGACTATTCTAAAATATTGGTTGCAAAACCATATCCGTTCACATCTATTTTCATCAAATGTTTCTCAGTTTGTGTGGAGATTATTCTTATCTTCATAAGATTTGTAGGCATGATATGTAGGAATAACTAAACAACCATAAAGATAAAGAGCTTTTATGAGGTCAAAGATGCCCAAGATATAAACCCAGAAGAGAACTTCAGATACCTGAAGCAAAGACTCAAAGAAATACAAAGGTTCTCCACAAGAGCAGTTAGAATTCCTAGAAGAAATGATGCAAGAGTTTAAAAAATGATACAAAAGTTAAAAAAAAATGTTAAGGAAAAGGAGAGATTTAGAAGGAGAATTAACAATTGGGCAGAAGAGGTACAAAACCACAGCCTCTAACACTGACTATCCCCATCTTTTCTTAGTTTTGCCAATTTGCCGGCAGAATTTGAAACCCTAGAATTGTTTGGATTTTCATTTCTCTTGTTATCAGTGATCATTCAATTAGCAGCTAACTTTTTTCATTTTTTAAAACTAGGAGGCAGAAATTCAGTATGAGGAGCAGATCAGGAAGATAATCATAGAAAAGCAAGAACTTCAGTGGCAAAAGGTGAGTGTTTTTCTACAAATTTCAGATGAGACCTAAAACTTATTAAGAATTTGGAATTTTACTTTTGAAAATGTTAAGAATTATCGCCTCATGAAAATAAGTATCTTAGAGCTAAGCCTTTCCTAATTCTCAGATTTTAACTGACAAAAGCCTGAAAGTAAATGTTTACACCAAACTTCCAAACATTGTTACATTTAGGATAACTATGAAAATTAATTAGCCTAAGCCCCCAGTTTCAGGGTCTGGAAATAATTAGGTTTTGCTTTAAAGAAATAAACCTATAGCTTAGTACATTGGAAATAGTTGTGACTCTAGGTTCAGTTCCTATCATGGAAGTTTTCTTCTTGTGTGACCTTGGGTAAGTCACTTAACCTCTCTGAGCCTCAGTTTCCTCAACTGCAAAATGAGAGGATTGAATTCATCGTTCCCTTCTAGCTCTAAATCTATGCTGATATGTTTCTGTGAACTGGAGTATGCCTTTATTACCAGAATCATGCTTCCTTGAGGCCATTTGTGGTGGAGTGGTAGTAGGTTTTGTTCCAGCCTTGACTCAGACACTAACTTATTAGCCATAAGTAAATCACTTTAAACCCTGAACATCACTTATCTTATTTATAAAATAAACAATACCTGACCTGCTTTACCTCACAAGGTTGTTTCAAGGACCAAATAAAATAATGTGAAATCAATATTTAATATACTGTAAAACACTGTAAATTTAAAATGTTGATGTTGTATGGCGTAAATCACAATGATTCATTCCCTCAGTCTCTCTAGACCCAAAGACCACGTGCCTGCTGATTGAGAGCTTCGTAATTAGAGGGTGCTCTGCTCATCTTTGATAGCCAACATGTGTTTTTTTATCTAAAGAAATTATTTTTACATTTTCCAATCAAATATTCATGTTCTCTCACTTCAGTATATTTTCTACTTTGATGTTCTATGGAAACTTCTACTTTACAGGTATCCAGACAGTATTATTTCAGGTGCTACCCTCCTTTTCCCAGCTAAGTATGTGGTCTGATCTTATCATTTTGATACTGGTACTTTATAAAATGGATTATTCTTCCTCATTATAGGTCTTAAAGCTAGATTTCATTTGGTTTACATTTAATTTCCTCCACATAGGAATCAGAACTCCTTTTTATTCCTTTCTCCTCATCTCACATCACTCAGATATCTTCCTCCATTATATCTTCCTTTACCCTTGTCGTTCCTGAAGAAGTGGACCTTCTCCTTGCCAAGGCAAACACACTTGTGTCTTTAGTTCTATCCCTTTCCATCTCCAGCACAGTGCCTCCTCTATCATCTTTACTCTTGATAACCTTTAATATATCTCCTTACTCCTTCCCTGATGCCTAAAAATGTCAGGTTTCTCCCATCCTTAAAAAATTTTTATGTGATCCTGCCATTGCTGCTAGCCATTGTTCTGTGTCTCTCTTTTTCTTTGTTCCCCAAACGCCATGAAAATTTGTCTATGTTGGTGTCTTCGCTTAGGCCCCTCGCACTCCATTTTAAACCCTCTGCAATCTTGACTTCTGATTTCATTATTCAACCAAATTGCTCTCTCCAAAATCACCAATGATCTCTTCATTGCTAAAGCTAGTGATCTTAGGGGTGGACAACCTGTGGCCTTGAGGCCACATATGGGCTTCTAGGTCCTTGGGTGTGTCCTTTTGACGGAGTTTTGCGGAACAAATCTCCTCCGCTCCCATGAGTTCAGTTATCATTTCTATGCAGATGCTTCCCAAATCTCTATACCTAGCCTCTCTCCTGAGCTTCACCAAATTCTCTTTGGCATCTTAAACTCAGCAGATCCCAAACAGAACTCATTATCATTACTCCCGAAATCTCTGCTCTTCTCATCGCCTCTAGTACTAAGAGGGCAACATCCGGGCTTACAGCCTCAGTATTAGTTAGACTTCTTTCTCAGACTCATTCCATACAGCCAGTCCCTTGCCAAGTTTGTCTCTGTCATTACAACATCTCTTGTATATATGCCCTCTTCTCCACCACTCAAAACAGGCTCTCCTCTCCTCATGCCTTCAAGTTGGTCTCCATGCCTTAAATCTCTCTACAATCAAGTAATTTCCCTAATATGCAAGTGTGACTTTATCATTGCCAACTCTGTACATTCCCATGGCTCCCTCTTACCTCCAAGATCAAATAGAAAACCCTCTTTTCGACTTTTAAATCCCTTCACAACATGGTCCCTGCCTATCTTTAGAGTCTTCCATATATTCTATGATTCAGCTCCACTGTTTCCATACCATTGCATTGGCTATTCTCCATGGCTAGTTTGTTCTCCCTCCTTACCTCTGTTTCCCAGCTTCCCTGCCTTCCAAACTCAGCTCTGTTCCCACTTTCTGCAGGAGGCCTTCCCTCCTTCTCATCTCTTGTCAGTGCTAGTGCCTTCCCTCTAACATTACCTTCTATTTACTTTGTATATCTCATACTTAGATTATTTGCACATTGTCTCCTCCGTTAGAATGTAAGCTACTTGAAGGCAGTCAATGTTTTTGCCTTTCTTTGTATTTTTGGTACTTAGCACAGTGCCTGGCATATAGTAAACAATAAATGCTAGTTGACTGATTGGACACGAGTTCCACACAATAGATCAGACACAGCAGAGTGCAGGGAGAGGAGCACTAGATTGGAGTGAGAAGACTCTTGTTCCAATCTTTGTTCTGTACTGTACTGCCTTGCTATAGACCCTGAACTTCTCTAGGCCTCCATTTCCTTATCTGTAAAATAAAAGGGTTGAGTTTCATGTTGTCACTTCAATCATGTCATGCAAGGCCATCTTGGACTTTGATCTGGAAAGAACTTCATGGATCATCCAATCCATCCAATACCCCCATTTTATTTTCCGTCTTTCTTTTTAAAAATTAATTTTTTTAAATGAACAAGTGTTTATTTTATCTCCTATCCACTCCAAAAACCACAAGAAAAACAAAACCCTTGTAACAAATGTTTATAATCAAGCAAAACAAATCTTCATATTGGCATATCCAAAAATATGTCTCATTGCACATTTAGTCCTTTATGTCTGTCCTGTTGTACGGTAAGAAGGGAGAGAAGGGATGGTTTTGGATAAAATTGGGAAGAATTGTGTGAAGGTTATGATGCAGAGTGAAGTGAACAGAACCAGGAAAACAATTTATAATATAATAACAACGTTGTACAAACAAACAGCTTTGGAAGAGTTAAGAACTCTGATCAATTCAGTGACTCACTATGTTTCCAAAGAATCGATAATAAAGAGTGCCAACCATGTCCTCATTTTAGGTAGTGGAAGCTGAGGTCTAGAGAGGCCCAAAGTGACTTTCTCAAGTTTATGCAGTTAGTGAGTAGCAGAGCCAGGGTTCAAACCAAAGCCCTTATGACTCCAAAGCTTGTAAGTACACCACAGCAAACTCATTGTTATCTCTAAAAGAGCCACCTGTATTTTTAGTACATTCAGCTGAAATAACTTTTGAAAGAATCTGAAATTTTGCTTAAAATATTAAGAAATCAAAGGTCACATAGTACATTTATTATATTTGTATATTTAGGTAAGTGGTGTTCGAGGTATATTTATTGGCTAGTCCAACAAATTCTTCCAAACGTGTTACAGTATGAACTTCTAAGTTCATTTTGTGAACTTTATCTCAAAGCTACCTTCTGAGAGTCCTAAAATGTAGTATACTTAACTAATAAGATTATTCTCTTGAGTGACTATTAATTAACAGCCTCTTTTCCTGAAGGAAGGTCTGGAGGGAGCTATGTCCAGATTTCTGTGCCAGAATAATGGCACATATTGTGAAGGGAAAGAAAATGACATCAAAAATAATTTATGTTTATTTCAAAAGAATCAGTAAATCCAAAGCCTCATCACCAAACATTTTAAAGAGCTTACTGTGTACTAGACACTGTTCATCATAAAATAAATTTAATTTTTGCAAGAGAAGGAAATGATACAGTTGAAATGCTTAATGTTTCTTTAAATTTAAAATGTATGAAACAAGAAATAAAGTAACAGTTCTTTTGAGATTTTCTTTTAATATGTGGCAATTTAAAAACAGGAAAATCTTCAACATCAAAAAGAAACACTAACAAAGCAGCATAAAGAAGCTATGGCACTTTTTAAAAAGCAGGTAATTAATAAAGATAGAAAAAAAGCTCTACTTTTAAAGCTTAATCTTTTTCTCTTTACGAAGACCTTATTCGCTACTAGTCTGCATCTTCCCTAAAGACAGAAGAAAAGGAATGGTGAAGTTTTTGGTAGCTATAATAGATTGAAATGAATTATACAATGATATTGTGGAAAAATCTTTTCAAAATACCTCAAAGTCCTTCTGGGTCCTTAATGACTTGAGTAATTTGTTTGAAAACTTTTGCCTTTCACCCTAGGAGTTCTGGCAAGCACCCCTTTCCACATTGCACCTGTGCATGTACATAAAATTGAAAACTGTAGCAGAATTTCTAGAGTGGTGAGAAGTTAGGAGTAGTTAATGAGATAATAGTGATGTTAAAGTTCAGGAGAGGTGATTACTACAAAGTAGGCTCTCAAATGAGCAGTTAGCAATAAGAAAGAACAGTTGGGGACAGATACCAATTCAAGAATTACTATAACCTTTAGTTATATGGGATTCTAGAGTTCTAGCTTCTGTGGCTTCTCAAAACTTCCTTTCATCTCCTAATTATTTCTATAATGTTTCTATGATTATTTCTACATAGGCTTAGGTGGCACAGTAGATAGATTGCTGGAATGGAGTAAGGAAGTCTCATCTTACTGAATTCAAAACCAGCCTCAGACACTTAACCAGCTGTATGACCTTGGGCAAGTCACTTCACCCCATTTGCGTAGTTTCCTCATCTGTAAAATGAACTGGAGAAAGAAATAGCAAACACTCTAGTTTCTTTGTCCAGAAAACCTTAAATGGGGGCCTGGAAAGTCAGATAGGCTTGAAAAATGACTGAAAACACAGGTTTAATTCAGTGTGCCCTGGAGTAAGGAGGATGCCCCTTGCAGGTTTTTCACCAAATTTATGTATCCTCTTTCTTTTCCCTTTATCCCTCTTTTCACTTACAACAAAGACACTCCATACACACACGTCTATTTATCCATATGCTTTCCCTACACATATACACACATTTGTATATAGAATATGTGTTTGTCCTTCATTGCAGAAGAAGACCATGCCATCAGAGAAATAGTGACATGACTTGCACTTGACTTTGTTTTGAGTGAGTGAGGGCTGTGCAGGTCACCAGCATCACTTCTCCTCCAGAGCCATCTGAATCCCTTGACCAGATATTCCTCAGGATGACTGGAGATGACCCAGGATGAGGCAATTGGGGTTAAGTGACTTGCCCAAGGTCACACAGCTAGTGAGTGTCAATACCACCCTGAATGTGCCCAATCTCATCTGGTCTCGGAAGCTAAGCAGGATCGGGCCTGGTTAGTACTTGGATGGGAGACCGCCTGGGAATACCAAGTGCTGTATATAATACACATATGTGCAAAAGGAATATGAGATACATTATTATATGTAAAAGCACACATACATACATATGCACACATACATGTAAATACTGTATATATGTCTATCCATATAGCTTAAATATCTAATTAGAAAGAATTTTGGGAGTTGGCTAGGGATACTTAGAAGGACCTCTTATTTAAAGTCTCCCTCTCAATACTTGACCAACTAGAGATTCATTTAGATTTTTTACCAACTTTCTCTTTTAAAATGCCACTGCTTTTATGCCCTCAGGGTTAAACATATACACTTTGTGTGAATTCTCTTATCCCCATATCTTTCTTCCTTATTCTCAGCTGAGGTCAACCTAACCAAGAGAATCTGAGGTTTTTTTGGAGGTCGGGCTAATTTGAGAAAATGATAGGCTTGGGGAGAACCTGATTGGAATGCTGCCAGAAAGCAGCCCAAAGCCTCATGGGACTGGAAAACAGAAAAGAGTCCTGCTAGGAAAGTCACAGAACCAGAGCATTTCAGATCTGGAGGGCACCGATGGGTTAAGGAGTCAGATCACACAGCTAGTTAGTGTCAGGTTTGGAACTTGAACCTGGTCCTTTGTCTCCCAGGCTTCTGGTAGGAAAAGGGGACATTTTTAAAAAAAGCTTTATTTTTCAAGCCTTTCCCTGTTCATCTCCATTTCATCTCTGTAGGATTTAATTTTCTCATTTAAAAAATAAGGTCATTAGACTAGAGTCTTTCAGTTAGAAAATTCTATGATTTTATGAAGGTAATATACATTATGATAGAAATGTGCATTTATTTTGTTAATTAGAATATAATATCTAATCAGTTGCTGTTTTGTATTTTTAAATTTTTCATTGTTTATCAAGTTGCAAACAAGGATGTGTGCTATGGAAGAAGAAAAGGTATTTATATTCATTCTTATTAATAATTTACAGTGTAAATGAGAATTAGTTATCAAATGATAGTAGAGAAATCTAAAAATATTCTGCCTTTACTATTGAATGTGTTACGTAATTACTTCGTCCAAAAGATTTACATTTTTAAATATGGTAGCCTTATTTTGATATTAGCCTTATCAAGAATATACTAACTAGAAGCATGAAAACATGGCCTAGAAGTGTGCTAAAAGTGTGCTGGGATTAGTTATTTTTCATGACTAAGATATGCAAAATGAATAATTCATAAGCTATTAAACAATTGTTGACTGTAGTAGAGAACACATATTTTAGACCTGTTAGAATTTAGAGACCTTGTGATTTTTAGCATGAATACCTTCTTTAAAAAAACAACTCCTGTTTTTTTGTAACTGTAGACCATTTGCTATACACCTTATAAATGGGTATTTTTGGGTCCCCTCCACAAAGTCCTATTCCTCTACTCTATTGTGTCGAGTTCTCCCTGGGTTCTTGAAGGCATTGCCAGGCGATGACAAGCTCTGGGAAAGCTTTGGGTACAGTCCCAGGAGCAGATTGAGTCTGCTCCCTGAGAACCAGCCTAACTGCATATGGAGAGGCTTATTACCAATAGGCTGGTTTACTCGGTAATGAATTCTTTAGCCATAGCAAAACATAAAACAAAGAAAACTTAAAAAATGGCCTTTAGTGCTATGTGGCACCCTCTGCTTCTGTAATAGTGGTAGTAGAAGAGGGGGCAGAGGGTGCACAGAATCAGTTTTTATGTCATCTATAAACTTCAGTTGTTGGTAATCCAGATTTGACAATCTTGTGTGGCAGCAGGTTTAGGTAGCGAAAATTAGAGACGTCTGTAGCGGTGTATTGGTCCAGCTTTAGCTTGTGCTGCTTTCTGCCGTTTGAGAGAGCAAGCAGCCCTGTCATGAAATTGTAGTGTATGACTTAGCCACTAGGTGGTGCTTTGGCCACCTCTGAATTTTCTCTTCCTCTCTCCAGACCCCTTTGGCTCTAGGGGAGCCCCATTGACACTAAGCTGGTTTCTAGGTTTGGTAAAAGTCTATTGATATGGTGTGGACTCTTCCCCAAAGAAACTAAAACATAGAAAATCTCTCTCCTTTCTACTTGTGAGGCCTCCACTTGGGCACTGGATTTGTCACTCCTTCCCTCCTCTCTCTTTCCCCAGTCACAGCTCCCCAAGTCATAGATTTGACAGTTTGCTCTTAATGGCCATGAGATTTATTAAAACCATCAGGTGGCATAGAAAGCCAAGCAAGCAGTAAAACAGAAGGCTGTCAGGTAGTAAGTTACAGGATCTTTAGAGCTTGAATTGTTTCTCTTTTCTTCCATCTCTGGGTTGGGGGGCTTAAAAGGAAAAGATTAGATAAGTTTTGGAACTCAAAGTCAATTTCTTCAATAAGTACTTAGTAAATAAAGAAGAAAAAAAGACAAGATCTCAAGCTGTATTCCTGGAAGCTGCTAGTCTCATTCATTCCAGTTTGCACCTCATTGCCTTGGGTCTCCTCTTGTTACTGTCCGCCACCAGAGTCCTGGACTCAGTTACTTGGATTTCACCTGGGAGCCTAGGCTACTTTGAGTTCTCATTCCACTCTTATCATTGTACCTGTCAAGGCAGTGACACAGGTTGTTTTGGCTACTGATGAGGAAAACTCAATGTGGAATTAATATGTTGGCTTCTCTCCCTTTTTTTTTTTTTTTTTACTCATATTGCCAAGAAAACCTTAACTGGAAATCTCTCCAAGGGCAAAGGAGTATGGATATCTGACGACTTTGAAAAAATGCATGAACACATGTATTTCATAGCTAAGTTGAACCTCTAGAATATTTAACCTCAGTCACTTCTAGGAGGTCTTAGGAGATCAAATTTCACTTGTCTAACAACCTACAAAAGAAAAAATCATATTGAAATTTTGATTAGAAATGAATCTAGAATACCAAAGGAAGTTGAAGATCAGTGGAAGGATACATCAGAGTCTCCTTGGAGAGGCGGATAAAAGTGTTGGTTTTATTGTGTTTTCAAAGGCAACAAGAAACAATTTAATTGAACATTTTTTCTGTTAACAGTGTTTACAAAATAATTTTCAAGTTGAATGCTTTATATACATCTCAGATTCAATATATCTTAAAGCCAACTCATTGTCTATTTTTCCAAATCCACCTCTCCTCTGAACTTTCCTAAAAGGCACCATTATCCTGCTGGTTACTTATTTCACAACCTCAGGATCATCCTTGACTCCTTGCTCTCAGTCCACATGTCCAATCAATTGCCCAATTGTATATTTCTACACCTATAACATCTCTTCTTTCTCTCCTCTTCTCTCCACTCATGGAGCCACTGCTCTAGTTCAGGCCCTTATCATTTTTCATCTGCACTGTTGTAATAACCTCCTAATTAGTCATCCTGCCTCAAGTCTCTCTCTTCTCCAAATTATCATTTCTACCTTTGTCAAACTGATTTTCCCAAAGTATTTATCTGACCACATCACTCCTCTTTTCAGTAAATTAGGTGTCTCTCCATTGTCTGCAGGATCAAAGATAAACATCTCTGTTTGACTTTTAAAGCCATTCACAACTGGACTTCAATCTAATTTTCTACTCTTATTACACATTGTACTCCTTGACATGTACTGCAGTCCAGCCAAACTAGCCTTATTGCTATCCCTCATATGCAGCAGACCATTTCCCACCTCCATGCCTTTGCAATGGCTGCTCCCATTTCTTAGAGTACCTAATTTCCTATAAGGTGTGGATCAATCACTACCTTCTACACAAAGCCTTTCCTGATTTCCCAGATGTTAGTGCCTTCCCCCTAAAATAACCCTCTATCTGCTTTTAGATACAAAATATGTAAATACGTATCAAAGCTGCGAGGTGGTACAGTGGATAGAGTGTCAGGCTCGAAGTTGTGAAAACTCATCATCCTTAGTTCAAATCCAGCCTCAGACACTTATGAACTGTGTCACCCTGGCCAAGTTATTTAACTTGTGTTTGCCTCAGTTTTCTCATATATAAAACGAGCTGAAGAAGGAAATGGCAAACCACTCCAGTAACTACCAAGAAAACCCCAAATAAGGTCACAAAGCATTGGGTGCAGCTGAAACATCTGCACCACAACATGCATGTGTAGGTAGATATTGTCCCCCCTGTCCAGATTGTGTACTTGTTAAAGGCAGGGGTTGTTTCACATTTATTTTTGTATTCCTGATGCCTAGTATAGTGTCTGATACAAGGTAGGCATTTAATAAATGCTTGTTGATTGATTTATTGAAAATAAATTATAGCTTATGTACCAACATCTATTGCAAAGGATAAGAATGTAAAAAAAATTCTGTTAAGAGCTTGATAAAAATCCTCCAAATTAAACTAACATACTTTGATACTGAGTAACATAAATGAAATAGTGGTTAGTAAAGGTCAGTAAAAAGTGTTAGAAAATGTGGTTCCAGGAATAAGAAATGAGAGGCCAAAGATTTGTAGCCTACACAAAAACATCGCACCTATATATTATAAGTGCTTACTTTGAAAAAGCAATTGATCGGCATTGGACTTGGTGAACACCAAGTAACATCACAAAATAAATACAAATACATACAATGTAGTTAAACATAACAAAGTTTGGGAGGGAGATCATAGCAGTGGCGGAGGGATCAGGAAAGATTTCATGTAGAAGGTAGTGCCTGAGCTGCATCTTTTTTTTTTTTTTTATTATTGCACATCACTCCTTTATTATAATGAGCAATAAAAAGGGGGGGCAGGCTTAGTACAGTTATGCTAAAACTGATGAGGACCCAGGTGGCTGGACATAAGATGGAAGCAATGGGACACTGAGACACATTTCAACATGATCTAGGGGCATTTCACTGCCACAGAACAGAGCAGGGGCTATAAAACACACAATGGAATGTACTCATCTACTCTTTAGAAATCAAGGAACTCTTTCCTTCTCTGACTGGACTTGAGATCTCTGATGACTACCAAGTGGGACACTTTAATTTCAAAAGCCACTAACAACTGGCCTAGAAGGGTTTTTTGTGAAAGTAAATGCAACAAGTAAACATTAAGATATAATCTCAACCTCCCAGATCCATTTTTCTTGGATTAGGGAGGAAGTAAGACTTTCATGATTTGCTAAATGACTACCCAGGTTATAGGTAACTTTCTCCAGCAGCCCCTGAGAGGGCTGCCCTACTGGCAAGACTGGCTCATAGGAATAATTGGACCAATTGCTTCTTCCAACTCCCCACATTGGTCACTTCTTCCTGTGTCCCCATCCCTAACCCCTAACCAGGTCCTTACTGAGCCAAACCACCCAGGAGGCATTCTGACAAACATGGTTGAGGGGAAGAGCAACAGGAGAGAAAAGAATTGGTCTGAAATAGGGAGTAAATGACAAAAGGAACCATCAGTCCCCCACCTGAAGCCATGTGTTGTGATCCCTAAGGCGATGGTCAGTGTGTGTAGCAGGCAGGGGAGAGATGTGGTGGGGACAGTGAGAAGGGAAGGACCTGGCTCCTGTTGGCACGTGCTGGTAGCCTGCATTCACTTTTTGGCCTTGCCTTGGGCTGCCATGGCTTCCATGACTTTGCGCACGGTCTCTTCATCCCCAAGGAACTGCATGAGTTTGATGGGTTTCAGATTCTTGTCCAACTCATACACGATGGGAATGCCAGTGGGCAGATTCAGCTCCATAATTGCTTCTTCAGACAGACTTTCAAGATGTTTGACAATCCCTCGAAGACTATTGTCATGGGCTGCAATCAGAACACGTTTGCCTTCCTTGATCTGGGGGACAATTTCCTCATTCCAGAAAGGTAGAGCCGAGGCAATGGTGTGTTTCAGGCTCTCACAGGAAGGCAACTGATCCTCAGTCAGATCTGCATAGCGACAATCCTTGCTGATGTTGCTGTAGAAGGGGTGGTCAGGCTCCATTGGAGGTGGTGGGATGTCGTAGGATTGTCGCCAGATCTTCACCTGTGACTTACCATGCTTAGCAGTGGTCTCTGCTTTGTTGAGACCTGTCAGACCTCCATAGTGCCGCTCATTGAGGCGCCAAGTCCTCACTACAGGCAACCACATCTGGTCAGTGGCATCTAGTACTGTCCAAAGGGTATGAATTGCTCTCTTCTGGATGGAGGTGAAGCAGATATCAAATTCGTAGCCAGCCTCTCCTAGCGTACTTGGCCTCTTCATTCCTGGCAGGGCTCTGATCCATGTTGTACCAACCGCTGTAGTGGTTCTCCAGGTTCCAGGCTCTCTCTCTTCATGCCGGATCAGCACCAGTTTGTAGGTGGCCATGGTGGGGCAGGGACTCGGGACAGCAGGGAGCGACCAGACGTGCACACAGGTGAGCATGCACTGAGGTTCAGGCAGAGCTCACCACCAGCTGACCCCTGAGCTGCATCTTAAAGGAAGAGAGACACTATATGAGGAAAAGGTAAAAAGGGAGTGAATTTCAGGCATCTGGGAAGGCCAATGCAAAACCATTAGGGTTACGGTGAGACAAGGAGACGGAGTGTCTTGAGTGAAGCATAGAGAGCAGGCTAGTGTGTCTGGTTTGCAGCATATGGGGGAGGAAGTAATATGGCTGAAAAGGAAGGTTGGGCCCAGGTTGTAAAGGGATTTGAAAACTAAATAGAAGAGTTTATATTTTATTCTAGAAGCAATAAGAAGCCATTGTAGTTGGGTGAGGAGAGGAGCCTCCTGAGTAGATCTGCACTTAAGGATAATGACTTTGGCAGCAGTGTGTAGGATAGATTGGAGTAGATTGAGACAGAGAGACCAACTAAGAAGCTGTTGTGTTAATCTGGGTGAGAGATAACGAAGGTTGGACCTAAAGTAGTAGTTATATGAGTAGAGAGAAAGGATCAGATGCGAGAGATGTTGTGAAGGTAGAAACAGCAAGATTTGGTAACTGATTGGACATATGGGGTGAGGAAGAGTGAAGAATTCAAGATAATTTTGAGATACTTGAAAGCTAACAAAATCATTTTGAGAAAAATAGGAAAATTTGGATGAGGATGGGGCTTGGGGGATGACAATGAGTTCAGTTTTAAACTTTTTGAGTTCAAGATGTCTTAGGACATTAAGTTTAAATGTCCCATAGAAACTTGAGAAAAGAGACAATATATGAATATATAGATATAGGATTGATCTGGAGAGAGATAATAGTTAAACTGATGGTAGTTTATGAAGTTACCATGAGTTTATGGAGAGAGAGAGAGAGAAAGAGAGAGAGAGAGAGAGAGAGAGAGAGAGACACAGACACAGACACAGACACAGACAGACAGACACAGACAGACAGACAGAGAGACAGAAACAGAGACAGAGACACAGAGACAGTGACAGAGAGAGAGAGAAGAATAAAGGGAGAAGAAAGAACTTTGTGGAATAGCCACAGAAAGTTTGCACGAAATGAATGATGAGCCAGCTAAGGAGACTGAGGAGTGGACAGGCAGGCAAAGAATAGTGTCATGAAAATCCAGAAGAATGAATAAACAAGAGGTGAGGGTGATCACATAGGTTTAGAAGTTTTAGGACTAAGGAAAAACCATTAGATTTGGTAATTAAGAAATCATTGGTAACTTCAGAGAGGACATTTTCCATTGAGTGATTGTATCAAAAGCCAGTTTGCAAAGTATTGAGAAGTGAGAAGAGAGGAGGTACAGGAAGTGAGCGTAGACAACCTTTTCTATGACTGTGAAAGGGAAAAGTGATACAGGATGATAGTTTGAGGAGATTGTAGAAGCTAGAGAAGGGCTTTTTGGGGGAGAGGGTGATTTGAGCATGTTTGAAGATAGTAGGGAGGGAGCCAGTTGATAGGGAGATGTTGAAGATTTGAGAAGAGGGGAATGGTTGAAGATACAATCTTCTAGAGAAGACACGAAATGATAGAATTATGCATAAGTGGAAGGATTAGCTTTTGCAAGAACTTCTTAAAGAGTGTAGAGGGACTATCACAAAACTATGTCCCTATTAACAAAGCCCAAGATCTCATTGGCTTTCTTGGCTATCATCACGGTGCTTACTCACAGAAAGCTGCTAAAAATCCTAGATTTTTTTTATGACAAACTTCAATTTAATCATGTTGCTTCAATTTTTATTTGCAAAGTTGACATTTTGAGTGCAAGTGTAAGACTCTAATTTATCCTTATTGAATTTTACATTATTGAATTCAACCCAAGATTCTGTCAAGATCTTGTTCAATCCCAACTGTCATGTGAAGTGTTAGTTATTGGTCTTATCTTATCTGCCATTTGTGTCTCTATCCAAGTAATTGATAAAGATGTTAAAGACTGAAGGGTCAAACACAGATCATTGGGGTACTCCACTGGAGACCTCCCCACAAGTTGACATTAAACCAATAATGAATACTCTTTGATTCTCAACATATAACTAGTTCTGAATCCATCTAATTGTATCATCAGCTGGTCTGCATTTCTCTCTCTTCTCCAGAAGAATAGTAGGAGACATTTTATCAATGCTTTGCTAGAATTGAAGCTGTGAACATTTTGTTCAAGGTTTGGTTTTCTTCCTTCTAAGAGCTGCTGCGATGCCAGGATGCAGCTCTTGGGAATAAAAGGTATTTTTAAAAATTCAGTCATTGGAATTATGAATGTCCTTTCTGTCTTGTACCGACCTTCCACTTGTTTTCAGCCCCATATATTTGTGGAAAATCCACTTATTAATTTACTTTGTGTTAGAATTTTCTTTTTTACCTTGGCCTGTCTTTCCAATTATCTTCTTTCCTCCTTCCCCCGCCCTCTGCCCCAAATCTTTCTTGATCTTGTCCTTTCTCCATCTCCTTTAGCCCTCTCTCCCAGAAGACAGAAATAAAACCTAGACTGGTATATAGACCTGGGGATGTTTTATCTTCAAATTTTCATCAATTTTTCCAAAAATCCTTTCCCCCAATTCAGTCTGTGGCTTTTACTAGTCCAAATCACCTACGCAGTTTCTTCTTATTCAGCTCAATTCCTTTCTTTCCCCTTGTTCTTTCACCCGCAACTTTCTCCCACAAAACCCAGAAAGATTCAGACTCTATACTATGGAACACTGCAGACTCAGAAGAATTAAAAATAACTCTCAATCGGATGACCACAGAGAGGTGCCTCATTAGTTTGTTACATGGCAAGAATGAGAGATAACCAATGAAAACTCCTGCATGCTCCACTGGTGTCTTCAGAGTATCAAGAGAAGGCAAGAAAGACCCCTCAGATGGTCCTCAGAGTACCCTCTGCAATGAATTTATGGGAGGACACTGTTATATAGAATGGGACAGGATAAATGTATTGCAGTTTGCTTTGTTGGAGGAAAATAACCATATTGGTGAGGTCACAGGTTCATTTGATTATTGGGCACTCATATCTAGAACTACTTCCTATTGTGCCTGTTTGCTAATCATCATACTGACTCGTAGGTAGGCATATTTCACTAATGAAGTGATTTGAAGCTACACAAATGCTTTCAGTTTTCATAGCAAAAAAAAAGAAACAATGCCTGAAACTTTAAAATATTTTAAAATTAAAAGAAATTAGAACAAACAAATGTTTATTCTGTTAAATTTAATGTTTTAAAGTAGGCCTTTGCTCTTAAAGTCTTGGATTTTTAACTTTTTGTAATGATGTTTATACTTGAACACCAACTTTTGATTTAAAGGGACAATATCAACTTGCTTCAGAAATAAAAGAAAAAGAAATAGAAGGATTGAAGGAAACATTAAAAGGATTACAGGTGAAGTAACTGTTAATTTCATTCTTTTTTCTTTATATTCCCTTATTGCTCTCTTTCTTCCTCCTTCCCCTTCAATGACATTCGTGCTCTGGCAGGGAAGTGGGGAGTGGGAGGGGAGGACGTGCTTGACCCCAAGACTGTGCCAGCTCCTTCCCACACTGGGGAATTCACTTTTCACTGACCTCAGTCTCTGTCCCAAGTGACATTTTGGGGGATAGACGTGGCCTCAGATGTGTGCCATTCATTCAGGCCCATTAGATCACCCCTTCCCACCCCCACCCCCACACAGTTATCCTTCTTGTTCCAAGCTGACCATTTTAATAGCACAGTGTACTGCCATCCTTCTCTCTCTGTCAGAGAAGGGTTTCTGCTTTCCTTGGTGCATGGGGATGCTGTATAGAGTTGGGTTCTTTAGTAAGCCCTGCAAGAGTGTGGTGGCAGGTGGGGGTGGGTATGATGAATGAACCTTTAAGGATTAGTTTTCTTAGCTGCTAGTTCATCAGTTTGTTACCCTATTAGGGTTCTTGGTCTCTTAGACTATGGAGACAACTGAAATTGTTTTTATCTCTTGTGCATAATTCCTATTTTGTGGAGGTTTGAGAGGTTTTGAGAATCAGAGAAAATGTTCAGTCCTCCATCTTGTTGGTCACAAGGCCCAAAAGTCTGAAATACTTTTATATTTCTTAAACGTTTCTTCAGTATTGTATATAGCAAAACCTCAAGCAGCCTGTATCCCAATGGGGGAGAAAAGATGTAAATCATAGAAGATAATCACAGAGGGGAAGGTAATAGCAATTGAGAGTATGGAGTGGGACTAGGGAAGGGCTCTTGAAGTAGGTGAGATTAGAGGTGAGTTTTGAAGGAAACAAGAGAAAAGAAGAGAAGAGAGGGCATTCCAGGCATAGGAGAGAGTCAACACAAAAACATGGGAGTATTAGGTGTGAGGCACATATAGGAAATAGGGCAGTGGAGCTAGATCATGCAGTGCTTAGAGCAGAGCAGAGTTTAAGAAGACTAGACTCATTTGAGTGTTTTTCTTTGTGCTTTACCTCAATGTATCTATTCTGTTAAAAATATTTATGTTTATTACTATTTACTTTCTGTTGATTGTCCTGAAAAGACTTAGCTTTGCTGTAGTACAGGCTTGTAATCCCTACTGTGAGAAGGCTGAGACTGGTGGATTACTTGAGCTTGGACATTCTGAGCTATAGTGCACTATTCTGATCCAGTCCAGGTTGGGAAGTGGAGCAGGTCAAATGTTTCATGATTATTGTGGGTCCTGTAAGTGTCTGCTTGGTGAGATAGGGAGAGGAAGAGGAGAAGAAGAAAGCTTTGTGACTATTCTACAAATTAATTATTATTGTAATCATGATTTCAAATGAAATGTTCTCTCATTTCTAAATTAAAGTGTTTCACAGATATTGGTTATAATGGCATTCTTACTGTCTTCATCTTCAGTTCTACTACCATATTAGCATGTGGAGAAATCACCATGGTAGAAGTATGACACAATTGCTTCCTATGTTTTGTTATGTTGGGTATGTTAAAAATGTTTCTAAGAGTTTGAGGGGAACATAACAAAGATTTTTAGCAGAAGTAGCTTTTAAAACCAAGGATGAATGTAGGAAAATTATAAAAATCAAACATGATTTAAATGAAGAGATACAAGAAGATACTGAAGTTGAGTGACTTGCCTAAAGTTGATCACATAAGAAGGCAGTGGCAGAGAGAGAAATCACAGACAGGTTTTCTGAGTCCCACCCTAGTGTTCCTTCCTCCATCATTCCACAATTTCTTGATTCTGATCTTAACTAATGCTTTACCATTGATGACTTCTGAAACTGAAATTTAGAAAGAAGAGCCCTAATATTTCTCATATATATGTATATCTATATATATATATACACATATGTATATATTAATGTTTTATTTTCCCCTAATTACATGTAAAAGCAGTTTTAACATTTTTTTTCAAATTTTGAGTTCCAGATTCTCTCCCCACCACCCTCTCCATATTGAGAAGGCAAGCAGTTTGACATAGGTTATATATGTGTAGTTATGCAAAGCACATTTTCACGTAAGGCATGCTGTGAAAGAAAACACAGAACAGAAAAAAACCTAAAAGAACAGGAAGTAAAGAAAAGGTATCTTTGATCTGCATTCAGGCTCCATCAGTTCTTTCTCTGGAGATGGACAATGCCTTTCATCTTTAAGTCCTGCAGAATTGTCTTGAGTCCTAACATTGTAGGACTTAGAAAAGATGTGCTTTTCAGTGGTCATGGAAATAGGATAAGGGTGAAGAACGTAGTTTGTTTAAACTGTGACTTCCTAAATCTTTAAAAAATTACTTAGGGTGTACATTATATGCAATAGGAATTGTAGCAATTTAATTACATTTAATTACAATTAAAAGAGTGAGTTTAGAAAATAAAGTCTGGATAGGTAAGTACTGGCTCTCCTATCTCCTAACTTTTTGGTCTAGTCACTTACGTTTTCTGAGCCTCAGTTTTCTTATATATAACATGAAGATATTGGACAAAATTATCTCCAAATTCTTTTTGGCTTCTCTTCTTGCTTGGACCCCCAAAATATACTTTGACTATTTTGAATGATTTTAGCTAAATTACAGCAAGTTAGGTATACCAGAAACAAGAATGGGAAAAACCATAATGAAATATAGTAGATGGAAATGTTATTTTCTAACAGTTTGAAGATGTTTTCATACATATATACACACGTATATCGATATAATGATATATCTGTTATTAGAATAATGATAATTGTTATTATAGATATTTTCAAAGATTTCATCTGTGAAATATTATTGTTTTGCAAGGTTCAATAAGGTTTCATGCCTTAAGAAAAATTAAATTCCTTGATTCTCATTAAATCTTTTTTTTAAGTATTGAGTTTCCTCTCTTAACTATAACACGGGTTGGTAAAAGGAGCCTGTTTGTTAATATTGCTATTTACACTCTATTCTATTAACATTCCTTTTAAAATAAATTGGTTTCTTTTGCTGTCATTCTCTTTATGTTTAATTATCTGGTTAATGTAGAGAGTATTTTAAAAGCTAAAGAAATTCCTTCACATGGCTGACCTTCTGTGCAAGAGCTGTAAGGATTTGTTTTGCCTTGTTCAATCCATGACATAGTACAGGTGATGTATAGTGTACCTCATGGTCTGCTGAACATGATCCATGGATGCCATAGAGCAATAAAAGTTCGAATTTTTCCCAAGTAAGAAAAACTTAAAGAAAGGATCTGTTAGGGATCTGATTTATATTGTTAGAGCAAAAGAAATTACTAGACCAAACCTCTTATACATGTGCATCACTTAGCTTCTTCTGCATTATGTTTTTTTTCCCTCCCTTTTTCTCTCCTCTTGTCACAGGATCCTTCTAACTCGTTTTCCTTAACCTGCCTCTGAAAAAAAAACAAACCAAAAACCAGCAACCCACAACCAAAACACTGAAGAAATTATTTATTGCTTAATGGATACATCCATTGATTTCTCTCCATGAGCATCTAAACAGTTTTAAGTGCTTGACAAATACTTACTAGACTATAGGAGGCGGTGTTACACTGGGTGTGGTGGAATGTTGACAACTTTCATTCAAATAACTTGTATGTAAGTCACTGTGTATGCAAGTCTTAATGACACTGAGAAGTTTGTTCAGTGCAGCTGTTAGCAGGGTAACCAAATGACTGATCTTGCTGATCTTTCTAAAGGATTTAGATAAATTAGTCTTACCTCTGTCAGTGACTTACTGATACGTGGGCAAGTCACTCATATGAGTGAGTTGCAATACGCAATAGCGAAAGGTCCCTTCTAACCCTAAAGTTCCATGTTCTAGAAGACAGCTAGGGGATGAGATGGATAGAATTCTGTGCCTTAGACATTTATTAGCCATAAGACGCATTTTCTCTCTGCCTCACTTTCCTCACCTGTAAAATGGAGATAACAACAGTATTGCCGGATTGTTGTAAGGATCAAATGAGATAATATAAGTAAAGTGCTTTGAAAACCTTAAAAGTGTTTATAAATAAAAGCTTTTATTTTAATATTAGCAAATTTCAACTAAATTGATAAATTCAATCAATCAATCAATCAACTAGCATTTAGTAAGCACCTTTAGTATTATTGAAGAAAAAATATTGCACTGTACATTTTTGGTAAAAGCTTGCCAGAGGCGATTAATTAAATTATGCTAATTTTAACACTTCTGATTAGAAAGAGAAATCCTAGCAGTCACTATGCCTTTAAGAATTGGAGTAATTTAATTAATAAATCATCTCTGGAAGGCTTATGCCCCAAAATGCAGATTATATAATTTTTTACTTCTGCAGTGCTAGGCACTATGCCAGGTGCTGGGGATATGAAAACAAAAGTGAAATTGTCTCTGTCTTCAGTGAGCTGACACTCATTGGGAGAGACCACATGACCATATATAAATTAATGTTATGTGAAGAGCATTAGTAGCTGAGAGGATCAAGCAGAATGGTAGCATTTATGCTAAATTTTAAGGGAAACAATAGATTTTGTGAAGTGACAATGAGGAGTGAGTATATTTCAGACGTAGGGTACAGCCAGTGTAAAAGAAAGGAGACTGGATATGGAATGTCATGTTTGGGGAGCAGCTAGGACATTCTGGCTGGACCAACAAGTGGAGGGAGGTGAGTAATGAATAACAAGTCTGGAAGGGTGAGTTGGGGTCAGGTTGTAAGGGACTTTGAAAGTCAAGTAAGTAGTAAGTAGAATTTTCATCTGACCCTAACCTTTGAAGCTTATTGGATAGGGGAGTCACATGGTTAGACCTATCTTTTTGGAAACTTACATTAGCCAAAGGGTGGAGGATGAACTGGAGTGGGGAGAGACTCAAGGCAGGGAGATTGCTTAGGACACCATTTCAATAGTGTAGGAGAGAGGTAATGAGACTCTGAACAAGGATTGTGGCTATATGAGAAGAGAGAAGAGGATAGATGTGACAGGTTGTAGAATCAGAATTGACCTTATTTGGCTTCCAATTGGATCTGTCAAGTGAAAGGAAAATGAGAAGCTGAGGATAACTGATGTTTCAAACATGAGCAACTGAAAGGATATTGATGCCCTAGACAGCAGTAGGGAAGTTTGGGAGAGGGGTGGGTTCGAGGGGAAAGATAATAAGTTTTCCTTTGATCATGTTGAATTTGAGAGGCTTACATCCAGTTTGAAATATCCAATAGTTATTTGGTGATGTGAAGTAAGAGCTCATGAGGGAAACTGGGGCTGATATAGGGATCTGAGAGTCATCTGCAGAGATAATTAAACCCATAGGACTTGATGAGGTCACCAAGTATGAGTGTATGGAGGAAAGGGTCCAGGATAGAGCTTTGAGATAGACCTGCAGAAGAGGACATGATATGGATAATGAACCAGCAGAGGAGACAGAGGAGAAATGATCAGACAGGGGAGAATCAAGAGAGAACAATGTCAAAAAAATTCAGAGAAGAGATACTATGTTAAACACTAGAGAGTGGTTGAGAAGGGTGAGGACCGAGAAAAGACTGTTATATTTGGTAATTAAGAGATAATTGGTAACTTCAGTGAATTAGGTGATGTAGTGGACAGAGTGCCAGGCCTGGAGTTAGGAAGACTTGAGTTCAAATGAAGCCTCAGATACTTGCTAGCTGGTAACCCTGGGTGAGTGAGTGACCTAACCATGTTTGCCTCAGTTTTCTCAACTGTACTTACCCTTCAAGGTCGTTGTATAAAGCACTTAGCACAGAACTTGGCACATAGTATGTGCTATATAAATGCTTATTTCCTTTCTCCCTAACCTCCTCTCCATTTTGGTGAGAGCAGTTTCACTTAAGAATTTAGGTAGATTCCCCAATTGATCAAAGGATGGTCAGAGGATATGAACAGGCAGTTTTCAGTGGAAGAAATTAAAGATATCTATAGTCATATGAAAAAATGCTCTAAATCACTATTGATTAGAGGAATGCAAATTAAAACAACCAGTCAGATTGGCTAACATGACAAAATAGGAAAATTATAAATGCTGGAGAAGATGTGGGAAAATTGGGACACTAATGCATTGTTGGTGGTGTTGTGAACTGATCCAACCATTCTGGAGAGCAATTTGGAACTATGCCCAAAGGGCTATATAAGTGTGTATACCCTTTGATCCTGCAATACCATTTCTAGGGCTGTATCCCAAAGAGATCATACAAATGGGAAAAGAACCGACTGCACAAAAATATTTATAGCAGCTTTTTGTGGTGGGTTAGAGCTGGAAATTGAGAGGATGTCCATCAATTCGAGAATGGCTGAACAAATTGTGTTCATTATATGAATGTAGTGAAATACTATTGTTCTGTAAGAAATGATGAGCAGGCAGACTTCAGAAAAACCTGGAAAGACTTATTATATGAATGGATGCTGAGTGTGGGGAGGAGAACATTGCATACAGTTACAGCCATGTTGTGTGATGACCAACTTTGATTGACTTGGCTCTTCTGAGCAATGCAAGGTTCGAAGGCAGCTCCAAAAGGCTAAGAAATAATTATAGTCTGAATGCAGATTAAAGCATACTATTTGCTTTCTCTTTTTCTGTTTTGTTTTTTCTTTCTCGTGGTTCATCCCATTGGTTATAATTCTTCTTCACAATATGACTAATGTGAAAATTTGTTTAATGTGAATGCATATGTAAAGCTTATTTCAGATTGCATGTAGTCTTGTGGAGGGGAGAAAATTTGGAACTCAAAAGCTTGTGGAATTGAATGTTGTAAACTAAAAATAAATAATTTTTTCAAAAAAAGAATTGAGGTTGAAAGCCAGAATGAAAAGGGTTAAGAAGTGAGACAAGAGACAAAGAGTACATCATATATTACATAGTGATGTCTCCTGTTGAAACCTAATGCCCTCTATTTAATTAAAAAGAGGAAAGGAAAACTAAGTTCCAGTCATGTCAACATGGAGTTTCTAGGGGATTTTCAAATGTGAAAAATTCTGTTGTTTATAGAGAAATAAGGGAATGAGAATAGTTCTTGAAAAAGAAGAGAATCTGGAATTGGGAAAGCAGACTTGGCTCTGCAGCTTTCATTATGACATGGTCCAAATTCTTTCCTTACTCAACATTTTTAAATGTTGAGAAATTTTTTCCCATGGGGATAGCTCCCTAAATACATAATAGAAATTGATGGGAAAATAACCTTCACCTTGCAGAAATAGTTTTTATTAGACACGGCTGAGTGTAACATCCTGCACTTTAAACTTGGTTTTAAGAAGTATAAAATGAAAGAGGCCTGGTTGGATGACAGCTCCTGTAAAAAGATGTGAAGGTTTTAGTGCATTTGCAGCTTATTTCAAGTCCACAGTGTGGCATGGAAGCCAAAAACACTGATGAGAACTTAGGATGCCTCCCAAAGAAAAGGAACATTAGTACTATTTATTGTACAACACTTGCCAGACATCTTATGAAGGATCATGTTTAGTTCCAGGTGCCACATTTTAGTAAGGCGTCACTCAACCAGGTGCCATCAAAGAATGGTGACTAGTATGATGACAGGATGGGAGATCATAGGATCCAGGAGCAGTGGGAGGAACTGGAATTGTATAGCCTGGAGAAAGGAAGACTTATTGGAAATGGGCTATTGGGCTTCAAGCTTTTGAAGAGCTGATGTAAGACTTGTTATACACAGGGCAGAATGAAGTGATGTAGGGAAGGTTTCATAGGGGAAGACATAGATTGAACCTAAAGAGAAGACTTCTGAGAATTAGAGCAATAGTGCAGTGGTTGTCTTAGAAAGTAGTGGGTTCCTTGGATTGGGAGATCCCAAGTGCTGTCCGACATGTCACAGACTGGGTTTCTGTTCAGTTGCAGGTTGTAAAGGGCATCTGAGATCCTTTCTAACTCTGAGATCCTGCAATTCTGTGATCGCATCTTTTCCATAAAATGAGAAAAAACCTGTATAACAGAAACAAAAGAAAATCAGTGTTTGAGATTGAATTTTACAAATAATGCAAAAATTGACACCTGCTGAGTTTTGTTTTTATGATGGGGAGATGTTTATCGCAGAATTGCAAAAACTGTATAGAAACATTCCTACACTCAATACTCCAGAAGTCTTTGATTTCATAGCTGTGGGAAATTGTAGCCCATCTATAACTTAGTAGAAAAGTCTTAGAGATTGTCTGATATTCAGAAGTTAAGGTAACTTAAGTTAAGTAAGGTGAATGCCAGAAATAGGATTTGAACTTAGCGTTTCCTGATTTCAAGGACAGCATTCAGTCCACTTAAGCCATACCGCCTTTCAAAATGTCAATGTGCCTGCAGAAATATTTCTGTGTATATTATGAAATAAATACCCTCTTTAAAGATCAAACTGGAATGTAGTACCCAAGTGTGCCTATAATCAGATATAAAGATGTGGAGAAAAATAATATTTGGTCTTAGCTTTCACTTAATATGTTTTACAGTTTTATTTCTTCTTTGCTACTTTTTAGTGTGGTGTAGGATATGGCACTAATTATGGTCAGTTGGGAAGAAGAAGGCATCAAGTCAAACTTAAAATTTAGAAGGTCCTCTGAAAAGGTTGTGTTGGTTTGAGAGGAAGACTTTGATGAAACTTGATTATGAACTGTTAGGCAAAATGTACATGGAAGAGAAAATGATGGCGTCTAAAGAATAAGAATGAGAATTTACTTGGTGGATTTACTCTGGATTCACATCTTGTAGTAGGGAATTAGGGGTCGGCATGGTAGGTAGACTTTCCAGTTTGAGCTGCCCTTCCATCCTTTTCTCTTTTCTCTCAGTCACCTCTGACCCTATAATTTGGTATTATTATTTTCTCTATTCCATTTAAACACTCTCTGAGGATATGTTCCCCATTCTCACAAATTGAAACAGATTATTAGCTGCCTAGATTGTGGTGGTGTGCAGAGAAATGTCCCTCTCCATAAGTGCAAAGAAATATCAGTCACAGTTTTACTTGGAGATTTACTAACCAAAAAATAAATGTCATATGGAAAATGAGTTTACAAAATTCAGTTTTAACATCCGGAGGAATTTGTAAAAAGTAGCTAATGTAAAAATTTTTTTCTTATTTTTCAAGGTTTCAAAATATTCTTTACAGAAGAAAGTAAATGAAATGGTAAGGAAGTTACACTATTTTTCATTATTTCTACTGTAGTAATAAGGAATAACTTAATATTCCTTTCTATTAATGTAAAATTGAGATAGATAAGATTGGGATCAATAAAGTAGTTGATACTTATAAATTAGTATCATTTTTAAGGTTTAACTCATTTAAAATATTCTCAAAATTATTTTCTAAATTTGTTTTGAGATTGCTTAACATTTACCTTGTTAAAAATAGATTTTTTGAATAGCTACCAAATTATTGATAGAAATGGCAACATTTTAAAGAACTGCTTCATTTAATGAACTTATTATTTACTATATATGCAAGCCTAAATTTTTAAAAATGTTACAGCCCTTGATTTTTAAAAAGAAGCTTCATTTTGAAATAGTGCTTTAGTTAGATAATATTTTAGCTTTACAGTACCTCAATGTGAAGCTGCATCTGAAAACCAAAATTAAGAAAAGACTTTCATTATTCATCAAGTGAGGGCTTACTGTGTGCCCAGCATTCTACTGTGTATCTAAAAATTAATATTTTAGTGTGAAAAAATAAGATTTTGTGGAATATTCTTTTTCATTCTCCCCTTTATAGTTACCTGTGGTAGTGTGCCTTCTGAAAACTCTATTTTTTCCCCTGTAGTACAGTACCTTTTTTCCATTTCTCTCTGCACAGGACTTATTTGCAGAGGCTTATCTTATCCTAGCCTGATTAGAGAATGGGAGGATAGCAAAATTTGTTTTTGAGTTAAATCTAGGTTTGGTATCAGGGAAGGGCTGGAAACACGAGAGGATGATTTCTTATGACATCAAGTACATAGCTGTACAAAGTAACTGTTGTGCCTCTTGGAAACCCATTTTTGCTGTCTTAGGAAATAAAAGAGAGCTAGCTATATAAAGATTGCTAAGCTTGATTGAATAAAAGCTGTGAAAATTCTGCTGCTGTTCAACTGGAAAGGATAAAGATAATATTGTCAGACTATTATAAACTGTGATTTTAATTAAGAAGCCGAAAAACTAGAGTCCGGTTTAGCTTTAAGTACCATGACATTTGTACTGAAAGTCATCGTCAACGCTACAGTGGTTTTACACAAAATACGGTGAAATTGAATAATGTGTCCTTTGACCTGGGAGATAAGGCTACAAGTTAAAGATCAAAGGCAACATAAAATGTGTTTTATCTTATTTCACTTTTAAATTTTATTAAACAAATATGTATAATTTAAAGGATGTTGTGCTGTTTAAAAAATCTCCATAGGTTTGTGTCACTTCTGGGTCCTTTTTGTTATGAATTATGTACTCACAGAAGGAACTTATTAGAATAATAGTTATGGCATAATTGCGATTTTTTTTATCTAAATAGTAAAGCAAAATACAAATTGCTAAAAACAGATGTTAAATGCATGTCATATTTATTTTATAGCCACTGAGAACATTTAAATTTCTTATATAATTGTTTGAAAAGTTGGAAATCACTTTTAAAAATTATTCTCATCTTCTGTAACCAATGATTTTTTTTATCTTTTTTTTTGAGTGATTTAATGATTTCATATGTTGTCAGGAGCTCTCTCTACCAATACATATTAGCACCTGTGCTATAATTTATGGTCTTAGGGAGTTGCCTGGGGCACTAAGAGGTTAAGTGACTTTCCCAGGGTCACACAGTCTATCTATGTTAGAGTCAGGACTTGAACTCTATTTTTTCTTTTTGTAATGACAATCCCAAAATGCTATATAGAATTCACTCCTATGGTGTGATGCTATGGCAAGCCTAGATGACCAAGACATTAACTGGAAATGACATGCTTATCCAAGACCAGTAAATCAAATTTTCAGGGCACTAGTATATAAAATATATAATTTGGTGCTCTGAAAGAAGTAATTTTGAAAATAATCCCCTGGAGCTTTTCTCCCTGCTTTTATTTCCCATGGGTAAGCTATTTAACTTCTAGTGAATTTCTAAGTCTTCTAGAAGTACTGTTCAGCCAAGTTGTGAATAACTAAATAACTAAAATAACCAAATAACAGAGAATATTGAAACTGCCATTGATAATAAACAACCATTTATCTAAAATGCTCTCCTCCCCAATGAGAATAATTCCTGCCTCATGAAAAAAAAATTCATTGTAATCAATTCTTTTCAAAAAACAACCAATGATAACAAATTCTAGTGTGACAAAAGAACCACTATTTATAATCTAAATATTGGCTTATGAAGTTTACCACAGGGAAAAATCTAAATTTTGATCAGTGATTACTTTGGGGAGCATAGTGTCTCATTAGGTTCTTCATATAGTTTAATAAGGGGATTGAAAACATTAAATTTCAATTACAGGACCTAAAACCATGTCATTCCAGGATCATTCTAAGGAGTTCAACCAATAATAGATAATATTTAGGTACAGTGGGCATATTTGAAGGGCTGGCATTTAGAAGATGGATTAGACTTATTTTGTGTGGCCCCAGAAGGCATAATCATGTGAAAATTATGGATCAGCAAATTTGGGACCACTGCCAACCTTGGGGACAGGAAGGTTTGGGTTCAAGCCCTATCTCTGACACATACCGGCTATTTGACCATGTTATACTTAACTTTTCTGCCTCCTGAGGCATCTCCCTTTATAGCTGTTGTCATAGAATGGAAGAGCTTCCTCATTTTCTGTGAACACATGAATGCTGTCTGGATTGAAAAGAAACAATTTTTCTTAACTTAATCAAATTTTAATAATGAAGCATTCAATACAATGAACAGTGAAATAGCCACACACTTTTACATAGTGTTTGTTAAACTAAAAACACAGACAAATAGCTTTCTTTGTTTTTATAAATAACACTACCAACATGTTTATATAATGTTATGCCTTTATGTGACTTTAGGTTATGCCTTATGTGATTACAGGTTAGAATTTGCTTGATAATTATAACTCCAAAGGATAAAATCTCTTAAAAGAATAGTCAAAAAATTGATTTTTAAAAAATTATGACAGTGAGGTTAACCAAAGAAATTTATACAGCAGCTTGCAAAAGAGGAGATAAAAGTTCGAGTTTTATTTCTGAATTTTTATCTTGGCATCTAAAATTTGGTGACAATAGAATTGTTAAGGGAAATTTCTTTGATCTCTGAATATCTTTGAATTAGGTGAGAAGGTGTACAGGTTTTATTTTATTTTAACCAGCAGATCTACTCTTGAAGTTTTGTAAATCAAGTCCTACTCTGATAAGTAGTTCTTGTAGAGCTGACCCTGGGTTCTCAAAGGTAATGCTAAGGAATCCCTCCATCACCAAGATTTCTTTCCATGTTCTTCCTGACAACCAAATTAATATAACAGGTTGCATTTATGTAAAGCCTTCATGTTTACAACGTGCTTTCCTCACAAGAACTGTGTAAATGTGCTAAATAATTATACTGAATATAGGTATTATTACCTTATTTTCAGATACTCACAAAGCTTAAGTCGCTCAGTCACTATCAAGTGTGGGAGCCAGGATTTGAATCCAGGTCTCCTGCACCCAAATTTAGCAGTTTCCTGTTATACCATGGTGCCTCTCAAGTCAATAAATATGTGCCGTGTACAGTAATTATGATGCGCTGTGGGGAATACAACATGAACTAGACATGGGCTGTCTGCTCTCAACTTACAGGCTAGTAGAGAGATGTAAGACAAATAAGCAAGGAAGCTAAGTCTAAATACAGACTATAATATGGCAAGTGTTATGAAAGGAGTACAAAGTACTATAGGGGTTTAGAGGAAGGAGAAGTTGTGTAGCTGACAGGATCAAAAAAGGCTTCCTAAAAAGGAAGGCATTTGAACTGGGTCTGAAGAATGGTAGGATTTGTACAGAGAGAGGGTATTTCATGTGGTAAGAAGACCATGAACAAAGGCAGTGAGAGGTGAAGTGCAGGACATATTCAGGAAATGATAACAAGTCCAGTTTGCATGAAACATAGGGGCATAATGAGAAATAAGGAAAGGAAATGTAAAGTGGGGTCAGAGCATGCAGGACCCTGAATGCCAGGCTAAGGAGAATGGGCTTTAACTTTGTAGGCAGTGGGTGTCTGCTCCCTGAGTACTGCAGCCATCTTCCTTTTTCTTATTTGTATCCCCAGGACTTAGCATAATGCCTGGCACATAGTAGGAACTTGATAAATGTATACTGTTTTACAGTATTTATTGAAATTGTTCAGGGATTTAATTGTTTTATAACACAAGCTTAATTTTTATGCTAGAAAGGAGAATTGAAGACATTTAGATGATTAACCAGAAAATTGCTTTATTTCTTTTCTTCATTTGCCTCTTGATCTTGAATAAAAAATTGGATACCAGAGAGATATAGCCCCCAATGGGGATTTCTTATGAGAATAACAAAATTACTACAAAAACCAAGCTTATCTAGATTCAGGAGTATCATAAAACCTAAATATTTCCATATATAATTTTGAGAAATCAATAATGTGTGTACTCTGGAATTATTTGTCATAGTTGTTATGAAATGATTCATCTGCCTAATGTTATGTACTGAAACTGCGTTAACATATCATAATTAAAGTTTAACATTGTTATTCCAAATAGGAACAAATGCTGCAGTTACACCTCTTGGCTAAAGAAGATCATCATAAGCAACTGAATGAAATAGAGAAATATTATACTACAATTGCATGTCAATTTGGAATGGTAAAAGAAAGTCATGAAAAGTTAGAACAGAATGGTAGGTGTTACACTTTAAACATTTCATATATTTATTCAATGAAAAATATTTAAACTGCTTTAAATGAGATGATTAACATGGGTTTTATTGTAGTTTTCAGTAAAAAAGGCAGTTTGAATACTTCTCAAATTCTTTCCAGTAAATCATCTTTGTCATCTTTGGTTTAATTTTTATTTTGTCTGGGCAGATGATTGTATAATAATAAAGATATGGCATATTTAAAATATAACATTTTTCTAAATATTTTTTATCTGTTTGCAGTACATGAAGCAATCCAGTTAAATAAGAGACTGTCAGCAGCAAATAAAAAACTGGAATCTGAAGTATGCAGTTTAAAACAGGTATGAGCCATAGAGTTTGCTAGCATTCTATGAGATTTTGTTCTAAGATTGAAAGACAGTGTGGGATGGTAGAGAGAAACCCAGGAGGCCTGGGTTTAAGTCCCACTTTCAGACACTGAACAAGTAGTTTAATCTCTCATTTCCCCAGGCTATCAGCTGCAGAACAGCCTGCATTGGCATAGTTTCCTCTCTTGGACTTATCTATGCCAATGAAATCACAGGTCTGATCTCTCCAAAAGTGGTTTGAGATTATTAGTCTTGTAGGATAATGGCTGAAAATTGTGATGTATTTGGTAGTAGGGCTGCAAAAAAAAAGTGTTGGTATAATAATGTGAACTTTAAGTTGTCTGATTTTTCCTAATTGAGCCACAATCTCTCATTGTTATTCTTTGTGACCAATAGCATGAATTGTGAAGATGTCTTAAAGAGCCAGTAGGACCTTTGACATTTGTCTGATTATTAACATCTCTAACAAACTGAAACAAATTAGACACTGACAGATAAAATGACAACTATTGTCCAATTCCACTATAATTCTTATAGCATTAATTATACTATGTTATGGTGGAATCATCATTGCAGTCCTAACCCTGGGATTGAGAGTCAGGAGTCCTGGATTTTATTTTGACCCTCTCTGTATTGGGAGTTTGACCATAAGAAAATCTCAGTCCTTCAATGTTATCATCTGTTAAATGGGCATATTATTTTCCTATCTACCTATTAGTAGGGCATTGTGAATATGAAGTAACAATGTTAGTGTTTTCACTTTTAATAAAAAGAGAGCCAGACTGGCAGGCAGGCAGATAGCAGACAGACCTAGTCTTGGCTCTGCCACTAAATAAATTTTGTGACTTTGGGTCATTCCACACATTTTGGCCTCAGTTTCCTCTGTTAAAAGATGAAAGTCTAGATCAGGGGACCTTTTGGAATCTATGAACTTGGATGGAAAAAAATTAAATCTTTTTTTTCCCTAACCTCTAAAAGATATTTAACATTTCCTTCAATTATGAATAAAAATAATACGCTGAGAAGGGCATTAGATTTCCACAGGTGTCTATGACTTGAGAAAGGTTAAGAATCCTGGAACTAGGGGTAGAACCAAGATGACAGAGTAACAGCATGCACTTTCTAGAGCACCGTCCCCAAGCCCAGCCAAATACCCATAAAAAATAGCTCTAAACAAATTCTGGAGATGCAGAACCCACAGCCCAAGACAGCCTGGAAGGTTGCTGGGAAGTAACTATCATGCCACGCTGGGAGCAGACCACAGTTCAGTGTGGGCCACTCTGGCATAGACAGGACCTGAACAGGCCTTGGAGAGACTGAATCTCTCCCACCTGTGGCAGTTTCCAGCCCCAGCCGCAGGGCAGCAGAGGGGCAAGGGGACTGAGGAACTCGCAACGGTCACAGCAGCAGGGGCAGGGGCAGGGGCAGAGACAGCAACTGTTTCTGGAGCTCTAGGCCCACAGATTGTGGTGGAATTGAGCAACTGACAGTACATCCCCACCCCCTCTGGAAGCAGAGATCTACCTTGACAAGGAGCTCAAAAGTCAAATAAATGGCTGGCAAAATAAGTAAAAACCAAAAAAAAGATTCAGACTACAGAATCTTACTTTGGTGACAAGGAAGACCAAAATATGCAAACAGAAGACAACAAAGTCAAAGCTCCTCCATCCAAAGCCTCCAAGAAAAATATGAATTGGTCTCAGTCCATGGAAGAGCTCAAAAAGGATTTTGAAAATCAAATAAGAGAAGTAGAGCAAAAATTGGGAAGAGAAATGAGAATGATGCAAGAAAATAATGAAAAACAAGTCAACTGCTTGCTAAAGGAGACCCAAAGAAATGCTGAAGAAAACAACACTGTAAAAAATAGACCAACCCAATTGACAAAAAAGATCCAAAAAGCCAACAAAGAGAAGAATGCCCTAAAAAGCAGAATTGGCCAGATGGAAAAGGAAGTTCAAAAGCTCACTGAAGAAAATAATTCCTTAGATTAGAATGGAGCAGATGGAAGCTAATGACTTTATGAAAAAGCAAGAAATTATAAAACAAAACCAAAGGAATGAAAAAATAGCAGACAATGTGAAATATCTCGTAGTAAAACAACTGACCTGGAAAAGAGATCCAGGAGAGACAATTTAAAAATTATGGGACTACCTGAAAGCCATGACCAAAAAAAAAGAGCCTAGACATCATCTTTCAAGAAATTATCAAGGAAAACAGCCATTATATTTTAGAACCAGATGGTAAAATAAACATTGAAAGAATCCACCAATCGCCTCCTGAAAGAGATTCCAAAAGAAAAACTCCTAGGAATATTATAGCCAAATTCCAGGGTTCCCAAGTCAAGGAGAAAATATTTCAAGCAGCCAGAGAGAAACAATTTGAGTACTGTGGAAATACAATCAGGATAATACAAGATCTAGCAGCTTCTACATTAAGGGATCAAAGGGCTTGGAATATGATATTTCAGAAGTCAAAGGAGCGAGGATTAAAACCAAGAATCACCTACCCAGCACAACTAAGTATAATACTTCAGAGGAAAAAATGGTCATTCAATAAAATAGAGGACTTTGAAACATTCTTGATGAAAAGACTAGAGCTGAATAGAAAGTTTGATTTTCAAACACAAGAATCAAGAGAAGCATGAAAAGGTAAACAGGAAAGAGAAATCATAAGGGACTCACTAAAGTTGAACTGTTTACATTCCTACATGGAAAGATAATATTTATAACTCTTGAGATTTTTCTCAGTACTAGGGTAGTTGGAAGGATTATATACATAGAGACAGAGGGCACAGTGTAAGTTGAATAGGAAGGGATGATAGCTAAAAATAAAATTAAAGGGTGAGAGAGGAATATATTGGAAGGAGAAAGGGAAAAATAGAATGGGGCAAATTATCTCTCACATAAAAGAGGCAAGAAAAAGCTTTTTCAGTGGAAGGGAAGAGAGAGGAGGTAAGAGGGAAAAAGTGAACCTTACTAGCATCACATTTAGCTTAAGGAGGGAATAACATGCACACTCAATTTGCTATGAAACTCCATCTTACACTACAGGAAAGTGGGAGGGAAGGAGATACTTTTGAGGAGGGATAGGGTCGAAAGAGAATAGAATAAATGGGGGGCAGAATAGGATGAAGGGAAATACAGTTAGTCTTGCACAGCTTGACTTTTATGGAAGTGCATAACTACACATGTATAACCTATATTGAATTGCTTGCCTTCACACCGAGGATGTGCGAGGAGGGAGGAAGGGAGAGCAGTTGGAACTCAAAGTTTTAAAAACAAATGTTAAAAATTGTTTTTACATGCAACTGGGAAATCAGATATACAGGCAGTGGGGTATGGAAATCTATCTTGTCTTCCAAGAAAATAAAGGGGATGGGGATAAGAGAAGGGAGGGGTGTGATAGAAGGGAGGGCAGATTGGGGAAGGGGTAATCAGAATACATGCTGTCTTGGGGTGGGGGAGGGAAGAGGTGGGGAGAAAATTTGAAACTCAAAATCTTGTGGAAATGAATGTTGAAAACTAAAAATAAATAAATAAATTAGACAAAAGGAATCCTGGAACTGCATTTTCTCTTTGGTCCTCTTTCCTCTAACATCCTATGATTATAAGTAAAATCAATTTGAAAATTAAAATAGAACTCCATTCAAATATAAAGTATCATTCTCTTTGTAAACGAGACAGCTCTGTGATATAGGTGGATAAGGATACCTGGCGTGGAGTTATTGTGAACGGAGTTCAGACCTTGCCTTGGAGACTGTTAGCTAAACGACACTCTAACTTCCTTCAGCCTTAGCTTCTTCCAATGAAATATGAGAATAATAACGGCCCTGCCTCACCAGATTGTTGTGAGGATCAGAGCAGATGTTCACAGAACCCTTTGCTAGCCTTAGAGCTGTGTTACAGTCGGATTGTTGGCTGTTAGGAAGATAGTCTTGCCACAGAGAGCGTGGAGGTCCTCAAGTCCAGAGAGTACTCGAATAAGAATCTCTGCTACAGCATTCAGAAAATCACCAAGTGAATTCAGAAATGTTTGTGTGTTAGGCATTGTGCTAAGTGCTGAGGATACAAAAGAAAAAGCAAAAGTAGTCCTTCCATTCTAATGGGGGAGACAACATATATCTACACAGAAATCTACACTGTCTATAGTGAGAAGGAAGATACTGTGTTTGCCTTCGTTGCTGAAGAAAGCCATGCCATCAGAGAAATGATGACATGACTTACACCTGACTCTGTTTTGAGTGAGGGAGGACTGTGCAGGTCACCAGCCTCACTTCTCCTGAGCCATCTGAATCCAGTGACCAGATATTCATCAGGATAACTGGAGATGACCCAGGATGCACTGGGAGACCTTGTCCCCTTTGGGGCAAGGTTTTTGCAGGTACTCACTTAGGGTGAGGCAACTCCCATTCATTGAATAGGTCTGTTTGAGAAGTAGCCAGGGCATGGCCCCTTTAATGATGCCAAGAAAAAAAGACATCAGGCTGGGAGGGAAACAGCAACACTTACTATTGATAATCAGTCTAAAGCTAGGAGGGTCCAGAGGAGCCCTGAGGCAGGGGCCCATTGGGGTTCCAGCTTCAGAGTGAAGTAGGTTTAAGATTTTGGGAAAGGAAAAGACAGGACAGGACAGGAAAGAAAAGGAAAAAAGAGGAGAGGAAATAACCTTAGAGATGAAGACACTGGCAGCTAGGGGTTGAACTGAACCTTGAAGGAAGCAAAGGAAAAATGATCATCTAGCTTTTGCATGAAAACCTCAGTCAGTAAACACTTATTAAGCACCTCTTATGCACCAGGCACCGTGTTAAGCAGCAAAGACAACAAAAGTGTTTTTAAACTGTCCTGAAGGCGCTTACAATCTAATGTGGGAGACAAGTAAACAAGCATTTACAAATGGGGAAAAGAGGAAAAAATTAACAGAGGGGAGGCACCAGATTTAAGAGGGACTGGGAAGGGCTTTCTGTAGCAGGTGAGCTTTTAGTTGGTACCTAAAGGAAACCAGTAGATGGAGATGAGGAGAGAGAGCATTCCAGGCACCAGGGAAATCCAGAGAAAATGTCCAGAGCTGAAAGATGGAGTGTCTTACTTGTGGAACCCCCAGGAGATCAGTATCTCTAGATGGAAGTGTACAAATGGGGAATGAGGTGTAAGAAGAATGGAGGGTGCTAAGTTATGCAAACAGAACCTCCAGTAACAGGGAAACACATCATTTCCTGGGGCATCCATTCTACTTCTGAACACCTCTTTCAAGCATAATTTGCCATTTTGCCACTTTTGTTCATTATTCTTGGTTCTGCCCTCTGGGGCCAAAGAGAACAGTTTAAACCCTTTTCACATGAAAAGTCTTTAGGTACTTGAATAGAACTATTATGTGTCGCCTAAACCTTCTGTTTGTGGTCAGTAAAATCTATCCCTTTGTCCTTTTCCAGTTCTTTAATGTATAGTTGAGTGAGAGTCTGGAATTGACTGTAGTTGACTGAGAGTCCTAGAATTCAGAATTGGAAGACCATCTAGTCTAATTCACACCTGAAAAATAATCCCATTAGTTAGAGCCTTTGCTAGAACCCACTACCTCCCTTCATAGAATTGATTAACTTTGGCCTCTTCTGCTTCAGTGGTGACTGTGATGTTAAATAGTTTGCCTTGGAATCAAATAGATATCATTTGGTCATTTTTGAGATTATCTCAGTACTGCTTTTCTCACATTTTTGACTATGAAGGCTGCTCCATTTCTTTTAAGGTATTCTTGCCTACACTAGTATATGTAATAATTGCTTGAATTAAATTTGCCCATTCCCATCCATTTAAGGTCACAGATAGCCAAGATATTGATGTTTAATCTTTAATCTTTAATCTGTCTGACCACATCCAGCTCCTCTTGGTTCCTTAATGTTACATTCCAGGTCCTTGTACAATATTGCTCTTACAGCCCTGCCTTTCCTTTAGCACCATATGCATCTGTAGCTGAGTTTCCTTTTGGCTTTGGCCTGGTCACTTCATTAGTACTAGAGCTACTTGTAGTTGTCCTCTGCTCTTCCCCAGTAGCGCGTTGGAAATCTTCTGACCTGAGGGCCTCATCTTCCAATGTCACCTCTTTTATCATTTTAGTGTACTGTCCATGGGGGTTTGTTGGCAAAGATGATGGAGTTTTTTGCCATGAATAACAGGCAAGTTTGGCCTTGAAGTATAAAATGAAGTAGGACAGATACTAATAGAGTTTTGTCAAGTTTTGTCAGGATAACTTGTCATAACAAACACTCTTTTCCAATAACTCAAAAGGTGATTTGACACATGGACATTTCCAGATGGTCAGTATAGAAATCAGATTGATCATATGCTTTGCAGCCAAAGATAGAGAAGCTCTATACAGTAGTTAAAACAAAACCTGGAGCTGATTGTGGCTCAGATCATGAGCTAATTATTGCAAAATTTAGATTCAAATTGACAAAAGTAAGGGAAACTGCTAGACAATAAAGGTATGACCTAAATAACAGCTCTTTTGAATATGAAGTGGAGGTGATGAATAGATTTAAAGGATTAGAACTGTCAGAGTGCCTGAAAACAATGAACAGAGAGGTTCACAATATTGTATAGGAGGCAGCCACAAAAAATATTCCAAAGAAAAAGGGCAAGAAGGGAACATGGCTGTCTGATGAGGTTTTGCAGATAGCTGAGGAAAGAAAGAAAGAGAAAGGGAAAGATATGCCTGACTGAGTGCAGAACTCCAGAGAATAGCAAGGAGGGATAAGGGTTCCTTAAATGAACAAGGCAAAGAAATAGAAGAAAACAATTGAATGGGAAAGACAGAAGAGCTCTTCAAGAAAACTGGAGTTATCCAGGGAAAGTTTCATGCAAATATGGGTGTGATAAAACACAAGAATGGTAGGAATTTAATGGAAGCAGAAGAGGTCAAGAAGTGGTCAGAATACCCAAAAGAACTATATAAGAAAGATCTTACCAGCACTGATGACCAGGATGGAGTGAGAGGTGACGGATCTAGGGCCAGTCAGGTTGAAGAAGGAGGTCCAGTGGGTCTCATGGAACATCGCTAACCATTAGGCTGGTGGAGGTACTGGCATTCCCCGAGAGCTATTTAAAACCTTGAAAGATGATGCTATGAAAGTACTAAACTTACTATGCCAGAAATTTGGAAAACAACCATGGCCACTGGATTGGAAAAGATCAGTTTATGTCACAATCCTAACGAAGGATAATTCCAAGGGATGTTCAAATTACTGAACAATTTCTCTTATTCATATGCCAGTAAGGTTATACTTAAGATTCTGCAAGCTAGGGTACGTGAACCGAGAATTACTACAAGAGCAGGCTAGTTTTCAAAAAGGCAGAGGATTATGGATTATGGAGAAAGTAAGGGAGTTCCAGAAAAACGTATACTTCTGCTTCATTGACTTCATGAAAACCTTTGACCATGTGGATCACAACAAAATGTGGCAAGTCCTCAAAGAGATGGAACTAGTAGATCATCTTACTTGTCTCCTGAGGAACCTGTGTACAGACCAAGAAGTGATACTTAGAACTGAACGAGGAACAACTGATTGGTTTAAGATTGAAAAAGGAACACAATAAGGCTGTATATTGTCACCGTATTTAATTTATGTGCAGAGTACATCATGCTAAATGCTAAACTAGATAAATCAAAAGCTGGAATTAAGGTTGCCAGTAGAAATAGCAACAATCAATAATTATGATGCTGGAGAAGACTTTTGAGAGTACCTTGGATAGCAAGAAGATCAGATCAGTCAATACTTAAAGAAAGTAATTCAAGCTATTCACTGGAAGATCAAATACTAAAGCTGAAGTTTAAATACTTTGACCACATAATGAGAAGACAGGACTCATTAAAAAAGATAGTGATGTTGGGAAAGATTGAAGGCAAAAGGTAAAGTGGATGGCAGAAGATGAGATGGGTAGATAGTGTCATGGAAAGAATGAATGTGAACTTGGACAGACTTTGAGAGATAATGGACAATAGAATCCTTTATCAAATGTAAATTTGTCTGCCCCTGCAACTTCTGCCTATTGTTCTGATCCTGTCCTCTAAGGTCAAGTAGAAGTCTAATTCCTCTTCCACATGACAGTCCTTCAGATACTTGAAAACAGTGATCATGTTCTTCATGAACTTTTCTTCTTCAGATTAAACATGCCCAATCATTTCATATGTTATGAACCATGCCTATGGCCCTTCTCTGGATTTCTACAGCCTTTCATTGTCTCTTGTAATGAGCACTATACACATCAGAGATGGTCTGATCAGAACAGAGTAGGAGACTGTCATCTGCTTTCTCCTCAAAATTGTGCCTCTCAGTGCAGCCCAGGATCATATTGGTTTTCCCTACTGCTGTTACACTGTTGAATCTTGTTGAGTTTGTAGTCCACTAGAACTCCCAGATCTCTTTGAGACCAACAAAACCATACCTCTCTCCATCTTGTACCTGTGCAGCCAATTACATGAACTCAATTATAAGACCTTACATTTAGCCCTAATAAATTTCATCTTATTAGACGTGACCTATTTATCAAGCCAGCCAATACTTTTTTGGGATCTTGACTGTGACATCTACTGAGTTAGTTTTCCCTTCTAGCTTTGAATCATCTGAAAACTTGATGAGCATCCCACTTGAACCTTTATATAAGTTATTGATAAAAATTGTTAAATAGCATGGTGCTTTTCCACTGGGGAGCTTCTTCCCTGTTGATGCTAAACCCATTAATGATGGTCTGGTTATTTGACCAATAATAATGGGTCTTATTATTTGACCAATTTTAATTTTACCTAAGTGTACTATGGTCTGTTCACATTCTTTTTCTCAAGACTAGCATTTGAGACTTTATAAAATCCTTCTCTAAAATCTAAGTAAACTATTTCTACAGAATTCCTCTCATGTACTTTTTAAATAGCCCTATTAAAAATAGAGTGAAGGTGAATCTGATATGATCTACCCTTGAATAAGCTATGATATTTGTAATCATCACTTCCTTTTTGAGGCATTCACTAATTATCTCATTAATAATCTGTTCTAAGATGTTGCCAGGAACTGAAGTCAGACTCTGGTTCCAATAATACATTCTCTTCTCTTTTTTCTTCAAGTCAATTCTCGAATCCATTCTCCAAACAATTGCTAAGTGATTTTCCCTAAAGTACAGGTCTGACGATGCCTGCTTCCTTGCTCAAGAAACTCTAGGCTCCCTGTTATTCTGGAGTTAAATATAAGTAGCTCTGTTTGGCATTTGAAGCCCTTTATAACCCACTTCAACTTAGCTTTCTAGCCTTATTCTACATTACTTCACTTTTCATACTGTTTAGTTCAGTCACACTGGCTTTCTTGCTGTTCCTCACACATGATTAATTATACCCTCCATCTTTCTTCTCTGGGCCTTTACACAGACTTTCTCTCCTATGTCTGGAATGCATTCTCTCCTCTGACTTTTTGAATCCCTTCATTTCCTACAAAGCTCAGTTTAAGCACCACTTCCTACACAAGAGGCCTTCCCTTATCTCAGCTTCTTTCCCTCCAGATTATCTTGTAGTTTTATACCTGTTTTGTGTATAGGTATATACATATATACGTGTTCTCTCCCCCATTAGAATGTTAGCTTTTTGAATTTTTGTCTTGGCATCCTCATTGCCTAGCACAGAGCTTGGTCTATTGTAAGTGCTTAAATGTTTGTTGATTGATTGCTAGTATGTCCTTCATAAGCCTTGTCCCCAACAAGTTACTTGAGAGAATGTTATGTATGGATCATAGAAGGAAAAATCTTCATTTTCAGCCAAGTTGTCGAATATGAAAGACTTTCTTACTGTGTTCAATAAGAATGCACGTAAAAAAGATAGATGCTACTTTTAATTCTAAAAACAGCTGGTTTTGACCCTCCAGTTTAAATTTCAAGAATCTAACATTATGTAATTCTTCAAAAAGGTAATTGATTTGACTTAAGATTAAAATTCAATTAACAACCAAGAATTCATTCATCAACACAGGTATATTTCCAGTAATTTATACTGTTTTCAGTTCTGCATCTTACATTTATTGTTTGTTTTCTTGAACTGATCAAATATCTTTTAACTTTGCAGATATTATTAAGGTTTTATTTATGTAGCCCTACTTTCAGAAATGGAATTTTTTTTCCATTTTGGCTTTGCCTCATGATGGCATGATAATACTTCAGATATTGTTTATTTCAAGTGATCACTTTCTATAAAATACATTTCTATATTAAAATATATATTTTCTGCGTAGAGTAGGATAAGTATTTCATTTTAGATAAATGGTATATTATATTTCTAAAATATAACTTGATTTCTTACTTAGAGACAAGAAACCAGGCTCATATAAACTTTAGAGACATATTCTTGGCATATTTACAGAAGCATGTGGTGAATGTCTCTCCCCAGGTATGAGTGGAATGGCATTGAGATCAAAATCACTGTATTCCTTTTCCCAGGCTTTGTAGCTCTGAGTCCAGGACAAGGGCAACTATATTCCCTACTGGGCAAACCATAGGATATAAAATGATCGAGTAGTGGCCCCTGACATTTGGGTACTTTTCAGTCCTTTTGCAAGTAAAGTATTGGAGCCAGTGACCGCACATAGCTATGGGAGAGTGCCAGATTGAAAGGAGAACCTAGAAGGGTAAAGCAGAATGGCTTTTTTTTTTCATGGCTCTAGAGGACATATAGCTAGAAGGATGATAATCAGGATATATTTTTTATAAGTTGAAATGTAATGCTTTATTGCACTTTCACCCTTTAATTTTTCAGAACTAATTTATTTTCTAAGGGTAATGTTAAAATTAGTTATTTGGAACATCAATCGACAGCATTAATATTATTCCTATTACTTATTTCAAATATCTATTCATTAATTTCCCCAAAGATAATCTTCATTTTTCTTTTATGCTGTACTATGATTTTGTCCAGAACATTTAAACTGTTGGTCTGTGATAAGATGGAATTCCACTTTTGTAGAGAAAAGTTAAACAGACCAAACTTAGTTGTTAGATAAAACTAGGTATTGCAGTTCTGAATGCTTGGTTCACCATTATGGCATCATGAAGAATTCTTGATACTATCTGTGAGCAGCATTCATAACCCCTGCTATTTGTCTGAGTAAACGTCAGAGCGCTCAAGGAGAGAGCGATATTAAACAGACTACCCCATACCAGAAAGGGAGGGGTGGGGGAGAAAAGGGCACAATATTTATGACTCCAGGAACTATAAGTTGTAATTTAATGAGATCAAAGCATGTGCTGTTTATTTGCTGCACTAGCAGCTTTGAATAAAATAGTTAGAAAACAGACAATGTATTAAAGTACAGGATATTTAAAAGACTATAATGTTGTAAAATCAAAGGCATATTTTAAGTAGAAAATCATGCTGTGGATGTCTCTAATATTAATTTAGTTTTCCCTTGAGATTAAGTAATTAATATGTTAGAAGAAAAGAAAGGCTCAGAAATTTATTCTCAATACTTGTTTTTGCCAGCTATTTTCTTTCTATTTTTACATTTCTCTTTTCCCTTGCTGTTTACAATAAAGGTTGGTATATTTTTAGGGCATTTTTTCTTGTGTGGCATTGCATCAACTATAACTCAACTGCTCATGTTCATTCATTGGAAGAGGTGGGGAGATGATGGGGGTGGTATGAAGAATGCAAAAAGACATTATTTATATAGAAGCTTTTAGTATGTTGAAACCTTGAAAAATAACATAGTACCTCTTAAAAATCAACTCTGTATTTGACTTAGGTTAAATTTCTCAGAATGTTGAAGGTCATTGTGCAAGTCCAGAGCTTCATCAGATTTCTGGGTTGTCATCTCTTTTTTTATTGCCAGTGTGCCTCATGCCGCCTTACGTAAATTAGGCCTGGAAGTTAGCTTAAAGATGGTGATATGTTGCAATTTCAAGTCCCTCATTTGGATGTTCACTTTAGGAGATCCAAAACAAGTAAAATAACAATGTAATTTTTTGGGAAAGCTCTTCTCATCAAAGTCCCACTCACAAGCTCCTACTCCAGTACTGTTCCAATACAAAATTTCTACATGAAATTTTGGGGGAATTACTTGACTTTTGTGTAAAGTTAAGTAGTCTTGCACCTCATGAGTATTTTAAGAAAAGCCACATATAAGGCTACCACTAAATAAGTCATTTTTTTTTTTTACTCAGACAAAGCTTGTTTCAATGTATCATAACAGTATGAGCATTACTAAGGTACATCATCTTTTGTTGTGATATCTGACAAGTATTAAGAAAGTACTACCTTCTGAATTAATGTAGAATCAATCTCCATATTTTTAACAAACTTAACTATTTCCTGAAATAACTGATTTACTTTGATGTCCCTTTAATATCTAGTTCTTTAAGTTTTCTTCCGAGAATGAAATACTGTTTTCTCTGTGTATGTGCTTGGGATATTTATCCTTTGTGGAAACAATAGTCAAGACCCAGAATTCTATAGAACCTTTTCAGTGAAATCTATAGCCACTCAGAAGAGAATAGACTAACATCCTCTTTTCAGTCATCTTTCTTGACTTCTCTGCTTTGCTCAATCTGTTGATCATTTCCTGCTCCTGGACACCCTTCTCTGTGTTTTTGGCACTGCATTCCCTTGGTTCTTGTTCTGTCTGTATGACTGATCCTTCTTGGCCTCTTGATATATATTGCTCCATTGTGAATCTTCTCTTTCCTTTCTACATGCTATCACTTGGTGATCTCATAAGGTCTCATGCGTTCCATGATCATTTCTATGCTAATGATCGTCAGATCTAGCTATTGAGTTGTACTGTCTCTTGACATTACCAACTACCTTTTGAACATTTTGAATGAGATGTGTGGGAGACATCCCACACTCAATAACTTCAGAACTGAATTTACTATCTTTGCTGTTAAACTCACCTGTCCCATCTGTCTTCTAAATTTGCCTATTTCCATCAAGGGCACCACCATCTTCCTAGTCACTCAGGTTCACATCTTTGATGTCATCATTGAGTCTTTACTCTCATCCGTATAGAAAACCAGTTGCCAGATCTTTCCATTTCTCCCTCCACAATGTCTCTAACATGCATCCCTTTTTCTCTATTTATATAACCATCGTTATAGTTTTATTACCGTTTGCCTAGACTATTGTAATAACCTGCTAACTGATCTCCCTGTCTCAAGTCTCTCTGTATTCCAGTTTATCTAACACATAGCCAAAGAGATTTTCCTAAAGTTTAGGAATGGTCATGTTACTCTCCCTTCTTCTCACTGAGTAAACTGAAGTGGCTTTTTATTATATCTAGGTCAAAATAAAAATTCCTTTATTTGGCATTTAAAGGTTCCCATAGCCTGGCCCCATCCTATTTTTCCAATTTTCTTCCCTCTAGGTACATATGATCCAGGCATTCTTTGACCATTTATCAACAGGAGCTTTTATTTTTATAAATTTGAAACAATTCTTTATATATCCTGAATATGAGAATTTCATCAAAGAAACTTACTGGAACCCTCTCCCCACCACCCCAGGTATCAGCATTGGTTTCGTTTATATGAAAAATTCAATTGAATGTAATCAAAATTGTCTATATAATCTTATCTAATATTTTTTATTTGTTATTTGTCATGAACTCTTCCTCTATCCATAGGTATAATTGGAAATTTCTTCCTTGTTCTTCTATCTTGTTTATGATGTGACCTTTTATATTTAAAACATGTATCCATTTGAAACTAATTCTGATACATGGTGTGAAGTGCTGGTCTAAACATTGTTACTGAATTCTTTTACTTCTATATATCATATTCTTCATCTCTTCCACTTGATCTACCTTTCTATTTTTTAATCCGTACCAAATCACCAAATCATTTTGATGATTACTGCTTTGTCCTATAGTTTGAGATCTGATACTGCTAGATCCTCTTCTTTCTCACTTATTTTTTTTCATCCTCTTCTTTCTCACTTATTTTTTTTCATCATTTCTATTGAGGTGCTTGACCTTTGGATCTTCTAGCTGAATTTTGTTAAAAAAAATTTTGTTAAAAAAATTTTGCTCTGTGAATCAATACTTTGGTAATTTCATTGGTATGGCATTGAGTAAATATATTAATTTGGGTAGTTATGTCATTTTTATTATATTGGCTCTGCTTATTCATATGTAATTTATATTCCTTTAGATTTTTCTTTATTTTCATAAAGAGTGTTTTATGATTGTCTTCATAAAGTTTCTGTATTTGTCTCGGTAGTTAGACTCTCAAGCATTTTATACATTTTGTGGTTATTTTAAATGGAGTTTCTCTTTCCATTTCTTCCTAGTAGGTTTTGTTGGTAACATATAGAAATACATCTGATAACTTATGTAGATTTATTTTATATCCTGCAACTGTGAAGGTAATTGTTTTAATTAGTTTTTTACTTGACTCTAGGGTTTCTTAAGTAAACTATCAAATCATCTGTAAAAAGTAATAGCTTTGTTTTCCCTTTGAATGTATTTATCCCTTTAATTTCTTTTTTTTTATCTTGCTGTAGTTGGCATTTCCAGTACTATATCAGATAGTAGCGGTTACAATAGGCGTTCTTGCTTGACTCTTGATCCTCTAGAAAAGGCTTCTACTTTTATTTGCATGAGATGTAGTGCTGGATGTTTACATTAGATAGCTACAGCTTACCCTATTTTTAAAAGCTTTATTCTTATGTTTTTCTAAGGTTGTTTTTTAAACATCCATAGGTGGTATATTTTTGTCACAAGCTTTTTCTGTATCAATCAGTACAATTGCAAGATTTTGTTCTTATAATTAACATGATCTGTTATGTTTATGTTTTTCTATATTCAGACTATCTTGTATTTATGGCATAAATCCAATTTGGCTTTAGTGTTGTTTTTTTTTTGTGGTATTGCTGTAGCTTCTTTGCTATTATCTTATTTAAATTTTTTTGCATCTGAGTTAATTAAATAATATTGGCCTATAGTTTTCTTTTTCCATTTTGACTCCTCCTGGTTTAGATATTGAAACCATATTTACATCATAAAAAAGAATTTGGTAAGATCCTTTCTTTTCCTATTTTTCAAACATTGTGTAATATTGGAATTAATTATTCTTTGAATATTTGATAGATGTGCTTATAAATCTGTTTGGTCCCAGGGCTTTTCTACCTTGGGAGGTTATTTATGCCTTGTTCAATTTCTTTTCCTGAGACTGAGTTATTTAAATTTTCTACTTCTTGTTCTGTTAATCTGGGTATTTTACATTTTTGTGACTATTCATACTTCTGTTTTATGTATTGTTGTTTTTGGAATATAGTCAGGTAAAATAGTTTCTAATAATTTCTTTTATTTCTTTTTCCAATTTTGTGAATTCTCCTTTTTAAAGTTTTTGATACTGGTGATATGATGTTCCTTTTAAAAATCAAATTAGTTAATACTTTGTTGGGGTTTTTGTTTTTAGCAACTCAGATTTATTTAGTGATTCAATGATCTTTTAACTCTGTTATTCTTTTCTTTAATTTTCAGAATTTTGATTTTGTTTAATTGAGGTTTTAAAATTTGTTAGTTTTCTAGGGTTTTTTTTGGTCCACCCAATTCATTAATCTGTTTTTTCTTTTGTTGACAAAAAATGTTTAGAGATACAAACTTTCTATGAAGGATATCTTTGGCTGCATCCCAAACTTTTGACATGTCACCTTATTGTTATCATTAACTTTAATGAAATCATTTATTATTTCTATGATTTGTTCTTTGACACACCAGTTCTTTAGGATTAAATTATTTAGGCTCCAATCAATTTTTAATACCGTTTTCATTGGCTTTTCATTGAATTTTTATTGTTATTGTTGCACCATGCTTAGTAAGGAATGTATTAGATATTTATGGTTTTCTGCATTTGTTTGTTAAGTTTTTATGCATTAAATCAGGGTTAATATTTAATGATGTTATGCACAGCTGAGAAATAGGCATATTACTTTTTATTTCCTTGCAATAATTGCCAGAAATCTATCCTTACTAACATTTCTAAATGTCCCTTCAGGTTCTTAATTTCTTTCTTGTTTTTGTTGTTGAGTTTATCTAAGTCTGAGAGAATACATTGATGTCCCCAGTCATTTTATTTGGATTATCTATTTCTCTCTGTAACTTGTTTAACTTTTCTGTTAAATATTCATATATATTTCTTTGGTATATACATCTTAAATATTGACATTAATTCATTGTCCATGATGCCTTTAAGCATAATGTAGTTTCCCTATTATTCTTTTAGTCTATTTTCACTACTATTTTGTCTGAGATTATTATTGCTACCTCTGTTTTTTTTTTTGCTTTTGGAGGTTCACCTAAATAATAATAGATTTTGTTTCATCTCTTTATTTTAACTCTGTGTACATCTTTATATTTTTCTTCTGTTTTGTGTAAACAATATAATTGTTGAATTCTCTTTTCTAATCCAGCCTTTATCCTCTTCCATTTCATGTATGAGTTCATTCCATTTACATTTACAATTATGATAATTAATTGCATGTTTTTCTCTACACTGTTCCCTTTTACTTTTCCCTCTCTTTTCTCTCCATAATATCTTTCAGATAAGAGTCAAGAGAGGAATGTGCTCAGCATTCATGCTTTGTGCAATCAGCTTCCATTCCTCTGACTGTTTCTCTTTACTTCTCCCAAATTCCAGTGATAGATTCTTACCCTCATTCTGTTACTTTTTAAGCTGCTTTTCATAGTCCCTACTCTGAATTTAGAGTTTGTTGTATTTTTGACTAATCCCTTCCTGAATCTACTTCTCTCTTATTTCCCCCTCTCCCATTCTTTCCTGTTTCCTTGTTGATTTGTATTTCTACAACAAACTCTGTGTGTGTGTGTGTGTGTGTGTGTGCGTGTGTATGTGTGTGTGTGTTCTGTCCTCCTTTGACCAAATCAGAGGAAGATGAAAGTGATGTCCAATTGATGCCTGATTTTTCCTACTCCTTCCTCATTTATATAGATTTTTATTTGTACAGATTTGAGATAATAAGTTTCCTCACCTTTCTACCCTTTTCCTCCTTGCTTACTTATTGTAACCCTCACTTTCATTTATCCTTTGAATTCTTTTAATGTCAATTTAATATCATCACAAAATCACTCCCAGGTCTTATGTATTATTTAGTTCCCTTTATTACCCTTGATGACATTAGGGACTCTTGTTCTCAATTGACACTTAGATCATCTTTCTCATTAGAATGTAAAAGATTCATCCTTTTTTAGTTCATTCTGATTGCTTACTTATATTTACCTTTTGATATTTCTCTTGACTCTTCTGTTTGTATTTCAGAATTTCTCCTCAGTTCTGATCTTTTCATCAGGAATGCTTATAAGTCTTCTGTTTCATTAAAGGTCTATTTTTTTCCCCTGTAGGTTTATACTCAGTTTTGCTGGAAAAATTATTCTTGGTTGTAAGCCTATAATTTTGTCTTTTGGAATACTGTATTACATGTTCTTTGCTGTTCTCTTTGTTCACTGCTAAATTTTATGTGATCCCTAACTGCATTCACTTTGTAATTGAAGTCTTTCTTTCTGACTTTTTGCAGTATTTCTTCTTTGGCTTAAAAGTTCTAAATTTTAGCTGTGATGTTTTATTTTGGGATCTCTTGCAGTAGGTAACTGGTAGTTTTTTTTTTCTTCTATTTTCACTTTGCCCTCTGGTTCTAATAGATCTGGGCAATTTTCTTACATTATTTCTTGAAATATGATATCCAAGCTAATTTTTAAAATTTTGGTCTGTCTCTTGGTAAGGTTTTATACCTCTTATGCTAAATTATTCGTTCTACTTCTAGGTTTTTCCTCCAAAGCTCTTATTTCTTCCACGTATATCCTCTTCCTCTCATTTTACCTATACAATAATTTTTAACTTTTTTAAGAACTTGTGGTAAAACTTTGTTTGTAGGTGTTTTGTAATTATTCTCTTCTGGATTTGTATCATAGGCATCCCTAGAACCAAAATATCATGGGAATCTTTTTTGTTTGTTTGTTTTTCGATTCTTCCAGCCTTACTTCCTAGATTGGGATTTTGTGTTAGATGCAGGCTCTGAAAACTTTTGGGGAGAATATTATAGTTAAGTATGTTCCTGATCTGTATTTTCTAACACTTTCTTCTCCTGTTGTTTAGTGCCATGTTCTTGAAAGATCATGGGGCATCTTAGGCCAGGTAGATTCAAACTTTTAGAAGGCCCTAAGTGGTCTGACCTAGGATATAGTCTTTCACACCATCCTGGATTTCCTAGTCTCTAGTCTAGACCCTAGTTTGAGTCTAACCAACACAGCTATACACTTGCCTCTGGATTAGAACTCCAGTAGACAGTTGCTGGCCTCAATCACTGTTAGCTAACTAGAAGTCCCTGTAGGGTCAGAAAAACAGGGTTGCTGGCTAACTTGTTCTAAACCTGGAAGACTGACTTTGGATATCTTCTTTGAGGTCAGAGTGATAGAACTCCAGTCCTGCCTCTGTTCCACAGGTCCTGTCTTTATCACCATGCTGTGGGTTGAATTCATGATCTCTGACTGGAGAAAAATGATCCCTCATATGTTATCTTTAGATTTCCTGATTACTGTTTATTTTGGCACTCTCCTTAGTTTTTTATTGGAATGTTTTGCATGAATGTACATATATAACCTGTATCAAATTGCTTACTATTTCTGCGAGTGAGGAAGGGAGGGAGTAAGAGAGAGAATTTAGAGCTCAAAATTTTAAAAAAGTTAACCTTAAAATTTATCTTTATATTTAATTGGGAAAATATTATTTTTAAAAAGGTCTTTGTTGGAGTAGCTGTGAGGAGAGCTAGGCTTTACTGATTCTTCCCACTCCACCATCTTTGCAGGTAATTGAACTACTAGGATACTGCTTAATTTTTCCTATCTCTTTTAAGAGAATTTTAAAAATATATGCATACGCACTCCAAAAGTATGTTGATTTAACTTCCTAAGTATGCAGCATAAGTAAGTAACATTTTGCTTTGAAAATGTCTCATGCTTCTTTTAGGACTCTGTTGCCATTTTGGGCCAGTAAAATTTATTTCATTCTAATCCATGTTCTCTCTTTACTGAGGTTTTGAAAATCATCATGTATCTTTGGACTTGTATCCTCAGGGCCTAGCACAGTGCCTGGCCCATAGTAAATACTTAAAAAGTAATGGCAGTTAAGCTGTGCAACAGAGAATTCTATCATCTCATTATGCGATGCTAAATGTTACCTATTGGTGCTACTAACATTTTGCTCTGCTGCATGCTGAACTTAGGTTACTGATGCCATTGACTGTCTCTGAAAGGCACCTTTCCACTTGGCACTGGTGAAAAATACTTATCAATATTTTGCTATCTGGTCTTTTTAAAAATGATCTGCAGACCTATAATCTTTGAATTTTTCAGTGACAAAACTAAGAACTTTTTTGCATGAGATAATGAGTCCTATTATTAATGAGTCCTATGCTGGTAAATGCACCAAGTTTCTGGTGATGATTGCTCTTTTGGTGTAAGTCTCCTTCCATGCTACATAGTAATAGCCATGTTGTGAAGGTAACCAGCTGTGAAAAATTTAGCTCCTGGGATCAGTACAATGAGCTACCATAACTCCAAAGGACTCATGGTGTAAATACTACCCACCTCCAGAGAGAGAACTGGTAGACTCAGATTGTAGATTGGAGCATATTTTTCCCCTTTATTTTTTCTTGCCCCACTCCCCTCCCAGAACATAACTAATACAGAATGTTTTGTATAATTTCATATCTATAACGGGTATCATATTTCTTGCATTTTCAGTTGATGGAGGGAGAAGCGGAAGGAATGAGAAGTAACAAAATTAAAATAAATATAACTTAAAATTAAAATTGACTTTTCCCATTCCTTCTTAGTTTGTCTGAGTCTGTGGGGGCCAGTTGATTAAGTCTTTAAAAACTTCTTCACACTTTTTGTTTCAGAAATATCCAAAAAGTATCAAGGATTGGGCCTGATTGACCTTTCTTATCCATCTGCTTTTGGTTCTTCTCAAACTGTAATCATGATTGACTTAGTGACGATAGCATAATTCCTTAAAAACTGTTGATAATAGTCACTAAATCCCAGAAAATTCCTTAGTTATTTTGGGTCACATGCATTTGGCCTGCTGGCGAGCTCTTCTGTCTTCTCTGGGTCAGTCAGCAGGCATTTATTAAGTGCTTATTATGTGCTTTATGTTGTGGAAAGTACTGAAGATACAAAGAATGATCAATCAGTCCCTGCCTTTAAGGAGCTCACATTCTAATGGAAGAGACAATGTACAAAAGTTTTGCATACACATTGCCTTCAGAAGGAGGCTATCTGGAAAGGCCTCTGGCAGAAAGTAGAATCTGAGGTAAGTATCACAGGAAGCCAGGAGGGAGAACATCCTAGGCATGTGGCACAGCCAAGGCAAAGGCCTGACTTTGGGAGGTGGAGTGTTGGGTATGAGGAATACCAAAATGTGCAGTGTTGATGGAGTGTATAGAGAGGAAGAAATAGAAGAAGACTGGAGATTCAGGAAAGGGTCAGGTTGTGAAAAACTGTAAAAGCCAAATAGAATCTGAGGGTCCATAACCATTCCCTCATGAGACAAGATATGTCCCACATTCTTTGCAGAGGCCCTTTAATAAAACTTGCAGTGGTCAGTTAACAGCTTCAGCTGAATTTCTTCCAGCTGATTTAACACTCTCATTAATCTTTTCACTTGCTTTTCTCCTGTCATCTTGAAAATGATGAAATCATCCAGGAATTAAGGTTCAAGGATGATTGATTTGCCCAGGGTCACATAGCTGGTAAGTGGTGAAGTGAGGACTTGATCCCAGGTTTTCTGACTCCAGTATATACAGAAATAATTATAACATCAAATAGAATATGATAAATACATCAGAGGTTAAGAATAAAATCATATTAAGAAGCTTAATCTGACAGAAATGTGTAAGGTGGATTGGAGCAGGGAGAAAAATAGACTCAGGAAATTATTGCAGGTGTCCAGGTGAGAAGGAATAAGGGTCTGAACTAGAGCAGTGTAAGAATGGAAAAGGAGGGAATTGGGCAACATATTTTAGAGGTAAAATCAGTAAAGCCTGGCAACTATGGAATTCAGTAGGGAGAGAAAGGAGTCAAAGATGACATATTCATTTGGGCTAGACTACATTATCTTAAAATTCTGATCTTCTTTGAAGTGCTCTTACCTTGTTCAAATCCAGCCCTAGGCACTTACTAGTTATATGGCCTTGAGCAAGTTACTTAACCTCTGTTTGTCTTCGTTTCTTCAACTATAAAATAATATCTACGCCTCAAAGTGTTTGTGAGGATCAAATGAAAAAGTGCTTAGCACAGTGCTTGGCACACAGTAGGCACTATATAAATGCTAGATGTTATCATTAATGAATTACCTTGATTCGCTTAGAGACAAAATGGTATGTAATCAACATCATAACCATTTATAAAAATATTTTTGGTATCGTAGGGATCTGCAGAACCTTGGGGGAAAGGAAGTGTGGGAGGAATGGCGAGGGAATTTCACAAATGTCCTTCATTATCTACAATATGCTGCCTTTAGTTGGCTGGTCAGTTGTGTTCCTGAGACCTGTATGTCCCAATAAAGCTTTTTGCCTAGCACCATAGCCAGAGGCTGGATTCCTACCCTCTAAAGTTGGTGTAGACAAATGCAATTGGTCAAAAAGAGAATGAGGGAGAGAATGTGGATAGACCAACACTATTAGGAAGACAACTCCAAGTGCACTGCCGTATTGGGGGTTGAACATTATCTTCGTATGTGAAAGACAACAAATTCTTACTTTAGATGGATTTAGGGACTATCAACAAGAAGCTACTGAGATGTGATAATTGTACTGAATACACTGTCTAATATTGCTTTCCTTTGTGAAGGAACTGAAGAAAGTAAGTACAGATCTGATAAAGTCCAAGATCACATGTCAGTCCAGGGCAGAAGGAGAAGACCTCAATCTTATAATAAAAGAACAGCAATTTCAAGAATTACAAGAAAAACTCCAAATGGTATTTATGCAAAAAGTGTTCATTTGGCTGATATTCCTTGGCTGCTTTTAAAAAGTTTTATAATAGCTTATATTTATGATAATAAAACAAAATCATTTCTTTAGAGCATGAAATCAATATGTATAATAGAAATAATTATAGCTAAAATAATTTGGTTCTATTTTACTAGGTCTCTCAAATATCTTTTTTTTTAGTTAAGAAGTACTCTCTAGATCAGAAGATTTGGTGTTAAGATCACTCTTAAAATTATTGAAGACCACCGCTCCCCACCAAAGAGTTTTTGTTTATATGGATTATAATTATTAATATTCACTACATTAGAAATTAAAATGTCTTAGTATTATGAAAATAGCTTTGATCTTTTAGGGCCCCGGAAGGGGTTTTGGGAGGCCCTTGGGTTCTTGGACAACACTTTGAGAACCAAAATTTGGTCACATAAACAACTTAGAAGCCACCTACAGGTTCATAATCTCAGATGGTTCAGTGGTCCAGAGATGCTTTTAGGTTTGGGAGGCCCTTCAAACTTTCATTATCAATTACCATTTTCACCAGGCTATATAGCAGGCAGTCTTCTGAATTTCACTGGAGTCAGTGCCCCAGGGAAAGAAAAATTATGGGTAAGTGGTATATCATAGGGTGCTTAATGTGTAAGTTTCACCAGATTTACTGAGCAGCCAGTAAATCAAATGACAGTAGATAGTGCTAAATTTTAGATTGAAATAATGAAAGTCCCTATTTTGAAAAATATGTTAAATAAAAGGAGTTTTTTCTTTATTATGTGCCTTTAATTGGTAACCTTTGGAATCATTTACATTTTAAAGGAAATTGAAGTAAGAAAGAAGGTTAGTGAAAAGGTTACCTGCATTCAAGAAGAAAAACAGGTAAGTAATATTTTCATACTTGAAACACAATATTTTTATTTTATTTTATATTTATTTTTATATTATAAGTACAAATAAATATTTTATATATATAATATTTATTTATATTTATTTTATTCTGAGGATGTTTCCATTGGGTTCATTTAGGATCTTTTTGGTACAAAGTGATGGGACCAATTAATCAACTAATGTTTGAGTGACTATTGTGTTTTTGCATTGTGCAAAATGCATGTATGTCCCAATAATAATAATCCAGAGGCTGGATTCCTATCCTCTAAAGTTGTTATAGACATATGCAATTGGTCAAAAAGAGAATGAGGGAGAGAGTGTTAATAGACCAACACAATGGAGCATAGGACAAAACAGATGTGGTCTCTGACCTCAACTAGCTTCTACTTTGGGTGAAACCTGCTTTATAAAATTAAAATAATTTGGTTGTATGACAATTCATTTTTATAATAAACCTACATGGACAAAGTGGAGTTACTGTTGATTGTTGCCTTGAATTTTGTAATAAGGGCATCTGTTTCACTTCCAACCCTTCAGCTATCTTCTTCAAGGTTATTGATAATGTCTTAATTGCAAATTGTAATTTTCTAGGTACATGTTGTAATTTTAAATTTTTGTTTTTGTATCCCAAGAGCCTAACACAATGCCTTTCACATAGTAGGTACTTAATAAATGTTTGTTGAATTCAATTGATTTCTTAAGTATATAAAAGAAGTATGTTGGTACAAGAAGTTTGCTTTAATATACATTTTTGTCTTCTCTTTTCCTTGTTTGAATGATTTTCATGATCTCTCATGTTAGCAGCAATGTAGCCTTTATTAGCATTGGTTATGGGGACAGTCCAAAATAAAAGATTATTTTGTTGTGGAGTTAGTTCTTTCTATTTCTCATTGGTGTCAAACCTCATCACTCAAACTTTTAGTAACATATATGAAAACTAATGTAAATGTGCAATCATTTTCAATAGTTCTGTCAAACAGGTCAGATTTTTATGAACTATTTATGAAGCCATGTAACTGAGGTCTCTAAATACAATCTACTCATTTAGGAATTGTTTATTTTTCTATATACTTATAGTTTTTTTTTTTTTAAAACTGTTAATTTGCCTGTGGTGCATTTGTGATCTCATACTAAGCACTGAATAAATGCTTGCTGAGGGATTTTAGATACTCTTTCAAGCAGTACAGGTTACGTGTTTTCTTTTATACAATTTTTGTCCAAGTCCTTCTATAAATCTTCCGCAGGACGTTCACCTTATGTGCTGAGGCCTTCCCCAAGATCTCTTCGTCTTATTTGGGTACCAGTAGGGCACAATAGTTGGATTTTCCATCTGTTAACCTTTCCTTTTTCTACATAATAGGCTTATTATCTCCATTTCCAAAAACACAAATCTGACTATGTCATTCACCTAGTCAATAAATTCCAATGGATTTTTCTCTTTAGGATAAAATATAAATTATTCTCTTTGGCATTTAATGTTCTTTTCAACCTGGCTCCAACCTACCATTCCAACCACACTACACACACCCTTTCATACATTACATAATACCCTTTCATGTACTCTGAAGTCCATTTAAATTGACTTCTTACTCCAAAGAGATAAAAGAAAGAGAAAAGGATCCAAATATACAGAAATACTTATTGTGACTTTTTTTTCTGGTGGAAAAGTGGTGGAAATTGAGAGGGTGCCTGTAAATTGGGGAATGGCTGAATAAGTAATGGTATATGAATGTGTTGTAAGGAATGATAAAGGGAATACTTTCAGAGAAGCCTGAGAAGGCTTGTATGAATTGCTATGGAGTAAAATGAGCAGAACCAGGAGAATAATTTGTACAGTAACAACTATATTGTAAAAATAAACAACTTTGAAAGACTTAAGAACTTTGATCAATACAACGACCAACTATAATTCCAGAGAATCGTGATGTAATATGCTACCTGCCTCCTGATAGAGAGGTGAAACCTTCAGAGTACAGACTGAGATGTATTCTTTTTTTGGTTATAACCAATGTGGAAATTTATTTTGCTTGACTCTATACATTTTTACAAAGCCTTTTTTTTTTTAGTTTTGTATGTATATGTGTGTGAGGGGAGAGGTAGGAGAAAGAGAAGATAAAGTTTGTTGAATTGAAAAATAAAATAAAATTTAATTAAACAAACCAAAACAAATCTATCTTCTTACTCTTGTTTATATATGACACTATTTCTCTTCTCCATAGCTTTGCACTACCTGTTCCCTCTGCTTGTCGTGCATACCCTCCTCATCTCAACCTCTTAGAATCTGTTGTTTTCTCAAGATTAGTCTACTTCAGTAGCACCTTCTACTTGAATGTCTTTCCTGATCCTCACAGTCCTAGTGTCCTCCTCCCCAAAATTGCTTTGCATTTGCTTTGTATAAATTTTTTACACACTTGTATGTTTAAATGCTGTCTCCCTGTACAGAGCGTAAGCTCCTTGAAGGCAAGTAGTTTCATTTTTATCTTTGTAGCCCCAGTGCTTACATCAGTGCCTGACACATAGTAATTGCTGAATAAATGTTTGTTGATTGATACCAATAATATGTAACTATATCTAGAAGGAGAACAACAGAGTAAAGATGGAACACATTAGTCAAAAATATGGCAATGGGTACAGTTAATAGAGCTCTGAGCCAGAAGTCAAGAAGATCTGAGTTCAAATTCAGCTTCAGACACTTACTAGCTGTGTGACCCTGAGCAAGTCACTGAACCACTGTCTGCTTCAGTTTCTTCAGCTGTAAAACAGGGATCAATAATAGCACCACCCCACAGTACTGTCAAGATCAAATAAGATAATATTCACAAAGAAGGTAGCACAGTTCCTGGTAAGTAGTAGGTGCTTAAATGCTTGTTCCCTTTCTTTCCCTCTCTTCCCATTCTATAATAAACTATTTTTCATCAATGACAAAAGAATGGTATTTAGCATGTTAGTTTCCAGTTTGGTATGTGACAAAGTGAAAATGGTATTAATAGAGATAAAAATAGGAAGAACAGTTGGAATAGACTAAGAACACAGAGCAGAATCTGTGCTGTGGAAGACATGATTTTGAAAGCATCAAAGGATCAATTTCCAGGATATCTGAAAGAGGAGAGGATAATGAATAGTTAGGAAGAAAATCAGCGGTAATCCTGTATATTTTTAAAAGCAATAGAGTAACTACCATAACTACAGATCCATATGCCTACTTTCACATCTTTATAAAATCTTTCCTTTATGAAAATTAGCAGATGGAAGCAGGAAGGCACATCACAAATAGTCATGATTTACAGTAGACTTGGGAGATGGGCAGAGTCAAGATGTTGGAATAAGAGGAAGAAGCACAGCCTAGTTCTTCACCATATCTCCTCCACAAAGAAAATGCCCCAGACTGAATTGTGATTGGGAAAGACAAGAAAAAGTCCCAGTGAGTCATTTTTCTGAACTTGCTTAGGGAAATAGGTTTTCAGACACTAGGGATATATTTTAAGCTTTGCTTGTAGATGTTATAAAGTTATCTTTTTCTTTTGTGTTTGTGTCCTGGGCATTCTTAGATCTGGTGCCTTCTTTCATTGACTCATTTTTAAGCGTAATTCCTGAATTGGGACTTTTTTTTTTCAATTGTAGACTTTGTACAATCTGGTGGTGGGGGCTATTTATTCCTGATCTGTATTATCTGGTATTCTGCTGCAACTTTTTCTTGGTGTTGAGCATCATATTCTTCAAGGATCTTAGAGGTTAGAGCGAACTTTTCAACTGATGAGATCACAGATCCATTTAAATATTTGATGCAAGACACAAGTTGGCTCAACACCAAGTTCTGCAGCTTCTAACTGAAGGAACCAGAAGCAACAACACACAATCAACATCTTGAATAAAAAAAAGCAAAATAAGCGTGAAAAAACCATAGAATCTTTCTATGGGGATAAGGACTAAAACACAAATACCAAAGAGGTCAGTACTGAGACTGTACTTCCATCTGAAACTTCAGAAGGGACTATGAACTGGCTCGCATGCACAAACAACTCTCCTGGAACAACTGAAGAAGGAAATAGAAGAAAAACTGGCCAATGATTTTAAAATTATATAAAAAAAAGTCACTGATGAGAACATCTCTTTGAAAAGGAAAATTGAACAAATGGAAAAGGAAGTGCAAAAATTAATTGGAGAAAATAAATCCCTAAAAGGAACAGTTGGTCAAATGGAAAAGGAAACACAAAACCTAACTGGGAAAATTGGACAAATGGAAAAGGAAGTACAAAAATTAACTGGAGAAAGTAACTCCTTAAAAGGAAAAATTGGAGAGATGGAGAAGGAGATGCAAAAGTTAACTGAAGAAAACAATTTGATAAAGATTAGAATTGGACAGGTAGAAACTAATGACTCAATGAGACAGCAAGAATCAGTCAAGCAAAATCTAAAAAATGAAAAGATAGAAGAAAACATAAAATATCTAATTGGAAAAACAACTGACCTGGAAGATAGATCCAGGAGAGAAAATTTAAGAAGTATTGGCATGCCAGAAAGCCATGATGAAAAAAAGAGTCTAGACAATATCTTTCAGGAAATCATCAAGGAAAACTGCCCAGAAGTGCTAGATTCAGAAGGCAAAATGTCATTGAAAGAATGCACTGTTCACCTCCCAAAAGGGATCCCAAACTCAAAACCCCAAGAAATATTGTTGCCAAATTCCAGAACTATGAAGTGAAGGAGAAAATACTACAGGCAGCCAGAAAGAAACAATTCAAATATCAAGGAGCTACAGTCAGGATCACAAAGGACCTTGCAGCTTCTACCTTAAAAGATCGAAGCCATTGGAATCCAATATTCCTTAAGGCAAAGGAGCTGGGACTACAACCAAGGATCAACTACCCAGCAGAGTTCAGCATAACATTTCAGGCAAGGAGAAGGTCATTCAGTGAAGTGAGGGATTTCCAGACCTTCCTGACAAAAACGCCAGAACTTAATAGACAATTCGATCTTCAAATGCGGGTCTCAAGAGAATCATAAAAAGGTGAACAGGGGGGAGAAAAACTTGTTACTCAATTTGGGCAAACTGTTTACCTCCCTATAAGGGAAGATGATACCTGTTAATCTTGAGAATTGTGCATCTGTTATGAAATATAAAAGGGATATACATAGAGGGAATGAGTATGAAGTAAATGATATCATGTTAAAAATATGATTTAAGTATGGGAAGGGATTATAACAGGAGGTGTGAAAAGGAGGGAACAAAAAATGGTAAATTACATCACAGGAAGAAGTACAAAATTACAGTAGAGGGAAAGAGGGGAGGTAGATGAGCATTGTTTGAGAGGTACTCTCATCTGATTTGTTTCAAGGAGGGAACAATAAACTTAAGTAGATAATCCTAACTAGCTCTATAGGAAGTAGGAGGGGAAGGGGGAAGAAAGGGGAGGAAGCTAAAAGGGAAGGAAGAAGCAATAAGGGTAAAGGGGAGTAAAAGGGAGGGGGGCTAAAAGAAGGAAGGGAAGGCTGCAGGAGGAGGTGGTGAAAAATGAATACTATTGAGGAGAGGAAGGGAGAGTTAAAAGCACAAATGGTGGGAAAGAGGATAGAGGGAAATACGTAGATTGTAATCATAATTGTGATGGGAATGGAATGAACTCTCCCATAAAACGGAGATGGATAGCAGAATGGATTAAAAGCTATAATCCAACAATATGTTGTTTATAAGAAACACATTTGAAATGGGGGGATACACACAGGATAAAAGTCAAAGGTTGGAGCAGAATATATTGTGCTTCAGCTGATGTAAGAAAAGCAGGAGTAGCAATCTTAATCTCAGACAATGCAAAAGCAGAAATAGATCTAATCAAAAGAGATAAGGATGGAAACTATATCCTGCTAAAAGGCACCATAGACAGTGAAGCAATATCATTACTAAACATGTATGCTCCAAGTGGTAAAGCATTGAAATTCTTAGAGGAGAGGTTGGGGGAGTTGAAGGAAGAAATTGACAGCAAAACTATACTAGTGGGGGACCTCAACCTCCCCCTCTCTGAACTCGATAAATCTAACCTCAAAATAAACAAGAAAGGTTAAGGAGGTAAATAAAACTCTGGAGAAGGTAGATATGATAGGTCTCTGGAAAAAATTGAATGTGAATAGAAAGGAATATACCTTTTTCTCAGTGGTACATGGCACATTTACAAAAATTGACCATGTACTAGGACATAAAAACCTTACAGTCCAGTGCAGAAAGGCAGAGATAATCAATGCATCCTTCTCAGATCGTAATGCAATAAAAATTATATGTAATAAAAGGCCATGGAAAGATAAACCAACAATCAATTGAAACTAAATAACCTAATCCTAAATATTTGATGCAAATAATTTTTCCACTCTACAGTTTCTCTTTTTCTATCTTCATTGATTTTGTGTATGAGATTTACATTTTTTGTGTAATATGATTGCGTATTTTGTCTTCTGATTTCTGTTTCTTGCTTGAATAAAAATTCTCCCCCTAGCTCTAGTTATGAAGGGTAATTTCTCATTCTCCTTTAATTTTTTTAGAAATTATGAAAACTTTTATATTTTAGAGGACTATTTATTTTGATTTTATTGTAGTATATGGTATAAGATGCTTAGTTGAAGAAGAATTTCCGTCAAACAGCTTTCTTTTGCTTTATTTTTAAAAAATACTTTTATTTATTTCATTAAATATTTCCTAGTTACATGTAAAATTTTTAAACATTCATTTAAAAAATTTTGAGTTCCAATTCTTTCTCTCTTTGAGAAGGTAAGCAATTTAATATTGATTCTACATGTAAAGTCATGAAAAATATTTCCATATTGGCTATGTTGTGAAAAAAACTGACAAAAAATACCCAAGAAAATTGAAGTGAACAAAGTATGCTTTAGTTTGCATTCAGAATTCACCAACTCTCTGAAAATGGATCACATTTTTTCATTGTGTGTCCTTTGGAATTGCCTTGGATTATTGGATTGATCAGAATAGCTAAGTCTTTCATAGTTACTCTTCTTTATGATATTGCTATTATTGTGGGCATTGTTCCTCTGGTTCTGTTCACTTCACTTTGCATCCATTCATATAAGCCTTCCCAGATTTTTCTCACATCTTCCTGCTCATCATTTCTTTTAAAAAAAAAAAACATTTTCCCCACTTAATAGTGTTTTGTTATTTTCTAATTACATGTAAAGATAGTTTTCAATATTCACTTTTATAAGATTTTGAGTTCCAAATTTTTTTCTCCTTCTCTTCCTCCCCCCGCCCAAGACACCAAGCAATCTGATATAGGCTATACATGTACAATCACATTAAACACATTTCCATATTAGTCATGTTGTGAAAGAATCAGAACAAAAGGGAAAAACCATGAGAAAAAAAAACACAACAGCAACTAAAGAGAAAATAGTAAGCTTCTATCTGCATTCAGACTCCATAGTGCTTTCTGTGGATGTGGATAGCATTTTCCATCTTGAGTCTTTGGGATTGTCTTCCATCATTGTATTGCTGAGAAGAGATAAGTCTATCAAAGTCATCAAACCTTGTTGCTGTTATTATGTATAATATTCTCCTGGTTGTGCTCACTTCATTCAGCATCAGTTCATCTAAGTCTTTCCAGGTTTTTCTGAAATCTGCCTGCTCTTCATTTCTTATAGCGCAATAGTATTCCATGACATTCATCTACCACATGTTCAGCCATTCGCCAATTGATGGACATCCCTTCAATTTCCAATTCTTTCCTACCACAAAAAGAACTGCTATGAATACTTTTGTACATATGGGCGATTTTCCCTTTTCTTTTGTTTTCTTTGGGATACAAACCTAGTAGTGGCATTGCTAGGTCAAAGGGTATGCACCATTTTATTGCCCTTTGGGCATTGTTCCAAATTGTTCTCCAGAATGGTTGAATCACTCCACAACTCTACCATCAGTGCATGTGTCCCAATTTTCCCACATCCCCTTCAGCTTTGTCATTTTCCTTTTGTGTCATGTTAACAAATCTGATAGGTGTGAGGTGATATCTCAGAGCTGTTTTAATGTGCATTTCTCTAATCAGTAGTAATTTAGTGCTTTTTTTCCTTGTGATTATTAACAGTTTTGATTTCTTTTTCTGAAAACTGCCTGTTCATATCCTTTGACCATTTATCAACTGGGGTATAGTTCTTATTTTGATAAATTTGGCTCAGTTTTCCATGAGGCCTTAATCAGAGAAACTTACTGAAATTTCCCTCCTTACCCCCCAGTTTCTTGTTTTCCTTCTAATTTTGACAGCATTAGTTTTATTTGTATGAAAGCTTTTTAATTTCATGTAATCAAAATTATCCATTTACTGCCTGTGATGCTCTCTATCTCATTTGGTCATAAACTCTTTCCTTATCCTTAGATCAGACAGGTACATTTTTCCATGTTCTCCTAATTTGCTTATGATATCACCCTTTATGTCTAATTTATGTATCCATTTTGATTTATTTTGATATGTGGTGTGACACGTTGATCTATGCCTAGTTTTTGCCAAACTGCTAGAAAATATTTTAAAGAAACTAAAAGATTGTAATGAAAATAATTTTGATAACATCTATGTTGTTTATGTTTTATAATGTTCCTAATATATACTTTTTATTTAAAAGGGCATCATCAGTTCTTTGGAACATATTCAACAGTTACTTCAGCGACAGACTCAAAGTAATATCAGAATGGAGGCAGAATTAAAAGCACTGAAAGATAATAATCAGGTTAGAATTTTGTTCCTTATGCTTCTTTGCTAATGAGTCCTATCCTGTTTATATACAAACACACAACACAAGTTCAGAGGAAATTTTGAATTTTAATTTGGGTTGTTAAACATACTATTAATGACTTAAGAACAGACTCTATTTCATCATCTAAGTCATTGGCCCACATTCTAAATAACAGGAGGCAGGATGATATAGTGGAGAGAGTTCTGCAGTTGGAATTGAAGGACATTAGATTGAAATTTTTTTGCCCTTTATGACCTCTGTCACACAGAATTTCACCCCTCTGGACCTGTCCTCATCTACAAAAGAAAAATGTTGCTCTAAATGAGCACTGAGATTTTTCCTGCTTTCAGCCTCTGATTTTGAGCCTAGCTATTATTTGATTTCTGTAGATTCAGTTGAATTCTGTAGTTCAGTTGAAAAGTCTTAGACCCATAACTCCTTTTCTTCCTTTCTAATTTATTTATGTTTTTAGTTTTCAACATTCATTTCCACAAGATTTTGAGTTCCAAATTTCCTCCCCATCCCTCCCCTCCCCCTACTCCCAAACACCATGCATTCTGATTGCCCCTTCCCCCAATCTGCCCTCCCTTTCCTTATCCCCAACTTCTTTCTTTTCTTGTAGGGCAAGATAGATTTCTATACCCCATTAGCTGTATTTATTATTTCCCAGTTGCAAAAACAATTCTCAACATTCGTTCCTAAAACTTTGAGTTTCAACTTCTCTCTCTTTCTCCCTTCCCAACCCTTCCCACTGAGAAGGCAAGCAATTCAATATAGGCTATATATGTATAGTTTTGCAAAAGACTTCCATAATAGTCATATTGTGAAAGACTATATTTCCCTCCATCCTATCCTGCCCCCCATTTATTCTATTTTCTCTTTTGTCCTTATCTCTCCTCTAAAGTGTTTACTTCTTATTACTCCCTCCTCCCATATGCCCTCCCTTCTATCATCCTCCCACATCCCAATTCTCCCCTTCTCCCCTACTTTCCCATAGTGTAAAATAGGTTTTCATACCAAATTGAGTGTACGTTATTCCCTCCTTAAGCCAAATGTGATAAGAGTAAGCTTCACTTTTTTCCCTCTCACATTCCCCTTTTTCCCCTCCATGAAAAAAGTTTTTTCTTGCCTCTTTTATGAGAGATAATTTGCCCCATTCCATTTCTCCCTTTCTCTTCCCAATATATTCCTCTCTTACCTCTTAATTTTATTTTTTTAGATATCATCCCTTCCTATTCAACTCATCCTGTGCACTCTGTCTATATATATGTGTGTATGATCCATCTAACTACCCAAATACTGAGAAAAGTCTAAAGAGTTACAAATATTATATTTCCATGTAGGAATGTAAACAGTTCAGTTTTAGTAAGGCCTTTATGATTTCTCTTTCCTGTTTACCTTTTCATGCTTCTCTTGATTTTTGTGTTTGAAAGTCAAATTTTCTATTCCACTCTGGTCTTTTCATCAAGAATGCTTGAAAGTTCTCTATTTCATTGAATGACCATTTTTCCCGTGAAGTATTACACTCAGTTTTGCTGGGTAGGTGATTCTTGGTTTTAATCCTAGCTCCTTTGACTTCTGAAATATCATATTCCAAGTCCTTTGATCCCTTAATGTAGAAACTGTTAGATCTTGTGTTATCCTGATTGTATTTCTACAATACTTGAATTGTTTCTTTCTAGCTGCTTGCAATATTTTCTCCTTGACCTGAGAACTCTGGAATTTGGCTACAATATTCCTAGGAGTTTTTCTTTTGCAGTTTCTTTCAGGAGGTGATTGGTAGATTCTTTTAATATTTTTTTTACCCTCTGATTCTAGAATATCAGGACAGTTTTCCTTGATAATTTAATGAAAGATGATATCTAGGCTCTTTTTTTGATCATGGCTTTCAGGTAGTCTCATAATTTTTAAATTATCTCTCCTGGATCTATTTTCCAGGTCAGTTGTTTTTCCAATGAGATATTTCACATTATCTTCCATTTTTTCATTCTTTTGGTTGTGTTTTGTAATTTCTTGGTTTCTCATAAAGTCATTAGTTTCCATCTGCTCCATTCTAATTTTTAAAGAACTATTTTCTTCAGTGAGCTTTTGAACCTCCTTTTCCATTTAGCTAATTCTGCTTTTTAAAGCATTCTTCTCCTCATTGCTTTTTTGGACCTCTTTTGCCATTTGAGTTAGTCTTTTTTTAAAGGTGTTATTTTCTTAAGCATTTTTTTTGGGGGGGTCTCCTTTAGCAAGCTTTTGACTCACTTTTCATGATTTTCTTGCATCTCTCTCATTTCTTTTCCCAATTTTTTCTCCACCTCTCTTACTTGATTTTCAAAATCCTTTTTGAGCTCTTCCATGGTCTGAGACAATTGCATATTTATTTTGGAGGTTTTGGATGCAGAAACCTTGACTTCTGTGTTTTCCTTTGATGGTATGTTTTGTTCTTCCTCATCCAAAAGGATGGAAGAAAATACCTGTTCACCAAGAGAGTAACCTTCTGTAATCTTATATTTTTCCCCTTTTTTGGCCATTTTCCCAGCTTGACTTTTGAGTCCTTTGTCAAGAGGAGGCTATACTCTAGGGACTTGTAAGTTCTCAGTTCCTCCAAAATGTCACAATCAAGGGAGAGGAGTTTACTCCTCTCTTGGCCTGTGGTCTGGTCTGGGAGCAACCACAAGCTTTTCTGCCCAGGATCTATGAGTAGGGTTCCCTTTCTAGAGCCTCCACCACACCAACCAGCAGTCCTCCTCACCCCAGTACTGCCACTCAGGGATGAGATCCAGATGAGTGGCTTGATTTTCCCAGGGTCTTTAGCCTGAGGGCTCCAAAAATGGAACTGACTCAGCAGTGGCTGCTGCTGCCCAGGGGCCAGGGTCAGACCATGGTCCCTTCTCACCCAGGTGAAGGTGTTTTCTCACTGACCTTTGAAGCTGTCCTTGGTATTTGTGGGGTGAAAAATCTGGGAATGACAGATGTTGCCCGTGATTCCATGCCCTGAAGCCTGCTCTGGTCCTATCTGAGCCACACCTTTCAGCCAAGAATGTGCTGCGCTGCGCTCTGTGGGCTGTGCTCTGCTCCCTAGACTGGTGTGATAGACCTCTCCTGTTGGCCTTCTGGGCTGCCTTGAGCTAAAAATTCTTTCAGTCTGTCGTTTTGTAGCTTCTGTCGCTCTAGAATGTGTTTAGAGTAATTTTTTACAGGCATTTTATGGGCTGTGGAGGGAGAGCTTCTACAGGTCCCTCCTACTCTACCATCTTGGCTCTGCCCCCCCCCCCCCATAACTCTTTTTTTAGGAATATTTTGCTATCCATTGTATTTCTTCACAACAACATTATGTTCTAGATAGTTTCTCTACTTTCTTTATGGGTATAATAGCTATTTTATTAGAACAGACTCAAAGGCCAGAAATAGAATTTTCTGTTTCAGAAAGAGATTGAATTATTAGAAAGAATTAGGGAAGGAAAAGGATCCCTAAGGCTCAGGATGTGTTTATGAAGAACAAATTGTGCTGTCTTCAATGCCTGTCCTTTTGTAACAGGATTACTGCTAATCATCTATCAGAGAACTTCTGTGAAAATAACATATCTTAATTTCATCAAGGCCTTTCCCTACTAAGTTTCTCATGTTACTCTTCTACTAGACAACTGGAGCAACCTAGATTGGATAATAGTAGAATGAGTTGAGTTCTCTGGTAGTGAGTGTTATGATCAATGGATCACTTTCAACCTAAGTAGGGGTGGGGTTGGGGTGGGGTTGGGGGAGGACAGGTCTAATGGAGTTGCCCTTAAAATTATAAGATTCTGTCATTGACTTCATTCTATTCAAATTGTTTATCAGTGACTTGTATGAAAGCATAGATAGCATTACTTTCCAAATTGGCAGATGGCCTGAGACTGTAAGGGATCCTAAGATGCTTGATTACAGAATTAGGAGCCACAAAGATCTGCCTAGGTCAGAACTGTGAACTGTAACAAATAAAGTGAAATCTAATAAGAATAAATGTAAGTCCTATGCTTGGGTTTAAATAAGTCAACTGCACAAGTGTAGTATGGGCAATATGTGGTTAATCAGAATTTTATGTAAAAAAGATCGAGGTGTTAGTTGACTTTAAGCTTGATAAAAGTTGTATATGAAATATAAGGCTAAAAGATCCTAGGTTGCATTAATAGAAATATTCTCTCAAGTAAGGAATATGGCATTCCCTAGTCAGATCACACCTGAATTATTTTGTAACTAGGATATTAAAGATGGAAGTTACAGAGGGACAGATTTTGTTCAACATAATTAAAAACTTACTAACAGAGCTATCCAAACCTCTCCTCTGATCTCCAGTTTTTCAAATTGGATGTCCAGTAAGCATCTTAAACTCATTATCTTTCCCTCCAAATCCTTCCTCCTTCTTCTCTCCATTACTGTAGAGGGCAACACCATCCTTCCAGTTCCTCAGGCTTGAAACCTAGGAGCCTCTCTTGATTCCTTACTATCTCTCACTCCCCAAATCCAATTTATTGACAATGCCTGTTATTTCACCTTTTCCCTCACTCAAAACAAAGTCAAGTGCAAGTCATGTCATCATTTCTCTGATGGCATGGTCTTCTTCCGCAACAAAGGATGAACACAATCCTGAGAGTAGATGCCGCTGGCTGAATGGGGACCCAGCTAGCTGGGTAACTGAACTCCTCCTCTCCTATCTGCCTCCCCCTCCCTTCTCCAAAGGAAGGTAAATTTGGATGGCCAAAAGATGCCCAGCTGACTTGGGTTTTACTGGCTCTTCCCCTCCTCTTCCCTCCCCTTTCTTTCCCTTTCCTCTCCTCCCCTTCCCTCCCCTCCCATGCCCTGCCCTGCCCTCTGTCCTGTCCTGTCCTAAAACATTAAACCTACTGCACTCTGAAGTTGGGACACCAATGGGCCCCTGTCTAAGTGCTCTTCTGGACCCTCCTGATTTACAGTGATTATCATTAGTAACTGTTGCTATTTCCCTCCCAGCCTGATGTCTTTCTTTTTCTTGGCCTCATTAAAGGGGCCATGCCCTGGCTACTTCTTAAACAGGCCTATTCAATGAATGGGGGTTACCTCACCCTAAGTGAGTACTTGCAAAGACCTTGTCCTAAAGGACCCAAGGTCCCCCATTGCATCCTGGGTCATCTCTAGTCATCCTGATGAATATCTGATCACTGGATTCAGATGGCTGTGGAGGAGAAGTGAGGCTGTGACCTGCACAGCTCTCCCTCACTCAAAACAAAGTCAAGTGCAAGTCATGTCATCATTTCTCTGATGGCATGGTCTTCTTTGGCAACAAAGGATGAACACAATCTCTTGAATATGCCCTCTTTTCTCTTCTGATACTACCCCCACCCTGATGTAGGCCTTTATCTCCTCAAACCTGGACTATTGAAATAGCCTGCTGACAGGTCTTCATGCCTCATCTGTTCTTACTCCAATCCATCCTCCATTTGGCCACCCAAAGGATTTTCTTAAAACACAAATCTGATCATGTCACCCCACTACTCAAAACTCCAGTGGCTCCCTATCCTCCAGGATCGAATACAAAATGCTCTTTATGGCATTCAGATACCTTCATAATGTAGCCCCCTCTTACCTTTCTAGTCTTCTTATACATCAGTCCTGGTCATGTACTCTTTAATCCAGTAACACTTGCCTGCTGGCCATTCAACAAACAAAATACTCCATCTCTCAGCCCTGGACGTTTTCTTTGACTGTCCCCAATGCCTAGAATTTTCTCCCTCTTCAACTGGGCGCTTCAGAACGGTTGCTTGATTGCTTGGTATGGAATGATCTGCCTCAGGTGGAGTATTCCCATTACTTTGCAGTAGATGACTGACAGAGGCTAGATGACTGTTATATGAAAGTTGTGAATGGGATTCCTGATTTCGCTAGAAGCTGTAGTAAATGTCCTTGAGAACTTGAAATCAGAGGTTCTGTGACTCATCTTGTCCAGCTGGCCTGTTTTCTAGATGAAGCTGTTGAGGGCCCAGGAGGTACTCTGACTTGTTCAGGGTCACCCTGTAAGTTAGACATTGAGTCAGAATCATGGGGACACTGCTCTTGCCATTAAAAGATAATGTGGAGATGTAGTCTCTTAGCTCTGCCAGACCTCTGTGTAGGATAGCATGTTTCTTAGATCAGTGATACTCAGATGATCCCTCTTGAACCTTCATGTGATTCTTTCTGCATTCTGTAGCCATAAGTCTCTAAACTTTGTACTAGGAAGTTTTTATACTACTATACTTCTATGCAGGAATAATGTGGCTCTTTTAGTTGACAGCAGATGTGGCTCCAGAGTCATTTAACCTTGAATATGCCTGTCTTCTATAAACTAACTGCATCTTTCTTGGTCTAGCACCCCTCCATAAGCCTCTATAGGCGGGTGTTGTATGGGGTATAATAATATATTAACGTTACAATGACACTGTGAATTGTGCGGTCATGTGTCTCAAGTGTTTTGCTCAAAGGGAACTCTTAAATCCACCTGTACTAAAAGGGGTCATTACTCTTGATAATAGCCTACTGTTTCCTGGTGCTCTAGATTCATGCTGCCATCTATCTTGCTTTTTTAGCCATTCAGTGTAGTGGTGCTGAGACATAAATCCCCATGGCGGATCAAATTTTACTCGAAAATGTTTTTAAATTATAAGTTTATACATAACTATATGTACCACAGTTCTTATAGAAATATCATGTACGCATATATGCTATATGTATATGTAACTAATTGCAATGACCATAGTCAAGTTTTCAAAGTATAGTTTTCAATAAGGTAATATGATTGCTGTTAAGTGAAACTTGTAGTAGGTTATGTTTAGACCTTTACAATATGAAGTAAAAGTGAGGCTGTTTTAATTTTTATGTTTATTCAAGTGTAAGTAATCTTGAATAATTTGTAAAGATATCTTAAATTCAAAAGTGACATAAAGCCAAACTCTTAGAAAAGATGCAACAGTAATGACAACTACTTAATTAGAATATTTTCTTTATCAACCTTTTTTATGCCTTTATTATTACTGACCTTTATTGTTATTCCTTTATTATTTCTGAAGTTCATGTATCATAGTGACTAGATAGCTGACAGTGACTGTGACCCACATGTATGTGTGTAATGTGTATGCATATGTATGGATACTATAGCAAAGAACAATCTGAGATTAGTCATCATTCCTATACAGTGTACCTGGGAAGTTTGTATTTTGGTATGTCAAAAAATAGAGTTTGGTTTCCTTTTTTTCCATTAGAACCAATTAAATACTATAATACAAATAAATTATACACAAAGTTTTAAAGTACATTCACATTAAACTTTAAAATAATCCTATGAGAGGTAAGTAGAGGTAACTAGTCATAGTTATTGCATTTTATAAATGAGAAAATCAAGAGGTTACGTGACTTGTCTGTAAGCATAGAGCTATTAAGGTGCAAAGTGGGGGTCAAACCTAGAGCTGTTGAACACAAGTCAGTGTTCCAGGAAATACTTTGTTTCAGACAAGATAGCTGGATTTCTAAAACTTCCACCATGACAGTGATGCCTGCTGAACTCTAAGTAGAATCTCCTGGGGATTGCAATTACTTTTACTTTGTTATGCCCTTTCAACACTGGGGAAAGAGGACGGTATTTATAATTTCCATCATTTGCAAGGAGAAATAAGAAAATACTTAAGGAAAATTACTAATGAAATAACATGCAAAATTGTACCAGAGGGTTTCTGTACACTTTGAGATTTTTCCTGTAAGTTTGGCTCTGAGCATGTCTTCTTCCTTCACTGAATTGTATGGCATTAATGAGATCCAAAGCATGAATTTGGTCTCTCTATGGACTAAGGAGCTGAATTCTGTTCTGTGGCCACACACTGCTGCCAGCCACCCCTCAAATGCCATTTCTTTTCAAGGAAGATACATAAGAAAGTGGATAGATCAATATAAATCTATCCCTATTAGGGAAGAAACAGAAAACAATTCAAAGTATAGCATATGGTAAATCAACAGAATCAATACATATAAAAGACAGAATCTTGACTAAATCATCTCTTATATGGTGGTCTGTTGGTTTTTTTTAATGCTAGGTAGCAATGAATTTTACAATCAAAGTTGTTCTGTTTTTGTTTTACAAAGTGTATATTTGTTGATGGTATTAAGTGTGATTGCTAGTTGCTATCTAACTAACCGGTTAGTTGTTGGTGGATTGGTGGCAGATTTTACTTTGACTACTTCCTTCTTATTTCCTCTCCCCTTCCTTAAGATTTCTATTTCCATAATGACAAGTATTATATCAGAAGAATGATAGTGAACCTAGGAAACATAGCCTAGCCTAGTAATAGGAGTCCAGGGCCTAGGAGGTGAAAAGGCAGTTTTCTATTTATGTCTACCTTATGCTCATTTTTTTAGTTGAAATTGACTTAAAATGACAGAAAGCATCATGTGAGTAACTATCCCAAACAAGGTTTCTTTAGTTTCTGTTTTATCTGACTCTTTGCCCTGCCTTTCCCTGGGAGACCAGTTAGTATTCCCTCTGCTTTTAAAGTCCCTTGGTTTGACTCCAGACTCAACTGAATTTCATTTTGAGCAAAATGATTGCTGTGCCATTAGTAGCACTTTTGGATGTTTCTGTGTGAAATCTTCTATGTGGTTGTTAGCTATTATTAAAACATCACACAGTCATGTACTATTGCTTAATTAAATAGGAGCTATGGTATATTCTCCCACATGTCCCTCCTATTTTCATATGTATAATGATGTACCCACTATCTTCAAAAGTGCAGTATATTGTCTTCATATTGTAAAGTAATTGTGAGGGTGTGATTATACACCTGTTAAAATCATTGTTAAATAGATCAAGAATTTTCCCATTATTATTTATACCGAGAAACGAAGACTAAAAAACATTGTTGGATTAAAAATACATACCAGACATCCTCCTGAAAAGGATGTAATGAAAAGTTGTTCAGATTGTCAGCTAGTGAGTGTTCATGGTGAGCCTTGAAGGTGCACAGTACCTTATGAACCTGAAGAGTTTCATATCAGGTTATCATAGCCACTGTCTTTTGTCCTTATTTGACAAAAGTGCATCACAGTTTCAACATTCCAAACACCCCTGAAACATGGGAAGGAATTCTTGCTACTAATTTATAGAAGCTAACTTTATCAATGTGACAGCAGGGCAGACATCAAGGAGTTCTTACTGGTGTTGTTGGTAGCACTGGCTTCATAGCTTCAAAAACCTTGGCTGCATATTTTACTTTTTAATGCCTTTTTATAGGATTCTCTTTCATGAATCAAGGTAAGTTAAAATAAACATGATAAAAATTTTAGACTCCTGTAAAACACCATGAAGAGTTTAAAAATAAGAAATTAAAATTATTCCAAGAGATATTTTATTTTTAGTAATTTAAAAATGAAGAAAATGTTATGAGATAGTTTAAAATTTTAATTTTAGTACAGTTAGGTTGGATTATGCTACATTTCATATTTCTCAGTCTGTACTTTATAATACTTTTTCAGCACATTAAAACTTATGCAGTGAAACTGAATAATGGCAATGTTTTTATACCCTTTTATAGCCATTTCTTTTCCATAACCTCCCCCTGTTTCCTGTTAGCTAAACTATAAGCAGCTTTCTGTTAATTTATGAAAATGATTGTTGAGATGGCACATTATCACTGCTCTGGATGGCCCTTTCAGCATGTTAGAAGCAAAGGTCCAAGCAACATAAAACACATCAAAATTCATTAATGTGGTATTGATTATTTTTTGGATAATTAATTTTATTGCAGACCCTTGAAAGAGATAATGAGCTGCAAAGGAAGAAGGTAAAAGAAAATGAAGAAAAGTTCCTTAATCTTCAAAATAAGCATGAGAAAGCACGAGAAACTTGGGAAAAAAATGTAGGTTTATTAAACTGAGTATTACAGTGCTAAACAGATTTTGAAATAGTTATAAACATTTCAAATAACTACTGAGTACTTATATTGCAAAAATAATGCAAGAACCAAATCAGACACTCTGGTTGTTCTTGGATATATTTTGTTTTATAAAAGCTCTCAAAAAGCTAAATTACAATGAAATTCTGGCCAATACTATTGAGTTTGGAAAGCTAAGAATTTGGTGTCCACACATACACACATAAATGTACATTTACAAAGCCTGTATGGCTTTCTACAATGCAGGAAGCAGAGATCTCCTTACTTTTTCCATTAAATCATTGGTTAGTGGATATTGTAGTATATAGTTAGAATAGGTAACAGATGCTTTTATTGGTAGCTAAGCTGTTCAACTCTTCCTTAGCTATGATGCAGTATATGATGAATTACCATGTTTAGAGAGTGTGTATGGTATCTGAATTTCATATGTTTTACCATCTTATCATAAGGCTTTGCTGTTTTCCTAAACTGTATCTCAGATTGTTTTGCTCTTAATTTTAATTTCAGTGAAGTACATAATAAAATAATGATGTAAAGCCATGTAAATTAAAGTTGTAAAATATGAAGGCTCATTTTGAAGATCGGTAGACCCCAAAATTAGCTTTACTTTTTAAATGTCTATTTAAATTATTCTCTTTATTAAGGATTAATATAACAAAAATCACTGCCTCTAAGCATATGAAAAATATATTTTTGGAAAGTAAATAGACTATTTTAAACTGTTAGTGTTACAGACATCAGTACAGAATCCTTTTTCTTGTTTTTTTTTTTTTAAATTGTATCTATATACCAGCTTGGCAATATTTTTCTTGTTTTTTTCTTTTTTGTATTTGATCTACTTTGGAACAGAAACCATATCTTTTTTCTCCTCTATATCTTCCTTGTGCATGTCCATTGCATATAACGGGGCTTGACAAATATTCTTAAAATTTGGGACACATAGTTCTTTTTTAAAGCTTTTCAATTCAGTTGCAGCATTATAGTTCCCAATAATGATTGTATGTGATTAAAATTAACTTAAAGGATATTATTTGCCAGTTAACTATTGTGTTAGAATAAATAGCAGATGGCTGGTTGGTTAAAACCTTTTTTATAAGCTACATTGTTACTCTTTCCCAACTACATATAAAAAATAGTAGTATTACTTTATATTCAGTAAAGGATAATTTTTAATGTCAAGCAACATACATAATTATTTCCATTTCTTTTTATCATAATTAATAACATACTCAGAGAAATGAACTGAAAAGTATATTAACTAAGAGACCATAGAACAGAATAAAGGAAGCTATAATAGGGAAAAAGAATATGGTACTAAACATTCCACCTGCTAAAAAATGTCAAATGAGTTTAAAAAATTAACATTCATATCTACTCATGGTACCCCACATATAGAAATTGTAAGAAATCAGTTTTATCCTATAGTTTCTAGTTTTGACAACAATTAAGGCCCCCTGCCCCCCACAGCACTTCAGTACCAAATAGAAAATAGTTTAGTAAGGCAAAGCTTATTCCTGACTGTAAGTGAATGTTTTGGAGTGGGAAATAAGCTTTATATTCTTTATTTCTATTTTGATCCCTATGTAGTTTCTCACTAACTCTAAGAAGATGACTGAGAACCTAGGAAAACCTGTGAATTGTGAAGGTACAGCTAGAATTTCTTAGGAAATATATCAGGACAGCATAAAGTCATGCCTTATGTCATTGATTCTTTATACTGCCAATTCTACTTTTTGTCAGGTAATCAACTGACAAAAAATTAAATCAAATTATATTTAAAAAGATTGAATTATATATTGAATATTTTTGAGCACTTGAAAGAATTGTGTCATGTGTACCAGTTCGTATTGTGGCTAGGTGTATGGCTAGTGAACCTGGATTTTAAGTCATGCAAGCATGAAGCCAAAAGTGAGAAAGTAGTTCCCTTACCTGTAGAGTGAAGTCAACTCCACAATCTTTAAGTCCACCTCTGTCTATGAATCTTGAGCTACATTAAGAAATGAAAGAGAGACAGAGACAGGGAGAGATCCAGAAAGAGCCAGAGCCAGAAAAGAGAGGGAGATAAGGAAAGGAATAAAACATAAATTTAAATGACAACAGACATAAAGAGCACTGCCCTCTGTGTGCTGTGAAAGAAAAGTTTTAGGTTCATTGTCTCTGCCTTCATAGAGTTTATAGTTTAAAAGGAAGATAAGACACATACGCAAATAGTAATATGCATTATTACATGATGTGGGTTTGCAAAGCAAAGTGTAGAGTCCAAAGGAGAAGCTCGTTATTTATAAGGTAAGTGATGTGAACACTGAACGATTTCAGGCTTTCTTGCCAGCAGGGACTTTCTTGTGGGTTGGATTTTCCTTGTTACAGAACTGGCATTCTCTAAAGTGTGTGTGAGCAAATGTTGGCTGTAGTTGCTGGGTTCAATGAAACTGCCACCAAACACATAGTTCTTCTCACCTAGCTTACTAGGGTAAATTAATGTAAATGCAATTGGAAATAAGCATTGCAGAATTTGAGAAATGAATGGAGTAATACATGTGCATGGAGCCTTTTCCACTTTTTCATTTAGTGCTTTTTGCAAAAACCCTTTTTCATATTCCTTGGATGTTGTTATTATTTTTGATCATTTTCCCAAATGTCACAGGTCATTAATATTTTTAAATGTTATTTTGGATAAAACTTAAATTGTCTTGTTTATTTATTTGTTATGATTTTATTATAGGAGAAAAAGCTCACTGAAGAAATAGATGAGATTAAAAATGAGTTGATGTCAATTAAAGAAACTCATCTTAAATTACAAGAAAACTGTAATGAACTATCTTCTCAGAAGAATGTATTTTTTGAGCAAGATAATAAGTTTCAGGTAAAAGGTATTTTAATGGGCATAAATATGCAAAAAATTAAAACCATTATTGAAGATTTCCTCCTACGTTAGCTATATTTTACATTTTATAACTTTTTAGAAGGTGTGCCCATCTTTTATAGCCTTTAATATTTGATCATGAGGCAATGTAATATTTGATCATGAATGACTAAAATCATTAGAACATTAACTGGTCTTCTGCCATTAGGTTTCCAATGAATTAATAACTTTTTATAGATTTCAGCTAACTTTTTTTAATCATTAAAAAAAGCTTTAATTCATAATCATAAAATTTTCACCCCTGTTTACATTGTTTAATATGATTTATTGCTACTGAAAAGTAGAGTGAAATTCTAAAACACCTCATAAATGTTTAATTATTAAATGTTAATAAAATTGCTGGTCCTTTCCTTTGTTTTTCATTTGAAGATGATTAATATTATTTTTAAAATTTTACAGAATTTGAAATCATCATTGCTCCACAAGTTTTATAATTATTGGAAAGTCATTATAGTTATTTAAAAATTGTTTTGTTCATTCATAATATGTTCAGTTGAGGAAAAGAACAAGTTTGTTCCCTTAAGGGAAAGTAATAATTGTTTACAACATTGTTGGAAGTATCCACTTATTCCTTCAACAGAAAAGGTCCACTATGTTTATATTATTAATATAAAGCCTATGACTATGCAGAGGTCACAGTGCTAGGAACACATCAGGAAGGGATTATAAAATTTGGTTTAGTTAAGCAAATTCAATGGAATGTTAAATAATCTGTGGGGAAGGAGAACCCAGAAGAATAATAAATGGATAAGAGCAATAAGTACCTACCTGTGTTAATAAACTAGCTAATGCTGTTACTCTGTCCCAATTAGGAAGCAGGAATTGTGGGGTCTCAAGTAGATACAACTATATAATATGTTGATATTGTTTCTGTTGTGATTTATGGGATAAGGAAAGATGGAAGAATGTTATTAGTGTAGGGAAAAAGCCAGCTGGAGCTACTGAATGATGTGGGAACAGCAGGATGGTGATGGGCAGAGGAGAAATTGTACCTTCAGCTAGCGTCACTATACAGAAATGTATCAAATAAAACTAAAGCTGCTGATAAAACAAGTAGCCAAGGCTTTCAAAAGGCAGAACCACAAATAGATGGAATAGGCCAGATAGAACAAAGATCATAAACCGATGTGGTAAACATTCATATTGTAAGTGTGCTGTAGTTTTGGGGACCAAAGCACTGAATAACATAGCCTCGAAAGGCCTTGGACTCTGGAAAGGAAAAGAAGTCATTAATAATGCTAGATTTAGTTAAATAAGGATTGATGATAATTTAAGTTAGAAGTACTAAAATTCTTTATTTTGATAATAAACATAGATTAATTAACAAACATTTATTAAGTACCTGCTATGTGTCAGACACTAAGGATACAGAGACAGAAATGAAACAGTCCCTGTCCATGAGGAATATGAGCACATAGGTATATGCAAAATGTAAACAAAACAATATAAGTTAATTTCCAAAGGGGATCAGGAAGGGTCTTGTGATGTAGGAAGTGCTATTTGAGATGAGTTTGGAAGGAAACTAGAGATTATAAGGTAGGGAGCTGAGGAAGGAGGCCATTTTAGAAATATATGGTGGATAGCCTTGTATAAGTTGGGTAGCATGTGATGTGTGCATGAGGAAGATGAAGGGCTATACAGTAGAGTATGTGATGAAAACTAGTATAAATTGAAGTTGGAAAGATAAATTGGAGCCTATTTGTGAGGTGTTTTGCAGGCCTACCAGTAGAATTGGGTCTTTTAGGTAGTAGGGAATCAATGGAATATGTCAGGGAAATGACATGGTCAGAACTATGCTTTAGGGAAATGTCTTTGGCAGTTGTATGGAGAATGGAATGAGATAGGGGAGAAATTTGGCAGAGACACCAAGTAGAAGACTATTGTAAGTGTCCAGGGTCAAGCAATCAGATCCTGAACTAGGGTGTTGACCACATGAACAGAGAAAGGGGATAGATACAAGAGATTATGGAGATAACTGGTTATGCACAGTAAGGGAGCATGAGGAATCAAGGCCATGCTTATCAGTTTTTCAGATAACAAGGAGGTGAGACAGATGATAAACATAAAGGATGACAGTCAGGACCCACTCTTTGGTCTAAAACAATGAGCTGAATCTGGTAGCATGGAATTAATTAAGATGTAAAGTTCCTGACTGTAGTTCAGAAAATCTACTTCACATGATAGGGAAGCATGGATGGCAATAGTTGATATGAAAAAGATCTAGGGTATTTAAAGAATAGGAAGCTCAAAATGTGCCAGCGGTGCAAAATGTCAACCCAGAAAGCCAATGTGATCTTAGGCTGCATTAAGAGAGGCATAATGTCATCCAGATCATAGATGATATTTCTACTGTACTTTACTCTCACCAGATCATATCTAGAATATTGTGCTCTGTTTGGAGTGCCTTATTTTGCAAAGGTCATGGGCAAGCTGGAGCCATCCAGATAGGGGAACTAGTATGATGAAGTCTCTTAAAACTATGCCATATCTTCACAGTAATTAGACTGTTGCTCAGCCTAGACAAGACTGGGGGACTGGGGGAATGATTGTCTTCAAGGGTTTGAAATGTGCTGTACAGAAGAGGAATTAGGTTTCCTTTGGTGGGCCTCAGAGGAGAGAACTGGAGGTTGTAGATGATAGTTGCTAAGAGGGAGATTTGGGCTCAGAACCTTAAGAAAACTTCCTAACAATTAGAGCCATCTAGAAATGGAATGTGCCATCTTTGGGGGTAACAGGTTACCCCTGGGAGAAGTTTTAAAGTGAAGGTTTTTTGACCTCTTGTGGGTGTTGTGAAGGAGAGTCCTATAGAAATTCAGGTTTGATTAGGTAACCTTTGAGGTCCCTTCTAGTTCTTAGAGACTGTGATTTTTGTGAATTATTTGGTAATGAATGATTATTCCTAGTTTGTTTTCTAAGTCAGTTTTTACATGATTTTCATAAAGTTGGACTTCTTAAAATATTTCTTAAGTTATCATTGCCAAATCATTATTATTCAGGAAGATTACAGAATTTAAAAGTGGCTGATTCCAAGGAATTCTAGCATGAATGTCTGTTTGCTTACAGAAGGAAATGTAGAATAGCACGTATGGCCAAATAATCGGGCAATTATTGAGTCCTTTGAGAATTGGCAGTCATAAAATTATTACTAATATGCTGGTATTCAAAAAATACAATATAATACCTAGCCCATAACATATTAGTTAGTTAGGTGAACTATAGTCCTAATTTGCTCATTTGAATATTTTACTGACCATTCATTTATTTTAGGATAATTGATAGACCTATTAAAACAAAATTGATCCTGATGACCATAGTATGTGTACCAACTTTTCTCAAAATTATTTGTCCTTAGAATGATTAAAGAAAAGAAAGACAGACACATGTGAACTGCTGAGTTGAAACCTCACTTTGTTCAGTTAAATCTAGTCTCATAGTCAAATAAATATACTGTATGTTCTTATAATTCTTTTAAAATTTCAAACCATTTTTCCATTTTATATCAGAATGATAAAGAAGGAAAAGAAAAAGGAAATGAAATTTCAACAGAACAAAAACAATCTGAGTTGATAGAAATCACAACCATACAAAAATGGAATTGTCATCAAGAAATAACTGCAGTAAATACTATGAATTTTTGTTCAAACACTGAATATATACGAATAGGAAAAAATAACCAGGGCCAAGAGGGAAATTCAGAAGGTAATATTATTGAACTAATAGTTTCATATTTTCATGCTAAGTTCACTCTTTTACTTTTTGAGAGATAGCAAAGAAATATAAACTATGGTTCCTTCCCTCAGCACTCTTACATTCCAGTTGGGAAGATAAAATATTTGAACTAAGAGTTACAAGGTAGACAACCAACAATGCAAGGCCAGGTGAGGTGTTTAGAGCTTAAAGACGATAGAAGGTCAGAGAAGGATTCACTCATCTGAGACAGGGCTAATCAAGGAAGCTTCATGCAGAAGGCAGAATATGAGATGGGCTCTGATGATAGTTGGAGAGTAAGACAAAAGGCCCTGTTAAAGAGGGAAACAGTATGAACAAAGATATGGAGTTTGGAAAGTAGGTAGTATGTTTTAGGAGTTTAATGAATAAGGCAATTGGGACTGGATCAGGACTTATATAAGGGAATAGCCAGAAGTCATACTGTAAAGATAAATTTGGGTCAGATTGTAAGAGATCAAGCTGGGCCATTCAGACTTTATTCTGAAGCTAGTGGGGAATGATTAATTATTTCTGAGTAGTAATGACTTGCTGAAAGCAGTGTTTTATAAAGACCATTATGGCAGTGATTTGCAGTATGGATTGTGGAAGAGAGAAATCAGAAGCAAGGAAATTAGTAATTAGACTTTTACAATCTAGGTATGACATGATGAGGACCTGAAACAAAGTAGTAGTAGCAGCAGTAGCAGAAGGAGGAGAAGGAGGAGGAGGGGGAAGGGAGGAGGAGAAAGAGGTGGAGGGGAGGAGGCCAGAGATCTATGTGAGAAGCATTTTGAAGTAAGAACTCAGAGGGTTTTGTGGTTGATGGGATCATTTCTTTTAGTCTAAGTTTTTAGAGCAGATAGTAGTAGAGGCCAAAAGGCATTCAGTTAGAGGAATAAAAAAGCACATGACAACTTCAGATACTGAGATTTTTCTAAACGGTAAATCCAAGACTCATAATTTGTAATCTGTGCTTAGCTGAGCAAAAATGAGCAGATTTATCACTGATTCCTCTGAGTTTAGATATTTTTACTCAATTTGTGCAAGTCATCTAGTTTTGTATATGATGAAACCATTCCTAACATTTGAAAGATTAAGGTAGTAAAAAAAATATGTAAATTTCTGGTCTCAAGAAAGCATTTGACAACTTTGAACTCTGTAAAGTTCTAGGTTTGAAAAACCTGGATAGTGCTGGAGATTAGAGTAAAACCTAACAAACAAATTAGCCTTTTAATAATCAATTAATGCCTAGAATTGTACGGTACACATGAAAAGAAATAATAGTTTAGAGAAGTGAAAATCTTATGGATTAATTAAATAACAATTACCTTTTAATGTAAGATTACATGTGAGTGCTTTTCTCAGCCAAAACTGTTTCTGTAATTACAAGTCAGTTTGAGTAGTAATATCTTTGCCTTGTTTGTTTCTGTTTTTTTTTTAATTTAGTATGTTAATTGTGCCTTTTACATAGATTCTAGACTTAGAGATAGAAGGAAACTAAGAAGTTATCTAGTCCAACCCCTACATTTTTTGGATGGGGAAATTGAGGCCCAGGGAAGTCCAATAGTAATAACTGAAATTTTATATACTGTCTTAAAATTTACAGAGCATTTTGCATTATCTTATTGAAGCCTCAGGACCAGTTACTCTAGGTATTATGTCCCTTTTCTGCAGATGAGGAAACTGCCATTCTCAATTAGATAGTCAATAAATTTAAATCCATTTTGTATTTAGATGACATTGACATAATTGCATTTGAGATGTGCTGATCAGTGAATCATCTAAAACAAAATTTGGCATAAAAACCAGGTATTCTGGTATTGACTTTTTTTTTTGTATATTTTTGACAGAGTTACAGTTTTTTGAAAATGATGAGAAAAAAGAAATTCATCCTACTAAAGAAAGAAAAACTGAAGAACTCATTGAAGAAGAACTAGTTAAAATTTCCCAAGGCAAAGCTTTCAATACAGATAAAGATTTACTGTGTCAAGGGCAGACCTGGCCAGTACTCACTGCTGACTCGAGAAATGCAGAAGCTACACAAACAAAAGACAAAATAGACTTAGAAACAGGCTTTGGTTGTGCGGAATTTCAGACACTGAATAATCCTTACTCAGTGACAGAAATATCAGTGGAAACAGGAAGGATTCTTCAAGACAGAACTCAAGAGCTCACTCTCTATGATGCAGATGAGGCTTCAGAAACTGGTCACAGCAAGTCTGCCCAGGAAAAGCTTCCTGATTTCAGTCATGGCATGAGTAATGTACACTGTGCTGATGATGCTTCTGGGACTGAAATATCCACACAAGAATCCAGAATGAGTCTTGGCACTGAACAAAACTCTATAAATGAAGAAATTCCAAGTAATGGCCTCGAAGCTGAATTGAATCTTTCCCTAATTGCAGAAGATAATTCTATTGAGTGTCTGAAGGGCAGCTCAAGGGATTACAGTTATTGTGTCTCAGATTATAAAGAATGTAAATCAAATCAAACACATCCATCCTATAAAAGAGAATGTGAGGGTCCACAGCATAAGCAAATTTGTTCTTACACTCAAGAGACACATGATACATTAGAGAAAATGGACCTAAATAGTACCTGTAGTACAGCAATTAGTAACCCAATTTCATTTACTGCCTCAAATAATAATAGGAAAGTGTATTGTGAGAGTCCAAAAAAATCCTTTAATGTGATGCCCATCTCAGGAAAAGCCATCCCAAGTCTGAGGGAAATAGTTTGTTGGAAAAACTTGAATGAGATGCAGAGCCATCAATCCAAACAGGATGGTCCTGAGCAGGTAGACAGTGATGAAAATGTGACAGTTTGTCTTTTTCAAGTTAACCCTCAGAATATAGATGTTTCACAGGTCAAAGATACGGAAACTGTCATTCAAAAGCCTACTATCAGGAAAACAAGCACAGGTATAGCAAGTCTTTCCAGTAAAGAGAGTCAAGTGAATGATATTTGGATGAGTGAAGCTAAGGACAAATTCATTGCCAAAAATGACTTCCTTCTTACTAGTCCTACCAAGGCAGAGCAGCATACGTTGTTAAACAGTACAACAGAGAAAACAGACTCATTAAGTAACACAGTTTCAGAAAGAAAATATATTGAAGGACAGCTGGAAGAATCATGCTCGTTTCACATAAAGCCATCTGGAGATTTAGTAAACAGAAGTGGAAGGTCAGCCTTTGATCTTTCAACTTCAGATAAAGAAACTGAGAAAACGCCTGTATACTTGGATTTTTTAGACCCTCGTCCTTGGTCAAAAGTAAATCAAGTTGAAAGTCAAACAATGAACACTTTGGCTTCCAAGGTGCCTTTGTTGCTAAAAGAGAGAGTGGTGGGTTCATCAGAAAACAAAAAGATTCCTTCAAAGACACTTTGTCAAAATCTTGGCCTGGATGCTGTCATGAGGGAAATAAGAATGGGTAAGAGGAAAAATTATTTGACTTAGAATTATGGTTATGTTTCAAATCTTCTGGTCTGCTTTTTCTAAGAAAGATCAAGTTTCAATTAACTTAGGAAACTTTGGATATTTTTTCCTTAAGCTTCCTTGGGGGTAAAGGTAGAGAAAGTTGCATTTACATAAAAACTTATCTTTTTCCTTTAGCAGTAACCTGGACCAACACCATCAGCTTGTATGTAATGGGAAGTAAAATTGCATTTTGAAAATGTTAGTAAATAATTGATTTCTAAAAAGAAAAATGAACAAGATAAAAATTATAATGAAGTTGCTCTTTAAAAAAAGAGTTTTGGGATAAAAGAAACAGGACAGCCATAGCCAAAGTCCGTTATTGAAATATATGTGTAACCTCATCCCGAGGTAAGGGAAGGGGAAACGATGAGTGCAGAAGATTGTGCATAATATAAGATTTCTTTGACATCTTGTTTAGTTTTGAGGAACTTGTTTTCCTTCTTTTTTTTTTTTTTTCTTCTTATAAGGGATAGCTCTCTGGGAGGTGGGAAAGGAGAGATACATTGGGAAATGTAGATGATGTGAAAACAAAATGTATCAATAAGCCTATTTTAAAAAAAACAAATGGTGCAAATTTGTCATAAAAGAGAAAAATCTACTAAATATGATCTTTCTTTATACTTATAGGTTAATTAGTGTGTCTGGTGAGACCAGAAAAGCAAAAGGTAGTGAGGGGCTAAAAGACAGAAACATTTAAATGTAAAAGGGGAGAGAGAAAATAAACATTTCACACCTTAGGGCTTGAGGCTTGTTCTATTGTATATGAAAAGGCTAGTGAGACAGTGAACTTGCATTCAGGTTCAATTGGCTACATTCATACCTTTGCCTCTCATCCACAAAATGCCCCAGAAGTTAGCTAACCATAAGCCAAAAAGTTCCTGGCTGAGGAAACTAACTTTGAACCAGAAAAGCTGCCAGAAGGAAGAGCCTAAATTTCATCTGCCTCCTTCTGGGGTGACTAACCTCAGCACTGAACCTCTAAGGGGCTCAAAGAGGAGCATCTTCTGTTAATCCCTAGGCTATGGATTGAATGTTGGCCTGTATGAAAATATAGGAGTTTTTGAGATGAAAAGAACACTGTAACATTTCAGCTGAAGAGGACGCAGTACCGCCCAACAGAGGCAAACCCAGGGAATTGAGCAAACTGGCAGGTTCGCTGGGTTTTTTAAGAGAAAAGCCCAGGGGCCAGTCAGATAGCTGCTTGGTCCAGTGTGGCAGCAGCTTGGTAGCCAGGTGATTTGTCTGGCTCAGCCCTACAGCACATTACTTGTCCACATAAGACACCAGACTCTGCAGCGAAGCAATAGCTATACTATGAACTTCAAGAGGGCCCTCTGGAGAAAGAAAGGAGATCTAGGTTATGCGGAAATTGTGTGATCCATTCCTACATTTTAGGAAGATCTGAGTGGGGAATGGAGGGTAATGGCTAGAGGAGGAAAGGGAGGGAGAGACTTGAGGCAGGCAAACCAGCCAGAAGACTATTGGCAGTCATCTAGGTGAGTAGTGATGAGGACCTTATTGTGGGCTTCCTGCCCCCTTGGCATTTTACTTAACATATAAAATCCACTGTTTACTGTTTAAATCCCTTAACAACCTCAACCTTTTCTACCTTTTGAGATTTCTGGTTTATTACTTTACATGTATGCAACAATACAGCTACACTGGTCTACTTTCTTTTTCTCAGACATGGCACTTCACCTCCAAACTCTATGCTTAGAATGTCATTCGTTTTCACCACCTCCTCTTGGCTTCCTTTGACTTAGCTCAAGTCTCACTTTCTTCGGGAGGCCTTTCCTTCTTAGCTAGGCCCCTCCAATGTCTTCCTAGTAGACAGTGAGCTCCTTGTGGGGAGGGACCATGTTTGTGTTTTTGCCTTTCTTTGAATCCCAATTGCTTAGCACAGTACCTGGCCCTCGATTTTTTCAGAACCAGGAGCAGTGGGTGAAAGTTGAGAAGAAGCAAATTTAGGCTTGAGGTCAGGACAGATTTCCTACCAATGAGAGCTGCTCAGGAGTAGAATGGGTGTCCTCAGGAGATTGAGGAGTTACCTTCCGTGAAGCTTTTTAAGTTTAATAATCACTTGCTGAATCTGTGATATTGGGGATCCCTTTTGAGTATGGATTGGACTAGATGTCTACCTAGAGAGAGCCCTTCTGACTCTCAAATTCTATGATCCATATTATGATGCTAAAATTATAACTTGAAAAGTTATAAATTCTCAAAATTATTACTTTTGAAATATAGCTTATGAAAATAATACATTGTTCATTATGTTATGAACATTAGGTATATATTTGTGATAATTAGGTTATGGTTTTAAATATCACATAACCATGAGGAAAATTGTTTATTTTTCTCTTAGTAATCTCATGCTAGAGTTTAGTAGGATTAGCTCCTGAGTGAACTGTGCCATTTTAGCAAAATGCATTTATTTAGTTAAGAAGTGTGGATTCTGAAAATGGTTCTCTGGTGCTTTCAGACTGAAAGGATGTGGACTTCTAAAGGAAAGTATGTAAAACTGAAAAGAAAAAGTTTTTCTATTTAAATTATATAATTTCTTCCACAGAATTTATATTCAAGCATATCATAGCTAATGTCAAGTCATGTTAACATGTATGGATTAAACACCAACAATGTGGCAATCACTGTGTTATGTGCATGTTGATGTCACTAATATTAATATGAGTAATTAATAATCACATTTTTGGCAGAACAGTGTTACATGGAACAGATACTAAATTAACTATTCAATTTTTATTTTACACAATCAATTGGCTAAGTGACTGTGGGATAGCATACGATTCTGGGGGTCATTTATCCTATATTTTAATGTACTAGTAACATTCATTTGAAAATGCTGACTTGTACATGGCTTATGCCATGCTTCATGAGAGAGAATAATAGTTCACATTTCTATAACACTTTACAGTTTGCAAATCACTTTCCTCACAACATGCCTGTAAGATAGATAGCACAAGGATCCTTACTTCTGTTTTACAGATGAGGTAACAGGTTAAAAAGGGACTTGCCCAAAGCTTGCCCTTAGCCTTACAGCTAAGAAGTGTAGTGGCCTGGTTTGGAATCCAGGTACTGACCCCCATTACAAGACTTTTCAACAGGAAAAGTAGAAATAACTTTTGAAAAGAAATTTTGTCAAAACAAAGTCAGTATTGCTTTTTCCAGAGCAGGACTGTTTTCTAAATAGTAATAATTAATTTGGATTATTAATTTGGATTTCATGAATTTGGAATTTGTGAAAACTGGGACAGGGGCTGGGCCAAACTTTACCTTTGTCTGACAAATTCTTCATCGTTCACATTAAGTTTTAAATAGATGAAGGCAAGAATGTTTAAAATATTGCTGAGAATCACTTTTCAAAATACCGTCATCTATTATAAAATCACTTACCTAACAGTGTCACATTGATCATCTAATTATAAAATATTTGTATCTGTTCATTTAAAATCTAAGGACCTTTTCAGGACAGTGGATTGATTGTTTACTATTTCAGGACTCTGGGATCTGTGGTTCCAGTGATGTGTTCAAACACTGTCATTTCCAGTCAGCCTTCATAGACTGTGTCTATTAATTACTGTATGTGCTCCAAATTAATAGGAGTGCATATCTTTAAACATGTTCTAGAATTTCAGTTGTTCACTAATTCTGTCTGCCTTCTCTCCTGGTTAATTTGAATTAGTGAATATTCAAAAACAAAACAAAACAAACAAACAAAAAGAAACTCCTGAGTTTGCTTGTATAGGCAATAAAGTGATCCATAGAAGAAAGACATTTTTTATGATGCATTGTTTCAGAATATATCAGTTATATTTATTGGTATTACTTGTGATAGCCTGTACATCTTTACATAGTGCATCATAGTAATCAGCAGGTTTTAGGAAGGCCTCGTTTTGAACATCTTTCTCTCTGCTTGTCTTCCTAAATGAAATACCATAGTGGAAGATCAAAGTATAGGAAAACAGTAAAGTATTCATAGTAAAAATAAAATAGAAATCTGATTACTTTTTTAAAGTATATGATCAGAGATAAACCAGAAGTTCAGCCACTAAAATGAGTGTCTAGAGAGTAAAATACAGTTGTTGCCATTTCCTTTTTGTCAATCAGATACTACCAGCGTTAACAGAGAGGCTGACACTTGGACTAACTCAAGTATCCAGCCAAGTCCCAAGAGAGATCCCAGGGAAGAGTGGAATGCGATTGCAAAGACTTTTTATGATTCTCCTTTTCCCACAGAACATGTGAGTCAATTAAAAATATGGCCAAGTAGACCTTAGTGAGCTAATTCCATAGATATGTGTAGAACTGTATGCATCTGGATGCTTTAAGACCTAACCAATCTCCAAAATAATATCAAGAGGGCAATGTGGCACCATTTTTCACAATTAAGGTTGATAGAAAACACCAGGAAAAAGTCACAGTATATAAATCAAACCGATGTTATCCAGCCTGTTTTTGGAAAGAGAGTGTGAGGTGGTGGTGCATTGTGTACTTTCAGGAAAATAGTTGCCAAAATATAGTAATAATGCCATATTTTCTCATTCTGCATTTGTGATAATATATAAGAATCATTTCTTGAAAAATAATCATATCAGATAATTTTAGTTTCAGTAATGGTTTTAAAATAGATGTTTTCCTTGTGAACTCAATTTGTCTTTTTAAAATATGTTTAATATAGTAAATGTATAAAATCGGTTTAAAATAGATACTCCAATAAGAACAGGGAACACTGTATGTGAAAATGCCAAATACTATAACTTACTAACTATACTATATATGTATTGGAGCCAGAGTATCCGAAAAGAGATTATATGACTCCCTGGAGTCCATTTGTCAGCCGAGCGGTAACTAACCATAGCTGACAGCTCATTTGGTTAGATCTATAAAGTTTACAATATCTTAGTGAGCAAAACTTTCAAAAGGAAAAATCTTTGGTTTGTTTGTAGTCTAAAAGGAGACACTTATGGGCACTACAATTTTTTTTAATAACAGGATTAGCAAAGGTTGCTTACAAAAACAGTAGCGACAGATTCAGAAGCCTTTGTATGTTTTAAATCTCAGAGAAAATACATTAAGTAACTTTTTTTTAACATACAGAATAGTGATTAATAGCTTTAGAACAACAAATATTTTGTCATCTTTTCTTTAAAAAGATAATGTGATGTGATAATTCTTCCTATTTTTGCCAGCCCTACTCCCGAAATTCTGCTGTATTTGCCAGGAAATCAGGTTGCATTGGTCTTCTTGTCAGTTCTATTTTTAACTAAAAAGTATAGTTGTAGCACTCTTTGGTTTAACCCTGTTACTTTCTGCTTCACTGCTGCTTTCTGAATAAAAGCTAGAGAAGTAAGTTTTTCTAAAAATCACATAGTGATGATAGGGTGGTAGGAAATCTGAGTCCTTGTTTCATCTGATAGTACTTTAAATAAGTCAGAGAACCTGATCTAGAAGGAAACTTGATGTTAACTCTAACCCGCCATCTCCAAACAGATAAATGCATAAGCTATCCAAGATCATATTGTTTTAAATATATATAGAGAAGGAATACACACTTCTTTATCTTCCTTACATTTTAACTAAACTTTCTGCATTTTAATTCTTGTTTCCCCCCTATTTTCTCCCTATATTTATAGAATATTATAGCATTTGCTTAGTGCATTCAAAACAACCTTAGGGACTAGATATAATAAATATCCCCATTTTACTTATTTGAGAGTTCCCCAGAAGGAAAGTGCTCTTGGGTTTGCTAAAGAGTTATCTCCCTTCTTACAGGACCAGTACCATCTGCAGAGATCAAAGAAGTAATGGAAGGAAAGGTCTAAGTTTGTTCTACCATATTGTAATTGTCTGTTGTCATTCCTCCTTGGCCTTTGGAATTACCCTGCTTTGACTAGGAATTTAATGCAGGAGCTCTTATCATTCCACTGGTATCCCCTTGCTGCTATCCCTAGGGCCATAAGATTTTTCCTTTGTTAAGTCCTTCACTGGTGCCATTTCCTCTCTACTGCTACCAGCTCTGAGGCTGAGAAGTTCCCTGGCAGACCATGGAGACCCAAGCCCCACTGTCTGTGAATAGTTTCTTTCACACCTCTTGCCATTGTCCTAGCTTGGCTTTGGTCTCTCTGCCACGTCTGTCTCTTGCCTTTGACAGGACAAATCAAGGGTCTGGCCTGGGACTAGAATCATCCTAAATGGACTGATCATCATTCAGGTACCATCTAGACGGGTCAGAGTCTCAAATGCAGTGGTACTGGTGATGTTCACATCCTATGTAGGCAGAAACCTTCAAAGCCAGAACAAAGAACTCCTTCTTCACAGTTGTATAGTTGTCTGCTCCTAGGCACACCCCCTCCATGCAATGAGGGAAAATGAGAAGTAAAGTGGTTTGCCCACAGTCACATGACTAGGCAGTATCAATGCTGAAAGTCCCAAAGAAGCCTTCAGTGATCTGTCTGCTATGGCTCATGTATGTAAACAACTATATTTAACTTGTGTCCAGATTTGGTTCATAACATGCTTCTGGTTATACTTGTTCATATCCAGTTCCTTCCCTCTCCATCTGCTTTACTTATATGTGTGTTCTCCATGCTCTAGAGATTTTCTTTCGCTTGGAGGCAGCCAGGGAGCAGAGCAGACAGAGTGCTGGGCCAGGAGTCAGGAAGGCCTGAACCAACCTCAGACAGTTACCAGCTTTGTGACCCTGGGCAAAGCACTTAATTGCTCTCAGCCTCAGTTTCCTCTTCTGTAAAATGGGATAATAATGCCACCTGCCTCCCAGCGTTGTTGTGAAGATCAAATGAGACACAATGTCTGGCATAAGCAGGAGCTTCGTAAGTGCTTGTTTCCTTCCTTCCTTGACTCTTGAACTTTGTTAAAATGTTGAGAGCCATGGCTCTAAGTTATCAGGGTTACTCTCAACTTATTCCACCCTTCCAAAGTAACCTTTGCCGCCCGTTTGAGTGTCACATGCCAACTTAATGAACACATTTTAAATTTCTTCATTCTAGTCTTATCTCTTTGTTTTTTGGACTTAGCTTAAATGATGTCTATATTATTAAATAATGAAGAACTCATAACATTTAACCACTAGCAATCGCCCTCTAGTTCATCATTTAACAATAATACAGCCTAGGCCAGACTTCTCTGTTTTGTTGATGAATGTGTGGGACAAACTCAAAAGCCATCCAGAACCATTTATGCTTTCCCTTTGTCCCTATTACAGGACAAATTAAAGTTGTTGCATGACTGAATGAGTTAATAAGATTAATTCTGGCAGACATAATTTGCTAGGTAGCTTAAAATACTTTTGATTGTCCTCTAATAACTTATGTTCGTTTTGGTGATTGCATACTGATTTTCCTACTATCTTTTTAGGTTTTTGACTAGTATGTAATACTTTATATTTGTAAAATGCCATATTTTTTTCAATTTATTTTCACAACCATTTGATCTTTGAAATAATCCTGTGAGATTGTTAGAGTGGTTGTTAATTTCCTATGTTATAGAGACAGTACAAACAGGGTACCCTCCAGTAATTAAGTCAGTGGTAGACCAGACTAAGGACCAGAACCAGTGCTCTTTGTCCTGTATCACTAAGATAGACTTGACATTTGATGTCTTTCAGGCTTCAGGCACTTTTCTTGACCTTCCAAATATTCCTCAGAGTTGGTATCTCTATAGTAATGTTCACTAATTTCTTGAGGACACTAAGATGGATGTTACTAGGACTTGCTGATTTTAACATATCCATCATTTCACAGTATTATACATGCTTTGATTCATATACAAATTGGGTTTTCCATTTATTCCTATCACAAATGATATTCATTCCAAATAACCTGAAAGACCTGAACTTTTTCATAAATAAAAAATATTTAAAAACCATGCACATTAAAAAGCTTTAGCTTTTTCTTTATCTTATTATAAGTTTTCTGATCTGTTCTGGGAACAGCTTCCTTTGTCCCCTTCTTTTGCTTTAGATCAGGGATGGGGAACCTTTGGCCTCAAGGCTACTTGTGGCCTTCTAGGTCCTCAAGTGTGGCCCTTTGACCGCATCCAACAAATTTGTTCTGTGAAGTTTGGATTCAGTCAAACGGCTGCACTTAGGGACCTAGAAGGCCACATGTGGCCTTGAGGTTGCAGGTTCCCCACTCATACTTTAGAAACTTAAGAAATATTTTTCTGCTATATTTTGTTTCCTACATGTTGCATGTACTTCTTCACTTTCATTTTCTTCATTTTTTGCGTAATCCTGCAATTTCTTTGAATTCTTATTTAGTCACCTAACCTGTAATGGTTTTTCTAATTGCAAAAAGGGGCTAATACACATTAAATCTCCCTGTGCATTTTTCTTAGATTGGCTTGACCATATATGAGAAGCAGTATGGCATAATGGAGAGAAACCTGCGATTGGAATCAGCGCAGGTTAAATGCTACTGTACTTCAGAGAGAGTTGTTGTAAGAATCAAATGACAGAATGTTTGTGAAAGCATTTTGTAAATGGCAAAGCCCTACAGAAATGATGAGTTAAGTGACCTGCTCCAGATGAACGGCTTCCTCAAGCAGACAGTTAACAGACACTTAGGAAGCCCCTGCCATGTACCAGACCCTATGCCAAGCATTGGGGACATGAAGAAAAGCAGGAGACAGTTCATGCTCTCAAGGAGCTCACAATCTAACATAGAAACAGTGACGGACAAATAGGTTTTGTATTCAGGACATTTGGGAAAACCATCAGCAGAGGGAAGGCACTAGAACTGAGGGACTGGAAAATGCTTCCTATAGAATGTGGGATTTTAGGTGGGATTTGAAAGAAGCCGGGGAAGCCGGAAGGCAGAGATGAGGATGAGAGGGCATTGCATGCATGGGGGATAACCAGGGGAAAGGCCCAGCATCAGGAGATGTAGTATCTTGTTTAAGGAACAGCAAGGGGGGGTGGAGCCAAGATGGCAGACTAGAAAGACACATTTACACAGGGTCCTCCCCACAGCCCATAAAATACCTGTAGAGAGGGACTCTCAACAAATTTTGGAGCAGCATAAGTGGAGAACAACAGAGTGGAGGAGATTTCCAGCCCACAGTGACCTGAAAGGCCCACGGAAACGTCGGTTGTGCTGGACACGGCCCAGCATGGAGCCCAGCCCAGCCTTGGCCGAGTGGCGTGGTGCAATGAGATTCTGAGAAGAGGACACCTCGGGGGTGGAATCTCCAGTCCCAGTAGTGGGGCCTCAGATCCCTCGACCCACAAATGCTGAAGGTCAGTGACTGACGGGGTTTTATCAGCAGGCCAGGAAGGGAGAAGGGCTTTCCCATAGCTCCAGCAGCAGGCAGCAGCCACAGAGCCTGCACAGCAGCCCCTACGGAAGCTTCCTTGTTGGAGCGTAAAAACCCCTGGGGGCATTGAAGAGCTGAGTCTTGCCTCACCTTGTAAAAACCCCTGGGGGCATTGAAGAGCTGAGTCTTGCCTCACCTTGGGTGGAGGCCCTGGCCAAGCTGGTCTTTGGCTCACACTGAATGGAGGCCCTGCCCATCCAGCTTATCTGAAAATCAGCCCCCAGTCCTGACTTGGGAACTGGAGGTCAGGTCCCTGTGGAGAGGTATCTGCTAAGATTCCGGGCATAAAAATCCCTCTCTGCGTCCAGACCAGTACAAGCTTGATTGTGTCACCTTGGAGGACTCTGCGTCCAGACCAGTACAAGCTTGATTGTGTCACCTTGGAGGAACTGAGATCTCACAGATTCCCAGAGTATACCCTACTCTTGACAAAGGACCCAAAAGTCAAGTAACTGGTTGGGAAAATGCCCCAAAAAGGGAAAAAAAATAAGACTATAGAAGGTTACTTTCTTGGGGAACAGATATCTCCTCCCATCCTTTCAGATGAGGAAGAACAATGCTTACCATCAGGGAAAGACATAAAAGTCAAGGCTTCTGTATCCCAAACATCCAAAATAAATATTCAGTGGGCTCAGGCCAGGGAAGAGCTCAAAAAGGATTTTGAAAATCAAGTTAGAGAGGTGGAGGAAAAACTGGGAAGAGAAATGAGAGAGATGCAAGAAAAGCATGAAAAGCAGATCAACACCTTGCTAAAGGAGACCCAAAAAATGCTGAAGAAAATAACACCTTGAAAAATAGGCTAACTCAATTGGCAAAAGAGGTTCAAAAAGCCAATGAGAAGAATGCTTTAAAAAGCAGAATTAGCCAAATGGAAAAGCAGGCCCAAAAGCTTACTGAAGAAAATAGTTCTTTCAAAATTCGAATGGCACAGATGGAGGCTAATGGCTTTATGAGAAACCAAGAAATCAAAACAAAACCAAAAGAATGAAAAAATGGAAGATAATGTGAAATATCTCATTGGAAAAACAACTGACCTAGAAAATAGATCTAGGAGAGACAATTTAAAAATTATGGGATTACCTGAAAGCCATGATCAAAAAAAGAGCCTAGACATCATCTCTCATGAAATTATCAAGGAAAACTGCCCTGATATTCTAGAACCAGAGGGCAAAATAAATTTTGAAAGAGTCCACCGATCCCCTCCTGAAAGAGATCCAAAAAGAGAAACTCCTAGGAACACTGTGGCCAAATTTCAGAGTTCCCTGGTCAAGGAGAAAATATTGCAAGCAGCTAGAAAGAAACAGTTCAAGTATTGTGGAAATACAATCAGGATAACACAAGATCTAGTAGCTTCTACATTAAGGGATCTAAGGGCATGGAATATGATATTCCAGAAGTCAAAGGAACTAGGACTAAAACCAAGAATCACCTACCCAGCAAAACTGAGTATACTACTTCAGGGGAAAAAAATGGTCTTTCAATGAAATAGAGCACTTTCAAGCATTCTTGATGAAAAGACCAGAGCTGAATAGAAAATTTGACTTTCAAACACAAGAATGAAGAGAAGCATGAAAAGGTAAACAGCAAAGAGAAGTCATAAGGGACTTCCTAAAGTTGAACTGTTTACATTCCTACATGGAAAGACAATATTTGTAACTCTTGAAACTTTTCAGTATCTGGGTAGTGGGTGGGATTACACACACACACACGCACATGCACACACACACAGAGATAGAGAGCACAGAGTGAATTGAATAGGATGGGATCATATCTTAAAAAAATGAAATTAAGGGGTGAGAGAAATATATTGGGAGGAGAACTGGAATGGGGCAAATTATCTCATAAAAGAGGCAAGCAAAAGAAGGGAGGTGAGAGAAAAACATGAAGCTTACTCTCATCATTTCGACTAAAGGAAGGAATAAAATGCACACTCATTTGGGTATGAAAACCTATCTTACAATACAGGAAAGTGGGGGAGAAGGGGATAAGAAGGGTGGGGGGGATGATGGAAGGGAGGGCAGTGGGAGGAGGGAGCAATTTGAAGTCAACACTCTTGGGGAGGGACAGGATCCAAAGAGAGAACAGAAGTAATGGGGGGCAGGATAGGGTGGAGGGAAATATAGTTAGTCTTACACAGCACGACTATTATGGAAGTCATTTGCAAAACTACACAGATATGGCCTATATTGAATTGCTTGCTTCCCAAAGGGAATGGGTGGGGAGGGAGGGATGAAGTGAAGTTGGAAGTCAAAGTTTTAGGAACAACTGTCGAGTATTGTTCTTGCTACTAGGAAATAAGAAATACAGGTAATGGGATATAGAAAGTTATCTGGCCCTACAGGTCAAAAGAGAAGATGGGGACAAGGGAAGGGAGGGATGTTAGAAGAGAGGGCAGATCTGTGACAGGGGCAATTAGAAGGCTCAGCGTTTGGGGGTGGGGGAGGGGAGAAATGGGGAGAAAATCTGGAACCCAAAATTTTGTGTAAATGAATGTTAAAAGTTAAATAAATTTTAAAAAAATTAAAAAAAACAAAACAAAACCAAAAAAAAGGAACAGCAAGGAGGCCAGTGTCATTGGATCTCATTTAAGAATGTATTATTAAGGATCCCATAGCATGGGGTAGGAAAGGTATAAGAAGACTGGTAAGATTCTGAAGGGCTTTAAATACCAAGCAGAGGATTTTAGATTTTACCCTGGAGGTGATAGGGTACCACTGCGACATGGTTGGATCTGTGCTTTAGGAAGATCACTTTGGCAGCTAAGTGGAGGATTGATTTGACTGAGGAGAGACTTACGCCTGGTTGACAAACTAGTAGGCTATTGAAATAGACCAAGTGAGAAGGCATTGTCAGGGGAGAGAAGGTGTTTATATGTGAGAGAAGCAAGGAGGGTAAAACTGGCAACAGATTGGTATGGAGGGTGAGAGTGAGGAGCTGAGGATGACACCTAGTTTATGAACAAGCCTGGGTGGCTGGGAGGATGGTGGGACCCTCAGTAGCAATAGGGAAGTTTGGAATGGGGGAGATTTTTAGGAGAAAAGATAATGAGTTCAGTTTTGGACATGTTGAGTTCAAGATATCTACAGGAATCCAGTTGGTAGTAGGATAAATAGATTTAATAACCATCAGTATTGCACCACTGGTGATCTTTGAAAGATCATGGAGGAAAGGTACCTCAAGATTGGAGAAAGATACTTTCTTGATTTTCAAAAAAGAGAAGGAAATGGAGTGCACAAATTGTAGACTAGCGAATTTGACGCTGATTCTGGCAAAATTTAAGAATGTATCATCAAGGAAATTAAACAAATGATCATGAAGTCAGTATGACTTCCTTAAGGATAGGCCATATCAGACTGACTTAATTTCCATTTTTGGCAGGTCTATGGGACTGGTAGGTCAAAGGAATTCTAGAGATAGTTACCCTAGATCTTAGCAAAGCCTTTGACAGACTCACACTTTTCTTATGGAAATAGTTCAGAGATATGGGCTGGGTGATAGTACATTTAGGTGGATTCAGAATTGGTTGAATGGCTGGATCCAAAGAATATTTGTTAATGGTTCCATGACTGCTGTGACCCCAGTGGAGTGCCCCAGAGATCTCTGCTCATGATTGTGTCCTATTTAATAGTTCTGTCAATGACCTGGATAAAAGATATGCATATCAAATATACAGATGACACAAAGCTAAGAGGATGATGAAGTCCTGGATGACAGAATCAGAATTCAAACATACCTTTGTAGTACAAAACATTGGGCTGAATCTATTAAGATGAAATACAGAGAAAGTGCAAGGTGAAGATGGTCCTTGTAGATAGCAGTTTGTACCTTGTAGTGGAGGAAACGAATCCAAGGACAGTCAGTTCTGCTGTACTTGTTTTGAAATTTTGAATTTGTCCAACATGACCGATATATTAGGGAACAATTGGAGCATAATGTGAATTTTGTGTTTGCCTATTATTATTGAAACAGCAAGAAAACACAGAAAACTGTACCACTTCATAATAAATCACAAGCTGTAACTTTTCTGATGCCCACTTGCACAAGCAGACTTCAGGTCCTTTTCAAGATAAAGCACTGTACTTATTATCTGTCTGCTGATCCAGTGGGCTGAGGAAAACTGGCTTGCTTCTCTCCCTTTCCCCATTCTCTATCATGGCAGATGCCCCACAGTGATTTCACTTTGCCAGCCCAGGCCCTGTGGGAACCAGGGTGTAGGTTGAATGGCCACCTGAGGCCACAGACATCATCACTATTTATTGTAACATTTTTAATAACCATTTAACCATGTATGAAACTGTGCTGTTTTTATTTGGTGCCTATGTTTTTATACTGTGTCAACGATAAAGTTTTGAGTGTTGTGCTTTGAATCCCTTTTCTCCATTTGCCTTGCGGTTTTTATTGTAATTTTGCAGTTTGGTGATGTCAGTCTCATTATAGCAGAATTGACTATAAGTACAATTTATTTGTATATATGGCTAGTCATTCCTTCTAACAAAAGTGTAAGGTGCTTTGAAGGTAAGGACTGTGCTATTTTTCATCTTTGTATTTCCAGAGCCTAGTGTGGTACCTTATGCATAGTAGACATTTAATACATATTGAAATCACGCTAAGGGCTATAATAGAAAAAGTGATTAGACTTGTCTTTTTGTTTCTCTGGGAATTGGGAAAAGCCAAGGCTGGAAATATATGGTTGTACCTACTCCATGCTTCTTTTCCTTATGGCTGTAGGTCAGTAAAACAGTTACTTATTATTAATAGGTGAACATTTATTCAACAAGTAATCTTGATCAGGAGCAAGTGGCTAAAATGTTTCTTTTAGGCCCTGTCCTAAGTCAGTGATTCAAGCCATTCCACTGGTCAGGACTGGAACAAGATGAGACACTTGTAGCCATCTACATTTTACAAAAAAGTTTATTTAACAATAACATGGAAAGGAAATAACATTGATTTGGTTTGGTGCAGCTCCCTTATCTCCATGTTTGCCAGATGGTGGGTCTATTCAGAAGGATGAACCTGAGACACTTCCAATTCCATGTGAGCTCTTTTGTATGTAGACAACCAGAAATCTGTCAGTAATTCGAGCCTTAGTCTCCTGAAGCAATCACTGTCAACACTCTCCTCCTGTCCTATGTGGATAATTTCCAGATCTATATATCCTGCCCATCTCTCTTGAACTCCAGTCTCACATCAACAATCACCTCTTGTTTGACTTAACCTCTGTTTACTTCAGTTTCAGCTGTAAAAAGGGGATGATAATAAAAAGCAGTTATATGCCAGGGTTGTTGTGAGGATCAAATGAGATATTTGTAAAGTCTTACCATGGTGCCTAGGACACAGTAGGTGCTTTGTAAATGCTTATTCTTTCCCTCCCTTCTATCTCACCCTACAAGTGATGAAGACAATAATCCCCTGCCTTTGCAAAGTAGGAAAGAATTCCCCTAGAATCTAAGGCCCTACCCATTCCAGAGAGATTGAACTGGCTGGTGAAATGAATGTCTGATTGCTTTTTTCAACCAAGCTGATTAGTTATTATGAGATCACCATGGCATAGTATTAATCTTCATATCCTGTTTGGGACTTAAATTCACATAGAAAGGCTTTGAGGTTTAGTGGAAAGTACTTCATTAAAAGTCAAGGAACCTTAAGTTATCTAAAAAAAAGAATACAAATTTCTGGACCATGGTTTAAAATACAGGAAAATTATGTTGCTAGATACCCCTGACAAGTCAGCCACCAAGTTTAGAGTTGTCTGGCTTGGTCTGTTCTTGATGAAGTCGTGCTGGTTCTTTGTAATCACTGCTTGCTTGACTGGATCTTTACCAACCATTTCTTTGATGATCTGTTCTAAAATTTTCCTTGGAGTCAGATGCACTGCTCCTGAGTTTGAAGTCTGTTCACTTCCCTTAGTAAAACATCAGGGCATTTCTCATTCTGTAGTGTCTTCCACTCTTCAAGATCTTCAGACTACCATTAGCAGTAACTCAGCATTACGTCTTCCAATCTTTCATCCTATCAAGTCTCAGGGATGTGTCTCTAAAGTAAAAATTATTTCCTGAATTCGGACCAGATTTGTTTGTTAAATGAATTCCAAATCCGACAGGAGTCTTTCATTCTTGTATTTTAAGCCACTGTCCTGAAATCCAATTTCTTGGTCGCAAAGGGTTGGAAAACTTTCAAAAATGAAATTAATCACACCAATGTAAAAGATGGAGGATACCGAGAATTTATTGTTGGGAAATGTCCTAGGGAACAGGAATACAAATACATGAATCACACTTCTTACTCAAGCTCACTCTGTTCTTCCACACTCTCCACACTGCTACAGTGAGGTTTGGGAGTATGGAAGAGCATGATCAGTCAGGACCACACTTAAAACCCTACCAAGACCTCAGAGTGCAGTGGGGATTTCAGCACAAGCTTCATTTGTATGCCAGAATGAGACCTTTTTATATACCTTGTGTGCGCCTAAATATACACTGATGTCCCCCATTAGAACATAAACTCCTTGAGGGCAGGGACTTTTTATCTTTGTGTCCCCGTGTATAAGGCCAGAGGTTATTAGATTGGAAAGACCGAGTCAGGCACTGATTTCCTTGAGAAAGCAGGAACAGAGTGAAGGCCCGAAGATCCGCAACAAGGATCTGGGCCCAGTAATAATTAGATGGAAATAAATAGATGGAAAGACCCTCAGGGAAAGTGGTCCAAGAAGGGAACAAGAACTATGTTCACTTTCTCCTGCCTATTGGTGAACATGAGAAAAAAAGAAACCAACACCTGAGTGACGGAGGCCAACCAAGAATGATTTCAGGGTGGGAAGGGAAGTTAGGTAACAATGGATTGGGAGGAGAGGAGTAACCCAGTTAGACTAGATGGCACAAAACTATGGGGAGACACAGCAAGGAGACAGGCTTTCACTTAAAGTGCTTTATCTTTACAGATCAGAGTTGAGGGTATAGAGGCAGTAAGCAGTTGAGATGGGAGTCGAGAATCTAGGTGCTGTAACTAGGAGATCTGTTGTTCTTGCCCTCGTGATCCTTCCAGCCCAAGGAAGTTAAAAGACTTTTAGAATCTGATACTGAATCATCCAGATCAGATCACCAATGTTAAGTGAGTGACTTGCCTAGGGTTAGTGAATGGCAGAAAAAAGCCACGAGACTTGGGTTCTGGCCATAAATCCATTTCACTTTGAGATATGCTCTTAACTTTTTTGTGACACTGGAGGTCACAGCAAGGTCTGAGGCTGACTCAGAGCACTCTCACTGATGGAGAGCCTCCTGCCTTCTCTGGGGCAAAAAAGGAAGAGATGAGAGCTATGCAAGGGGATAAGTCCTTTTAGTTCTGGTTGTACAGGTTTTGTTTTTGGTCTTTAAAGATTTTCTAAATATAAACTATTTAAATAGCTACACTTGGGGAGGGGAAAGAGAGCCCTTAAGTTAAATAATTCCATGTTTATTGAAAGTCACAATATCGAAATGTGACCCAATGTAGCACCCTGGAAATTTGCCAATTTCCACCTCCCTCACTGCTTTCCTGTTCCTTCAACAATGGCGTTCATTCTGCAAGAGGAAACCTGAAGGAAAAGCCAGTTTTCATGTTGTTCTTGACTTCCGCTAGTATTTAACCTTTAATTTTTCCCTAGCTTGGACAAAGTATCAGAAAAAATAGACATTTCTTGTGGGAAGGGAAGGGAGTAGAAGACAAACAGATTTTTATCTTCACTATTTTAATTTAGATCACTTCTCCCTTTTGAACATCTGCTTGTCTTTTTTAGAGCTCCTCTGAAGAACTGTTTGTTAGCTGTTCCTTAAAATGCAGTAAGAGTTTTAAGTCAGGCATGGCTCTAAGATAGGCAAGAGCAATGCCACATTTCTGTGCTTTCCCTGGATGCTGTTTCTTTCTAACTGTATGCAGTCATGATGAAAGATATACAGTAGATTAGCTTCAAATGACAGCTGGTGTGTTCTTTTCTAGGACAAACCACAACTTCTAAATGCCAGCCTGCTGCCCCAATCTTTCCAGGCAGTCCAGAGTAAAGATATGGCTGATGTTACCGACTGTTCCCTTGGTAAAGAAGAGGATGACTGGCAGTCCCAAGACATTTTAATAAAAAACCAAATTAGTGAAATAGAAAAGTTTCTAAATTTGGAAAAGTCTAAAGAAATCAGAAAAAGAAAATCTGAAGAGATGTTAGAATAACTATTTTTATATTGCAGCTATGTTTTGACCCAAATAGGATATACTATTCACAATATCTAATTGAAAAACATCTTCCTGTTACAACTTTTATTTATACAAAGAAGCTCCTTTATTCCAGTCAGACGTTTCCTTCTAACAAGCGCCCAAGTCTTTGGGCAACCTTCCCTTCAAAGATGGAATTTTGACTTTGGAAATCTTGATTCCTTTCTCTTCCCTCCATGAACCCTCCCCCTTTCAGGTTTCGATGCTCCCTCACCTCAAAGGAGTCACATCCACAATGGCCCCTTTCAAGAACAAAACTTAACCAGCACAGAGATCAACAAAATGGCTTCTTTTACGTAATTTATTATTTGTGTTCCTGAAATTTCTGGTAAAGTATTTTTCAACTTGAAATTTGAGGCAATAAACTTCAAGACTGTATCAAAATTTGTTTTAGAATGTTTTACTATGATTTAGAATTGTCTCTAAAGAGGACAAAATTGTGTAAAAATTTAGGCATCAGAAAGACTGAGAAGGCTGTTTTTCACTTGGTTCAAGTTTTGTTTCCAGGCATTTAGTGTGTCATAGAGTTGCTGCCATTGCTGTTTTCCAAATGTCCGATGTGTGCTATGACTACAAAGTGAAGAATCAAAAGAAAATGTTAGCAAAATAGTGTTTTACTCTATCAGAGTCTTACAGTCCAGTTTTAATGTTCTACTCCTATTAAAAGCAAAGCTGAATGTAAGAAAAAGCAAATTTATACCTTCAAATCAGACTAAACTTGCGTGAGATTATAATCATGGGATATAGGATACACACATATACATATATACACACGTACGCATTAAACATATATAGATATACATATAATATATATTTAAAGACATCACCATATTGATTCAAGACCTTCTACTGCTCTGCACAACTACACAGAGCAGACACAGAAGTCATTAGTATTCTTGCCAATGCTGGGTCATTAAATGAAATGTGCTGGAAAATAGGACTCTTTCATTAAATAAGCTAATCACATTCAGTCTGAACTTTAATAAAAATTATGATAAATAGCAACTGTTTAACTACAGGCAACTGATAGGAACAATGCCTGGCTTCTAGTTAAAACAGTAAACAGATATATAATAAGTTAAATAATTAAAACACATTAAATTGTCCTACAAAAAATTGCAAAGAATTACATGTCTTACCTGACAACTACTTTTTTCTGTGTTTGGTCAATTTTGCAGTAGACCATCTTAGTTCTTACAGCTGAAAAAAATTTTTTTTACATGATTTACTCATAAAACAGAGAAGATACATACTTGAATAAGCACTCTACTAGATATGTTGAATTAATATGAGAGAATATTCTAGTGTGTTTCTAATATTTGCAACAAACAAGATATTCCAAACTGATGATAAAGTAACATAAGGCAGTTAAGAATGAAGGTCATGCATGCATCCTGTAGTGGATGTGCGATCTATTAATGTATATCCTGCATAATTTTTATGAACTGCTCCCTTTTACAAATACATTCTAGTGACAGCAAGAAAAATTTGACTAAACATTCTCTGTAAATTATTACTCAGGTCACTGAGAGCCATTGAGACAATCTACATGTGTATAAGCTTTTGCTTCATCAATCAATTTTTATTTGCTAAGTTTGTCTTTCAAAATTCATACACACAGGGATATACATAAAAAAACAAAAACTACTCCTAGCTGAACATTAATGGTCTTAATGCAGCTGAATTGCTTAATATACAAGGGACAAGGAATAAAACCTATGATATGTAAAGGTTAACTGTATATCCATCAGATTTTTATTGTTTCAGGGCAGTATGGTTTCATGAATGGTATATCTGAATCTACACAAAACAATGATGTCATACCAAGGGTCCACAGTATTCACAGAGCTAAACACAGAATTCTATACAGAATCTTGCTTTGATGGTTTCTCAAGTACATTTACAGAGCCGAACCTCACATGCTTAGGTGTTCCAAATAGAAAAGACTATTATTAACTCTTGGTAAAGTATCTGATGGCCCTTACCATCAATAACAAATGCTTCCACATCATCAGCTCCAATCTGAAGTTCTTGCTGCATTGTGTCAAAAGAGATTTCTTTATTCTCGACTGCCATTCCCATAAAAGTAAGGAGCCTCATTTTTGCCATATTCTGTTCATGCAACAAGCCTGATAATTGAAGATCAATAAGTATCAAATTTTTACTAAAGAAACCAACAGTTACAATCAAGTCTAACCTCTGGTAAAAATCGTTATTAAAAAGAGAACGTTTGTAATTAGGCAATAAGTATGCTAGCTTGAAAAGAAAAGCACTCAATAAATACTGAACGAAGTGTTTTATGTGGGCAAATCACCTTGCAATTATTTTTGCTGTTTTATCAAAAGTCCTATGAGGTAACTTTTACTTAATGACCCCATGTTAAGACCAAATTTCATGTACCACAACTTCTTCTAGAGATACTTTTTCTTGCAGTGATAAACAGCAGCAGAGCCAGTCACATCATGCTAAAGGAATTTCTTTTTTAGATAGTGAAAGACTAAAATATTAAAATAAAATAACATGTTCCATTTGATACCCAGAACTCTTCCAATCGTTACTTACTAGCTTTTATACTAATCTCATTTTTAATTTAAAATTTTAATAATTTTCCCTACCTAGCAAATGTGAAATAAAATATTTGTATCACTATCAACCAACTAATTGTTGGCTGGGCAAAATCTCCATTTACATGCTTCCTGAATAGTTGGAATTTGAGAGCAAGAATTTATAGAGAATGAAACACAATAATTAGCACCATATTCCTTCCAATTAACACTACCAAAAGCTGAAATATACACAAGAAAACTTGTTCAACCTGTTCATTTAATGACCAATTAATAAGGTGCATGTTACATTCATGTACTATACTTGGATTATAAAGATTGGTGCTCTAGTCAAATGGTCTCATAGATGAAGAAAGTGAGGCTCGAGAAAGTAACTTGCTGAAGGTCTCGTCAGGCCCTAACACTTAAATACTGACAGTTACAAACAGCAAACAAATACCCATTGGGTGTTAATAGCCAAATCACTAAGGGGACAATCTTGCGCAAACTTAGAACTTCAAAAAGCCAGAGACGAGAGACGACTGCTCATCAATAATTTTGCCACAAACAGTAATGCTGAGTACTGCTTGTATGAATCAATACATTTTACAAGAGACAAGTTTTCAAAAATTAAGATTCTCTTGCCTCCACTTCTCTTTGGTCATTTCTTAAAATAGTACTAATGGCGTCAACATTTATAGAGTTCAGTTTGTTGTAACTGCCTTTAAAAAAATAAAAACAAAAAACCTGTTTTTTTTTTCCTGGGCAACTTGTTAGATATTGGCACTCTGAAAATATTTAAGTTTAAAATTTACAACATTCTTACATTAATGAAAGATCAGGGAAGCACATTAATACAGGGCATCATCTTGTGTTAATTAGCTCTAATCATGATGCAGGCTCCCTCTCTGGCACAGATTCAACAAAAACATGATTATCATAACTCAAATGGATGAGGTACACCAGCAACTATTGCTAACTGGGTTTAATGGGAATCTACAAGCAGCAAAAAATCAATTAGTGCACATTAACCTTAATTAACAAATGCAAATGAGATGCTGATTAACTTTCTGAAGCAAGAAGGTAGCAACTGAGTAACATCAGATTAAACGTGTACATGTTAGGGCGATTCAGTTGACACAAGACTATGCTACTGTTGGCCCAAGTTGTCAGCGTTAATAAAACAACAAATTCTAACTGATGCCACCTGTAAGAATCTACATCCGACAAGACAGCTTCTTCAATCTACTAAAGTTTTTAGTCATTCTCAAAGAGCTACAGCTATAATCTTTAATGCAGATATTCAATGTAAGAGCTATTCGTTAAAAAAAAATTGGTTATACTTAACTCACATGTATAGTCTTTTTAGTTAAACACATCTCCCCAAAGATGTGCTTGAGATTATAAAAAATTGATCTGAAAGGTTCAAATTCCAATAAATGGCACACTCAACTGGAAGATTTCATTACATTTTAAGAAAAACCTATGAAATTTTTATCTCCTTTCCCCCCAATTATAGGTTAATTATCATGTTTTCTTATCTAACACAAAATGTCCCTATCCTATCCATTCTATTTATATACTCGGCATTTTACCTAAACAGCTTCTCAATAAAATAGGAATGTGACCATGACAAACTAACAAAAAAAAAAATTTAGAACACAGATGATACACATTAAAACATATCACTGAAATAAAATATAACTTCTGCATTTAAAAATGTTTAATGATCACCACACACTAACAAATCCTAAGAGACCAAAGTTCTTTTTCCTTAGGAGCAGCTGGTGATTCTGATAGTTTTCTCTTAAGACAAAGGCCCAAACCTTTAGCCTTTAGAGCTGTGCTCAAAATCACAAACTGTTAAGCCAATGCTGTAAGTGTAAAAGGCTGCATGCCCTGCACTGTGCTTTGTTTTGGAAAACGACACTATTTTCAAAGATGAAGTCACAGTGTGTTTAGTGTCATATTTCAATTTCAAAGTTATAAAAAAAATCTAATTTTATGGAAACATTTATTCATTACTAATATGTCAAAACCTTAATGCAGTAATAAAAAAATCTGCATCATTGAACAATTTCTGCATTGTCACTGACCCCTGTCCTACAAAGCTGCAATATCGAGAACGCAATTTTAATGCACGCAATAGCTTATGAACCAGCGCTCCTTTGAAACAGTCAATTACACATCAACGGGGGAGGGTCGAAGTGTTAATTACTACTCCTTTTTCCAGAGTGTGTAAATAAAGAGGTTGCTGACATTAACATTCCATCACAGAGCTTCATGCCATGAAGCAAATTAACTGGGGCAGAATGTGGTTTTGTAGGCCTAATGCACCTGGCAAAGCATTACAGGCAGAGAAACACGTTTGTCTCTAGCTTATCTGACTGTACCTTCAGCCTTGTTTTGCTACTTAATCAACAAGCAGGAAAAATTTAGAAACAAACCAACCCCTTCTGTGATTCCTACTTACAATTCAAATTTAGAAGTAATACAAACTAATAATCGTGCAAACAGAGTGTAACAGCATGACAAAGGGAAGATTCCAAAATCTTAACTGTGCAATCCTCATCCAGACCTAAAATAGGCTGGACAGTTTTCTAAAAGTATATGTTACAGATGGGGAAAACTGAGAGTAATTCTAAAATCTTACTTCTGACCTATATGGATTCCTAGATCAGGTGAACCAGTAAAAGCCTGAAGCCTAAACTGAAGCTTCCTCAAAAACCAGCAGTTAATTTGTGGAACCAATTTCAGGCCCAAAACTGTTCTGGATGTTTTTTATTTAATGATTTGGGCTAAAGTATTTATTTTGCACATAAATTTTGAATAAATGGTTCAAAAATATTGCCTCAGGAGGAAATTAAAGCCCTGATAGATTATTCTGTCCATAGAAAAGAAGTTTGTTTTCTTGAAAGTCACAGTCACAACTCACTTGACTGCTCTACATCTCTGGTTTCTCATCTGTCAAATGAAGGGGGTACACTAGATTATTTCTAAAGTCTGTTCCAGTCTTAATCCTATGAGGTTCAAGACAAACTTAATTTCTCCAAATGAGAACTAGATTAGAATGGGTTTAGCACAATCTATATGAGTTTGATCGGCTGTGTATTCTCTGAAGTTAATAAATCTAGAACACCAAGTAATACTGAGGAATAGGGACTGAAGCTGTGCCTCAGAGGGAACTCCTAGGTGAGAAGACACTGGGCATTGAGGTCGATGATTTGTCCAGGGTCACAGAGTCAGTCTTAATCACATCTCCTTAGGCAGCTCACTACTGACGACACCATACTGCTGTGCCAAAATTCACAGCCTTAAATACACACAAACCATGTAACACAGTGCCCTGTACACGGCACACACTTTCTAAATGTTTACAGACTGACTGAAATGTGTGCCAAGTTAATTTTCCGTTGTGCTACAACAATTACATGGATATGATTCAAGGGAAAGAACTGTTCAACAAATGGTCAACAAGCCTATAATGATGATGACGAAAACCACTTCACTTAGTCTGCTTTTAAAAAGAGTATTTTTACTTCCATTTGAGAAACTCTGCTTAGTCTTTTTCCTATTGTCAAGAAGTCAGCTTATATTCTCCTTAGATAAAGACAAGTGGCCTTATGTGCCCTGTACAGATAAAGTTCAGAGGTAGAAGACACTCCCTCAACAAAGTCAGGTTTAGCATCTTCTCTGAAACTTATAGCCTTCACTAAGAGCTGCAGCCTAAAGCAGAGGTGGCAAACGCACACTCCATGTGAGGCCCAAGGCATGAACCAGGTCATAATGTAGTTGGGAAATGTTTAACCCAACAAAAAAAATACAAAACCATAGATACTGTTACTATGTGGTTATTCAGTCTCTCCTCACTGGCAGAGATCCTTCTAATTCATGCCTCTGGTCCAGAGCCCCAAGAAGGTCAGTGATCTGCCCAGAATCATTCTAGTATTAAGGCTGGCTCTGTACCTGTCCCCCTTCCCCCCACAGTGCCTCATTTATCTACATAACCACTTGGAATTTCAAGAAGAAGGTGATAGAATATCATTTAAGTTTAGTACCTATGCGTTAATATTCTTGTTTTGAAATTGCCAGGCATTATGTTAAAAAGTTTTAAATGCACCAACTTACACAGTGCCCCTTGGGGAAAGTTAAAAAAATACCGGTAATTGATTTTCTCAGAGTTTCAGATGGGTGGATTTGTTATGTTCTCCCTAGATATTTAATCTTTCAATCTAAAATAGACTCTCAGTATCTTTTTTAAATAATCAGAATACTTCTGGCTTTTCTCATCCCTTCTCCCCACAGACACCGAGTCTACATTGGTTGGACCAGGTTCCTTCCCATTTCCAAACCCCTCCTTATCATGATATCCCCATATACACAGGTAGTATTTAAGAACTGGAAGAAATCTTAAAGTTCACCTGGTTCAATCTGGCATTTTATAAATAAGAAACCTAAGGCCCAGAAAGGTTAAAGGTTTGTCTGAGGTCCCATGGAGCAAAGAGATGGGGCCAAAGCGCAGCTCCCCTGGTTCCTATGCTGTTTCCATTATGTCCACTGATGCATCTCTCCTCAGTTTCCCATTGTACTGCAACGGTGCAGGCATCTTTTTTTCTCATTCCCAAGAGGAGGCCCCCCCAGAAGTGAGAGCCCAGACAACAAACAGGAGTAAAACAACAATATACCCTCTATTCCATTTCTAGTCACAACAACAACAACACCACTTACCAAGAGAATCGATGAAGTCTTTATTATTCTGGTAAAATTTAACGTAGGATGCCAATTTAGCACTCACGAAAATGGTTAAAAGCTGGATAAATGGAGGAAAACAAACCTATGATATGGTAAAGCACTGTACAAACAGGAAACAAGCCATGACACATTGACAAATTTTTCCAACTAGTTTTCATTACTTCTGGTAACAAAAAGCAGCCTAGTGATCTTTTAACATATTCCTCTAATTTGCTTTGAGATCTCATTTAATTAAGTGACAGGAATAATTCTTAGTTGGGGGCAACAACACAGAATACACCGACAGGAAATAACCTGAAATTCATTCAAACTTGCCGTTGCAAAATTTGATTTAATAAATTCCAAAAGATTTCTCTTCCTACTTATGCTTTGTGTGTGTTCATATTATAATGAGGTGAGTTTCTTGAATGTATTTTTGTTACTGCTGTTGTGCCCTGTCTGACCACTGCATGCCAATACTGTATGTGGGGTTTTCTCAGCAAAGATGTGGGAGTGGTTTGCCATTCTTTCTTAGTGGATTAAGGCGAACAGAAGTTAAGTGATTTGCCCAGCACTGTATAAACAGAAAACTGTTTATAGTTAGTAAGTGGTCTAAGGCTGGATTTGAACTCAGGGCTTCCTGACCCCATGCCCAGTACTCTACCCATGAGCCACCTAGCTGCCCCCAAGAAGCAGTTTGAATATACAGACTTTCTTAACACAGCCAGGGAGATGCTGGATGGTGTGGCAAAAGCTAACTTATATTACAAATAGACTGTATGTGGTTTCTCTCTCTTCTATCCATACCCCCTCATTCACATTTAAATTTAACATTCACCGATAAAGAACAAAGTCAGATACTGTTTGGGAATGCAAACTTTGAGAACAGAACATTTTCATGTTAAAGAAGTGAACGACTTACATCATGAATAAGCTCTCCTTCCAAAAACTTGACTGGTTTTAAAGTAAGAAGGTGGTCAAAAAGAAAGGCGTTTGGATCTTTCAGAGCTCTTACAATACACCTAGTATGGAAACAAAGCACCTTATTTTTAAAGGTAAGAATCTTTTGAGAATTCACTTGCTATTTTCACAGCTTTTTGCAGAGTATAACCTACTTTCTTTACAGCATCAAAATGCTGTGGCATAGCAAATGGGCAAAAGCCAAACATATAAAACCATGGAAGACACCAAGCAAGGAGTTCAAATGTAAAAGCAATAAACTGAGTTCATTAGGCCCCGATGCCCAATGAAAGAACTCAACTATGTCTCAGAGAAGCATTACCTACATTAGGGCCTCTCCCTTCCTAGTCACATAAATTATGACTTATTTTGAAAATAGTGGCTGCCAACACTTAATGTGAACTTTAGAGAGTTGGCGAGGCATCAGATTTTCCTGACCTTCACAAAGCATACTCATTAGGAAGGTCTTAGGAAACTCATCAATCTGATGGCTCCAAACTATTTTGAAGAGCTCCAATTTGCTGGAAGTCTTCTCATTCTTCATTTGGGGCTGGAGAAGGTTTTAATTGCATACTACTGGCACATGGACCACAGTACAGAAATCGCATGTGGTGCTTTCACGCAATCTCTGGTGTTCTAACACCGAATTTCTGTATATAGATTTAATTATGCTAACCTCTATGAGTAATGCAGTCACATGACTTTCAGCTGTAGTCACAAATCTAGCACCAGACGGTACCAGTGTCACTAAACAGGGAGTACAACTGTCCTACAAAAAGGTTTTGAAGGACTCTTCTGAAGCAATCTAACAATTACCTGTGGGCATCCACCCGAGCCTGAGAAGCATTGTCCTCTGTGTAACTTCCTAACAATTCCACCATGACTTTTGAAGCAGTGTCACTAAGGAAAAAAAGATATTTTATTTTAGGAACTCTGAAAAATCATGACAACCACCGATCAAATATTCCTATGATTTCATTTTAAAGACAGAGTTAAAATGAAATAATCCTCAAAATGATCCGGGTGATCCATTTTAACTAGCAAAGGGCAAATTAGCTAAATTAAATTTGAAGTTCTGTAAGATGTTTATTTTCACTTTTTATTTCATTCTCTTTAACTGAGCAAGCAGCGGAGAAAGCTTTTCCTAGCTAGGGGGAACAGCTTTTTGTTATTTACTAGACTACTTTCCATATACACATCTGGATTCAATCGGAAAAATAAGTAGGAGCTGTACCACTTATTTCAAAAACCTAAATGCTGTTCTTAAAAAAAAACCAAACAACAAAATCCAAAGTGAGTTTGCCAGAGATCTTTTTCTTTCCAATTTACAGTAAGAATTTGTACACTGATTAAAAGAGAAAATGCAAATGTAGCAAAAAAGGAAACTATGTGTCATCCTCCATCTCAAATAAGAATGTCATAAGTATAATACCTATTTTAAGAAATGAAACATAAGTGCAGACAGTTGGTGTGTTGGATAAGAGCACTGGGCAATGTTGTCTTGGACAAGTCATTAGCCTTTCCAAGCCTCACTGTATTCATTTCAAACAGGGATGATAATAATGGCACCTTCTTTGGAAGGGTTCATTACTGAAGACCAAATGAGAATCTATGTACAGTTATCCCTTCCACATCAAGACTTTCCCCATCAAGGTTTCAATATGTTGCAGGCTGGCTTAAGAAACAAAATGAGAATTTTGGGGGAGTTTTGTGGAGGACACAGACAACATATGAAGGCCAGCAGAAAAAGTTTAGAAACTCAGAAATGCATAAAATATATGTATAGTATTGTATGATATCAATCCAAATTTTACAGTAAGGTACTGCAAACACTCCACAAGAGAAAAATAAAAAATTGAGACCCTCTTTATCGAATCCGAAGGGAAAGTCAAAAAAACTTACGCAGATTTTCCAGAGTGCCACACTCATAACTCCCCACAATGTGGAAGGGATCACCACAGAAGAGTTTTGCAGACCTTAAAAGTGTTAAATAAATGTCATCTGCCATCATTACCAATACTAGCTGCCTTGTGGCATCACCTCAAAACTGGTATTCCATTTTGCCAGACCTCTTAATCTAATGTTAAAGGTTTTCTTAATGTATCAGTTCCATTACAGTTCATTTTGTCAAATGATAAATGATAAATCTCTGAAACTCAAGCTGCTTTTCCACAAGGCATAACTTCACTTGCACTTTTTCAACAAATCCAGTTACAAATCTAATTAGAAGGGGATGCTCACTTAACAAGCTTTGGAAATGCTACTCCATGAGGAACAAAATTTACTATTTAGGAGATAAAATTCACTTTTAGATTTAGCCTACAGGAGAGCTGGAAGGAATCTTTGCGCTCTTGCCTAAACCATCGTTGTACACATGAAGAAATAAGGTAACTTGTTCACACCAGTCAGTGGCAGAACTGGGACTGCAGCTCATGTCTCCTGACTCTCAGCTCTTTCCTATTTCTTGGCAAATGGGATAGCTCCAGAAACGAGGGCTAAGGCAATCAAATTAGCTCGTCCATGGCTTCTTCATGGTACAAAAATATCTGCGTGCTCTTCTTTCTCCATGGATCGGTTTCAGTTGTCAAAGGGGGGGTTGTTCTCTAATCATGACGTAATTTGGACAGTGAGCCCTGGCTGAAGTGGTAAGTGAAGGTAGGGATGCCAGGCCAGCAACCTTGACAGCAACACTGAAGTCGATATTTACTGATTTTATAGCATGACATACCACAAATTGAGAATGAACCTGCTCAGAAGCAATCCTGGACTACAAAGTGACAGCATGTGGTCAAGGGCAGGCCCACCGTTTGACAATGAGACCATTAATAAAGGGCAGGGTGTGATGGGAGAGGAAGAGGAGACAGTACTGGAAAAGATATTTACCTTCTCATCTTCATCTAAAAATGCTATTTAAGGTGATTGCTGAATCTTGCTACTTGAGAAAGTTATCTTACACTGAACTTAAAATACTTAGCAATTTTAATCTCAAGAGTCTTATCCATAAATAGTTCTAAAAACCTGAGGTATGTTAAATTATGAAAATGTGAAGCAACAAAATATGGCCTAAAGACCTCTAAAGCAAAGGATTTAATTTACAAATGTCTGGGATTTTTTTTTATTACCTTCTCTATACTGCTCCTACCGACATCTTAAAAGTGCTAAACCAGGAATGCTGCTGTGGGCTTCCCAGCCTGTTGTAGACCATGCCAATTGATCCAGGACAATGAACTAGGTCATGAGTGGAAGGTCACTGCTTGTTTTCTTTTCTGCCAAAAAGGGGTAACTGCTCTGAAAAACTTTCCAATTTTCTAATTTTCATGATAAACAAAATTCTAAAATTTCCTACAGATCCTGTATAACAGATTGTCTGCAAAAAGATTTACATGACTTTAACTCAAGTAATATTTAATAAAGAATCCAAATTAATCCGATTGTCAGGAATCAAAGAGGGGAGGGAGGCAGAACACTGCTATTCTTGCTTGATTTTTCAGCCACGAGACCATGGTAAAAGTATATGTTGAAACTACCCCGAAAGACCAGTCTTTTAAAATTAATGAAGTCATTTAACAAACTGCCACAGGTGATAAGATTTCTGGCCAGTAAAAGAAGTTGATATGATATCCCAATCCCAGGTTTTTCATTTTGAAAATGAAGGGCTACCTTCACTAGTGAAAACACTATATATTAATCCCACTGAATTGCAGCAAACCTGTATTAAGTCAGCGGTACTTAAAAAAAAAAAAAATCAACATTTTGTGTGTGAGAAACCTGCTAGGTTCAAGACCAGCTTTAGAATCCCCAAATGATCTTTTGGGAAAGCTTAATAGGTACTCATTTAACACTGTCTACCAAAGTTTTGTCTCAAAGGTACTGTTTACACAAGAGACTGTGATTGTGTTAACTTTGATTGATAGATCCCCCTGCCATTAAACAACAGAGATAGCTCTACCACGCACCAAGACATCAAAGCACCACTAAATAATAAACTTGGCATAAAGCTATGAAGCTTGAGGATTAACATTTGTACCATTTTCAGAACAAAAGCAAGAGTTTTACTTTTTTTTTAAGTTTAAAGATTGCAAAAAGATTCCACTATTAACTTTACAGTCATCCTTCTAGATCGAATTGTTTAACTTAGAATTAAACGAAGAAGCTCTTAAGATACCAATCTGAACAGATGCAGTGAAAAACTACGTTCAAACTAAGTGGGGTAAAAGGCACAGAAAGAGATTTATGGCAATTCTGTGATTTAGAAAGTGGAGCCAAGCTACTCACCCTTCTTAAATGTTATCCAATATACCTGTCTATAAAAAGACCCTCACCCACCTCTAATCCTGAACAATTTAAAATTACTTCATTAGCTCTGAGTACCTCTTCTTGCAGTCCACAAGTGCTTCATAAAGTAGTCTCAAAAGAGTATGTTTTTTTTCAGTGTTGAGGTTCCAGTCGGAAATCCATTTCCGAACCTACAAGAGTGAGAAAAGATTCAAAGCTGGCCTCACAGCCTAATACAATTCCACAGTTTAAAAGAAATATCATTTAGAACTTTGGACTTTTTTTCTTTTTTTTTTTTACAATTTAAATTCCTATTTTTTCCAAGTAGGAGGAATACTCTGTGAAATAACTTACTTGATTGTGAAATAACTTACTTGATCCAGTTCAGTTGGAATGTACTGGATGGCACCGCAAGATGCTGCTACTTTAATAAGACTGCAGTAGACTGTGTATCTTACAGGAGTATTCTTATCCATTCCATGGAAAAGATTGCTCAACCTAGTTGAAAAGAAAAGATTAAGAACAACAACTGCTACTTAAGAGTACCTTGTATGCTTTCCTGTACGTACGATGTTCATCATTTATGTCTATTAAACATTAATAGGAATAATATAATTTCCAAAGATCACTCTACACGTGACACTGTGAAGACATTTCCTCAAATCCCAGCCTTCTCTGAATTTTTGCTTACAATTGCAGCCTCAGGGATGGACGTTCACCTTCTCGAAATTTAACCAGTTTTTCACACAGGCTTTCAATCAAAGCTTCTTGCTTGTCAGGCTCCAGGATCAAGAGGAGGGATACAACGCTGTTCATCACACTCTCGACATCTACACAAACATTAGTGGTGCAATCATTTGTGATTCAATAATACTAATGCTTTTGCTAAAGAATGTTGATACAGGGTAAGCGTTTAGATAGAATAGGCCTCTAAATAGAGTTCCAACCCGTACTAAGGTCTAGTCTGGTTCCTTGCAGCACTGTGCCAAGACAGCTAAGAGATTTCTTCAACACAGTACATCAAAAATGAAGTGCTTCATCACCTCAAATTATGCTAATTTAAAAAATTTATAACATTCAAGGATGGAGATATATCACATATAATATATACACATTTATATACCTGATAACTGTATTATTGGCTACATATATACACTGTTAGACTTGTATAATTCCTCAGGTTTTAAGACTGTATTCATTTAATTTCAAAGTACAGAAGATAGTTTAAATATTTCCACAAGTTTACATTACATACAGAGAAGTCAACACCAATAAAAAGCAATGCTAAGCTGAAATGTAATTGAGAATTCAATTATGAGTAGGCTATTTTCATTTTTAAGTGGTATAAGCACATGCCTAATACAATCTCAGGTTGTGGTGAGCTGCTTTAGAATTTTTCCACATTTCCTAATTTTCCTGTTTTATAACACTAAACAAGATTTGGTCAATATAATTAATGTTCAGATCACTGCAACTTACTTCTAAAGAACCTCAATGTACAATATTTGTTCTTCTAATATAGATGTCATCAAGACCAGGGAAAAATGTCCTTTAGGTTTCTTTTGTTCAAAATCACTTCAAGACTGTCCAATAGTAGGGTTTTAGGTTGGTTTTTTTTTGTTGTTGGGATGCCCACTTGATCCAGGGCATGCCCTCTCTACTATGGCACACAGCCTGTCCCATAGTAAAATATGCTGGATTCTCTGAGAATTTACCTACCCTAATAGAAATGGGTCTGTAATAAATACAGGCATCCATGGTCTAATGCTACTGGTTAACATATTTGGTAAAATAATGTAACTGAAGCAGCAGAACTGAGTCAAGAACTGAAGGTTCCTTGACAAGGAATGGTACAGAGTCTGGGAAGCTGAGCTGGAGGATGGCTAGAGGTGTTCACACCGGCTGTCTGGTTGGAGATCACACTTAACCAAGAGGTCAAAGAAAGCCAAGGCAGAGCTAGGCCAGTTCTCAGGAGGCTGGCCTACCATTACATTGAATAGGCTCAGGGCCATTTTGGATGAATCTACCCATCATGCCTCCACTGCAATACAAGCCAAAAGACCTGTAGGACAGAATTTTAAAATATCCATTACTGGAGAATTTAAATGATAAGTTTCCTATGAACAATAATAACATGCTCAATGAAATGGTACCTGTGAATTTTCTACAAAGAAAAAAGGAACATCAAGGACAAACCTTTATCATCTTCTTTTAGACAAACATCACATGCTTCAATGATCTGAGCTAAATCTACATGGAGTCCACCTTCAGAGTTCTCTTCTGAGATTTCAGCTCCTTTAGATTTCAGGTAAGCTCGAAGTTCTGCAGCCTATCAACCCGAAGAAATTGTATACAATTTATATTTACATATATATATATACACATACATATCTATATGCCTCCCCACGGATACAGATCTGTACAAACACACACACATACACAAACCTGTTTAAAAAACCCCAAACCCATTTCAGAACTCTGAATTCCCAAGTGGTTTTCCTTCAGAATGAGAACACTATTGCTTCTCCACCCCACTCCCATCTCTAAATAAAAACCTAACTACAATCAAAGACGAGAGAAAACTAGCTAGAATTCTAAAGAACTTCATGATGACCCTTAACGCATTCAAAGCTACAAAAGGTTCTCCTAAAGGAGTCTGCATGTCCCACATCCAGATACCTGGAGCCTGTCAACTTCAAGTTTTTTTCAATATTTTGATAACTATTTTGATATAATTGGTCTAATTTGAGTCTTAAATATTTTTGCCTTTAAAAGCATTACTCTGAGAAGAGGTCTATGACCTCTCAAACAAAGTTAAGAATCTTTGCTTTAAGAAGACATCTGCTGCTCTCCCCAAGCTTAGGCGTCTATGATAATTTCTCACCCAGGCACTTTTACAGCAAAATTCACTCCCCAAAGGGTGAAGAGCAAGTAGTTTGACTTGACAGAAAGTCAAGGGACTTTAAAGAAAGCAGTATATGGACTAACTGAATCTCGTCATTGCTTTTACAAATAATTATTCTTTCCTTCCATCAACAACCATCTATTGAGCCCCTACTATGCATACACCTCCTGGGGACATCAAAGGCTGCATTTGACTCTTTAAGAACATAAGGTTCTTTTACATAAAATAGATGAATAAACCTACACTTGTGTGTTGGCTCATCCCATTAACTCCTAAGTGAATAATGCACTAGGAATAATGAATGGTTAGCCTTAGAGAAAAGCTGTTCAAATCTAGAGCTAGATGAACCCTTTCTACCAAGGAAACCCCACTTAGGTGACTCCTTAATCACTGCATCCATTCTCCAAATATCCCTTCCCCTACCCCAATCTAACCCTAAATGCCTGTTTTTTCTTATTATCTACCCAACTTTTGTCCTGGAGCCCTCTATAACATTCTCCTGGGGCCTACCTCCCTCCTTGCCTTCTAAGACAATAGTTAGCCAATCTACTAGAATTGCTGAATGACTGCGTGGAGAGCAGGCTCTTGGTCTATAGATATGTCTTGCAGCTTTCCACAGAATTTGCTTTTCACTTCAATCGCTGTGCCCTGCCCATCAAACGACCTTGTATTTAACTACTTCGTGTTTACTCTGGATGTACTGATACATGTACTACTTGTTTCTCCCCTTAAAACCTTCCTCATCAGTAGAGATTATTTCATTCATTTTATTTGTATTCCTGGGACTTAAAACTACTCAAAATCAGTGCTTAATACTTGACACTAATTTTTTTTAAAATCCCCGTTGTGCTAATTGGTATATATAAACCCATTACATATCCAGAACCCAAGTAGATATAAACCAAACACATATACACATTTACATATGACATATGCAAACTTTTCAAAAAGTTACAATTTAAGGATAATTTTTGAAAGGACTCATCTTCCTTAAGAGTTTGATGACTTCTGTAATATAGAAAATACAGTGATAAATACAATGTTGTTGTACCCTCAAGGCACTTACAAATAAACAGAAAAGTTTTTTGTTGCACAGAAAAAAGCATTTTGTTTGCCTAGACTATTTTTTTTTTAAAGGATGAAGTTGAATTGATCAAATTCTTTTGCCGTTTGGACAGAAATTTAGATCTTCAAATTAACCACATTTTAAGGTTGGTGGATGATTTGGAGGATTCATGCTTCAGGTAAGCATCAGACTAGTGGGCAGCTTGGGTCCTTCCAGCTTCGAGTTTCTATGATTCTCTCTAACAGACACTTTCATTATCTGAATGCCATACTTTATTTAGCAGCTTAAAAACAAAAACTTAGTTTTCACTGTTAAATGGGCAAAGCAACATCAACCTATTTTGCAATTATCCTCCTGGATTTTCCTGAGGCACTTGGAATTTAACATGTTTAAAACAGACAAAACTCGCTTGCACCTAAACCCCGCTACTTCCTTTGAGTGAATCACAAATTTCTACTCACCTCATTAGTAATCCCAGTCATCCTCAACTCCTCCACCATTTTAAACTATCAAGTCTTATCTACTCTACCTCAACACTTCCAGTTCTCTCCATCCACACTGCACCCATCCTAGTTTAGGACCTTGTTCTGCTTAATGGGTCTCCCTGCTTCCAATCTCTTACCTCTCTGACACAGTCTCCACATAACTGCCAAAATAACCTGCCAGAGGCATAACTACCGTATAGTTCAGTATCTCCCAAACATACATTGGTCAGCCTAGGGACCCACAATTTGGATCCCTACTTACTTTTCTAGTCAGTCATATTTCCAAACACTCAACCTCCCTTTATAAACTCTACATTCTAGCCAAACTGGAGACTAAGCTGCTCCTTGAATGTGGCATAGAAATTCCAATTTTCCTGCTTTCATTCAGTGTTTCATTCCCCTCTTAGAACTATCCCCTTCTAGGAGAAGACCCAGCTCAGGAAGATGCAACCTAACCTCCCTATCCTGAAGCCTTCCCTGATTCCTTCCTAGGAAATTTCTTTCTCAAATTATCTTGTATTACACTTCTCCATGCGTATGTCATATCCCTGGCATGGTGCGGCCCTCCATTTTGTCCTTTTGTTCCCAGCACCTAGGACAGTATGGTGTACTGTGGCACTAAACATGTGTGCTCAATCATCATAGTTTCTGAATTTATAAAACAACACAAATGCTGTACTTCACAATAACGTTTTACATAAAGCCTTGTACAAACATTTATTTACTAAATTTAGCCTATTTTTCTTTCAAATTGACTTGAATCGTACATGGTTAAACTATACAAACTGTACTATGGCTAAGGAGCTGGGGGACAGAAGTTCAGTTTGCCAAAGCCACTACATTTTTGTCACAAGGAGAGTCACCTAACCAGGCATGTCTTAGGCAGAACAGAGCTGAGCACGTCCATCTTCTGGCCTGCATTCCCTTCTGACATCTCCCTAATCCTCCATGTATTTAAATCCTAGGGTGCAGGATTTCTGCCTCTTCTTTTCCTTTTTCCAGTACAGGGGAATAACAAAGGAACATCAAGGAATATGTAAGTATAATCATAAAATTAAAATATGAGTCTTGATCTTTAAAAAAAATAAGGGAACTAAAAGGTAATCAGGCTACAAAGAATCATCTATTTAAGCATCTCTCTGTATGTATTTCCCACTGTCCAGCACATGCAATACTTGTCACCCAGCATTCATTAAGCATTTACTACATGCCATGCACCGTTCTAAGTGGGGACACAAAGAAAAGGTAAAATAAAAGTTCCTGCGAGCACTTAAGGAGCTCACAGTCCAATGGGGAGGTGGGAGGTTCAGACAGGAACGCAACAACATGCAAACAGACATGGACCTAAGAACAAGTTAAAGGCAACCACAGAGGAAGATGTGGGAGAGTCTAGGAACTCTCTAAGAATGACTTCTGGCAGATGGGATAGTTCTGTTCTTAGGAGTGAGCTCTGTGGGCAAAACACTGGAGGCCTAGAGATGAAAAAAAAACCTTTAGAAAGTTTGGCCAACCCAATCAAACACATATATTAAACTGGTTAAAATGACAGGGTTGGATGGGGTAGGGGTGGTGTCTAAGGTCTCACTTCCAGCTCTAACTCTAGGTTATCATTGTGATTATTCCACATACCAAGATGTTTATCTTCCTGCACAATTAGCTTTTTGGACACACTGCCTGCTACCCTGTCACCAGACCAGAGAACACTTAACTATGAATGGAAACATAATGTTGTTGTCCTGTTCTCCTCAACCCAAACATGCATTGGCCAAGCGCTCAATTAACTAGTGCCATGAATATTAAGTAATTGGTACTCAAGGGGCATTGGTGCCAAAGGAAATATAATATAAACGATATTATTATAAATGGGATATCAAGCAATCAGCAAACTTTTCCTGGGTCTGGGGTGTATGGGGTGGGAGCGAGCCCCTCTGGTGTGAGAGCTAAGCAGTTATAGCATGTGCAGCAGTCATACCCTGGTAAATTGCCTTAGAGGGTGACTGACAGGACTCAAACCAGACACTGACTTAGAGGGGTGTCTACCCTAAGACTCTCTCAGCAGAATGGGTGGATCTAACAGTCATGCACTGTGGAGGGCTTAGAGCTTGGTCAGACACTGGTGATGCCAAGGCCATCCACTACATCCTGGGTCACCCTCAGTCTTCTTAACTTTTGTCCTGCTATTGGACTTGGATGACTCAGAAAGGGAGTGAAGCTGATGACTGTGCAATGCTGCCTCACTGAAATCCAATTCAGGCATAAGTCAAAACACCATCCTGTGATGTCACCGGTCCTCTTCGAAATGAAGGGCAAACATGGGGGGGGAGAGTTTGAGGGGATTATTAGGTAGAACAGCAGGAATGGGGCATCTGGGGAAGGGAGCAGTTAAGGTGTTGGTCTGTTCTCCAGTAATCACACCAAGCAATGTGGCCTAATGCTACAACTTTCCTTGCCTCAGGAGACAGAAATAAGAGCAATGGGTAGAAGCTGCGAAGAGGCCAATTCATGCTTGATGATCTAATACAGGAATGAACTGCTTCAAAAGGTATTGAGTTCCCCAGAGGTCTTATGTTGGTCTCAATAGCCCAAATGTTCATATATACATACTTATCTGTTCACAAATTGTTTTCATCCAAATAGACTACAAGTTCATTGAAGGCAGGGACCAATTTTTATGGTTTCTTATTCCCAATACTTTGTCCATAGTGTGCCCTTTAATTTGGGTTGGATTGGAGTGCATCCAAACTTTCTTTCGCTCTGTGATTTGGTGAAGGTAGTGGTCTGAATTTTGTGAGATATATTTTAGAACATGGTCCAAACAAATCGGAAGGTACTCACTTTTTATCCACATGTGAATCATCTCTAGTGTTTATTCAATAAACATGTAGTTTTCACCTGTCACTGTCACTGGCCTCACGTGCTAAATTGGATGAATCAAGGAGTTTTAAAGCAACAAGATACAAATCAGGATTTGATTAATCTACTACCTATTTTAGAGATGGGAAAATTATGACCTGATTTAGAAATTATATTACTAAATTATGATAGAAATTGTGATACAAAAATATGATTGCAGGACTACAGATTTGGAGAAAAAGGGACCTTAAAGGTCACTTACTCCCTCTTTTTCAGAGGTGGCATTTCTGTTTGCCAGGGCAAACCTCTCCAGGACCCTATTTCATTATTCTTCTGACAGCTCATCCTCTCTATCATCCACTCTTTCATCTGGCTACTGGCTACCTCTCTACTACCTACAAAGACACCCATCATCCTCATCCTCAAAAACTCTCCTTTGATCCATCTGTCCCTGTTATCTTCACCTTCCTTTTGCAAACCAACTTCCTTTCCTTTTACTCTCTTACCTCTTCAATTTGGTTTCTGACTTCATCATTCAACCAAAACTGCTCTCTTCAAAATCACCAAGGACCTCTTTAATTGCCAAATTTAATGGCTCTCTCTCAGTATTCATCCTTGACCTCCCTACAGTCTCTGTCACTGCTGGATCATCCTCTTCTCTCTAGGTTTCCATGCCATCACTGTCCTGTTCCTTCTGTCTCCCCACCCCTCAGTTTGCTTTGCTGGATCTCCATTAAGCTCACACCAGCTAATGATAGTGGGTGTCCTCACAAGGCTCTGTCCTGGTCTCTCTTCTCCTCTCCCTCTTTATTATATATTCGCTTGGTGATCTCAACAGCTTCCATGGATTTAATTATCTCTATGCCTATGATTCTCAGATCTAAGAAATTCAGCCCTGACCAACTACATTTGACATCTTCAACTGGATGTCCCATAGACATCTTAAATTCAACCTGTCCAAAATTGAGTTCATCTTTCCCTTAAGCCCTTCTCTCTTCCTTTCTTATTCCAGTCACTCAGGTTTAGAAGCTAAGTGTCACTCTCTCACCCCTTACATTTCCCTCCATTCAAGTGCCATGTCTTGTCTATGTCTCCTTTATGCTCCTATACTCTTGACGCTTCAGCCACCCTGGTGCAAGTCCTCATCTCCTCATGCCTGGACTACTGTAACAGACTGTTGGATGGTCTTCTTGACAAAGCTGTTCCCTATGCCAGTCCATCCTCCATTCAGCTGTCAGTGACCTTGTCACTTCTCTTCCCACCTCCACTCAATAAATTCTGGTGGATCCCCATGACCTCCTGGAATGAACAGATACCCTATGTTTAGCTTTTAGATGCTTTCATAACCTATTCCCTTCCTACCTTTACAGTCTTCTTCCATCTTAACCCTCTTCTTTGCCCGCCATGTAAATCTGTTATCCAGTGACACTGGCCTCAGATTCTAGGCTTTTTCAATGGCTATCTCTCAAGCCTGAAAAAATCTCTCCCTCCTTATCTCTATGAAATCAAAGTACTTAATTGTATCCTAACACGGAACAGTAGGGAAATATCAGGTTAATTAGTTCCATCCTATGACCCCTATTATATATACCTTTCTTCTTCCAACTCAGTGGCTCACACTTTTTCATTCTCTCCTGATAATTTAATCCACTGTCACCTTCAGGGCTAAAGAGGTTAGAATCATAGAACCCTAGAGTTTGAAGGAAGGACAAACGGTATTTCATTTTACTTTGGAGACAAGTCTTCTCTGTTAATCCCTAGCTTCCTAAAACTTGAAATTCTAACTTCTTGTTAAGACAAAAAAATAAGCTTTAAAACTTCAACTTCATCATTTCTTTTCATTTTCAGTCTAGGCAAGGGTTTACACAGGCTACCTACAAAGTGAGTAAACACTGTATTACCAAAAAGAACTTCAACAAGATTCAAAGGAAACTATTCACAGTCGAAGAGTGTCATTTTATCTTAAATATACATTTTACCACTTGACAATTAACTCTTTACAAGGACAGAACAATCACAAAACAGTTCTTCAAACAGAAAATCCCAGTTCCCATGTCCTTGCTGCTGCAAAGGCTTGTTCCCCACGCGTCCTTCTTCCTCACAGTCATGTCTCAGAATCCAGCTTTAAGGCTCAGGGATGCCTCAGCTTCTAATGTCTCCCGTCTCCTATCTCTTTCCATTTTATTTTTCATATATTCTCAAGTGCATTAATACATAGGCTCTCCCCTGACAGAATGTCTTCGTTTGAGGGCAGGGGCAGTTTTATTTTATTTTATTTTTTTGGTATCCCCACCACCTAGTATATAATAAAGTGACTGATTAAACCGTGGAAAACACCAAAGAAAGGTGAGCCATAAAAATACAAGTTTCACATAGATCAAACAACCGTTCCAGTTCCAGATGAGTACCTCATAAATTAACATCATAAAAAAGCACAAGGTGTGATTACCTCGAAATAGCCTAAGCCAACAACATGGGCCAGTGCAACTCTGAAAGTGCGCATTACACACACACACACGCACACACACACGCACACGCACACACGCATATACGCACACATACCCACACGCAACAAAGCTTAACGCTGCCCCGAGACTTTGGGCACAGCAGACAGAGGGCTAAGCCTGGAGTCCAGTTTTCCCTCCTGCACACACTCTTCACACGATCCTGCGCTGGCCACTCAGCCTCTTACTGCCGCCAAACAATTTACTCTAAATACGACGTATTCTGTTGATTAGCTAGGCAGCTTCCAGCCAGGATTCCGGATAAGCTGGGGCGGACCTAACGGGACCTAACAAGACGGGGTCAAGGCCGGCTCTTCGGGTCACGGACGAGCCTCAGAGAGGGTCAGCTACTGCCCAAGGCCCCTCCCGGGGCACATGCTCCACTAGGGCTAAACTACATTTCACGTGTTTAAAACTAAACTCGTCCTTCCCCTCGGCCCTTGTGACTGCCGGGGTACCACGGTCCTCAAGCTGGACCTGCCCCTCCCCCCCAAGCTGCTGGCTGACCCCTCACCAGCCTGGACCTGCCCCCTGCTCTCCGATCCAGCGCCGTGGAACAAGGCCCCCCATCTCTGCGCTCGGCGATCCCCTCCCCAAGAGGCCCCCACGGCCGGGGCGCACCCCCACGCTTCTCCCCCGAGGGCCCCACGACGCCTCTGGCTGCAGAGCTCCGCGGGGTCCAGGCTTCCTGGCTAGGAGGGAGGTCAGACACCATCTCTAGTCCAACTTTCCCATTTTACAGATGAGGAAACAGGAGGCCCAGAGAGGGGGCGTGACCCGCCCACGGTCACACAGCGCGGAGGTGGCAGAGGCAGGACCGGAGGCCGAGTTCTCCGTCGCCAGTCCCGCGTGGGCTCCGCTCTTCTCGCGCGGACGGAAACCAGGGCTCGCCCGGGGAGAGGCCCCGGCGCCCGCTGCGGCTCCGTGTCCGAGGGCTCGGAGGAGCCTCTTCCAGCCCCGCATCCATCCCCCCGCCCCACTCCCCGGCCCGCGTCCCCCACCAGCCCCAGGCCTCGGGCTCCGCCGGGCCCCGTCGAGCCGATCCTGGCCCCCCGCCTCCACCCGCTCCTAGTCTCCCGCGCCCCGCGAGTTCCCCGGCGCCGACCTGGTCCTCCTCGGTGATGTCGATGAAGGCCGGGACGCTCATGGCGAAGGGTCCGGACGCCGCCGCGGCCTCCACTCACTGCACCACGCCGACCGGAAAAGAGGCCTGCGTCCGGCTCCGCCGGCGCACAAGCCCTTCCGGGTCGCCGGGGAGCGGGTCATGGGAGCAGGGGAAGGCGGGGCCGCGGCCCTGGAGGCGGCCTCTCCCCAGCAGGGGCTCAGCGGCCTGGTCCCGCCCCGCCGGGGCCGGACCCCTCAAGGCCCCGGACGGCCGCTGCCCCGCCTAGCCCCCCCTCACAGCATCTCTCATAGCTGCCCGGGTTAGGCCGAAGGTACTCCAGTCCTGCCTTCCCCTCCGGAGCCCCGGAAACGGCTTCCGGTCCGGCTCGTCTCGTTTTGGTCCATGCGCAGAGCCGCCTCTGCGGCCCCAGCGATGACCCCTCCGGCGACCCGTCGGTCCGCCTGGGCGAGAATGAGGGTTGGAACGCTCCCCCCCCCCCAGTCATCCGGCGCGCATGCGCGAGGTGGGAGCGGCCACGTGCGGGGCGGCGGGGGCTCCCTGGCTGCCTCGGGCGCGCCGAGTCTCAGAGGGCCGAGGTGTGGGAGGCTCTTATCAGCCCGGGGCGGGAAAGGGCCTAAGCGGCCATAAGGCAGCTAACCCGCGGTGTGGCCCCGGGCCAGCCGCTTCACCTTTGCCTGCCTCAGTGTCCTCAGCTGTGAAGTGGGGATGCTGAGCTGAGGGTCACGTGAGATCCTCTGGGAGCGCTTGGCGCGGGCCCGGCGTGTGCCAAGCGCCTCGGAGCTCGCATCTGCCCAGAGCCCTGACCTTAGGAGAGGCCTCCCGAGGTGCAGCGCCCCCCGCCCGCCCCAGTTGTTCCCGTGTCTGTGCAGCTCATGGGGCGTTTGCCTCTTGTCCTCCCCCTTCCCCAGGGGGGAGTGTGCGCTCCTCCAGGGTGCCCTGTCTAATGCACATGGCACGTGCTCGATGGCTGACACTAACCGGGCCGAGAATTGAACCCAGAATGTAGACCAGGGTTCCCACGGGCCTGGATTAGGGGACTGTGTTGGTCCTTCCTTCGCTGCACGGCCGCGCCATCAGACCTTCTCCTCCAGAGGCGTCTGCATCCCAGGGGCCAGATCACTGAATAGGCCTGTCTAAGAAATAGAGGGTACGGCCCCTTTAAGGAGGCCAAGGCAAGAAAGACGTCAGGCCGGGAGGGAAACTGCAACAGTTACAAGTGACAATCAGTGAGGCCAGGCTGCCCAGAGAGGCAGGGCCGCTGGAGTCCGGCTTCGGGGGGCAGTAGGCTCGAGGTTTGGGGGAACGGAGGGAGGCCTGGTGTGTAGCAAGGCCCACACCTTTGGTAACTGCTGATGAGGCACCGGCTCTGGAGGGTCTCGATGCCCTGTGGCTCTGAGTAGTGTGTGTATACTCTGGGGTGAGGTTTGGCTTTGGGGCTTACTCTGGGCTGCCCTTGAGGAGCCCCTCCCCCTTTGAAAACCCGGATGTTGGGGCTTCTCTGTCATGGTCAGACAGCTGGATCTGTGTCTGATCTGTGACGTATGTATTGCTTATGGTCCGACAGAAGCCCTGTCTGCTGGTCTTGGTTTCTCTGCTTGTATTTCTCTGTTGGTATATGTGATTAAAGGAGATTGTTGACCCGTCAAAGGTTGCTTTCCTTTTAGAGAAGCAGATCTAAGAACCTGTGCCAGCCGGTCATCCCAGATGTGTGTCAGGGTGCTTGCTATTCCTAAAGAGGTCTTTGGCAGAATTTCAGAGCATCCATGAAGTTGGATAAGGGGGAAAAATTATGTCCTTGATTTAAGTGAGCTGTAACTGAAATTTTAACATTTCCTTCAGTGATTTTAAAAATATTCTGAGAAAGAGTCAGTAGTTTTCAGACTGACAAAGGAGTCCAGGAGACAAAAAAAAATTTGAGAAACCTACTGTCATATATGTCCCTGTCTTAGCCGTAGGCTTGAAAAGATTCAGAATATATGAATGTACAGAAACAGTTTATAAAATAGAAAATTTGCCTTTTAGCTTTGACTTTTCATTTCACCTGTGTATATTCAAAATTGGTGACAGTCATACCAAAGGGTTTGGAGAAGAGCATGTAAGTACGTCTTACAATATAGTATTTCAGGGATCTGAGATTTCATGAGTGGGTACCCTCTTTACAATAGCAGCAGATCAAAACCTCTGTCTTGTTATTCATTCTCCATCATCTTACACCCTACATGGTGAAGGACCTCTCCAACCTTAGCTGATATGTGTGAAGAGGGCCACAGCAGCCATCCTGTCTAACCTGTGCTAGAAAAAGTATGCTCTGATCAACATCCCTGGCAAGAAGCCATATAGATTTTAGTCTTAAAACCCACTGCTCCTCCAACTCAGTCCATGCTGTTTGGAATAAATATTGGGAAAATTTTTCCTTACACCAACCCTAAATTTATTTCTGCAATTTCCACCCATTACTCTTAGTTTTGCCCTCTAGGGCAAAAAGAATAAATCTTTAGATGACCATCCTAAGTTTTATACTTCTTTCTAACTTACTAGAGCGTGCTAGAGTTTGTGCTCCAATCGTGACCTCCATATTTGGGTGTTGTGGTGTCTTTTTTTCTTCTTGCATTTTTCCCAAGCACTTGGATGGATCATTTCAGTGCTCTAAAATAAAAAGTAAAATCCCAGATGTTGTTACCTTTAAACAATGTTAAGTTTACAAACATTCATCAGCTTCTCCAAGCCTTTCCTCAAACATCTCCTCCTTCAGCTATGGATGTTGCCACCTACTTTACTGAGACTAAAAAAAGCCATCTATCTCCAGTCCCTATTTCTTTACCTTTATACCAGATGTGTAGAACATGCTGCTCTCAGAGGGGACCCACAGCATTCTCAAGTGCTATCCAAACCACATTAAAATGTAACTGGGAAATATTTAACAACATAAGTAAATACAATACAATAAAATGCAATAAAACAGTTAATATTAAATTTTAGACTAAGTCAATATACTATTTGCAGGGATGCTTATGTACAGATTTTGGTGGTGGTTGTGGTTCAGTCATGTCTGATTCTTCCTGATCCCATTTGGATTTTTCTGGTTTGCATTTCCTTCTCCAACTCATTTTGCAGATAAGGAAACTGAGGCAAACAGGATTGTGACTTACCCAGGATTACACAACTATTAAGTGTCAAATGCCAGATTTGAACTCATGAAAATGAGTCTTCCTGATTCCAGGTCCAGCACTTTCATCAACTGTGCCACCTAATTACTCCCTTGGTATAGGTTAGTGGCCCCCATTTCTATTTAAGTTTGATACCACTACCCCATTATCGTTTTCTTCCTTTGCTCTAATCTTTGGTAAAGAGGAGGAACTTTTGGCAAATACCAACCCTCTCTATCTGTGTTCTAATACCATTTCCATTTCCTTTTGGATTTTGCCACCTCAGTCGTTCTCCCCTTCTGTAACAGTAAGCACCCCTACATACACAGGGGAGCTTGCTATCACAGGTTCTTTGATCTGCTTCTCTAAAAGGAAAGGCAACTTTTGAAAGGTTAACAGTCACTTTAATCAAGCACATGTATCATTCAGTTAGTTCACGGAAAAGTCGGCACCTGAACTTCAGAGAAAATACAGAGAAATCAAATATCAACAGACATGGCTTCCTCTGTCTGACTATAATTAATACATACATTACAATTCAATAGACAAGTCCACTTGTCTGACCATAGTTACCAGAGAGGGAAGCCCCAACATCTGGGTTTTCCAAGTCAGAGTGGCTCCTTAGCGGCTTCCCAGAGTCCTCCTCTGGCCAAACACACACTTCCAGTGAGTAATGAATGGAATGAAGTTAGTGAAGACTTCTCACTGCTTAACAAAAGACTTTTAGTATATGATTAGGCCTAAGTTTCGGTTTCCTAGAAATCATGACTTTTGGAAATATGAAACTTAAACTCCCTCCCTTGGGTTGCCACATCAATATAACACAACCCCACTTGGGTTGCCATGTCAGCATAACACAACTGCCCTCTTGGGTTGCCACATCAACATCCACATCAACATAATGCCTATTGGTTATTCCACTGCTTCCTTGTCCCCTGGGTAGACTCTCGAGTTTAGATTGTGAGCCTGCCTCCCAGCCAATGGGAGTAAAAGGCCAGCAGAGGTGTGGGATCTGTGTTAGGGCTGTATAATCTCTATTTTTGCCTTCTGTAATTGCCTCACTCTCCTGATTACTTATCAGAGAGGAGATGCCCTTTCTCGTGAGATCGTAATAAAATCTTTCTGCTTTGCTTCTACCTTGAAAAGTCTCTGATTTTTGTTTGAGTTGGTGGTTTCCAACCCGCACAGTAAGCCCCAAAGTAAAACCTCATTCTCAGCTTATTTATACACTTTTCAGAGCCAGAGGGCATGACCCTCTGACCCAGTGCATCAATAGAAAAAATGAGGTACTTGGGACCCTCCAACAAAACCACTCGCCTAGTCAAGCTTCCCTCAATGGGCAGACCCAACAATGGGTGGGAACAATCTTCCTTAATCATATTATTCAGAGGTATTATGCTTCTTGGTATAAACAAAAACAGCAAAAAGGTCCTACTTTATTTGGCCTCACACCTTCCCCATCTTCATATTTCTTTATCTCCTGGCTCCCTTGATACCCACAAATATTTCCAAGTCTAGAACCTTACAAACCTTTCATTTGACACTACCATCCTATATCTCCTCTCCTTTTTTTTATAGCCAAATTCCTAGGGGGGAAAATGTCATTCACGTTATCACCTTCTTCCCACTTTTCAATCTCACAGTTTCACTTGATTGAAACTGTTCCCTAGGGTTATCAACAGTCTCTTAATTGCTAAATTGCCATTTCTCAGTCTTGATCCTTCTTGACCTTTCTGTAGCTTTTGACACTATTGACCACTTTTACCTCTGGAATACTCTTTCCCTCCATTTTCTTGGTACTTCTCTCTTGGTTAGCCCCAATGTCTCTCCTAACCTCTGGTGCCATACCAACAGCTGCCTGCTTACGTATCTCAAACTCAACATGTACAAAATGAAACTCATTATTCCCCACCTACATTCCTACTTTCCTGAAACCTATCCCATTTCCAAACTTGCGTGTTTCCAATGAGATAGTTCTGGTCCTTCCCATGACCCAAGTTCATAACTTTAGTCACCCTTTCCTCTGCCTCCTCTCTCATTCTACATCCCTTCCATTTCTAAGTCATTTCAGATCAATGTCCACAACACCTTATATTTATATATTTTGTTCTAGTCATATTTCCACCACTCTTGCTCTTTATTGTTTCATTCCTAGATTAAAATAGACTTCAACAACTTCATAATTGCTTCCCCTGTTTCCAGCCTTCTCTGGTGTTATTGGGGTCTTTGTGATTAGGAAACCCAGAAGGGGGCTAGTTGCCCTCCTGGGCATCTTGACTTATACTTTTATGTGAAAAACAAAAGTTTGTACAATAATGGACTTCCTATAAATTCTGATATTGTTGGGGCCCTGATCCTACCTTCAAGTCTCAGCCAAATATTTTAGGGGGATGTTCATTTGGAAAAGAGTCTCTCTATATTAAATAATTTTATATAATACACTGAAAAATATTAAAAAACTATACTGCATCAAGGTAATTCACTCAAAGTTGGCTTTGTGTTTGACTATATACATTATATTCTGTGTGTTATATACATTATAAAGTGAAAGTTTTAGCGGGTAAACTCTGGCATGCAGTCACGTCCAACTCTGTGACCTCATGGACCATAGCACTCCGATGCTGTCTGTGAGGTTTTATTAGCAAAGTTGGTCTGCCATTTCCTTGTCCAGTGGATTAAGGCAAACAGAGATTAAGTAATTTACTACCTAAGTAAGTGTCTGAGGATGGATTTGAATTCAGATCCTCCTGACTTCATGCCCAGTGCTCTAACCACTGCTTCCAAGGCAAATGGAGGTTAAGTGACTTATCCAGTTAGTCATACAACTAGTAAATGTCTTGACTCAGGTCTTGACTCAGGTCTTCCCGACTCCAGGCCCAGCACTCTGTTCACTGAGCCACCTAGTGTTCCAGGATAAACTCTAGTGAAACATAAAACTAACAAACTTGCTCCTGATGGCAAATTCAGGGATCAAACATAGATGTCTGGTATCAAATACTTAAGAAGAGATTTTAATTCTGAAGTAGGGCTGGAAGGTCCTAGTCATGAAAAATTATAAGAGAGGAGAGTGATTAACTCGTCAGTTATAATTTTAATAAGCAAACATTTTCTGTAAATGTCAATTGGCCCATTTAAAAATGAATGATGATGATGAGGAGGAGTTGGAGGAAGATGGGGACCTCATAAGTCCTGTTGTAATGTAACATATCCTTCATCAAAAAATCTCAATAGTTTATAAGTAATTCAATTTTACCATAGTCTTATAAACCTGTTATTAAAATACTGTTATTGGTGAATAAACTGTTAGTTAAGCATGTTATTTGGTAACTGGCTGAAAATCATACAAAATCTCACTTGTAAATCCAAGTATAGAAATTAAAAAATAGTTCTAATTGTAGAAAAAACACAGCACCAATCTCCCCATTTTTTAATTGTAGAAAGCAAGAATTCATGTGAGCTGCTTCTGTCTCCTCCTTTTCTTCCTCCTCCTCCTTCTTCTCCTTTTCCTCCTCCTTCTCCTTCTTCTTCTTCTTCTCCTCCATCACCTCTCCCTCCTCCACCTCTATGGTCTCCTCCTCCTTCTCCACCTCCTCCTACAATACCTCCTCCTTCTCCACCTTCTCCTCTACTTTCTTCACTTTAGTTGTCTGGAACAGAACTCTTCCATATCTCCAAGGTACATAGCAGAGAAGAAAATCATTTGCCTTTGAAGAACTGATGCTTTGCTGAGAAGAATAGATTACTTACCTCAAACATCAAGATAACCAAAAAAAGAGAAATTCATGATAATATAATCCCAAAAGCAAACAATGAGGAATATTTTCAAATAAATGTGACTAAAAAAATGCCAAAAAATTCTGCTCTTGAACTAATGAAGCATTTATTAAGCTCTTTCTATTTCTGTTTAAGAGCTGGGGATACAGATGGACAGTTGTAGCTTCAAGTCAGATTGAAAAGTCCCATGGTCCCCCAGCCCAGGTGAGACAGCAAAGTGATGGTCAGGCTTCTTCTTTCACATGATTTTGATAGACAAAATCATATCAGTTCCTGATATTAAACTATTTGACAGTGCCAAGGACTTTGGTGGCAGGAAATTCCTTTTCTGTGTCTTCAGTATCTGTGGCTATACCATCTGTAGGAATAGTTCCCAGACAGCATCTCAGCAGCAGCTTCCCAGGATGATACATCTTCTTGGTACATTGGCATTTATTTTGTGGAGAGTTGTGCCATATATTATAGCAGTGGCTTAGGTTATACAGTTCACAGTATCAATAAATTAGAAGGAACAATTTTCAAAAAATTACCTAAAACACCCAAAATACCACATGCTAACTCTGCTTGTGCCATATACAATCTACTTTGTACTGTACATTTATGTACGCATTTATTTTATTGATTCATTCATTTATTTGTCTGTTTATTACTCTTATTACTGCTGCTATCACTATCACCACCATCACTACCACCACCACTAACACCATGGCGGCTGCTGGTACTTATTCATGTCTCTTACTAGATGATACCTCTGTCAGTTTCATCCTCAAGTCATTTATTGTAGTGTAGAAAAGATTAGATTCTCAGTGGTTCTTTCAGTGATTTCAAGCCTTAGCTTGAAAAATCTTCAAGTCCAAGAACTGTGAAAGACTTTGTCTATTTTCTGAGGATCAGTCTAACTAATTTAGAATGGACTTAATGATAGTTTAATCAGAAGGTGATAAATTTTCTTGGCCACAGCAACTGATGAAAACCACCTATGGAAGCAAAGAGGCTACCAAGTATGGGGTGTGAGCTGTGTCATGAATGGAATTGCAGACTATAAAGTATTGATATACTAAATCCTTAACTCCTTGAAAACTTATTGGTTGATACCTCCCATTAATACCATAAATAGCATCTTATGCAAAGCAGGTGCTAAGTATGTGGAATGAGTAAAAAAATCAATTGTTCTGAAACACTCATGGAAGAGGTGAGTCTTAAGCACATGAAAAGAGAAAGGGAGGCAGAAAGCATTCTAGGCCTCTGAATGGAGGATCCTGACTTAACAGGGGTTGGAGGGGTAGGGTAGGGTCAGAATATGAAAGTTCTTGAAGCTACAGAGAAGAGTTTAGACTTGCCATGATCGGCAATAGTTGTTTGCAAGTTCTTATCCAGGAAAATGACATGGTGAAGGCAACGTTCTGATGATAACTTTGACTTTGGTGTTGATAGTGGAAAAGGGGAGTAAGGGCTGAATGTAACTAAGCATTGCAGAAAGAATCAAGAAGGAGACTGATACAAGACACACTCTGAAGGAGGATTCACTATGACTTATTCGTTACCAGAATGGAGCTCATGAGGCTCTAATTAGGATAATTAGGAGTTCCAAAATTGGGTTATTGGAAGAACTATAGTTCCATTGACAGAGACTGCAGCTAATTGTGTGGTTGGCAGGCATGGTCACTGTTAGATAGCGGTGTTCATTTGGGGGTGCTTCTTATATTTTCATCTTTACAAACTACGCTCAGGCATTGTCACCATTATTTCATATTGATATTGTCTCCATAATGTTCCAGCAGGCTGACTCTGCTTTATAACTTTAATTCATGTGCCAAAGTAGCCGAGAATAGTAACCAACCTCGAAGACTTAATGCCTCAACTAGTATCAAGACATTTGGGAATGGAGTAGGAAAATAATCCGTGAACTTGATAGGACTTATAGGACATGTAAATCTTGCATCCAGTCCTACCAGATGTTAATAGACAAAGCTATTGTGACAATCAAATACAACATATGTGAAATACAAACTTCAGAGTCCTCATAAGGGAAGGAGCCCTGAACAATCAGGAGACCTCAGCAATGAACCGGCCATGCAAGGCCCATTATCTTCTCAACAAGTATTCTTGTCTGTAGATGGAGGGGCCAGGGCTTGATGATCCCTAAGGTCTTTCTGGTTCTATCGTTTTGTGATTCGGTTTCAAGGATTTTATTCTTTACTTTCAATCTTCACTCTAACTGCTTCCTCCTAGAAACGATGTCAAGGTGTTTGGCCAGTGTATTGATTACAGGATGAGTCTCTAAAGCCCTGCAGTTAAACACATTTAGTTTCCCACAGTTTAAATCCTGTCCCATTCTTTATGTCTTCCCCAAAGCCCTAGAACTTTTTGTTTTTAAAATTTAGTTTTAAATAAAGAGCCAGAAGATAGTGTTTATCATAAGACTTATCTTTTGTTGTGGAGCTGTTTCTGTTGTGTCTGACTCTTTGTGACCCCATTGGGGGTTTTCCTGGCAAGGATATTGGAATGGTTTTCAATTTTCTTCTCCAGTTCATTTTACAGATGAGGAAACTGAGGCAAACACAATTAAGGGACTTGCCCAGGATCACACAGCTCATGAGTATGTGAGGCCAGATTTGTACTCAGGAACAGGAATCTGCCTGACTCTTGGCCCAGGGCTCTATCCACTTTACCACCTAGCTGCCCAAGAAAGTGAAACTAATTTTTGGTAACTAATTTTTGGTAATTTTTGAAACTTTGGTTTCAAAGTCTTTTGATATAAAACTCCTTTCTCATTGGTAAAAGGCAAAAATGACATCCCCTAGACTAACAGTATTTAAGGGATCAGATAGATATAATTCTAGCCTATTACCCCCTCTGTCCTAGTTCTCCCCTGGCAATAATTAAAGTCTCCTTTGGAAAAGGGTCAGGGGAAAAGAGTGCACATGTCTATTTTGCCTCTTTTCAAGCCACACAATGATAACCCCATGCTGTATGTTGGGGACAGTCCTTTGTAACACATGTGGCCTTGACACATGTAGGAAGTCTATCCATAGCAATATAGTTTCTGATCATTGGCTTTTGGAAGAAATTATGGTTTTTAATAATTTTTTTCTAAAAACCTTGGACAACTTTTTAATTCTTTGTCCTTTCTGTGGTTTTCAGTGAATTTTTTCATCTCCCCTTCTCTTCCTTCAGCAACCTGAAGTAGGGTTGGCATCTTCTGTCTTAGAAGCCAGAAGCACTTGAAGTCTGAAGAGATTCATTCAGTCACTTGCAGACAACTTGAAGACTGAGTAGTTCTCCTCTCTTCATTCTCACCAGCTTGGTCTCTCCCTACCCAGGTGCAGTGCATTGTTCTCCATCAATAATCCCATCCCAGTGAGCCTGGGACTGGGGTTATATTCCCATGGCAGCCCTTCTTTGAGCCTAGAGAAGACTTTGTAGGACTAAACAGTCCAGAACCTTGAGAATTTAGAAAAATTCTAGAGAGTAAAGAGTTTGCACTTTCTTACCCAGCCAGCTTCCAAGTTTCCCATCCCTTACACCTTGACTGAGCCCATTAGATTGAGAAGGAGTGGGAGGAAATTGGTCTAAGAAGGGCCATCAGAGATCTCTGAAAAATCGATAGCAGTTTTCATTCAAATGAGTGCAGAAATATATATATTTTTTAATCAGTAATTCATCTTTAGTCATACATAGGTTTCCTCTATCCCCTCCCCCCCGCAAAAGTCATTGACTCTGACAGTGCTCCCAACTGTCATCTTGTGTCTTTCCTCCCTCTTTCTGTTAAATTACTAAAAAAGTAATTTAACCTTCTCCAAGGGAGACTTTAATTATTGCCAGGGTGGAACTAGGAAGTTGGTGCTAGAGGCTGATGCCTCAGAGAGGCATCCTCAGAGAGAGGAGGTAACAGGCTAGAATTATATTATAATTATAAATTACTTACTACTTCTACTTACTAAGTACCTCTTCTCCTCATCCTGTACCCTCTGGTTTCTAACCCACCATTGTACTGAAAATCTTTTCTCATTTGGTAAAAGATTACCAATGAACTTTTAATTGCTAAGCCCAAAGGCCTTTCCTCACTTCTCAATCTGCTTTAATATTTCTCAGACTTTTGATTCTGGACTACCTCCTTTGTCCTGGATATTCTTTCCTCTTGTGGTTTCTGTGATGCTGTTTCCTTCTGGTTCTCCTCCTTCCTGTCTTTCTGATTCCTTCTTTTCAGTCACTTACTGGGCCACAATCCACCTCTCATACCCTGAACGTTGCATCCCCTAAAACGCTGTCTTGGGTCCTATTGTATACTTTCTCTTAGTGATTTCCTCTGCTCCCTTGGGTTCAGTTATATCCTCCATACAGATGGCTCTAGAATATTTATATCGGCTTTAACCTATCTTTTGTCTAGACCAGTGATGTTTTTCAGGGCAAAGAATTCATGGTATGGATCATAGGATTATAGATTTAGAGGAGGGGACCATAGAGACTGTTGATGTCAGCCTCTGCATTTTACAGTTGAAGAGACCAAACATGACAGAGCTGGGCCATACAGCTACCTAAGGCAGGACTGGAATTTAGTTGTTCTTCACTCCATGCCCAGTTGAGTGATCCATTTCCAGCGCCACATAGCTGCCTCTAAACTCCTTCCACTGATGAATATGAACAACTCCTCTGTATTTTGTAGTTTTAATGGATCAACGAGCATTGAGATATTAAGTGACTTATCTTGTGTCAGAAACAGGATTTGAACTCAAGTTTTCCTGATTGCAAGATCTACCCTCTGTCTAACATGTCTCATTACTTCTGGAACTCTAGTCTTACTTCATAATAACAATCACTAATATTTATTTAGTATTTTCAACTTTGTGAAGCACTTGATCTGGATTATTTCACTTACTCCCCACTGCAACACTGAATAATAATACATAATAATACTCAACACGATAAATCTTTAATTTACAAAGGAGGAAGGTAAGGATGAGAGGCAAAAATCACTTGTCCATAGCTATATTCCCATTACTTGTGTTTTATAAGATGCAGAATTTAAACCAATTCTCTTCTGAGTCTGATGCTATTTCCATTGTACTGTGTTGTCTCTCCAATTGCTGGCTTGACAGCTGCTCCCAGAAATTCTTAAAGTTCCTCCACGAGGCCTTTCCCGGTTCCCCTTAGTGTTTGTACGTTCCCTCTGAGGTTAGCTCCAAGAGGTTGTGTCTCTTGTTTGTAAGTTTGCATGTTGCCTCCCCCACTAGACAGACAGCTCCTGGAAGACTATTTCTGACTCTGTGTATCCCCAGGGCTTAGCACAGTGCTCTTGCAATAGATTTACATAATAAATGATTAATTAATGCTTGTTGACTTGACTTGAACTTATCATCTTCTCAACCAAACCCGTCCCTGTTACAAACTTCCTACTTTCTGTTGAATGGATCACTATTTCCCTAGGCACCTGGGTTAAAAATCTGACTTTTCCCTCTCTCTCACTGCCCTTACCCCCAACGCCAACTGATTGCCAAATTTTGTCAGTTGAAATACTGCAAAATGTCTCACATGTATCACCTTCTTTCCCTGTCACTGCTGCCACTCTGATTTAGTCATCCACCATCACTTTCCTGGACTATTGTAACAGGTTCCTAATTGATCTCCTTGCCTCCAGTTTCTCCTCTTTCCAATATGGTCTCCGTAGTTTCCAGAATCACAGACTCTCAGCGTCCAAATTGATCTTTAGGACCAATTTATGCCAAAATAATCTTCCTAATGAGTTTGGCCTTGTTATCCCTGTGCACAGAAAACTTCAGTGACTCCCTAAGGCCTGTAGGATCAAATTCAAACTGGACCTTGGTCCTCCCCAGCCTAGATCTAACAGCTGATCTCAGATGGAGCCAGAATTTTGGGGGAGAGGCCTGTTCAGTGCATGACCCAACCCTCTCTGCTGAATATGGGAGAGGTGGTGGTGGCTACAAGAATCAACATTACTCGGCTTTTCTCCCTGCTGTTTATCACACTTATAGGCAGGGTCACCTATTGACTTAGAAAACCGCCCAATAATATTATTTATATTGAACTGTATTTTAAAAATTTATTGTGTTCAACATTTCCCAATTATGTCTTAGTCTGGGTAGGGGGAGAGGACTGAACACTCCTGGCAGTTCTGGCCTACTGTCGACTTCCAGCCTGGGCTACTATTCCACCAGCCTCCTAACTGTGTGTAGCCTCTTTCCTCACCAGTTTGTCCTCCACGTGCTTGCCAAATTGACATTCTTAAAGTATAGGTTTAACTGGACTATTTCTCTATTCAGGGGATACTTTAAAGGCTCCCTGGTTTGACATTTAATTAATTAAGGACCCAAAGGTCTCAATCCTACTTCACTTCCTATATTCTGGCTATTTTCCCACCAGACACTTCAAGGATGTCCCAGAGACTATGCCCTGGAGCTTTTAACCCTTTCATTTCCAGATTGTCCAACCTGGCTGGCATCTGCTGTTTTGACTAGTTAACTGCTTCTCTTGGCTTACTACTACTATGTTTGCCTTCACTCCCTACTCTGAAGCTATCTTCTCCCCAGCTGCCTTGCAGCCTCGAGTATGTCCTCTTTCACCCATTCCCCTTTCAGTTTTAGAACTGAGATAAAATCAACCCTGGGAAGCCAGGTGGTGCAGTGGATACAGTGCTAGACCTGGAGTCAGGAAGACCCATCTTCCTGAGTTCAAAAACAGCTTCAGACACTTCCTAGTCATGTGATCCTGGGCAAGTCACTTAACCCTGTTTGCCTCAGTTTCCTCATCTGTAAGATATGCTGGAGAAAAAAATGGCAAATTATTCTAGTATCTTTACCAGGAAAACCCCAAAAGGAGTCATGGAAAGTCAGATATGAATGAAATGACAAAACTGCAAAAATCAACTCTGCTATTGCTCCTAGAAGGCAGTGTGTCCATCTACTGCCCACCCACCGTCCCAATAATTTTCAGACCAAAGTGCTCTTACCTGGTCATTACTCCTCTATGTGTGTAGTCTCCTTGTGTTAGAATGTAAGAGCCTTTAGGGCAGTATGTATCCCTAGTGTGTGTGACAGTGTTTGGTATGTAACAAAATTTAATTCATTGGATTTATAGTGGTACTTTTTGGGTTTTTTGAAGGTTATATATTTACTTTCTTCTCTGAATATATCTTTCCCTCTCCCCTCCACTTGTCACAAAGACAAGAAAAAGGGAGAAAAGCAGTTCAGTAAAATTAACTAACACATCCATGGAGTCTGACAAAGCATGCCATGTTCCCCACCTCTGCAAAGAAGGGAGAAGCATTTCCTTCTCATGGACCAAGCATGGTTATAACATTTACACGGTATTCAGTTACTCTTCGTTGTACTCGTTGTGTATATCCTGGTTCTGCTTACTTGACTCTGTATCAGCTTGTCTATGTCTTTCCATGCTTTTCTATTTCTTCATGTTCATCATTTCTTATGGCACAGTAATGTTCCATGATGCTCATTTACCACAATTAGCTTGTGTGCTCCCCACCTTATAGGCATCTCTATCCACACGGGACATTATAACTAGAAGGGACTTCATAGGCCATCTAGTCTTAAATCCTAAAGTGTGTAAGTGACTTACCCAAGGTCACCATAGTAAGCGGAGCCAAGATTTAACTGACTCAGAATCTAGTGCTCTTTTCATTATACTATGAAAATCCTTCCCAATATAGGTTCAGCTTATCTGCTCTAGCTGATGACAAATCAGTCCCCCTCACCTGCTCTCTGTTCCCTCCAAAGTGACCCATTTAGTATTCCTCATACATGTATAATATGATAGATTATCTGACTTAGATAAGTTGTCCTGAATGTGGCAAAAATAAATAGAAATCTAATTCAGGATCTGGCTCACCCTGTCTCCAAATGAGAGTGGGAGGAGGCCCATGGCTGAACACTCACTCCCTATTCTCTTATCTCCAATGGATGCATTCTATCTACCTCCCCTACATCAAATAGTTATGGTCTAGGGGTACAATGCTCTCATGTAGGGATTCAGAATAAAAGCTACTGTCTCTGATCATTCTAAAAGGGGAAGGCAACAATTAGTTTTCTCTCCTAAGCTTTACTCCTTCCCACCAAACTCTTATTACAGAAAAATCAGTCTTGGATAGCTAGCAGATACATTCTCCAAACAAGCATTAAACAGAAAGTTATTAAGGTATACAGATTGAAGTGGATGATAGGATGCACAAGGATAAATGAATTCTTCAGTTGGGGAGCATGCTAAAACCTCAGTCAAGGAGAGAATGATCTCATCAGGGAAGTCTGCTCTTGTCAGTCTCTAGGGGTGTGGGTACTGGAAATCAAGGGATGTGTTGTAGAGGGTGATTTCCCTAACATATCTGCCACTCTAGGAAGATCTTCCATTTGATATGTCTCTTTCCAGTCTCTGCATATATACCCACACACACATACACATCTAATAATATATACACAATACATGTGTATGGCTAGATCTATATCTGTGTGTGTATATATGTAACATATGCAGTGGCCATACCTTGGTACAACCATTTTTGGCACACAGGCTAAACAAGGTTAAGTGTAACTGACAGGCCTGAAACCCATCAGTGAGTTAGGGGAATGTCTATCCCTGGCATGTGATGACTTTTCCTGGTGGAATGGGCAAATGAGAACAATTATTCCAGTGGTCATGAAGGTGACTGAAGCAGGTGCTATGGAAAGCTTAGAGCTTGATCAGACATGGAAGCCACCAACATCATTCACTGCCTCCAGAGTCATCTCCAGTCATCCAGACTTTTATCTTACACTGGACTCTGGTGACTCTGGAGGAGAGAGTGAGGCTAATGACTTTTCACAGCTCTGCCTCACTTAAATCCAATTCACCCACGAGTTTTGGTCCTCTTTGAGAACAAAGAATGGACAATAGCAGTAATAAACGCAATACGTATCTCCTCTATTTCCTTATCTGTGAACATATTGTCTACCTTTCCAGTAGGATGTAAGCTCCTTGAGGGAGGAACTGTATCACATTTTTATATTTATGCCCCCAGCACATAACATAGTACCTGGTAAATAGTAGGCACTTAATAGATGCCTCTTGATTAATTGATAGATTGTCTAGGCCCAGCCCTTTGTAGAGATGGGCCTTCCCAAAGCAGCTGTTCATCTTCACTTCCCTCTGGAATTCCTGGCTGTGTTGTTTTTACCTTTAGCTGACTTATGCATTCCTTTTGGCAGCTGTAGGGATCACTGTTAGGCATGCTCCAGTGTCAGGGGCCTGATAGTAAGCAGTGATAGCCAGTCATTAAAGTGATATCTGTCAGGAATTTAGGTACCAATGACGTGCTATGGAGCGTCTTGGTTTCCTGTAAGGCTGGTCACCATATAGATGTGGGAAAGGGACTCTCGGGCTCCCTGTCCATGAGTTACAGTAGCTATTGGTAAACACTAAGAGAGCTCCTCACAGCTAAGTTAGGAAAAGAATTCATAACTTATTTCAGTGGGAAGGGGTAATAGAGTAGTGTAGTAGCAGACATGTAGGAGCTGAAGGGATTGCTTTTTTTTCATGGAATTTAGAGGCTGCTTTTGCCACTTTCCACTGCCTGTTGTTTACACTGGTAAAGGTGGTTCATTCTGCTGCCAGTGGAATGCTTTGTAAACTCTTATCCTTGATGTAAATAACCTAAGGTTTCTAAGCCAGAGCCACTAGACAGACGCTGGCTGCATTGGTTTCATGCTTCAGAAGTTTAAATAAATAACCCTACACTTTGAATCTGCAACGATGGGAAAAAATGATATTGTCTCTATTCCTCCTAGGGATGGGGAGGCTTTCTGAAGTGCCAGGCTTTCAAGCAGAAAGAAAGCATTACCACCAATGGAGCATGCCGTACTCTTGCTCACACGCCACCAGACAAACTACTACTGCTGAGGACAGATGGATGCCCACGCTAGAAATTTTCACAGCAGTTATTTTTCCTGCTCATGGCGGGACGTTCCCATAAAAAGCTGTTCAGAGAAAGGCTTTTCAGAGTGATGTTTTTTTCACACGGGTAACTGAAAGTTTTTGATACTTGGGTGAAAAAGTCAGAAGACTTTGTCGCTTCAAGAGGGAACAGAAAATGTAAGCTGCTGAGATGTCACAGAGCCTCGAGGAGGCCACAAGAAGGTTACCATCCTTAGAAAGACGAGAGATGGATGTTCTTTTAAAATTCTGCAGATTTCCTTTCATAAAAGCATATCAATCCCCATTAAAAGCACAACTTGATGGCTTTGGCTTCCTTCTTTGGCATCAGATCCACAAGCATTTGCCATCAACTGAACTTCAAAGAATCCACATATTTAAGGAAGAGTTTGCAACCCTGAAAACTCTCCAGCTAGGACGCTGTACCGCAGCTCTGTGTGTTGGGAAAGATTTATGGTTCTAATTAAGCCCTGCCTGCCTCTTCCTCAGAAAACTGGCTTAAGAATGGTCTGACCAGCAGGCTAAGGAGGTGGTTGTTTGGGTAGGATGAGTTCAGAAGGGCTGGGGAGGCCTGAAGCAGCCCCCATCTTACCCCACCACCACAGAGTCTATGATTCTCCCATTAGACAAGTTTTCTCAAGTGCGTTGCCTCACCAGGTAAGTCTCTAAAAAAAAACAAAACCAAAAAACCAAGCATCCTCTTGAGAGTGTTGATGACTCAGAAAACCACTGACTCCTTAGTACAAAATAATTAATTAGATCACTTTGCTCTGTGAAGAGACAGCACTAGGGATTGGGGTAGAGGGACTGCAGACTACGGAGAAGGGAAGGAGAGGGAAGCAGGACACGAGAAAAGAGAAGCTGATTGGTGGTAAAAGGTAAAGAATGAAGGAGCAAAAAGGGGGAGAAACTTTCCCAACTGGTTTAGGATTAGCCCTGAAGTTTCCCATTAGTGAAAAGGAATGTTGTAATTTTCCTTAACTTTTCACAAAAACATTAATTTTTAAAAAATATCTTACTCTTGTAGGTCAATTGTATGGATAGTTTAAGAGAGGGAAAAATGACTTATGGTGCACTGAATGACTAACAACTCTTACAGAGGATCCATTGAATTTTAAGCTCCTTGAAGGCAGGGACAGGTGTTACCTTTCTTTGCAGCTCTGGGACTTGGCACGTAGCAATCACTTAAACGCTTGTTGACTTGACTGGTAATATTTTTATTGTCTAAGGAATACTGGACCTGGAGTCAGGAGAATCCTGGGCTCAAAATCCAGCTTGGACGTTTACCGTCTGTGAGTCTCTGCAGAAGCAGATTTAACTCTTTGAGCCTTGGTTTCCTCTTCTGTAAAACAGAGATTATAACACTAGAAAAAGAAACTTCACAATGCAGTAAGAAAACCTTAAACCGCCACAGAAATGTAGTTGTTTTTGCAGCCCTTCAAAAGAGCAAATGGAAGCTTGTCTAAGTCTTTATTTTAATTTGGAAAGGGAATTTAGGATTAATCCTAGCACAGTGGGATACTTCACTGAGTGCGTTCATTTGGCTTTGTCTGACGGTGAACTCTGAGCCAGTTTGTATAAATGTAGAGATCAGAGTCCTAGTTCTTGTGCGCTTCCTACGCACCTACATATCACACAAACACTATGTATGCATATGGCCAGTAAAAATACATTCTCCCCTTAGGAAGCTGAAGGCCCTTGGGCTGAGCTTAAATTAGCCACCTCTATCTCCAGACTTGTGAAAGATATATAAAGTACAACCTTGTCTCTTCATGTACAAGACTCACCATTTGGTGTTACTTTTGTCTGATGCTGCTGTTGGAGCAATGGACTTCAGAAATATAACTCACACCGTCTGGGAGTGGGGATAGGGAAGGAAGAAAAGGATAGAATTTGGAACTCAAAACTTTTTAAAAAAAGAATGTTAAAAATTGTTTTTACATGTAATTTTGGGGAAAATAAAATATTACTTTAAAAAAGAAAAAAATAACTCCCAGCATCTTGGGGAGGAGGGAGGCAGGGAAGGAAGGATAGAATTTGGACAAAACTTTATTAAAAAGAATGTTAAAAAATTGTTTCTACATGTAATTTTGGAGAAAAATATTTTTTACAAAATAATTTTACAAAATAATTACTCTCATTTCTAGAGCATTTTGAGGTTTATAAAGTGCTTTCCCCACAAAAGCCTTGATCTCTGGGTCTAAATTTATAGATGAGGTAACTGAGGCTCATAGAAAGGTTAGATTTGCCCCTAGTTCATACACATAGGAGGAGTTCATGTCAGGACTTGAACCCAGGTCTTGTGAACCTAAATTCAATGTTCTTTTCCACTGTGAAATTTGTGGAAATTGTCATGGCTGATATTCATAGAGTGCTTTGAGGTTTATAAAGTTTTTTATGCTCTCATTTGACCCTCCCAGGACAGCTTTGAAGTTGGTTTTACAGATATGATTGCCCTCCCCCCCACCCCCAAATTTTGCAGATAAGGAAATAAACTGGAGATCAGAGAGGTTAAGGGACATTCCAGGGGGTCATTCAGCTTTTAAGTACCAGAGCTGGAGTTTGAACCAAGGCCTCTCCTACCTAGATCCAGCACTCTCCACTGCATCATATTGTCTTTTCATATCTGCAAAAATAGATAGGACATTGGGAATCATATAACGGGATTCAAAATCACATTTAAAAATGAAGGAATGTGTTCCCAACCAGTTAATGCAATTTAAATTTGACTTTAAAAAAAAAAGAAGAAATGAAAGCTTTGAGAACCCCAGAACTATCCCAGGTACTCATCTGACGGGAAAATATCAGATTAAAGCAATCCAGTATACAACAGATATTTGCATGTGTGTATATACACTATAGTACCATCAGAGAATTTCCTGATAATTAAGGGTGTGATTCTTCCTGAGTCTCTGAAATTCTCATTATTAGTAGATGGATAGATGTCACCGGAAATGCCACTTGCTCCATCCAGTGGTCCAGCTTATAACCCACTTGAGACTTCCCATGCTGTGTAATACTTGTTCATGTTCTTCCAGAAAACCACAGGTGACCCACCAGCTGAGCGTTCTCAGAGTCTTTGGATGTTTGGTGCAGGTAACAATGAAGTTCCAGGCTGTCCATCTGCTGGCATTTGCTTTTGGTACATGGTGTATCCACCTCCTTTGCTCAGTGGTTCTGTCTTAGGGAGTCAGAGGTGTAATAGAGGGAGTGCAAGCTCCAGTCAGGAGAGATATGACATTGATTAACTGTGGGACCCTGGGCAAGTTGCTTTGCCTCTCTAAGTCTTAGTTTTTTCATCTATAAAATGAAGATAATAATACTTCACAGGGTGATTGTTAGGCTCAAACGAGAACCTAGATGGAGATCACTATACACATGTTAACCATTATCCCATAGATTGGCAAGTCCTTGTGTTTGTTGCTTAGTTATTTCAGTTGTGTCTCAGTCTCTGGGACCCCATTTGGGGTTTTCTTGGCAGATATATTGGAGTGGTTTGCCATTTCTTTCTCCGGTTCATTTTATAGATGAGGTAAATGTGGTTAAGTGACTTGACCAGAGTCACCCAACTAGTAAGTGTCTGAGACCAGATTTGAACTCAAGAAGTTGAGTCTTCCCGATCCTCTATCTACTATGCCATCTTGAAGGGGAGGGCCCTTTGATTTTGTCTTTCTTTATCCTCTCTGCTTTTTACAATAAATGTTTGCTGAATTATGAGTGGATGGATGAATGGATACAACATGGTGGGGGAAATCATTCCAATCATTCCTAATAAATTTACCATTACATCGAATTAATTTAAATTATATCATGTACATAAAAACAATAGACGCTAAGAAGAGTCCCAGCAATCTCTGATCTAGTGGCTTCTATGCTGTGCTGAAAACTCACAATGAGTTTTCAAAGTAAACAATTCCTGGTATTGTTGATAAAACAGTGTGTGAGAGTTTACGTATTGATTTGGTAGTGTTGCTAGTCCCAAGGCAGGACTGAAGAGGTTGGGTCGCATTCTTTCGGTGACTTTTTAATGAGCAGTTTAGGGAGTATGGCTGGTGCGGTGATGGTAAGTGGGGACAAGTGGCCAAGATGAACCAGCTATTAATTTTTCCTGACTGCTTGGTTTACTAGCTCAGTGTTACTGGTACTGTCAACACAAATGTCAACCCCCCCCCCCCCCCCCAGAATGGAGACAACATGCAGCGTGTAAAGCAAACATCTGTTCTTAGTGGAGTCAACTTTGTTTTGCTATTTTTCTCAGTTGTTAAAGAAGATATGTTGATTACTTGCAATAGTAAACTAGTAGTATATTACTGTTAGCGTGAATGCCAGTCTTCTTCGTGGAACTTAACCTTACACCTTCATGGCCATCTTTTTGTTCTTTGGTTGGAAGAGAAATAATATGACAAATAAGGAAAAGGAACAAGAAAAATGACAAGAAATTGCGTATGGAGCCATAATGATCTAGAGGACTGATTGATCATGTGCATCTGAATACTGTGTGAAGAAGATGCAACTTTTACCTTGAACATTGAGCTAGAAAGGATGTAGAGAACATCTGACTCTACCTCTTCTTTTTACAGATGAGTAAATTGAGATCTTAGGCAGGGAAGTGATTTGCCCAGAATTTTGTGAAAATTATGAAAATGATCCTTTGGGCACTCTTCCTTTTGCTTAGATTGGATTCAATCTCGCAAAACGGGCTGGAAAACTGGGCAACCATCCAGATGACTTTTGCCTCAGTTAATTACAATTTCAGATGAAAATGACATTGGGAAGGCCTGAGTTAACTGTGTGATAACATCTCAAGTCTCTGCTTCATTTATTTTTGAAAGGGATTCTGCCTGAAGAGCACAAAGAGAAAGAGACATAAGCCGATATTTAAAGTAAATCGATTTTTTTTCAAGTTTGGCAAAAGGTTTGATTTAAATTTAGGGTAGAGGAAAGAACAGCCAGTTCCTGGCCAGGACATGAAATATGCTGAAAATATAAAGCAAAATGGTATGGCTGAAGGAAGGCTAAGAGACTGGGGCATGTGAATAACTTTTTGACAAAAGCTGAAAACACATTTCCTCCCACCCTTGCTTTAGGACACATCTGCATGCTCTGCTGTTTATCAGAGCTATAGCTCAACGTCTTTAAAAAAACAACAAAGTACAATTTCAAGTTTCTCAAAGTTGCCTGATGTTCTTCATGATGAGAAATACTCTTTATAAAATGGCAAAGGGCAAAAATTATTTAAGTATAGGACATACTCAGCTAAGGGAAAGAAAAAAGATGAGGACAGTGAGAACTTTCTTGAGTCCAAGGAAAAGAAAAATGTTCATCCATTCATTTGTTCAAGTACTTATTGAGCCCCTACTCTGTGCTAGGCATAGCTAGAAACAAAACAAATAGTACTAATTACTATGTGGATTGGATCAGACGGGCACTGAGGTCCCTTACAATTTTGAAATTCTGTGGAGACACCCATTAATTCCTGTTCTTGTGGATCTTACTAATAAAGGAGACAGAATCTATACAAATGATGGGGATACAGGTAGAATGTGAAAGTATAAGAGGGGCAGACAAGAAGTTCCATGTCTGTTACCACTGTTTCTTCCAATCAGAGTTAACGTGGATTATTTTTCTCTTTTTCTTATTGTGTCCAGGACAATCCAGATCCCTCCAGTCATCAGTGATTCATGCCATTTTGTAGAACCTCTAATGATGAGGAAAAACCATAACTAGAGCTGAGCAACTGGACTTTATCCCAGGTCACTGAAATTTAGAAGGGATACTAACAACCATGTATAGTCAGAAACAACTGAGCCTAATTCACATCTAAGATTTATTTTGTCTTTCTTCATCTTCCTTCCTCTTAGTATGGAAGAATAATTAATTCAAGTAGGAAGTTAACAGATACCAGTTCTCTATTCTTAGTGGATATACCCTATGAATCCTTCCCTGGCTTGGTCCTGCTTCCTGTTCTTCTCTCCCATCTGCCTCCCCAGCAATGACCTTATGGTCAATCAGTATCCTCCCCTCTATCTTTCATCCACATCTGAATAAAACAAGGGAATTTTAACATTTTTATTTTCTTTGGAAAAAATCAAAGATTAAATTTTAAAAACCCTATTTTCTTAGTGAAGCTTGCCTCAGAGGTAACTGTTCTTAGCTGTAACTTTGTGATCCTCAGAGGACTCTCCTGGAGCCATGGAATCAGTGAGAAGGGATCTTCATGTTGAAATCCAATGCAATAGGTCTCAGAATATCCTATGATGATGAACACTAAATTTATTTCAAACTCAAGTAAAGAAAACCAGAATTTTAAAATGTACAAAGAACAGGTAAAGTGATATGAATATAAAATTTAAAACTTTAAGAGGAAAAATGAGTGAAACAGAATTGGTAGAGTTGATCTTCAAGTGTTGCCATTACATAGGAGAAGTTGGGAACCAGTGAGCTGGGGATCATTTGGGGAATCTAACACAATGACACTTTTGAGCAATGCTGGTCCTGCATCCCTCTTTACTGTGGCTCTCCCTAACCTGTCACAGGTCAGAAGATTCCAAAAGGGTTTGCCCAGTAAGGATCATATTTTTGTTTCAATGCACTCTGGTTTGGGTTGGGAGCAAACCCAGTTTGTGAGTGGCTGGAGCAGGTGTTTTTCTTAACCTTTCTTAGGAGAAGTTCTGAGTCTGGAGGAAATGAGCTCTCTTTTATTCAAATTTCCTGAGATTAGAGGAAGGACATGTTGCCAAACAATGCCTCTTCACTTCAAAACCTCTCCCCATAAATTATGTGAGGCAATCTTATTAAAAGTCTGTAAAATTTCCTATTAAAAATGGTTGATTGCTGTCCAGCTCATCATAGCTTTGGTGCTTCCAGTGAAATACCACAGCTGTCGTGGAGAAATATACTTTGAGACAAAAAGGTTTTGTTTCCCTAGTAATAAATTATTTTAGTGATATCCCAAGATAGATAAAACTTTCACTTATGTTTGAGTGAAGGGAGATTCTCTTGATAACTTGCTCAAAATTCTATAAAAAGAATATAAGAATGTAGATTTAGATAACAAATTAAAATCAGACTTCCTTTAAGTTAAGCAAAGCAATTACTTCTCAAGCCAGTGAAGATTATCACCATGGATAATGAAATGACTTACAAGAAAACATGGAAACTATAGTCTTCAAGATGGCTTGCTTTCAGTAGAATCTGAAGTCGGTATTTTCATTGCAGCCTTGGAGACTTTGGAGAGAACTCCTGGTCTCTGATAATGTCTTATATTTGGTATTTAATGGTATATAGTATATATTAGTATTTGGATGGACTTGTGATGTGGGTATTCCCTCCACCAGCAGAGCGTGACCCCTCCATGCCTTCCCATCCTTGGCCATACTTTCCCATTGTTGTTTAATCTTTGTTCTAGAAGAGGACTGTGGCATCATAAAGGGGATGCCATGGCTTGAAAGTGAATTGGACTTAAGTGAGGGAGGGCTGTGCAAAGGTACCAGCCTTGCTTTCTGCTCTGGAGCCATCTGGGTCCAGGGACAAGATATAAATCAGGACGACTGGAGATGGCCCCAGATTCAGCGAGAGACCTTAGCTTTTTAAAGTTAAGGTTTTTCCCATCTCTCAGTTAGACTGAGGCAACACCCATTCAGTGATTAAGGCTAGGGAAGAAATGAGCCATAGAACAACTCCTTTTACCTGGTTAAAAAATCAGTCTGGGACAGGAAGATGTTCAGGGCTTCTGGTCAGAACAGAAACAATTGCTATTTCCATTTACTCTGAGTTAATCGGTGCCCAAACAATGCCCTTTAAGTGGTGTGTGAGGTGGGACCCATTTTTGGCTTATGAGAGAGCCAGAGTGATTTAGATTTAAGGCTTGTTCCTTAAGAAATAATTCTAGCTATAAACCCCAATATATCTTGCAAAGTTTCAGTGATTAAAATTTACATTCCTTTGTGCAGACCACGCACAGGTGAGGATATAATACCCCATTTCCCCCCAGAACCCTGTGGCAACAGCCCAGAGCTCTGAACCCAATGGCTTTCTTACTTTCCTACTTGTTATGCCAACACTGTACACAGTGTTTAGTAGTATTTATTGTTGTTGCTTAGTGGTTTCAGCCATATCTGATTCTCTATTGACCCTATTTAGGGTTTTCTTGGCAAAGATACCTTATTGGTTTATCATGTCCTTCTCCAGCTCTTTTCACTGATGAAGAAACTGAGGCAAGCAAGGTTAAGTGACTTGCCCAGGGTCACACAGCTAGTAAGTGTTTGAGGCAGTATTTGAACTCAGGAAGATGAGTCTTCCTGACTCCAGGCCTGGCACTCTGTCCACTATGGTGCCACCTCACTGTCCTACTAAGTGTTTAATAAGTGCTTTATCCATCCATCCATCCATCCATCCATCCATCCATCCATCCAGCCAGCCAGCCAGCCATCCATCCATCCATCCATCCATCCATCCATCCAGCCAGCCAGCCAGCCAGCCAGCTATTTCTGATTCACTGACGCAAGGATAAATAAATAGGAATGTGTGTGTTGCAAAATGGAGAAAGTTCTTGTTATTGATATGATAATTTGCAGAATCAAAGACTCTGAGTCAAGAAGAACTCCAGAGTCTGTATACAACTGAGAATTCCATCTATAACACCCCCAACACATTATTGTACTGCTTATACCTGGAGGCCACTAGTCAGAGGGAATCCATTACCCCCCTTCCATTTATTTATTTTATAGCATATTGGTTCTGCACTTATATTTTTTCTTCTGATCTAATAAAGGGGAATTATGCTCCACCTCCAAAACCTCGAATCAATAAGATATTTTATTTATTTGATAGGGAGATGGTTCAGTGGATAAAGCAGTAGGCCTGGAGTTAGAAAGAACTGATTTTAAATCCAGCTTCAGATACTAACTGTATGACCTTGGGCAAATCACTTAACCTCTGTTTGCTTCTGTTTCTTCATTTGTAAAGTGGGGATAATACTTCCTGGAGTTGTTGTAAGGATAAAATAAGTTAATATTTGTAAATTAAACTTTTTTAAAAAAATTAAAAATTAATAAAAAATAAATATTTGTAAAACACTTTGCAAACCTTAAAACACTATATAAACGTTAGCTATTATTTATTATTAGAGGCTAGCAAAGAGTCATGCCAGAAAGGAACTTCATGAAGACTTCACAAAGAGAGGAAAAGATGTCTAGAAACCGGGAGCTATTGAGTTACCCTTTGTCATGTATCCTCTCTAAGCTTGATTCCACTTTACCTCGGACTCTGTATGTACCTATAGAACAGCATGTCTAAGGATTTTATAAAGAATATTTTGTATTAACTATTTTTACTCAGTAAATTCCCCCTCTTGAATTAAGACTGGCTGGTAATCAATGTTGAGGGCGCATGTGAACAATGAAGAGAAACCCCAAAGCTGTCAGGGTAACCTGGAGAGAAATCAGACCTGCAGTTGTGAATGGGAATTGGTAGATAGCTTTAGAAGGTATGTTACAAAGGCACAACCTGTCTCTCACTTTATCCATGACCAGTTTTTTCCTATTTGATCACAGGGAAAGACCATGAAGATACAATTTTTTTCTTTGTAAGTAATTGTTAATGGCAGAAAACTCCTAGATTTCTGATGATTTCATGTAGTTCCATACAGAGAATGTCTCAGTGCTGAACCAGTGGCATAGTGGAGACCAGTGACCCAAACTTCTTCCTTTGTCCGTTACACATAGATGTTTACAAAAAAAGTGTCTTGTTAGACGAACCATACAGCAGAAGGCTCTGCCACCAATTTCAGGCAATAAATATAGTTATATTACTATGGTTTTCACAATGTTCTTTTGCAGTTTATAAAATCAGGGAGCAAGAGGTAAATCCCACAATGTCAGAGTTGGAAAGGTCCTCAGTGGGCATCGACTGCAATCCTGAATAACAGTCATCGTTAGAACATTGCCAACAAGTAGTCATCTAACATTTGCCTGAAGACCTCCAGTTAGGGGGAACACACTGCCTTGAGAGCCAGCCGTTCCATTTTGGGGTAGCTCTAACTCTACAAAGTTCTTCTTTACATGGAGCCCAAATTAACCTCTTTGCTACTTGCTGCCCTTTCCTTCAATTCTTCCCACGTCTAGTCCCTCTTCCATGTAATAGCTCTTCAAATATTTGAAGGTAGCTTATTATGTTCCCTCCTGACTCTTGGTGGTCAAGCAGACAGTCTACTAGCATTTATCAAGGGCCTTTTACATCAGGCGTTCTGCTAAACACTCTTCTCTAGGTTAAATGGAGAAGGACTCACTAGTTCCTTCCACTGAGTTTTCCTATTACATGAAGTCAAGGTGTTTTGTCATTCAGATTACCTACCTCTGGATGCTCTTTAATAAAAAGACAAATCCCAGGTCTGGCTGCCCTGAGAGTGAGCTAAGGATGCCTGCAGCAGTCTTTTCTTCTGCACCCATTGTGACCATATGGTCATGTATTGATTTATTGCTGTTATTTGGTTTTTGTGGCTCCACTCTGGATGTTTAGTTATTTTCAGTTATATCCAACTCTTCATGACCCTATTCTGGGATTTTCTTAGCAAAGGTACTGGAGTGGTTGCCATTTTCTTCTCCAGTTCATTTTACAGATGAAGAAACTATGGCAAACAGAGTTAAGTAGGGTCACAGAGCTAGTAAGTTTCTGAGGCTGGATTTGAACTCAGGAAGATGAGACTTTCTGATTCTAAGACCAGTGTTTTATCCATTATGCCACCTACATGCCCTTAATTTGTTTTGGGGGAATTAGAAATAGTATAGAGCTCAAGCCATATGTGCTTGCTTTAAGAAAGGTTTTGAAAACCTTTAAGTGCTGGACAAATGTGAAATATTATTATCAGTTTAAGGGTTGTTGCTAAGTGTGGAAAATATGACGATCACACACCAGAGCTTGTGCTGTTTTTCAGCCATTCTGCACAGAATTAAAGACCTGTCCTCAGTGTCTTTTGCTTCCCAGCAGATTGCAGTTGTTAAGAGACCATCAATCACTTAAACAAGGTCACAAGCAACAAAGGCCAATGAGGGTTCAAAGTTTACAGGTCTAGGCATTTATCAGGTAGAAATATGCTACATTTCAATAATTCATAAAAGATCCTTTTATGAAAAAGTGATCCATCTTCGTCTATTCCAGGCAAGACTCTGGTTACTCCACCGAGCACAATGAGCAATGGTGATGAATCAAGGAGCTCCTTTATGAGTTTGGATTTGCCCTGGACCACCATGACTTTCACATACGTTTCCAATTTCTCTAGGATGTGATTATTATGTGGATGTGTTTTCCTCCCACTCACCATCACTGGGCATCTGTCAAAGCTGCCTGTGCTTCTGATAGGCAGACCAGGAACAGCAAAGTGGAGCTTCCCCAGAAGTAATATCACCCAGGAACATGCAAACCATCATTTCCCACTTACATGTATGTAGGGGTGTGTGCATGTGTGTAGGTGTATAAGGATGTGTATGTGCATGGAATGTGAATTCAAAACTGGGTTCTGGGACTTTATTTTAAGCATTAAAAAATCCCCAAACTTTCCAAAGAGCTTTTACACCTGCAGAAATATTTAATTTCTCATTTCTAGAGGTGCTTTTTGCCCCTGTGAATCTCAAGAGAACACAACACAGACCATTAGACCAGTTGGACAAGATTATAGACTATTGATTGAGGGGAAAATTCATGAAGGACCTCTATGTCTATCTGATACATTGGTAGCTGCTCAATTCAATTAAAAAGAGAAAATCACTTCATTGAAAAAAAATCAATTGCCCAGTTACTCAAGACCTTATGGCTGAAATTAGCAACTGATAAACTGACTTTTCAATTGCATGTGTGTGTGTGTGTGTGTGTGTGTGTGTGTGTGTGTGTGTGTCCTCTAGAAACAGTTATGGAATGCCCTCAGGAGGCTGGGTTGTTGATACAAAGCAGATAGAGCTTCAGCGAGTTAGAGATTCATCCCAAAGACCCCCACAGAGCTTGCTAAATCAGGGACAGACAGAGAACTCAATTTATCTACCTTAAAAGGTTAAGCCATCATGCTGACCCTGCCCAAATGGGAACCTTTCGCTTCCAAAGTGCTACATGTTTTCAAGCTGCTGTTTAATCAAATTACTTATTATCTATCCTACCAGCCAAACCAATGCAGTTCCCTTCATTCTCACATCTGAAAAACAAAGCATCTGAAGCGTAGGGAAGTGGTTTTCCATTTTTAGTCACTTCTGAATGCTCCCCCCCATGTGTTTTTTCTTTTCCATTGCATTATAGACATAACTCAGAGAAACTTGCAGGAAATTTTCTTAATCTATCTTTTTAAAGTGAACACAATTGCACAAGAAAATACTGTCAAAAACTTTCCATGTGGGAGTGGATGTAGTTTGACAGTCAATCTAACTCACAAACCAACTATTTCCAGAACAAAAATCTTATTGGACTAAGGAGTGAATAGAACCTTCTGAAAATAATGATTTCCTGAGACAACCTATTAACTCTATTTCATTTAAAAACTTAAAAAAATGTTACAGTAAAAAATTTTGATCTGACCTGCGATTGCATCGGTTTATAGAGTTTCCAGTGAAGTAACTTCCTCTACCAAGGACGATCAATAACGGTTCTGCAGCTTATGGTCTGAGAGGACTGCCTGGGCCTCCGAGAGCTGTCCAGGGTCACAGAGCAAACGTCCCTGGGTCAGAGAGAGGACTTTCTGATTCCGAGGTGCGTTCTCTGTCTCTCATCGCTCCCTCCTCACCTCCGATTCTTAGAATTTCTGTTCCCTTCCAGGGCCACCTTATTTAATCCAGCTTTGGCCGGATCTCTGTCCCGAGCTGCCAAGAACTTCCCCTCAAAGTGACTTCGGAATTCATGTTGTGTATATACTTAGTTGTGTACATATTGTCTCCCCCCCATGCGTGTAGACAGTTTGAGGGCAGCTTACTGCTTCCCTTTTGCTTCTGTATCTGCAGGGCGCAGAGCAGTGTATCCCATTCAAGTCACATCTCTGACATGCTGGCTGGGTGATCTTGGGCAAGTCACTTAACCTTTAAGTGCCCTTAGGTAACTCTCCAAGACTAAATCCTAGAGAAGGGTCAAAGACCTGCATTGGACGAATGAGTTTCTTTAGGTCCAAGAGCATGAAACATCTGCCTGGTATACAGGGAGGACCAGCTTACTGCTTCAGCTGATTGAGTGCCTTGGTCTACGAAGTAGAACAAACAGATCTGGAGGAATGCTTTTTCGTTAGATTATGGTCAAGAGTAAGACCTTGTCATGCATGGTGAGTAGGTTCTCCAAGGCTATGGATAGGTCCAGCCAAACTGAAGAGGCTTCTGAAGAGACCTCAGAAATGTCTGTCATATGAAGACAGGCCTAGTGCAGGTTGGTCACCAGATGACTTTGGTCCCAGGAACTTAGAACAACCATTTCCCCATCTGGAAATCCCCATCTGGAAATTCCCTCCACTAATGCAGGCAGACAATTTGTCGGTAATTTAGAGAGTTACTTGGGGTGTAGTTAAGTGACTTGGCCAGAGTCATACACCATGCAGGACTAGGACTCAGGTCTTACTGATTCCAAGTCTCTTTCTTTGCCCACAATGCCACCTTGAGTCTCTTGTCTCCTTTAGTTTGCTTGGATACCTTGCAATGAAAATACTATAAAAGTAACAGGAAAATCTGGAAGTGGCAGTGGTTCAACTTTGAGGTTACTCTTTCCCCAAGATGCTCTGGTAAGAAGGCCTAAGTGGAGAGACAGGAGCCAGAAAGGAGACTCGTAAGGCCCATTGTTTGGTGGACAATCCCAGTAGATGTCTCTGGAGCCTCCCCACACATCTCTGCTGGGAGGAAGATCCTGGACTTTGTCTGGTTTCCCCCACACTGACCTAGAGCACATCAGTTCTTATGGCTCAGGGTAATCTGATCATCCCAGGATACAGATAGGGATGGTTGCCTATGTGTTCAGAATTGCACAGCTACGTGCCAGATGGGGATGTGCTAGAACCTAGAGCCGTGGGAGTGGTGTTTTCCTTGATTTTAGCATCCTATGTTCATAACTCTAGTCAATGCCAAGCACCTGTTTAGTCATTAGCAACTAGTTAATGAATTCACCTACCAGTTTTAGGAGTGAATTAAAATTCCTAGTTATGGAAGCGCTACATCATGTGCATCTTTGTTGCTAATTAGTTATTTCAGTTGTGCCTGACTCTTCATGACCTCTTTTGGGGTTTTCTTGGAGAAGATACTGGAACAGTTTGCCATTTATTTCTTCATCTCATTTTACAAATTGGGGTTAAGTGACTTGCCCAGGGTCATACAGACACAGTAAGTGTCTGAGGTTGGATTTGAACGCAGGTTTTCCTGACTCTAGGTCCATCACACTATCCACTACACCACCTAGCTGCCCTATCATGTGCATACCTATACATATACATGTATGCAGATATACACACATGCATATGCAAACATTATGTATATGCATACACCTATATATGCATTATATAATATATGGGTGATTATATTGCTTACAGAACATTCTTGTTCTATAACTTTGGGTAACTCAAATCTCTTTGGGCCTCAGTTTCCTCATGTAGAAAATGAAGGAATTGGACAAAATTATCTTTCTCTAAGGTCTCTTTACTCTCTAAATTCATACTTTCTATACATTCATTCCACAAACATTTATTCAGTGCCTATTACATTTAAAAAACAATCACAAGAGATTAATTTTTGAAGAATTTAACATGAAATGATCCAAAAAATCAATATAATTTATACAAATGCACATTCATCATAACATAGATGACAAAGGACGAAGTAAAAATCAGTTGCTGTGTATGGCTGGTCATGGTTGTATCTTACATGCTAAAAGTCCTTTATATAAAATAGTCATCTCCTATCAATAGAAGGCCACTCTCCATCCCACAAGGCAGCTTGCAGGAGCATCTGCACCTGGCTATTCCAACTCCTCTTTTAGGGTGGCTGGTGATGGTTTTGGTGATCACCACCTCCTTTGAATGCTTCTTCATGCATACTTTGTTGATGTCAGCCCTGACCCTTAGTAAAAAGAAAAACCAGCTTTTATATGGGGCTCTCAGGTTTGCAAAGTGTTTGACAAATATTTTTATCCTTACTACAAATCTGAGAACTAGCTGCTATTATTACCTCCAATTTACAGATGAGAAACTGAGACAGAGGTTACATGACTTGTCTAGAGTCATATAGCTAGCACCTATCTGAGGTCAAATTTGAACTCAGGTCTTCCTGATGCCAGGTCCAACTCTCTTTCTACTGTGTCCCCCTTCTTGTCTCCCTAGTACCACTTCATCCACCTACTCCTTTACTTTATATTCCTGCTTTTACTGCCTATTTGGGGCTGTGAGGCATTGATTCCATGTTTATTGGAACCAATCTGATACTGTCTGCTTTTTAATAATTTCCTTCCTTTTTTCATCTGTGTGCATGATAAAGCAGAATCCCCTTTTTTTCATTCATTTTTGTCTCCATTCTCAATCTCTCCAAATGCTCCAAAATATTCTTTCATTTGTTCTTCAGATGTACGTACACTCAGACCTTTTCCAAAGAGTTTTGGGGAGGGCTAATGGCTTATCATTTTCAATATAGAATCCTAGGGATTAGGAGACACAGATAGGGGTATGCTGGTAAACAGTTAACAACTGACTTGTGGTGGGGAGGGGTTGTACACAGGGCATACTTTGAAGTTTAATTGGTATGATCAATATCTTCTCCATCATTTTATCAAGTCTAGGCAATCAACCAAACAATAATTCAAGCTCTGAGTTGTAGCATTCATCATTTGCACTGCAAATTTAACAATCAGCTTACCTTACCCCTGGATGGAGATACAATCAGGATACAGTACCTGCCCTCAAGAATTTTAAAGCCTCTTAGGGAGGATAAATCTTTCAGGTTTTTCTGAAGTGTGCCCACTCATCATTTCTTATGGAACAATGGGATTCAATCACCTTTATATACCATAACTTGTTCAGCCATTCTCCAATTGATGGACATCCCCTCAATTTCCAGGTCTTGGTCACCACACAAAGAACTACTATTAATATTTTTGTACATGCCAGCCCTTTTTGTATCTGTATGATCTCTTTGGGATATAGACCTAGAAGTGGTACTATTGGGTCAAAGACTATGCACAGTTTTATAGCCCTTTGGGAATAATTCCAAATTCCTCTCCAGAATCGTTGGATCAGTTCACAACTCCACCAACAATGCATCAATGTTCCAATTTTCCCACATCTTCTCCAACATTTATCATTTTCCTGTTTTGTCATGTTAGCCAATCTGATGGGTGCGATGTTACCTCCTTCATTCTTATTCATATTCTGCTTATTCACAATATTCAATAATGTCTCCTTATTCATATTCTTCTGGAGGAGGCAGTGAAGCTGCAATGGATGAATCCACTACAGATTTGTTACTTAGTCCACACTGGGTCCTCACTGCAGTACTGCATGTTTTCTACTCCTCCCTAATTGATTCTCTATCCCACTATCCACAGTGACTACTCCATACCTTCTCATCTTTCCTCTAGCTTCCCAATGCATTATCTCTTTCTACCTTTTCAGCTAAAAGCATCTTTTTATACTTCACTGAAAAAAATCTCAGCCATTAGCAGAGGGCTCCTTCTCCCTTTTTCTTGTATAAACATATGCATATGTATATATGTATGGACATACATGTATATATGTGTATGCATATGTATATACACAACATGTCTAGTCCCAGTGACTCTCCTGAGTTATCGTCCCACTGCACCTATTATCTTTTGACCATCTTGAACTGGATGTCCTGTGGTTATCTCATATCTTGGCATATCTAAACCAGAACTCACCAAACTCTCCTTTCTACCCAATTCCCCTTTAAGTGTTGAGAACACCTCCATTGTCCTGCACCAAGACGTGGGGTCTTCTCCGGTAATCCTGATCTTTATCTGGCCACTGGACTCAGATGACTCCAGAGGAGAAAGTGAGGCTGGTGACTTTGCAACAGTCCTCTCTCACTTAACACCAATTCACTTACAAGTCATAGCATCCTCTTCTGGATGTCATGGTCCTCTTTGAGATAAAAGGACAAAAAACACAACAATAAGTTTCACAATTTTGGTGTCATCCTTAGTAGCTCACTCTCACCCATCCCACATCATCAATGCATTGCCAGATTTTCTCATTTCAGCCTTCACAATATCACTCATACGTAGCTTCTTCTCTCCACCCACACAGCCATCACCCTAGTTCAGGCCCTCAGCATTTCTCTCCAACATCTGCAACAAATATCTAATTAGTATCTCTGCCTCAAGTCTTTCCCCACTCTAATTCATTTTCTACTTAGACTCCAGTGATTTTTTTAAAAAACAATATTTAATTTTCCACAATTACATATAAAAATAATTTTTAAAGATTTTTTTTTTAAAGTTTTGAGTTCCAAATTCTGTCCCTCTCTCCCTCCTCACCCTCTTTCTAAGACGGTAAGCGATCTTACATAGGTTATACATGGGCAAACGTGAAACATTTCCATTTTGGTTATTTTACTTTTTATTTTATTTTTAATTTATGAAAGAAAATAAACATTTCCATAGCATGGCAGAATAATAAAAGATGATTGCACATGAAGCTGCAAATCCATTATGTATAACTTGCTATTCTTTTAAATATATAATAAATTTAGCATGTAAATTTCCTTTTTTTCTTCCCTCTTCCCCTCACTCTCCCCACTTTAGAGAGGGCTACCATTAAACACAAATATGTATATATTTCTGAAATCAGTAAGTGCTTTTCTTAAAGTATAGACCTACCTATGTCACCTCTTCTCAGTAAACTCTGGGAGCTCCCAATTATGTCTGGGATCAAATATAAAATTCTCTGTTTGGTTTTTCATGTCCTTTATAACCCAGCCCCCTCTTCTCTTTCCAGCCTTCTTATACCTTACTCTTTATGAACTCTACGATAGAGCTCCATTGGGCTACATGCTGTTTCTCACATACAGTACTTCATCTCCAACCTGCAAGCCTTTGTATGGGCTGTTCCTCAAGCTTAGAATGAGGCACACCATCCCTTCTCACATTTTCTTCTTTGGCGTCCTTTAAAAATGCAGTTTAAGTCTCACCTTTGACAAAAGTCCTTTCCTAAGCCCCACAGTTGCCTTCCCTTCCAGTATTGTCTTTCACTTGCACCTTATAGAACTTATATTATGCTTAATATTTTGCATGTTGTCTCACCCATTAAAATACAAACTGCTTGAGGAAGGAGCTGTTTCTGCTCTTTTTCGAATCCCTAAGACTTAGGTCCCTCCCACCCCCACTGACCTTTTGCAAGTCCTTTGGTCTGATTAAACAAAACATACTAAAGATTTAATAACAAGAGCATGGGTGTGACCAATGTTGACCATGAGTCAACAAAAGAGCAAGACAAAATGCCATAGCATGAAGGGATAGACCATGGGGCTCAGGCCAGAGGTGCCAATGGCATTCAGAGAAAGAAAAGAGAAGTGACTTCAGGAAGTTTCACTGAGAAAATATAAAACTTACCTGGCATATCCTATGAGGCAACAAGGTAGCCCAGTGACTAGAGTACTGAACCTAAAATCAGAAAGATTTGAATTCAAATCTAGCCTCCAATACTTACAATCTGTCATTCTGGTCAAGTCATTTAACTTTCATCTGCCTCAGTTTCCTCACCTTTAAATGGCGATAATAAGAGGAGCTGCCTCCCAGAGTTATTATGAGGATAAAATGAAATAATATTTGAAAATTATGTTATAAACTTTAATGTGTTATACGAATACTACCCGTTTTTGTTATTATTGCTGTTCTGATTTCTGCCCTGTGCTGTTTGAGGCTAACAACCAAAATAAAAGGAGAGGGAAGAAGAAATGTGGATTGGTCGTCCCAAACTTCCCTTACTCCAGTTCCTGCTATGTTCCTTGGACCAAGACTGGGTCCTGCAGGGACTTTCCCATGAGAGAAAAGGCCATAGAAGACCCCAGGTTCTCCAGCATGAAGTAGAAGAAATTTGTAAAACTGCATTGTGTAACTGACAAATGGATTTCCCTTTAGTGATCAAGAATAAATCAGATCAAGGAAAGTTGAATTTATTGTCCACGTCCGCACCTTGTGGGAGATTAAGCCTGGAAAGATGAGATTATGGAGGGTCTGGAATTCCAGGTTACGATGCTTACACCCAATTTCATAGGCAGGAAGGAGCTCTGTCCACCATGCTGTCAGGTTTACTTCTGAATGGCTCAAACGCAGCTATTGCTCTCATCCCCAGTTTCATACCTGCCATTATCCCAGTGCAGACCTTCCTGCTGGTGGTAGTGTCTATGGGCAGCCCCAAATCCTGCACACTTCGTTATCCTAAACTGGGTTGTTGGCAAGATTCAGATTTGAGAAATGATCCTGGTTAGCTTGACCTCCCAAAGAAAATGAGAAAATGAGGACTGCAAAAAAAAATGGAAACCTGCCCCCAACAAGAAAAAAGTCCTTATAATTGTGCTTATTCACTGACTTATGTAGAGAAGCATTGTGGATTCACTATTATCTTTCTTTAAGTTTTAGTCACAGCTCCAAACATCCCTCTCCACCATCCTCCCCACCCCATCAATTCAAGGCAGAGTGTGTGCTGATGTCAAGGGGGAGCTGTGTACAGGGGCAATGTATGGATCTCTGTTTCTTTGTTCTCTCAGATCCTCAGCCAGTTTGCCTACTTTTAGGAAGTTGTCCTTCCCTTCTGGGGAACAAGCATTTTCGAAAAGTTCTCGTCAATGGTACAGAATTTCACAGCTTCACACTTATGGGACCATCAGAAGAGGAGAAAACAGTTGCCAACTTGTCTTTCCTCCATAGGACAGATCCCTTGAGGTTTATTGCCAAGTTATGAAATCCACGATCACTTATTGAAAGGTTTAGTGGATGTCTGTAACTCCTTTAAAAAATCTCTTCCTCTTCTTTTGTCTCTTGAAAAATAAGATTCATGGTGTCTTTGAAAGATGTTGTTTTTCTTCATTTCACCTTCATTAATCTTATTTGGTTTCTGCAAGAGGTTTTTCCATGACTGCCAGTGATGGGTAATGTTTTCTTTGCCAAAGTTCATGATTCTCCTATTGAAATCGCTAATTTCCAGTGTCTCGCTCCAGTGCTTTAGTGCTTCCCAGGCCTTTCAGGAATGAGTTCAATTAACAGCATGGAATAAATCCTGAAACCTGATTCATCTTTCATATGATCTGATTAAAGTAATTGTACTCAAAAGTTTTGTAAAAGCCTGTAAAAATAACCGACAAAGAAACTCACCAAACCTAGGATGCTAGTCTTAGCTTGGCAAGGATTTCCTCTTTTAAACCCATACATAGTTGGTTTATTAGCTTCTGGGCACTAAGAGCAGGCCAAATAATTTCTATACTGGGACTTATGGAGGTTCTTTCTTCCCAGAGTTAGGTCTTGATTTAAACAAAACAAAATAAAACAGAACACACACAACTCACCGTAGTCCTTAATGTGCACATTCCAACCCCCCTCCCCCAATCCTATCAGGAGACTGGCAGTTTTAAAATTAATTCTTTGAGCTTGAACAATTCAAAAGCATCTTCGAATTAAAACAGGGTAATTTGGCCCAAGGGTTATTGCCCATCCTTGTCTCTTCTAATTACTTTTGTGTATTTTGAACAAACAAAAACAAAGCAGAAAATGGCTGAGCTAATGAACTTTGGGGGCAGCTGTTCTGCAGCAGTCCCCCTGTCCAAGATGAGAAAACAGCTTTGACTTCCAAACATATCCCACCTGATCTTTCTCAGCAGGGCCGCAGGATGGCAACTAGCATTCTGGGCATAGGGCAATCATGAGCAAAGTGGTAGAGTCTTCCATTCCATGAGCCAAGGCTACCCAACCTACTGGAGACTGCCAAAGCATAAAGGAGCAAACCAGCAGAAGTGGTGGCCCAGGAGCATCCTGAGATAACATGAGACATAACTTCCAAGTTCATGCTTTTGTGGTAGGTGACACCCATCTTCTCTTCCAGTTATTCCCATTGTCCAATTTTAAACTGTAGCAATGGGGAACATCAACCAGCTGACGTTCCTGATTCCTGCTTCTTGCCAATGTCATGTCCAGTATGTAGAGCAACATTTGTACATAGACATAGTTTTCTGTGTAGATACCATGTGGTACAGTGGGATAAGTATTCGATTTGGATTCGAAGGACCAAGGTTCAATTCTACCTTTCTGCTATCATCATATGATCTTGGATAGGGCACCTAACTTCTTTAGGCTTCAGTTTCCTCATCTGTAAAATGAGAGTCTAAGGTCCTTTCTAGCTCTAAATGTCTCATCCAAGGATGGATCACTTGAGCCTTCCAAAAGACAAAAATGTTTGACGTAAACACAATAGGTACAATGGACAAAGAAAACCCATTAGGGGGCATTTGCAAGACATTGAAGCTTAGAAGACTTGGACTTGATGTGGAATCAAAGGCCTGGGGCTGATGCTGGATTCTTAAAGAATATGCTCAATCCCTGGTAGATGAACCAAACTGGAAAAAAAAATTTGAATTCAGTCCAGCGATGGATTGTAGTCTGTCTACTCAGTACATGGAGGTGTGTGTGTGTGTGTGTGTGTGTGTGTGTGTGTGTGTGTGTGTGTGTGTGAAATGCTGAGTTGTGATATCATAGCGTCATAGATTTATAGCTGCAAGGGAATTCAGAGGTCATCTGGTCCAACAGCTTCCTTTTACAGATGAGGAAACTAAGTTTCTAAGGTCCCACAAGTTTCAAGTGTCAGAATCAGGTCCTAAACCCAGGCTCTCTGACTACAGAGCCCTTTCCATAGGGCCATTTTGCTTCCTACCTGGTCATGCTGCGGCTTCATTAAAACCTTCCAATGGATCCTTATTTTCTATCGATTAAATGTGAACTCCTTGGGTTGTTTGAAATCCTTTTCTTGAAAGGGACAATGCAGATGTTGCCTGCTCCATCAAGCCTTCTTTTGACATTTCCCTTCCTCTTCCATTGGATAAAAGACTTTTTTCCTTCTTTAGATACTCATCCATCTTGCTTGGACTTTTCTTTTGCACTTAATCTCATTCACCCCTGTTTAATGGTATTTTTTGGGGGTTCTCCCTCCCCATTCATTTGTAAATTCCTTGAAACAAGATATATGGCAAATGAATGAATGAATAAAGCATGGATTAAGCACTTACTATTTGCTAAGCACTGGGAATACAAATAGAAAAGTAACACAGCCCTTGCTCTCAGGGAGCTCCCATTCTGATAGGAAAGATGATACATATAGAGATTTTAGCTGCAAATCAGATTTAAAAATCCCATGATCCTTAGGGTGAAGCAGCAAAGCAGATACTAATGCCACTTCTTTAATGTCATCATTTAATCATATATACATCTTTATACCCCACGATATGAGCACACTAAGTGTTTAACAGAATGTTTGTTGAGTGAATGAGTGGCGTTCTGTATTTTAGCCCACTCATTGTGACTTGACAGTGTTCTTTCATACGGCTCTCGTTCATGAACTTTACCCCACGCTAAGCTGCTCATCCTCCCTCCCTTCCTATCTCTGCCTTTGCGCTCCTGCTTCCCCATACCTGAAATGCTCTCCTTCTCTCTGTATTAACATTTTCTGCCCATGCTCCAAAACCCAACTTCAATGTCATGTCCTCCATGAAGCCTCCATGATTCTGACTCCATGGTTCCCTTTGTTTAGTTATTGTCAGATGGGTCCAATTCTTCAAGACACCTTTTAGGGTTTTCTTGGCAAAGATCTTGAAGTGGTTTGCCATTTCCTTCTCCAGTTCATTTTACAGATGAGGAAATTGAGGCCAACAGGGTTAAGTGACTTGTCCAGGGCCAACAGCTAGAAAGTATCTGAGGTGGGATGTGAACTCAGTTCTTCCTGACTTCAGGCCAGGAACTCCATCCACTGCACCACCTAGTTCACTAGTCAATGATTTCTACCCCTCCTGTTCCCGTATTTCTCCTATACTTTGCATTCTATCTAATGACCTTTTTAAAAAATGAGGGATGGGGGTAACCTAGGTCCTGTGATTTTGCCATTGTAGGGAATTCTTGGTGAGAAAACTTCCTCTATCAATACAAATCTACAAATGTTCTGCAATTTAGAGTCTTAAAAAATTGATTTGGGAAACTGAGAGGTTAATTATTGACTCTTTTCTCTCAAAGATGCAGTTGAGAGCATTGCATCTTTGAGGACACTATCTATTATGAGCTACACTTTTATTTTTCAGTTCAGTGATGGTCTGGGAGGAGCAATGCTCCTTGATCCCCTTTAACGCTGCTGGATCTTCCTTTTCCTGCTATTACTTAGCAACTTCTCCTTTAAGGTCTTTGCCATCTGAATTATCGCCCAGTCCAGATCCTAGAGGTCATTATGGATCCCTAGGTCATTCTCCCTCCTTTCTCAAGTCCCTATCTCTATTTTAATTCCTTCTCTCATTCTAGGGTATTTCAACATACAGAATGATGCTTCCTCAAACACCTTAACATTCTTGTTCTTGTATGTACTTAGCTCCCATGAGCTGCTCCTTAAGTGTATCTCAGCTGTACACTAGCATGCCCTCAATCCTGCTAGCACACACAAAAGTTCTACTTCTGTGTTTGAAAGAATGAAATTAATTTGCTTGACTATAACCTTTTATCATTTTCTTTCCCTCTACCTTATGACCTTTAACCCTTTTCTTGATCAATAGTGAGTCAATGGGCATTTCCTAAGAACTTATAGGTATCAGGCACTGTGCAAAAACACAGCCTTCCAATTGGAGAGACAATATGCAAAAAAAATTATGCAAATGAGACCTGGACATGTAAATGAAAAGTGATCTCAGAGGGAACTTTCTAAGGTTACCTTCCATCTATTCTACATATATCTAGCTATGTCTGTCTTTGCATATCTTTATCTCTGTCTCTTCATGCTATTTCCCTCTTTAGAATATAAGCCTTTGGAGGATAGGACCTGTCTTTGCTTTTTCTTTGTATCTCAGTATTTGGTAGAGTCTCTGACACCTAGTGTGTTAAAATGCTTGTTGATGGATTGATTTCAGGGATTCATTATTATATTAGTGGTGATACTATCTCTACATTAATGACAGTCTAGTAGATGGTCATCATGAACTGCCAAGGCAGAAAAACATTCATCACCCGGAATTAGAGTGGTTAGTTAGCTACCAAAATCATGTTTCTATCCCATTCTAATCTCCCATCAGAATTCCAGTCTCAAGTCACCTCAAGTCACTGTTGAGACCTCAAACAACCTGCTCTAGAATGAACTCATGTATTCTCCTGCTAGATCTGCCAACCTTCCAATTTCCTCCTTTCTGTTTAGGGCACTTTTATCTTCTGCATCACTAGAATTCATAACCTTAGTGTCTTCTCTAACTTTTTATCCTCCCTCATCCCCACCATGTCCAGTGTATTCACTCTCCACTACATCTCTCACCCCCTTCCCTCCATTCACATGCCTTCCACCTTAGCTCAGACCCTCGGCATTTCTTATGTGGACTCGATTGCAATAAACTTTCATTGGTCTCCTTTCTTTCCTCATCTCTTTCCTTCCTCCATCTGGCTGCTCAAATAATTTTGCAACCAAGCAGTACTGCTCAGTATTCCCTGAACTTAATAAGGTGGAGAAAGGAAAGAAGCGTGCTGTGCATACAGCCAATCAATCAATCAGCCAATAAACACATATTGAACACCAATATTTGCCGGGCACTTTGCCAAGTTCTAGGGATGTCCCTGCCCTCAAAAAATGTAGGATGGAGACCATGTACATAGATAAGTATATACGAAGTGTTCATATCTCCACTGAACAGGAAATAGCAAAGACCCAGGCTAAAGAAAGGAAATATGAACTTGAGTCAGAAATTTATGTTTGAGTTCCTGCTCCAACGCTTAGCTGTGGGACTACAGATCAGCCACTTTCTTTCTTTGTGTTTTACTATCCTAATTTGCCACATGAATGGGCAGCTAGGAGGTGCAGTGGATAGGGTGCTGGACCTGGAATCATGAGGACCTAAGTTCAAATCTGCCCTCAGGTAATTACTAGCTTATGACCTTGGACAAGTCTCAAGGTCTATTTGCCTATATGCCTCAGTTTCCTCATCTGTAAAATGAGCTTAAGAAGGAAATTGCAAACTGTATTTCTGCCGAGAAAATTCTAGATGGAGTCATGAAGTCAGGTATGACTGAAATCTCAAATGAAGACATAATGATACTCAGACAATCTGCCTCCCAGGGCTGTTGTGAGGAATACACTTTGTAAAATAGATGAATGTGAACTGGTGCTATGAGCATTTATTCTGATAAAACCTGTATTTGAAGGCTATTCATCAGCAAATTTCCTGGAAGCTACTGTTTCATAAAAGAACTGTCCAAAAAGACATATTTGGTTAAAAGGTCTATGAATGCCTTCTGTTTATTAAGCAGATAATTTCTATCTTCTGGTCTTGGTTTCTTTCATTTTGATCTTGTTTATGAGAATTTAAGGTGCTTGGCTGTCCAGAATACCCTTCTGGATTTTGTTATTTTCGGATGAGTTATGAAATGATAATGCTTCCAAATAGTTTCACTTTTTGGTATTGTTAGGTGAATCTGGGCTTCTCATAGGTGATAAACCTGAAGACTGACCGTTTCCAGTTGTTCTGGGCAAGTGCTCCATTACCATGTGATAGAAACAGAAACACTTTCAGAAATAAGTCAACTCTGTCAAACTCCCTTAGACATACATTAATAAGAGTTTGCTTTGTGGAACTTAAAAATGTTCTGAGGAGTTAACATTATAGAATTATAGAAAGGACCTTAGTGATCATCTGGTCCTTTCATTTTACAGATGTGGAAACTGAAATGAAGAGGAGCAAAAGTATGTATTCAAAATCACACTATTAATTAGTGGTAGGAACCAGGATTAAAACTCAGGTCTCTTAACTCCTGGTCTGGTCATAAATATGACGTTTTTTGAAACAGAAACTGTATTTTGGAATTTGATGCTTTTTTCTTCTCCTTCTTCACCCCTTCTTCCTCTTCCTCCTCCATCACTATCATCATTATCCTCCTCCTCCTTCTCCTCCTCCTCTTCCTCCTCTCCTCCTGTTCCACCATGGAGTCATTCTCAACTCTCCTTTCTCACTCTATCCCTAATCTGCTGCCAAGTTTGTTGTTTCTACCTTTTCCACCTCTCTCAGATCTTTCCCCTTCTCTCTACTCACATGTTATCATCCCTAATTCAGGCCCGGGACTATGAACAATGGCCTCCTACTGGATCTGCCTTCCTCAAGCCTCTCTCCTCTCTAATCCATCCTCCACATGACTGCTAAAAATCATCTTGCTGAACCAACCACACATCCAACCGCATCATTCCTGTTCCAGTTTTTTCCTGTCACCTCTAGGATCAAATACAGACTCCTTTGTTTGACATTTAAAGTCCTTCAAAACCCAACTCCAACCCTAAGTTGTTGTTCAGTACTATTGTTGTTCAGTAATAGTTCCTAAGTTATTGCTCAGTACTATTTCCCTTCATTCATTCTTCAGTCTACCCAAATAGGATGTCTTGTTGTTTCTTACATACAACATTCAATCTTCCGTCTCCTGTGTAGAAGTGTGACTCTCTCATGCCTGGAGATCCCTCCTACTCAACTTTGTCTCTTAAAAGCCCTAGTTTCCTTTAAAGCTCAGCTCAAATGCCACCTTCTACGTGAAGTCTTTCCTGATGCCTCCCATCTCCAGTTGCTGGTGCCTCCCACTGTGAAAATCACTTTCCATAATTATATATGTACATATGTATGTATTTTGTATACACAAATATATATACATATATATTGTCTTGCCTGATAAGATGTAGAGTGCCGTAAGGGTAGGCACTATGCAGTTACTGTCTTTGTATCCTCAGTGTTTCCTATTGTCCCTGGCACATAGTGGATACTTAATAAATGCCTTTTGGTTGATTGATTGATATTGGAGCATAAGAAAATTCTATTGCATTCATATATTTGTCCAGACATTCCTTAGTCAGTGGGCACCCACCTTGTTAGGGTGGTAAGGTGGTGCAGTGAATAGGGCACCAGACCTGGAGTGAGGAAGACCTGAGTTCAAATCTGGCCTCAGACACTTACTGGCTGTATGATTCTGGGCAAGTCACTTAACTCTGTTTGCCTCAGTTTCCTCATCTGTAATATGAGCTCAAGAAGGAAATGGCAAACCACTCCAAGATCTTTGCCAAGAAAACCCCAAATGGGGTCATGAAGAATTAGACATGACCAAACAATTCCCACTTTCTTTCCACTTCTATGTTGCAACAAAAGTGCTTGCTACAAACGTTCTGGCTACATGTGGAGCTGTTCTGTGTCTTTGAGCTCCCTGGGGTATAAATTCTAACTTTTTAAGAAAAAACGAAACCTGACATTTATGTTTCAGTTGCTCCCACATCCTTTTGTTGGGACATTCCAGTTTTCACCAAAACCCCCGCCCCCTAAGCCTCAGCTACTACTCTTCTATGTGTTTATAAAAAAAAGGCAACGTACTTTTCTTCCCATGACCTTTCTCAATCTGTCTTTCCTCTCCCCTTCCCCCCTTTCCTTTTTTCTCTCCCTCTCTTCTCTCTGTTTCTCCCCCTTCTCTTCTTTCTTGTTTGTTACTGGTGTGCATTTCTCTATTCTGTGTATGTTGATATGTTCTGCATAGGTGGACAGTCTGCCCATTTTCTCTTCTAGACTCAGCATTTTTCCCAACCCAGGTTGGCCTTTCTATTCTGGCAATGTTAATGTTATAGGCAGAGTTAATTAAGAATTCCTCGCTGAAATCTGAGACTCTTGCTTGTCTTTCATTGCATGCTGATCAACACTCCACCATGGCAATCCCCATACAAACATTAGGTGCTCCAAAGATCTCCCCTCCTTTCCCTCCAGTGAGTGACTGATAGCAGCTTTGTCAATGAATTTCCTGTGGACTCAAAACAGCTGATTCCCACTCCTGTGCAGACTTCAGATTTGGTACAGTGGAAGGCAGTCCATTCTCCTTTCGGATATCTCTCATTGTTAGGAAACTTTCTTGATCTAAATCTTCCCTTTTGCAACCTCTACCCTCCGAGATCAATCAGAGTAAATCCAGTCTTCCACATGAAATCCTGTCAAATATTTAAAGACAATCTAAGTCTTCTCTCTCCTAGATTAGCCACCCTCACTTCCTATAAATGATTTGAGTTTGGTGTGACCTCGAGACTCTTCACTGTCCTGGTCACTTTCCTCTCTGTTTTCTCCAGCTTATGCAGATCTTTCCTAAAATGTGGCTTTTATTTTGATTCATATGAGTTTATCTCTTTGTCATATGTGTCTTTTGCTTCCAAGTCCTATCAAAGTTCAGAATTCTCCTGAAGTTTCTCTGATGTCCTATATGTACACAAATATTTATTGTAATATATTTTTTATTTTGTAGTAGGAAAGAACTGGATGAAAAGTGTCTGTTGACTGGGTCATGATTGAATAAATTGTGATCTATGGATGCAATAAAACTTTATTGTGGCATAAGCAATTATGAATATGGAGAATTCAGAAAAACTCGGGAAAACTTACATGAACAGATACAGGGATACTTAGCCAGAACTAGGAGAAAAATATACATGGTAATACAAAGGCAAACAACAATGAAAGCCTTCAGAACTCCAATAAATGGCTTCAGAGGTATTGAAATATACCTCCTGCTTCTCAGTAGAGATATGGTAGACCATAGTGGTAGGATGAGACATAACATTTTTAGTTGTCATTAATGTGTTGGGCTTTTTTGCTTGGTTGTACATATTTGTTACAAGGGAGTATTCTACTGAGGGTGGGGAGAAGGGGAGTCCTTGAGAAGTGACAGGGATGTTAAAAAAGATAGGGCTAGGGACTAGACCTTTGATTTCATTGGTATTGGGAACTCCCACAGGAGGAAATGACGCAGATCAGCCCCTGCACTGCAACTAAGTCTTATAGAGTTGCCTGGAGCCCTGAGAGGTTAGGGAATTTTTCCAGAGTCACACAGCCAGTATTTGTCAAAGGGAGGACTTGAACCCTGGCCTTCCTGACTTCAAAGCCATCTCTACACATTCTGCTATGGCTACCTCTAATTTTCTTTTAAATGCAAATAAAATATTTTAAAAAGAAACAGCTCTAGTGATTCCTACCAATTCCAGTCTCACTTGCCCTAAATGGATTTCAAGTCACTTCCTCTTGATAACAGATACTTAGCAGAGTGGACAAGTGATTAAATATTTCCAGTAGAAACAAGGCTTGCTATCCTCATTGGTGCTAGATGGGATTTAGGGGTTTGAGCCTGGTGTCAGAGTACCCTTTTCTCTCGCAAGATACATTGCTTTTTTTTCAGCCCTTATCTTGACAAATTCAGACACATCTTTTTATTTATGCTTTGGCTCCATTTCTGCCAGACTGTGCTGGTGTCTTAGTATCTGGCCTTTGGTGGGGAGATTGGAAGGTCACCAGTATAGCTCATCATTATGACCCAAATCTCTCAAGTACACTCATCCTGGCTCAGATGGTGTTCTTCCCATCGGCATGGGAGGTGCATTTAAAGAAGAAAAGGGAGAATGCAAGTAGGTATGAACCAGGGGTGGGGAAACTGTGGCCTTGAGCACACATGTGACTCTCTAGTTCCTCAAGTGCAGTCCTTTGACCGAATCCAAACTTCCCAGAACAAACCTGTTTAATAAAAGGATTTATAAAGGAGAGAAAATTGATTTTTGATAATTGAAAAACATGATTTAATTAAAAAGAAACTACCTTGTTTAGGCATTTTATTTCTTTACTTCTATATTACCCCATTCCTTGAGAATGTAAGCTCCTCCAAGGCAGTCACTGCTTCCTTTGTTTTCTTTCTTTATCTGGCACATAGTAATTGTCTAATAAACATTGTTAAGCTGAAGTTAGAAGCTATTTGATTTTCTTCAAAATTTGACTTACAGGACCAAAGCACTTTGACTTAGGTTCACAGGATATATAGATTTAGACCTAGAAGGACCTTAGAAGTTCTCTCATTTAGGGATTCTTAACCTAGTGTCCATAAATTTTTAAAAATTGATAGCTGTATTCCAACATAACTGAAAATATGATTGGCTTCCTTTGGAATTCTATGCATTTTATTCTATATATTGAAAAGCATTATTCTGAAAAAAGGTCTGTAGACTTTGCTGGAATACCCGAAGGATCATGTCCGAGATTCTATGACACATGATCATGTGATTAGTAAGTGGCAGGACTGGATTTAAAATTCCTAGTTGCTTCCCTCCAAATCCAGGATTCTCTCCATTTTACTATATTTCAGGAAAAATCTGAAGCTTTGAAATGGGTTTCCCTGTGGTTAGAAAGAATTAAGCAGATGAGCCCCACTGACCACTCTGAGTATCCTCTAGGACCTGAATGAGATGTTAGTAAATACCTAACAGTCTTTTCAGCATCTTCTAAATAATATCTGGCAGCTCTGCGGATGAGCTTGGGGCTCTCTGAGAGCCAGGATTAAAATCTGAGCCTCCCTACTCAAGCTGGAAATTTGTTAAGCAGCAGTGAGCAACTCTGACAGAGGCAAAGAATGGTTCACTGGGTTTTGTAGCTGACAGGGTTTGATGAAGCTGGCAGCTCTAAGGTCAGCAGCAGGGGGCCTGTGGTCTATCAGCTGTTGACATCCAGTAGGTGTCCCGGCAGTTGACTGGGGTGATCCATCAAGGGTCCTGGAACTGAGGGAAAAGGTTATTAAAGCTGGAATGAGCACTTAGATACAACAGGGATTGTTGCTGGCCAGGCATGCCACAAGGCAGTGCTCAGGGTTCTGGCATTTGTCTAGGTGGTCACTTTCACACACTTGACTAGCAGCACCATGAGAGTTTGGTCTTTGAGCAGGAGGCAGAAAATCCCATTCTTCCATTGAGAGTCTGCAAGGCGGAGCTATAACAATCATAAGAGCTTATGATTCTCCCTGGTTTGCAAAGTGATTTCCTCCTGATAAGCCAGTGAGAGAGGGAGTCTAAGTATTATCTCCAAAGATAATGGATTTTAAACCCAAAGGTCTAGATTTGGGGTCACAGATTAAAACAAAAATTCAATTCAATTTAAAAAACACATCTATTAAGCACCCACTGCTTACAAAGCTCAGCAGGAGGTGATGAATATACAAAGAGAAAAAAGAAATAGTTCCTACCCTAAAAAAACTTATGTTCTTGTGGGATGGGAGTGAGATGGAGGGTGGAATACAACCCTAATCCATCAACACTGTGGATTAACCTTTACTTGGTGTTAGGCTCAGTAAAAAGCTTTAGAAATACAAAGAAAAAAGAAAAAACAGTGCCTGTCTTCAAGGATCTTACATTTTGATGAGGGAGACAGCATACGCATACATCATACATCTAAATAAATCCAGAGTAGATGGAAAATAGCATTATACTATACAGAGATAAATAAAGTTATACAAAGCAATTTCAAGGGAAAGAGAGCATTAACAACTCGGGGAGGGGAGAATTAGAGAAGGACTTATACAAGAGGGGATAGCTGAGCTGTGTTGTAAAGGGAATGGGCACTTGGGGCATGCACTTATGTGCAAAGTCATTGAGAGGCAGGAGATGGAAAGTACGGGTATATAGGATTGCCACTGGCAGTCCATTGGCCTGCTCTTACACTCAAGAGTGAGAGGAACTCATCAATGGGCTATGCCATATCCAGGAGTTAACTTGGTGATGGTGGAGGAAGGTTGCGTAGCAATGGTCTTAAGTTTGATTCCACTTTCCCCAGGGATTGAGGTGGGTAGAGGAGAGTGAAAGCTTGGTTTGACATGCTATGGTAGTCTGTGTTATGTATACGCCTTCTCAGTAGATATCCTTTTATAAAAGCTAATTGATGTTCATTGGTTAAATGACATTGAGGAGACAGTCACTGCTGATTGATATTGGGCTAACACACTAAGTAGGGTGAATCACAGTATGAAAACCCTTATGACCAATACCTCAGGGTTCCAACTGGCACCCTGAAGGGAGATATGACTGTCTGAGATTTGTGGACCTCTTTAGCCAGTGCTAGAGGTTGGGAGGTTGGGAGGGGGAGTGAACCCATAGTCAGTGCTAGCAGGGAATAGCTAGCAGGCCAGTTTTACTGGAATATAGTGAGGCTTGAGGAATAATAGGAAATGAGGCAGGAACTATATGGCAGAAGGCTTTAAAGCTTAAAATTCCAAGGCTGAGGATTTTGTATTTTAGCATAGAGGCAATGGGGAACCATCAGAAAGTTGCTGTCCCAGACCCCTCTCTAGGGTTTAATGCTCTATTTGGCTTAATAAATAATGATTCCTCATCTGAGGAAGCCCATGTAATTGTTGGGTCTCACCTACTTTTAAAAATTTTCTGTCATCAGGAGTTTCTGCCAGCAGCTAGCTGTGGACAAATCTCTTTACCCTCTTGAGTCTCAGTTTACTTCTCTGTAAAATAAAGATAATCCTATTGTGTGTGTGTTGGGGGGGGGTCTTGTCTTCTGCACAGCTACTTATTTCTCCCCTTTTCCCCATCAAGAACAAGTACCATCTGTATCTGGAAGTCCCAAGACTAAGCAATCCCTACCTAGGGAATTAATTCATTCAGCTTTGGCATTTCATCTAGCTTTGGATGAACTTTATATGTGTAAAAACTCATTTGGTAATAATAAGAGTAACAAGTAACATTCATATATCCCTGTGCCAAGCACTGTGCTAAGCACTTTACAGTTTTCATATCATTTGCTCCTCACAAAACCCTGGGAAGTAGGTGTGGTGATTATCCTAATTTTACAGATGAGGAACCTGAGGCAAACAGAGGTTAAAAGGGTCTAACCCACTGTATAAAGCCTGCTTCATACTATGCTTCATCCTCTGTCCAATGTGGATGCCCCCTTCCTCCTCGACTCTGCCCCCTTCCCCTTTCCTACCTTTTGCTCTTGTCCTGGGAACAGGAATCAAACCAGTGCTATAACTTGTCTCGTCAGAGGCATGACAATCTGTTTACCCTGTGGCACCACTCACCTTCTCTAAGATTTCCTGGTTAAGAACAAACAAACCAAGAACTTTCCCTTCCCTGGACTCCATTCTCCAAAATTTGTTGTATCCTCCTTTCAGAATATAAACTCCTTGAGGACTTGGGCCATTGCCTTTTATATCTTTTTATCCTTAATGCTTGTTACAATGACTGGTACAAAAAAGTTCTTCCTTCTTTCCTCCCTTCCTCCCTTCCTTCCTTCCTTCCTTCCTTCCTTCCTTCCTTCCTTCCTTCCTCCCTCCCTCCCTCCCTCCCTCCCTTCCTTCCTTCCTTCCTTCCTTCCTTCCTTCCTTCCTTCCTTCCTTCCTTCCTTCCTTCATTCCTTCCTTCCTTCCTTTCCTCCTTCCCTTCTTCCCCTATCTCACAAGGTTGTGGGAATAAAACCTAACACATCCATAAACTGTAAAACACAAGATCAGTGTGAGCCGTGATTATCAGAGGAAGGTGAAGGTAGTCGGGCAGTAATGGAGCACATTAGGGAGCATGATTTTATTGGGAAATATTCTCTCTCCTCTTCTTCCTCCCACTTGTCTCTTTTTCCTCCCCTTCCCTTTCTGAAAACATCAGAGTTTATATTACTTGGAGAGGAGAAGGAAGTTAGCACCAGGCAATTTCCAACTGTCTCTCCAGGTCTGATTAGAAAAAACAAAAGCCTTCTCAGTCACACTAAACAGCTCCAGTCCAGATTGGAGCTGAATTATTGCCAAAAGGGTTTAATTGGTACTATGTGACTTTTGACCTTTTGTACAGACTGATTTATGGCATAAACTTACCATCTACTTCTGAAAAAACCTGAGTTGGGTGCACGGGACAGGGGCTAAGCTGTTATTTGAGAAAGATATTAGCATCCATTAACCTCCATCCCACATCCCTGGGTACTTGGAAGAAACTTCCAAAATCTTACCAATGACCAAGTCCTCTCTCCTTGCTACAATTTAGTGAAGTACTGATCAGTGGGAATAATAAACCCCCTAAAATGGTAGCAGGTATTAGAATTTGAACTGTGTAAAAAAGAGTAATTGTTGCAACCTAAAGAAAATTTGAAGTCCAATCAGACATTATTAGAATAATGCAGCCACTTCAGGTGAACTCATTGTTCCTGGTAACTGTAGCCTAGCTATACTATGGGCTCATGGTTTTCATGTTTGGAAAGCTAGTCTATTCTGCAAGATTGTATGGGTCAAAAAGGGTCGTAAGCAAAAGCTTGCACAAAATTGCTGCTACTTTGCAACACTTTCTCCACACCTGAGGCCCTTTAGAATAATAGAAGAGTTTTGCACAATTGTCTTGCTCTCCAGAATAATCAGGGTTTCTTAAACTTTTTCCACTCTCGGACCCTTTCCTTTTTTTTGCATGGCCTGAGGGCATGTGCAGTGCAAAGTGGGCATGTTTTGTGTTCAGAACCAAAGTTGTATTGAGTTGCATGATGGAGCATGGGCAAGCACTGCCAGAAAGACCTTGGATTCATTACATGTTTGTTTTTTAATTATTTTTGGATTTTGTGAATCCAAAAACCTTTTATGTTGCCAATTTTTCACGACCCCATATGGGGTTTTGACCCATAGTTTAAGAAGTGCTGGTCCAGATCTCCTTATTTCCAGATGGATGGAACTCATTGTCAATTCCTAGTTCTTAAGAATAAAAAGATTTAGGAATTAGTGAAACAAGCACTCATCCAATAAACATTAAGCATCAATTGGACATGACGTATTGTGCTAAGACCTTGAGTGGAACACAAAGTTTAGGGAAGACATAATCTCTAACTTCATGGAGCTTATATTTTAGTAGGGGGATGAGAAACAAATACAAATAATGATATGTAATCTTGTGTAACTGTATCACAGAGGTACACAGGCATATATGGGGTTCAAGGAGGGAGGGCAATACTTGGTTGGTTGGTTGTTGTCCTTCGTCTTCAAAGAGGATCAAAATGACATCACCATTGTACGACTGCAGCTGATCAGACCAACATGAGCTTGGAATGCTCTACCACAGGTTGGGCACAGATAGACCATGTGAATATTTGGGGTGGATACCCCAAATTTGGTCATCTTGCATTTACTTTGTGCTGTCTCAATTCTGCTTTGCTCAAAGAGCACAGCACCCTTTCTGATGTGGGCACACCATGCTGAGTGGTCCTGTGCCAATGTCTCCCATGTTGCACAGTCAAATCCAAAGTTCTTGAGAGAGACCCTGAGAGTGTCTTTGTATCGCTTTCTCTGACCACCATGTGATCACCTGACCCATGAGAGTTCTCCATAAAACAGTCTTTTTGGTAAGTGTACATTTTGCATTCAAACAACGTGACCAGCCCATTGGAGTTGCGCTCTCTGAAGCATAGCTTGAATACTTGGCAGTTCAGCTTGAGCAAAGACTTCAGTGTCTGGTACCTTATCCTGCCAAGTGATCCTCAGAATCTTCCTAAGACAGTTCAAATGGAAGTGATTCAGTTTCCTGGCATGGCGCTGGTAGACTGCCCATGTTTCACAAGCATATAGCAATGAAGTCAGCATAATGGCTCTGTAGACCTTCAGTCTGGTAGTCAGTCTAATACTTCTCTCCCAAACTTTTCTTTGGAGCCTCCCAAACATTGAGCTAACTCTGATAATATGTGCATCAACCTCATTGTCAACGTATATATCCCTGGAAAGTACACTACTAAGGTAAATGATCTTATCCACAGCATTCTAAACTTCTCCATTTGTTGTAACCTATGGTTTCATGTATGGATGGTGTAGTGGTGGCTGATGGAGCACCTGTGTTTTCTTGGTGTTAATTATTAGGCCAAAATTAGCACAGGCAGCAGAGAATTGCTCCATACTTTGTTGCCTCTTAGCTTCAGAGGCTGCACTGAGTGCACAATCACCTGCAAACAGAAAATCATGCACCAACACTCCCTCCACTTTGGTCTTGGCTTGTAGCCTTTTCAAATTGAAGAACTTATCATCAATATGGTAGTAGACCTTGATGCTGTGTTCATCCTCATTGAAAGTATTTGTCAGCATGGCTGAAAACATCATGCTAAAAAGCATGGGAGCAAGCACACAGCCCTATTTTACTCCACTGGTGACTGGGAAGGCATGAGAGCATTGTCCATTATCCAGAACCTGTGCAAGCATGCCATCATGAAATTGACGTACAATATTGATGAACTTCTCTGGGCAACCAAATTTTGACATAATTTTCCATAAGCCCTCATGACTAACAATGTCAAAGGCCTTAGTAAGATCCACAAACATTGTGTGCAGACCTCTGTTCTGCTCCTGGCATTTCTCCTGGAGTTGTCGGGCAGCAAACACCATATCGACTGTTCCTCGGCCCTTTCTGAAGCCACACTGGTTTTCAGGTATATGATCATCTTCCAGGTGAAGGATCAGCCTATTAAGGAAAACTCTAGCAAGAATCTTGTCAGTAATGACTAAGAGAGGGATCCCCCTGTGATTGTTGCAGTACAATCTATTCCCTTTACCTTTATAGAGATGGACAGTGGAGGCATCCTTGAACTCCTGGGGGATAACCTCCTCTTGCCATATAACCTGAAAAATTTCAGTCAACTTTTGTATGAGCAATGGTCCCCCTACCTTGTAAATCTCAGCTGGAGTAGAGTCAGCACCAGGTGCTTTGCCACATGAAAGGAGCCTAATGGCCCTCAAACCTCTTCTTCAGTTGGAAGTTCAGCTAAGGAGGGATTGACTTCCACCTGAGGTAAATGGTCAATGGCCTCAGCATCGATTTATGATGGTCTGTTGAGAACACTATGGAAGTGTTTAGCCCATCTCTCAAGGATCATGTCTTTATCACTAATCAGTGTGACTCCATCAGCACTGAGTAGTTGTGATGCACCATAGGTTTTTGGTCCATAAACAGCTTTCAAGGAATCATAAAAGCACTTTGGATTGTTACTATCAGCATAAAACTGAATTTCATCTGCCTTCTTACTGAGCCAGGAATCCTGCATCTCTCTAAGCTTTGCTTGTACTTTGCTTTTGATGGAATTAAATGCTGCCTTCTTAGAGGTGTAGAGTGTGTTCAAGGAGGACCAGTACCTTTGGGTATTACTTAGTAGGGGGATGAAAGAAGGTTTCATGGAGAAGGTGGTAAATTCAACTTCCTGGATATCACTGAGACTCTGTGGAATGAGACTCATGACTGGAATATGACTTTTTAAAGAGTATACCTTATTTAAAATGAATAGTAAATGGATAGAATAGATGAAGAGGGAGTTGGGGAGCAATACATAAGATGTGTTTATGTGGAAATCCAGGAATCAGAAAAGGGAAACATAGTAGAATGCATTTGGTTAAGGACCAATAAAGAGAAAAGAGAAGAAATATTATTGTAGAAATGTGCTACAGACCACCTGGACAGAAAGAGGAAATAGACAAAGGTTCAAGAAATCCATCACAAACCTGGCAGAGACATGGTGAGATCGTGATGGGGAGGGGAAGGGGATCTAATTATCCAGCCATCTGCTGGGGCTCGCCCTTTTCCAAAAGAAGAGCAGGTGATAAATTCTTGGCTTATCTAAATGATGAATTTCAATCTTCAAAATAAAAAAAATAGAGGAAGCAACGAGGTATACTGTAGTTTTGGCACAATCCTGAAAGACAAAGAAGACCTCAAAGATGGGAACTTTGAGGGGGTAAGTGATTACTCTGTCCATGATGAGCCATAATTTTATTCTTATTATAACATTTTGATTTTAGAAAAAAATTTGATAAAGTCTCTTGTGCTGTCCTTGTAAATGGAGAGGGATGAGCTAGACAAAAGCACAGTTTGGCAGATTTGGAAATGGTTGAAGCTTGGCCCTAAAATATAGCCATTAAAAGGTTCCTGTCAACTTTAAGGGTTGTCTCTAGCAGAAAGTATCTTCTCTTGGCCCTGTGTGTTCAACGTTTAAATCATTGACTCGCAAGAAGGTGCAGATTGATCAGTCAGTGAACGGAGAAAAATGCATTAAATATGTCCTGGGAACAGGAAGATTAAAAAAATGAAACAAATCCTGCTGTTAAGGATCTTACATTCTCTTGGGTGAAACAACTTATACTAATGGTAATGTAATAACAATGGCCAACATTAATATAATGGTTTGCAAATTACTTAGCTTGTGTTATCTCATTCATTCCTCACAAGCATCCTAGGAGGTAGGTACTCTCATTACAGATGGGGAAACTGAGACCGACAAAGGTTAAAAAACATGCCCAGGGCCACAGAGCTAGTAATTATCTGAAGATAGGATTTGAACTCAGGACTACTCAACTCCTAATATAGTGCTTTGTCCACTGGGCTCACCTAGATGGCTTTATCTGTACAACACACACACGTACAATATTGCACACACATACATAAATGTACAATATATGTAAACATGTACATATGTACAATATATCAGATATATGTGTTTATATATTCATACACATACATATGTGTATATGTATTTCTATATGACTCTGTATGTATATATAAAATACACAACGTAGATAGATGGATGTGAAAACAAATCCACGGTAATTTGAGGGAAGGAGGAGCCTACAAACTGGAAGAATCAGGGAAAGCTTTGTGTGGAAGAGGGCATGTGACCTGAGCTTTGAAAGGTGCCAGGGGGTCTGAGTGGCAGAGGTCAGTAAAGAGAATAATTCAATTAGAGGTGAAAAGCTAAACAGATAGGCTAATAAAGCTCAAGTAATACCCTTCAATTCTGACTTGTTCTATGACGATAATATTGGCTGACAGTCCCCTAGTGGCCAGAGGAAGGACTGCTCCTCCCTGGACACCTGCTTTCCTAGAAGAGCTTGGACTAGCTCTGCAATAAGCAAGGAGGAGAGGAGAGGGAAGACAATGGCCAACATGCTAGTTTAGTGGGGAAAGAAGGGAGACCTGCTTAGGAGGCAGCTCTTTCCCCTTCTGAACTGCCAAGAGAGGGCTTTTCAAAAGCAGTGATCATTCTTCCCCCATGAAGTTTTCTTCTGTTTTGCTCCCAGGTTTCTCTGGTTTTTCCCATTTGTCTTTAGAGTAAATATTCTCCAGTTTGGTCACCATATTTCCATTGCTTGGTGGTTCACTTCTGAATTAGCCTGGAGAAGACTGACCTGTAGCTCCTGTGGTGGTTTGGGGGAAGGAACCCAGAGAGGAAGGGGTCAACATATGCTGGAAATTAGGGTAATCAATGCGACAGGAGGAAAGCTCCCTTCTGGAGAGGTGGGAATCCAGTGCAGAAGGAGATATGTAGATTTGGACATATCCAAAGAGGACAAATCCAAAGTATACATATTTATTATAAGAGGCTTTTTATTTTTTAATAGAAGGATGTGGAAGGGAGAGAAAATTAACATTTTGTTCATTGAAGAGAGTGGTAGTCAAATCCATCATAAACCAGAGGCTGGACCAGGGTTTCCATAACTAGGCAATTCAATATGCATTTAATATATATTATACATATTAATATATGTGTGTAATATATAATTTTATATACAATGCTATTATATATTGTATTATTAAATATTACGTTATATATAATATATTATTAAACATACAATGTTATTATATAATATATTATTAAATATGATATATAATACTATTATATAATATATTATTAAATATCATAGGATGCTATTATATATAACATTTTATTACTAAATATTATATATAATTCTATTATATAATCTATAATACTGTTATATGTAATATATTATTAAATATTATATAATGCTATTATATACAATATTATACCATTAAATATTATATATCTCACATTTTCATAACATGTTAAGGTTTGCAAGATGTACCACACATCTTTTCTTATACTCACAATAACCATGGCAGGTAGGTGCTGACATAATCCTGATTTCACAGAAAAGGAGAACTGAGGCAGACAGAGGTTAAATGACTTCCCTAGGGTTGCACAGCTAATAAGAGTGAGAAGGAAGACTTGAACTCTGTCTTCCTGACTCCAAGTCCTGGGCTCTAACTAGTGAGCCACCTACATGCCCTAGGAATTTTTTGAAAACCCTACTATGTTCATAACACTGTGGCAAGTTTAGGGGCTACCAAGACAAACAATGAATTTTTAACAGAAACAAAATAGCCCTAGTCTTTGGGAAGCTTATAAAATTTCACATTTAAGGGACTAAGATGAAAGTGGGAAACCTGGGGCCAGAGCAGAGATCTCAAGCCAAGGAGGATTGTAGGGTGTCAGCTACCAGGAATGTTGGCAGAACTCACCCTCCCTCCCCTCCCCTGTGTCCCTGTCCTGGCCCTGGCCTCACTCCAACATGAGTAACCTTGGCCATATCACATACCATCCGTGGGCCTCGGTTTCTTCACCTATAAAATGAGGATATTGAGTGGAAATAAGAGCATGGCCTCTGAGTGACATTCTTTCAGCTTTTTTCAGGTCAGAAGTCTTCATTTTTGCGTCAGGGAATCCCTCTGGCAGTGTGGGGAAACCTACGGATTCTCTTAGAAGAATGTTTTTAAATACATAAAGTTAAGGACACCAATTATATTGTAGTGCAGTTATCAAACTAAAAAAAAAATTCTTGAGCTCCAGGTTAAGAATCCCTCCTCTAGCCCGTTTGTTCCTATATCTGACCGGTCACAGGCCTACTCCCACCAACACTCCACCCCTCCTGGGTCGGCTGGGCCAAGAAGGATATACATTTGGAAGGAGCAACTGTGATCCTGGCTACTAATATTTCAAAATCCCATAAACGCTCTCAAGGTGTTTGGGATGATGCTACCTCCCTTCTGAGGCCTCTGTGACTTCTGGCCCCATTATTGTTCTCCCCTTCTACATCTCCTTGAATTTTCTTGGAAACCTTGGAAAACTGTCACTATTACTATTGCTACTGCTGCCACTACTACCACCACCACCACCACTACCACCACCACCATTACTACTACCACCACCATTACTACTACCACCACCACCACCACTACCACCACCACCATTACTACAACCACCACCATTACTACTACCACCACCACCACCACTACCACCACCACCATTACTACAACCACCACCATTACTACTACCACCACCACCACCACTACCACCACCACCATTACTACTACCACCACCACTACTGCTGCTGCTGCTGCTTCTGCTAACTAGCAATTACATAGCACTTTAAGGTGTTAAAACACTTTATATACGTTATCTCATTTGGTCCTTACACAGGAAGTAGGTGCAATTATTATACTCATTTTACAGGTAAGAAAACTGAGGCAGACAGAAATTAAGTGGCTTGCCCAGGGTCACGTAAGCTGTCTGAGGGCAGAATTGAGATGCAGGTTAAGATCTCGGCTCTGACGTTTATGATCTGCGTAACTTTGGTCAATTGCCTTTTCTCTTTAGGTCTCAGTTTTCTCCTCTATAAAATCAGGAGGCTGAACCAAATGATCTCTGAGCATCCTTTCCAGCTCTGGATCTCTGAGCCTGGGACATTTCCAGTGGTTTCCCCTGGCCTTAAGCACTCTGTCCCTAAGTCTGGGAGAAAACCCTGGGAGGTGGTTGCAGGGTCAGACTCAGCTCATGTCCATTTAGACTGTGTGGGTCCAAGGGCCCTGAGGTTCTGGGAGCCAGACGTCCAGGAGAGCAGGGAGCTTAAGGGCCCTTTGGAAAGGTGCATGCTGCTTTTTGTTCTGAACACTTAGTGGACACAGAGCTCTATTCTAGACAAACAAGGGTAGTGCCAATGAAGGGAGTAGGGAAGTCTGGGGGAGAAGGGGGATGGGACTGGAAGGTCACTGACCAAGTTGGGGCTTGGATAATTATATTCTTGTGTCCTTGAAGGTATGTGCCCAACGACCTTGAGTTGTTCCAGTTTCACAGTCAACGCCCTCTCCTCAAAAGGGGGGAAGTTCACACCTGTTTTGGTTCTGATTTCAGCCTTTCTGGCTTCAGACTCAACTGGACAACAATATGTCTGTTGACATTTTCAAGGCCATGTTCATAACTCAAGGAAAGGAGGAGTTTTATTTTGGTCTTTCTTTTTTTTCTGAATGAAAATGGGGAGGATCACAGCCCAGGGAATGAATACTGGATTTGGAGACAGAGGAATTGAGTTCAAAAAGGATTTACTATTTACCACCTGTATGGCCCTGGGTCTCAGTTTCCCTATCTTCAGAATAGAGTATATGGACTGAAAGGCCTCTGAGGTTTCTTACAGTTCTGATCCTACGACACTGGATTTAGGTAGAGGCCTTGACTCAACATACCTGGCAACTTAATCCATCTGGGTCCTTAAAGTCTTCCTCCCCGCCCCCAGCCATGCAGCACAAAGGTACCACTGCCCTTGTGAGGTTCTCTTCCATTCTGCCCATCTCCAGAGATGTCCCAACACGACTGGTTCCTCGTGATCTCTTTCTTAAGGGACATAGCCTAGCACAGTGGGGACACCGTGTGCTCGACCAAAGAAACATCGTGGTATACAGCAATTCAGGGGACGGGGTTCAAATCCTACCTCAGTTTCATCCTACCTGTCTACCTTTGGGTAAGTCCCTTAATCTTTTAAGGCTCCAATTTTCCTTAGCTATAAAATAATGGGATTGAGTAGATGGCTTCTAGGGTTCCTTCCAACTTTAAATCAATGCAACTTGGAATTCAGTGGAGATGTGAACCTAAGTTATAATCTCACTGTGGATACTTGTTGCATATTGCTTCACTTTTAGAGCCTCAGTTGCCTCATCTGTAAAATGGAGATAATAATACCCGTAGTATAGAGTGTCTTCCAGCTAGGTAGTGCAGTGGATATAGAGCACTAGACCTGGAGTCAGGAAGACTGGAGTTCAAATCCAGCCTCAGGTACTTACTAACTGTGTGACCCTGGGCAAGTCACTTAACATTGTTTGTTTCAGTTATCTCATCTGTAAAATGAGCTGGAGAAGGAAATGGCAAACCACTCCTATATCTTTGCCAAGAAAATTCCCAAAAAGGTTATGGAGAGTCAGCCATGAGTGAAAACGACTAAACACTAACATACAAGGCATCTTAAAAGTCTTAATGCAGTTTTTAGGGCAAGCTTTTATGAATTAATATTTTGATCATTAAATATTAAAATTTAAGATTTTAAGCAACTAAAGTTTAACCTTTAACAACTTGAACTTGCATTAAAATCTTTGGAATGTCCTATATTTGAGAGGTATAGACTTCGGATTCAAGAAGACCCAGGTTCATAATTTCATAGGTTTAGAGTTGGAGGGGACCTTAGGAACTGTCTAGTCTAGGGGTGGGAAACCTATGGCCTCAAGGTCATATGTGGTCCTCTAGCTCCACAAGTGTTCCCTGAGGAAACTGAGACCCAGAGAGGTTAAGGGACAATGAAGTGGTGCAGTGCATAGACAGAGCATCAGCCGTGCAGTCAGGAAGACCTGAGTTCAAATGTGACCCCAGGGAAAAGTCGCATAGCTTTTGGGTCCCTCAGTTTCTTCAGTTGTAAAGTGGGGATAATAACAGCAGCCGCCTCGTAGGGGCGGTGTGGGGGTCAGATGAGATAATAATTGAAAGCACTTAGCTCATACCTGGCACACAGTAAGCATTTTATAAACTTTGGCTACTTTTATTATTGTTGCTTCAGGTCACACAGAGAGAGTCAAATCTAGAACCCAAGCCCTCCGACTCCAAACCCTGGGCTCCTCTCCATTCGTCTTCCCTTTGTCAAGCCTGGGAGTGGAAAGGTACCTTCTGAGGGCTCACTCCACTCTGCAGAGATGACCTGCTTCCCAGCAGCTTTCTTAAGATGAGGCATGGTGAAGTTGCACTTTTACCACCTCTCTGAGTAATGGGCATGCTGCGGGAGATGGGAGGCAAAGCTTCCTGAGTCCTTGTGTCCTGATGGATCTCAGCGAGAGACTTCCACTCTGCTGACCAAGTACTCCTGCTGCTGTCCGGAACTGCCACCACCCAAATAAACCACCAACAAACCAACCTTTGGGCAGGTGCTAGTCCCAGTCCAGAGAATGGGAAATTCCGTTTTCTTGGCAAGTTCTTGATTTGACCTTGGTAGTGATAACCATTGGCTGCAGATACAAAATATCCCCTAACTTAGTGTGTGTGTGTGTGTGTGTGTGTGTGTCCTTCATTTTAAGATTAGAATGACATATTCTTGCTATGATGGTGATGAGCTCATTCTAGGGCCACATGAAAGCAACCATAAAAAAAGGCCATGGCCCACAGAGCTATTCATGCCTGTCACAAAGTAAGGATTTAATAAATGCTGATTTCCTTCCTTGCTTCATGGGACAGTGGAGAGCCCTGAGATGGGGGGCTGGGGAATCAAAGGATCTGGGTTCATGCATAGGTTTTACCCCTTAGCTTAGGTAAGCCACTGTGTAAGCTAACTGGGTAAGGTGAGTTTACTTAAACTCAGTTAAACTTAGCCTCAGGTTGTTCATCTGTAGAGTTGGACTGGATCCCCTCTGAGGTCCCTTCTAGTCCTCACTGAGTAAAAAAAATGCATTTATTAAGCACTTGTTACATCAGGAGGCAAATATAAGAAGGACAGTCTCGGCCCTCAAAGAGTTTATACCCTACCCTGGGAAACAACACATATAGGGAAAACGGGAACCAGGAAAGAGGGCTTTAGTTTGGAAACTCCATGAAATATGAAAATAATTGTAAACATTGGCACTCATGATTTTGTGGAAAGAAAGCTTGCTTGAGTCAGAGATGGTGGCTCCATGAATTACTACCTGTGTGTTCATAGGCAAGCAATTCCTCCTCTGGGAGACTCAGTTTCCTCCATCTGTAAAACCAGAGAGTTGGATTTGTTGATGTCAAAGGTCCCTTTCAGGTCCAAATCTGTAATCTTGTTCTAGTCTGATGACTGTGGTTGCAGATGCCCCTCTCCCCACCTCTGCCTAAGGAGACCAATTCTAGCTGCCTGAGTCGCTAGGTAGGGATATAAGAAAGAATGCGTTGGTGTGGAGGGAGCACTGAGGAAGATGAGGATCAGAAACCTGACTCCACTGTTTACTAACTGTTTGATTCAGCATCCTCTTCTGTAAATTTGTTTTTTGCTATCTTTTTTTGGTCCAATCTTATAATTTCATTAGGTTTGGGGAACTGTCAGTGAGGAAACTCTGTCCCCCAGGCAACAATCATTGATTAAGCGATTACTATGTACCAAACTCTGGGCTAAATTCTGGAAAAACAAACACGAACAGAAAGAAAGACAATCCCTGTCCTCAGGGAGCGTACTTTCTAACAGAGCAAGGCAACAACTCCAAAAAGGAAGCTGTAAGGAGTGAAAGAGTAAATGTACTCCACCAGTACAATGGATACAATTTCTGATTTGTGATCTGAAAGAGCTACCTAACTGGTTGAGGATTTTGCCATTGGTCATATTGCCAGGATGTGCCAAACCCAGAATTTGAACCCAGGCTTTCCAGACCCAAGGATGGCCCCCTGTCCCCTATGCCTAACACTTGCATGACCTACTTCAAAGGTTTGTTGTAAGGAAAGCATTTATGAACTGAGTGTTATGGACATGGGAGCAATTCTCATATATACTCGGTCTGTCCACCCATCAGTTTGAACAGGTTTCTGAACCTTTCTCTGTGATTTAGTGGAGATAAGTTGTGGCCAGCCCAGGTGCTGTGTCTCATCCCCCTACTAACTGGAAGGGGAACATTTAATCTATTTACCTCATTCAGTTACACTTCTCTGGCAGTCATTGGTACCTGGAGCTGTAAATTACTAACTGGTTCATTTATTTTACAATAAAGAAAATCTCTTGTTTCTCAAGCAGCCAATAGTGGGAGGTTGGAACTGTTTAGATCAGAAAAATCATACAAAAGGCTAATAGTCAGATGTCTTGAAGGCAATGAAAATCCTCATTGGTGTGGATTAGGAGATGGGCTTGGAAACATTTAGTTGGATGTCCACCACTAACTTTGTTGTTTTTAATTTAATTTTGTATTCTGCATTTAATAATGACAAAAGAGTGTTCCATACACATGGTAGGACACAGAAAGGGGATTAAATATGAAACTGACTGCCACTAACTTTGTTGTGTGAGCCTAAGGAAGTAACTTGGCATCTTTGGGTCTCAGTTTCCCCATCTGTAACAAAACAGAGTTGGATTCCATCTCTAAGGCCCCTACCAGCTCTGATGAGCAATGATTCTATGACCTTGGAAACAAATTGAGAGTCCAAACAAATAGCGTAGACACACTTTTTTTTTTCTGGGAGAGAGAAATTAGGGGAAAAACATGTTCCTATCAGTAGGAAGATGGAAAACAAATGCTTTCTCTTAGATGATGAAAGAGGACTGAGATGAGTGGAAAGACTTGGTCCACAGTCCCTTTGGTGTTATAATGGAATTTTAATTGCTGTGTATAAAAGGGCTAAGAGTGACCCTGCACCTCCCCCTTTCCCTCCAGAATCAAGAAAGCTATCCATCTCTTTCCAAGTCTGGGCCATGGGAGGTTTCTTGTGTTGGGTCAACTCCTGGCCAGATAACTAGGGTGTCTTTGTCCCACACGGGAGGGCTGAGGACACTTGTAATGTTAGATTAGCCTAGGAACAGGAGAGTTTAACATCTAATGAGCAAGAGCAATTGAACTGAGAATTGTCTGATGGCAGACTCAGCTCCTCTATCTCCCCCCGCCCCCATTTACTACCTGTGTGACTTTTGGCAAATCCCTTGCCCTCTTTGAGACTTTCTTTCCTTATTTATTAAATAAGGGGAATAGTCTAGGTCAATTCTGACATCCCTTCCAGTTCTAAATCTGTCGCTTATTTGTACGTATTTATTTGCTTATTGTCTCCCCAGTTAGATTATGAGCTCCTTGAGGGAAGGGACTGTCTTTTGATTCTTTTGTAACCCTAAAATTTAGCACAGTGATGGACACATAGTAGATGCTTAATACAGATCTCTAGATAGCTGCTGGAATTCAACAAATCAATTCTATTAGAACTAGCCCATTATTATTAATGGAACTGTTGTCCACAATGGCCCCCACACAATGTTGATCTGTAATAATTTAAGAATACGTTTTGATAAACGATGCTGTGCCAAATACTGATCTTTTTCAAACCATATGGAACAAAAAAACTTTCAAACAGACCTAGTAGAGAATATGAGTATAGATTCAGCCTCAGACACTTATTAGCTATGTGACCCTGAGCAAGTCACCTAATCCTGATTGCCAACCTCCAAAAAAAAAAAAAAAAAATAAGAAAAGAAAAAGAAAAAAGGGAGCAACGAGGTGGTAGAGTGGATAGAGTACCAACCTTGGATTCAGGAGGACCTGGGTTGAAATCCAGCCTCAGACACTTACTTGCTATGTGATCTTTGGCAAGTCACTTAACCCTTCTTGCCTTCTCCCTCCAAAAAACAAACAAATGAAAAAGAGACCTAGGAAAGAAATCAAAATTGTGGGATCAGAGGGAGAAACGTGTTATTTCTGTCATCCTGTCAATTACCGGAGCAGTCTCAAAGATGCTTTCAATGACCCTCCCAGAGCTGAGCGGACATCCTTCTACTCTGTTTTCTCCACCTCTGAAATGGTCCACAGAACATCAAACACAAATGAGTGATGGCAGGATAGTGGCTTGCCCCAGGACCGTTTAAACTCCATTAAAAAAAATGAGATTAATGAACAATAACAATTTACGTTTATTTAGCTCTAAACTTTGCAAATTACTTAATACAGAGTAACTCACATGCTCCCTGCCCCCCTTCTACTGGTAAGTTTCTCCTGGGGTCTCCAGTTTAGGAAAGGGCCTAGGCTGGTTCTTTTATTTCTTTCTTAACCTGGGACTTCCCTCTGCCCCTCAGACCCTCTCCTCCCGTTGGTATCTCACCCCCTCTTCCATTTTATTTTCCCCCTTTAAAGTGTATGATCCTTGAGGACAGGCACTGTTTTTGGTTCGGGTTTTTTCTATTTTGGGGGTGGCAGGTTGAACTTGAACACACGGCCTGCTGCTTGTTTGCTCTTCCCAACAACCCTGTGAGTCAAGAATTAGTATTGTTATTGTTATTCCAGTTTTACAGATAAGTAAACTGAGGCAGAGAAAACTTTGGCCATGTTTAATGACTGGCTGTGGGTCACATAGCTAAGCAAGTACCTGAGGCAGGATTTGATCTCTCTGATGCCAAGTGGAGCACTCTCTCCCTGTCTCTGCCCTGCTGGTATTGGTACAGTATAGAAACACAGCCAGTGGGGTGAAAATTGATGTTTCAAGTAAAGGTTTCCTCTTTCTGCCAAAGGGATCACAAGAACAAACTCTTGGCTGGAAACCTGAAAGACTCATTTTGGAATGTTATCTATCTTAATGCATGTTACTATCTCGGAGCTTCTTGTCATAGCCTCTTAGATAAAGTACTTTGTTTATATATTATGCGTTTCTATGCTAAAACAACCAGGAAAAGGCAGTAGCCATGGGCTTTCCTCTGCTTCCACTGTGAAGCCCTCCTTGCTCTCTGTCCAGTGAGGTCCATTCACTCAGCACTGTGGGGTCTGACTTCCTTTCCTTCATCCCTAAATGTGATGATCACACACAGCAGCAGATAGTTTCTATAGTCAAATGTAAACATTGCATGATCCTGAGAAATGGGGCTTTAAAAGACCATTTCAGATCTGGGAAGAAAATTTTATCTGTGAAAAGTTTAGGAGAAAACATCAGAAATGGTGAACTGTCAGGATTTAAAGAGCACCACTAATTTTATATCCACTTATTATCTCAAATTTAATATGCTTTGAAACTTGTAGAGATCCATAACCAAGAATATTTGTGATTGGCCAAAATCCAATTCTCTCTACCTCTACCTCCTCGATTGCTAGTGACTTTTCGCTGAGTTTACCTTCTATCCAATCTGTGTATATCTCATATATATATATATATATATATATATACTCTTATGTGAACATATATCTTATATATCTTATATGTATACACTGTGTATATCTTAGATATATATGTCTAGGTGTTTACATCCCTCCCTTTAGAACGTGAGTTCCTTGTGTGCCTTTCTTTGTCTTGCTAGGTTCCCTGACACAATACCCAGGGCTCTTCCCCTTATGGTCTGAAGTGAGTTCGTCTAAGGAAAAAACTATGATGAAAAGACTGACATGGAGGTTGTGCCTGTAAGCACTTGAATCGGAAGCATCAGTGTTTGTCGTTCTGAAGAAACAGAACATTTGATCCATCCCAAGGAAATACAGAAAGGTCTAGTCTTACTGATAAGTAACAAAGTTTACTCATGGGAAACACTTCCTAGTTCTAAAAGCATATGCTCTGCTGACATATGTTCTAAATTGGAAGGTCCCATCTAGCTCTGAGATTTTTACCAATTTATGCCTTAACTTCTGAGCACAAGCTGATGGATCCCCTGCTGAAAGGTGACAGGTTTGCAGGAAACATGGCTAACTGGACATTCCAGTGACACATTGTTTCAGAGAATTCATCCAGCTCCATCCTCTTTTATCATGGTTGTGAATGTTACCACTGTTTGCTTGAGAAGAGTTGCTATGCACTGTGTGAAACTGAGTTTAAATTCTTATCTGTTTCTCTGCTCCAATTTTCCACTTTTACATCCTATGCTGAAAAATTTCTCTCCTTACTGGAAAACACCATTCATCTCTGGGTATTTCTCCCCTAGTCTCCAAGATTTGAAAACACGGAGAAAACTTAACCACTTACATACTAGCTAATACCTGGTATTCCTACCATTGAAAGGTATGTAGCAGCAGGAAGAACAGTTATCCCTTCCACATCACGGGAGTTAGGGGCATGATGCCTCCTCAGTCTGAAAAACCCATGTAAAAATTTTTGGCCCTCTCTTCCTACAGAGAAGTTTGAATTTTTTCTTTTTCTTTTAGGGGGTGTTTACTATTTTATTGTAAAATTTATGTTGATACTATATGTTACTATCCATATATTTTATGCATTTCTGAGTTTCTGAACCTTTTCTGTGTCATCTGCTGGACTATGTGTGTCCTCTATAGCTTCCTCAAAACTCCCCCTAAATTCCCATTTAATTTCTTATGCCAACCTACAATATATCGAAACCATGACAGGGAAAGTCATGATGTAGAAGGGATAACTATATGGAATATACTGTGTCTGAGAAAACTTGTATCCTCAGGCTTGGATAGTCATTCTTCTGTAGAGGGTGGTAAAAACCGTGATTATTACGCCTGTCTCTCTCAAGCAGGGCTTAACAGAGAATGGAAAGGATCTAAGGCAATCATCTTTCTATCAGAGATGGAATTGGGTTGTCTTTGAATGGACTTCTCATCATCCTACACTAACCTGTCTTGGAATATTCACAAGAAAGATGCCAAGCATAGCCGCAGCCTACTAGCACACCTAAGGGGGAAGGGAAATTCAGGCCCCACATGTGGCTGCCCTGGACAGCTTCCTTTTAGGTCACCACATCAAGAAAGATACACAGAAATATTCCCATTTCCAGGAATTTCCCCAGGAAGCCTGAATAATCAGCCACACCATACCCATGCTCCAGAGGCTTACTGGGGACTGAATTTTACTCTGCTAACAACTGTTGTGGCTAGTCTAATTACCCATCACCTCCACCACTGTGTTTCCTTAAATCTGCTGAATATGTGTTTCCTTGATATGTCAATATTTCCTGTCTGATGCAGCTCAAGGAGCCCAGTCTGTTGCTACCTCTAACTAGTGTACTGACTGACCTCGCCATGGTGCTGATAATTATCACCTATTGTCATCTTTCAGAAATCATAAGAGCATTGGTTCATAGATCTAGACCCAAAAAGGAACTCAGAGGCCAACTGGTCCAGCCCTTTCATTTTCCAGATGAGAAAATCCAGGAAAGTTCAACGACTTGCCTCTGACTCAGTGGGCAGTTAGGTTGCACAGTGGATAGAGTTTGGGATCTGGAGTCAGGATAACTCATCTTCTTGAGTTCAAATTTGACTTCATACACTCACTAGCTGTATGACCCTGGGCAAGTAACTTTATTCTGTTTGCCTCAGTTTCCTCATCTCTAAAATGAATTGGAGAAGGAAATGGCAAACCACTCCATTACCTCTGCCAAGAAAACTTCAAATGGGGTCATGAAGAGTCAGACACAACTGAAAAAATGACTGACCTCTTACTCTAGAGTCAGTATTTTTTCAGACCTTTGAGAGAATGGGATAAAGAAGAAGTAAGTTTTGGTGCAAGGAGTGAGGTTTGGGAAAGCAGTGGAACATAAGCAATGATTGAAGTGAGAGTCTCAGCTAGGCATGAGGCAGCGAGGAGGAGGGTATGAACAGATGGTGGAGCAGAGGAGAACAACTTTGCCTAGTTCACAATGTTGCCTATAGACAGCCCTGGTCAAGATGGCATACAAGTAAGGTTAGTTAACTTCCATAAAGCAAGCTAGATATATTCTCATGAGGCCAGGCCACCGAGTCAGAATTTCCCTACATGACAGATGGCAGGTTCCACATCTTCCTAGATGGTGTGGTGGCTGGAGCACTAGATTTGGAATAAAGATCTGAGTTCAAACCCCATCCCAGACTCTAGGGGAGTGAACTTGCTCAAAATGACCAACTTGTCTCAGTTTCCTAATGTATTAAAAAGGACCTACCTTGCAGGGTCTTTAATGAGGATCAAATGATATAATATGTGTAAAACACTTTGCAAATCTTCAAGTGCAACAAATATATTATTGTCACTGTCTTAATCTTATATTATCAATTACTAGCTATTAATGTTAAAGAGTAACAATATAATTAACATACCATATTATTATATCATATATTAACATTTTATTTATTATAATACATTAACTAATACAATTAATATCCATATAACATCAACATATGATTTATTATAACATTAATTGTAACATAACAGAATTAATAATTCTATTAATCATTGTTTATTTTTATTAATAGTTTGTTAATATTGTTATTATTTCCAACTCCCCTGATCTGGAGAAAAGCAAAAATTGCAAGTCACCCCACATATTGGACCAACCATGGCCCCCTGTAGGTGGTCTAGACTTGTTATGTGGTAAGTAGCCACATGCTGGGCAACCTAGCTCAATGGAAAGAAGGCTGACCAAGGGAGACATTTCTGTTCTCTGGACAGAATGCTCCATTTAGGGGAGAACTGAGATCAGTACCCAGTGGAAATGTCTGTGATAACTGGCAATGCCCAGACCCTACTGTCTAGGGAAGGTCCTTGTGAGGCTTCCAGGAGCCTTGTTTAACATTGATCTTAGAGAAAGGAAGGGAGTGATTGTAAGGGCAGAGACTTGGGGCTCTCTCTCCGTCTCCTGGTTTTCACACAGTTCTTCTGGTTTCAAAACTGGGCCACAAAGATTTTTCCTTCCCTCTGATAACTTAGATTTCTCTTCCAGTCTCCACAAATCTCACAAGGAAACTCTATGCCTCAGAGAGAAATACGTAATATTACAGAGCCCTTGTGTAGGACCGGCTGTCTTGGGGCCAGGGTTTTGGGGTAGTCTGTTGGAACACCCATTTATCTACAGCCGGGCTGTTTTATAGATCCATTAAATCTGCATTTTCTCTTGGGTTCTTTTCCCCATTCCTCTCAACTCTGTTCCAGTCACATACACTAAAACCCCTTTAAGCCCCGGAAATAAATCTCTCTAAACCACTGAGGGCTCAGTCAGGCTTTTACTCTATCTCTCTCTGCAATTAGAACAAATTTACTGCTCAGAGAGATGGGGGACAATGTGCAAGGTAGTTCTTGGATAAATATACCTCTGTGAGAAAAGTTGAGGCTCTATGGAAATTATCTTTTGTGAATTCAACAAGCATCAAGGTCACTGGCATGGCTGCATACCACTGAACGTTAATTAATGAGCCTGCAGCTGGCGGTACCACTTGGGCTGTGTTCAGTGCAGCCGCTGACTCCATATTTCTCCAGTTTGTGTGATGATTCTTGGACCCAATCCCATCTTTCTTTTTTCTTCCAAGTACAAAAAGTGCTTAAGTCTATCCTGGAAGGATGCCAGGCTTTCAGAGAACTAAGAAAAGTGTTGTTTCTTTGCTATTTTTATCTCCCTCTCTTTCTCTCTCTCTCCCTCTCCTGTCTCTTTTCCCCTCTTGTTTTTGTCTTTGTTTCTTTCTCACCTCTTTCTCCTCCTTTCTTCTCTCCCTCCCCCTCCCCCTCTCCCTTTTCCTCTCTCTCTCTCTCTCTCTCTCTCTCTCTCTCTCTCTCTCTCTCTCTCTCTCTCTCTCACACACACACACACACAAACACACATGCACACACTCTTTTTTTTTGAAAGGACTCAATTAATTACCACTGGAATGAGTTGTAAGCCACATTTCTATTGTAGCCCGGGGTTACTGTTTGAACAAAGTGACCATGGGTATTTTTCTGGAATATAGATGGCAAGTTGAACAGTATGTGCCCTTTTCCTGAACCAAAATGAAAAGAACACCTTTAGAGCATCCCTTTCAAAGGCAGCGTGGTATTGGGCCAGTCCACTGAACTTGGCCTCGGAAGGCCTGGAATGGATTTGAGTTTAGCTAGACCCTTTACTAGCCGAGTGACCTTGAACAACTCAATTTTTTGGACCTCAGTTTACTCAGCTCTAAAATGGGAATTCTGGCATCTTTCCTGCCTGCCTACCTCCAAAAGGGTGTGAAGTTCCAAAGAAGGCTTCCTCGGTGCCCTCTTCTCCCCAACATATAAAAGTACTTTGTAAACATTGAAGAGCTATGCAAATCCAAGGTGGGATTGTTTGTTTGTTTGGCCCAGATAAGTTCATTCATCCAGAAGGGAGACCCCCCCCCTCTGCCAGTGCTGGTGGGAACTGCTCTTCAATTAAGAATCTTAGCCAATTGTGTGGGGCCACTAAGAGGTTAACGACTTGCCCAAGGTTCCAGATCCAATCTCTGTCAAGTTGAACCTGGGTCTTTCTGACTCTAAGGCCAGCTGCCTCTCTGGTACAACACACTGCCCCTCTTGTTGTTACTACTGTCAACCTTATTTATCTTGACAAAATTCAATTCAACAGTCATTTTTAAGTACTTGCTATGTACCAGGCATATATTTAAGACAAAAATAAGAGTCCCTGACTTCCTCAGTTGGAACCCTTGCTCCTGTAGGAGGACTTTCCTGGTTCCCTTCCCCTCCTCTCGTGGCTAAGGCCTTCTCTATTGAGACTGTTTCCATCCCCTTTGTACATATTTTGTATGTACCTAGTTTATCCATTGCCTCTCCATTAGACTATGAGCTCCCTGAGGACAGGGATTATTTTTTGACTTTCTTTGTATCCCCAGCACTTATCCCTGTGCCTGGCACTCAGTAAGAGTTTAAATGCTTGATGCCTGGCCAAGGATCCTCTACAGGAAGCCTTTCCTGCATCCCCAAAGCACGAATGCTTCCCATTTTAATAACCATGTCTACCCTTATCTGTTTACACAATGAGTCTACACCTTCCTCCTCTCCAGTCCCTCTCCCAGTAGGATTTGAGTCTTTGAAGGCAGAGGTTATTTCACTGGAATCTTTGGATGCCCAACAATCCATTCCATTACCTGGCATGTCAGAATAATACCAGTCACTGGAATTATACCTCAAATAGTAGCCTCACTAGCCCTATGCTGTATCCAGATGCCTGTCCAGCCATTCAGGCTGCTTAATGATTTTCAAGTTAAGCAACTGCTCTGAGTAATATTAATGACATGTCTATTATATTGACATAATATAATATGGCATATACTAATGACATAAATGATACATGTCACCATTATGACATAGTAATATAATATAGGACGATTATTATAGGACATGGCACATTGCATTATATACAACATATATGACATGATATAATTATTACACAATATGACACATTTATTACATGATAAAGATGACACATTGCATTACATATATTACACAATATACTGTATGACGATTGTTATTTAATAAGACACATCTATTACATAAGAGTGGAGACTCTTCACCTTTTCAACTTATAAGTCCTAAGAGAGTTGATTAGAGCACTTAGAGGTTATGTGCTTTGCCAAGGTTCACCCAGTCAATATGGAGCAGGGGCAGAGCTCAGACCTAGGTGTATCTAAGTATGAGGCCAGTGTTCTATCCACTAGACCACACTGCCTTTCATCAGAAAGCATATAATAAGCGCTTATTGGATGGGATTTCTCTGAGGACACAGTATGATAAGTAAATGAAAAGGATGTTCAAAGTCATTTCAAGATTGTTACTGGCACCCTTGCAATTAGGCAGGGCTCCAGGTCAGAAGAGAAAGGGGCCCCGGATGGTTCCCTCACATATACAAGTCCCCAAATCCTAGTGCTTCTGACACTTCACTGTGTCAGGCTTAAGTAGGGGTGGGAGGGAGATCAAGAAAAATGCAAATTTGTACCTGACCAGAAGGCTGAGTTTGAAAGTCAAGCCATCAAAAAAGCACTGAGGGCTGATGACAAGAATAATGGACGTGAAGTCAGAAAATTAGGGCTTGAATTCTGCCAAATCTGTCTATGTCCTTCCTCTGCTCGAGACACTTCAGTGGCTCCCTATGCTTCTAGGAAATATCAAAAGTTCCTCTGTTTTTCTATTAGAAGATTAAAGCCTTCAAATGTTGGCTTCATTCTGTCTCTCTAAACTAATTAAATATTACACCCTCAATTTCACTCTATGTTCCACCCAAACCCCACGTTGCTTTTCCCAAGATGTTCCATCTTCATCCTTAGTGCCTTAGTGGAGGTTACACTCACTGCCTGAAATGCTCCCCCTTCACCTTTGCTTCTTGGAACTGGTAGCTTGATTCCAGACTTTTCTTAAATGCTACCTCCTTCAGGAGACCTTCTGATTGCCTCAGTTTTGAGGGCTCTCCTTCCCCAAATTTCTCCGTTTCCTGCAGGATCTCACAGTCTGTATCTGTTAGAGGCAGAAGATGAGCTCTTATTTGCTCTGCTTCAAGACCAAGGCACTGCATTGACCAAGAGAATTGCCCATAGTAAGACTAGTACCATTAGAGGTGGGGTTTGAACCTAGGTCCTGTGGATCCAGAGTCAGAGCTCTTTTTACTCTACCTAAGCCTATTACTACCTCCACCAGTGTGCCCATCTGGGTGTGCCTCATATCCAGGGGTGTGCCAGCTTGACCCAGCTTAGAGAACCAATTGATCGATTTTCATTGTGAGCATTTACACCTTGCAAATAGGCCAAGGTTATAAATCGGGCCTTGATGCATTGTTTTGTCGCCCATCTAGACTCAAATGATGACAAAGGGGTTAACAGTGCAGATTAAACTGAAAAGTGTGTCCTGCATACAATGTTTTCCCCTGGAAAGCTGATTGTGAAACATATTTACCAGTATACCACAGCCCATATCTATGAAATCACATCTCCTGTCCCTGTCCCCTTTCTTATATTTGACTATCATTTTTTATCTTTTTTTCTTTTCTTTTTTTGGAGGCAATTGTGGTTAAATGACTTGCCCAGAATCACATAGCTATTACGTGTCTGGGGCAGGATCTGAACGCAGGTCCTCGTGACCCCTGGGCTGCTGTTCTGTTTACTGCACCACTTAGCTGCCTCTTGTCTGTCATTTTTGATGTGTGTATACGTATGCATATACATGCATGTATACACATACACATGTGTACACAATATACATATGCACATATACACATACATGCATATGTGTGTATATATATGTATTCATATATATATATATATATACACACACACACACACAAACACACACACACATACCCCATTTTGTTTCTGTCTTTATATCACTAACACCTAGCACAGTGCCTGGAACATAATAAATACCTATGGATTAAATTATATTGATGTCATGACTCCTTTCCACGCTTGCTGACTCATTTGTAAAAGAGAACTGTTGGACTAGGTGACCCAGAGTTGACATTCACCTGTCAAGATCTATAGACATGATCTTCCTTGTGCTCTGTGACTGACTATCCCAGTTCCATATTTACTTAACATGAGCCCCGTATTTATGAGGTCTCTCAGTCCTGTTTGAAATAAAAAAATTGTCAGTGATGAACAGGGATGGTGGATAGTGGATGGTCTTATTTCCCTGGTCACCTGTGGTTTGAATCTAAGCAGACTGATTGATGACTTAGTAGCACTATGAAAACAGTACCATCCCCCTCCTTCTGCCCCAGTATCCACTTGGTACATAAGTGGGCAACTAGGAGGTGCAGGGGATAGAACACTGGACTTGGAGTCAGAAGACCTCATTTTAGATCTGACCTCAGACACTTATTATTTGTGTGACCTTGGGCAAGTCACCAAGCATCTGTCTGTCTCGGTTATCTCCACTTGTAAAACAGTACAAGAATAGCACTTACCTGCCAGGACTGGTGTGAGGATCAAACGAGATAACATTTGAAAAGCATTTTGCAAACCTTGGAGAGCCGTATAAATTATCCCAACTCCTCCTTTCCCCCCACCCCAGCCTCAGCTTACAGACCCTTCCTTTCAGAGGTGCTTAGAATATGGGATGCTCAGGGACCATTAGCGCCTTGGGCTTACTGGGCCCTTTTTTAGGGTTGCTCACCCATCTTTGGTGTCCACCTGTCACCTAACTCTCACCTGTGGTTCCAAGAGACTATAGTATGTGTAGCGGCCATACCCTGGTAAACTGCCTCGTCTCAGCAGATGGGCTAAACCAGATTGAGAGCAGCTGAAAGGCTTCAAACCCATTGGTGACTTAGGGGGATTATCATCCCAACCATGTGACAACTTCTCCCAGTGGAATGGTAAATGATAGTAATTTGTTCCAATGGCCATGGAGGTGGCAAGCACCATGAAACAGTGAAGAGTTCGGTAAGACATCGAAGATGCCCAGGTTATCCACGCACACTGGGCTATTGCCAGTCTTTTGTGCTGCTACTGGACTTTGATGACTCTGGAAGAGGGAGCGATGCTGATGACAATGCAAATCTGACTCACTTAAATCCAACTCACATGCAAGTCAAAGCATCACCCATGTCATTGTCTTCTTTGAAAACAAAGGATGAACAATCTAGACCTAAAATCTAGGACTCTTAGAGCCTGTCTAGTCTAATCTCTTCATTTTATAGATGAAGAAACTGGGGCCCTAGAAAAAAGTTACTTGCCAAAGTCATACTGGTGGCAGAGCCAGGATTTGAACCCAGTTTCTGTGACTACAGATCTAGCTCTCTTCCCATTTCTCTAATTTTTTCAGGGGTTACACTGTAGAAAGATTGGAGGTTGTTCCAGCCAGTGACAGAAGGAAGCTGTATATTTGGCCCAAGAGTGGCAAAGAAACACATGATTTTGTTCTGGACTCAATTCACCATCAGTCAAAAGCCTCAGGCCAAAAGCATCTCATTCCCATCCTCTCTCCCTACTCTACAATGGTACCATCCACTGGGGTCCATTTCTCTATTTGACAGACATTCAACCATTCTTAGCACATTATTAAGGAAGGAAAAATGTTCCCTAAAGTTGGGAAATAGTTCTCCATTACCCATTTCAACTTGTAAAATGATATTTAGGCCTGCTCAATGACATGGGAAAGTTTCTGAAATTCAGGGAGATGGATTTAAAGAAAGCCTTGAAGGATTAAAATTTTTAAAGCTCCTTTGAAGCATTAGAGGCAACTTTTATGGTACATTTAAAATCTGCTCAGAGAGTTTGACGCAGTAGGCAGATAAATTATTGTTGACTTCCCCTTGGAACGTAGGCATTTGTCCTTCTTTCATCCATTTGGTTACTAAGTCCCCAGTTGTTAATGTTCTCTCTGCTTCTGTCTCTCTTTAAGCTTGTTTTTACTTTGAATTTACTTACTTACATGCACATTGCATTTACCCACTGCCAACTTCAACAGCACGTAAGCTCCCTGAAGGTAGGGACTGTCTCGCTGTTTCATTGGGTGGGGAGGTAGTAAAGCGTGTGTGAGAATGTCAAGAAGACGCCAGTTAAATCCCCACCCCTCAGATACTTGCTATGTGATGGTGGATGAGTCTTCTCATCTCTCTGAGCCTCAGGTTTGTCATCTGTAAAATGGGATAACAGCACCTACCCCTTAGCTGTTTTGAGAATAAAATGAGATACATGTATGACACTTTATAGATCTTAAAGTGCTCTATAAAAAGCTGTTATTATTCACTATTATAGCTATTCTTATTGTTTGTGATTCCCTGGTGCCTAGCACAGACCCTAGCACATAGTAAGGATTTAATAAAAACTCCTTGAAGGGAATGGAATCTATGCTTGGTAGTGTAATGCATTGGAATGAGTATTGAAGAAAAATGACCCAGTTTGCATCTAGGCTCTGCTGTGTGGTTCAGTGACAAGATTATTGGTTCTGAAGTCAGAGGAGTCAGAGTCAGTGAACATAATCTAAGCACCTACTATGTGCTAGGCACCATGCTAAGTGATGGAGATATAAAGAAAGGCATGAGAGATCCTGCCCTTGATCATCTCTCATTCCAATACTTGTGGTCTCTCTTGGTGGCCCAATGAATGGTGTACTGGGGGCAATTCTTCATGTCACTTTGGGTGGCTATGATAGGCAGTCGATAAACATTTACTAAGCACCTCCTCTCTATCTGGCATTGTGCTAAGTTCTAGGAATACAAAGGAAGCTAAAAGACAGCCTCTGCTCTCAAGGAGCACATTCTAGGCTCATAGATCTAGAGCCACAAGGGACCCCAGACACATCTAGTCCTCTTCACTTTATAAGTGATGACATTGATCCTAAGGTTAAGTGACCTGCCCAGCCACATGTGGGCGCTAAGCATCCGAGGTTTGATTTGGGTTGAGCTTCTCTGATGGAAGACTCCTGCTTCCAAGGTTACTGTCCAATTCTGCGCCCCCCCCCCAAGTTTTCTGTAGTTGAAATGAGATCAGTCCCAGCTCCTTATCTTCCTTTGGTGGACTGCTGTCAGCACAGAGAATGCCAGAGGCAGCTTTTCCAAGAATTCCCCTTACGGCTAAATCAACCTATTGTTTGCCCAAGGTTTCAAGGAAAAAAAAGTGTCAGATGGGCCCAGCTGAGACCCAGAGTTCTGTATAGGTCAAGCAAACTGGGTGGACATCCTGTCCATGTCAGGAATGCTCCTGACAGAGGCCCTGAGGAGACAGAAGCAGAAGGTTCACAATGAAGCCATTTGGAAAATGAAGTTGTGGAATGGTTACAAAACTGGCCAGTGGCTTGTAAATGCTGAGTGATGATAAACTGTGCTGTTATCAAAGGGGGCTGGGGGAGCAGAGTCTGGAAAGGTGGGCGGGCAGGGCAGGAAGGGGGCACCCACTGTCCATCTGGGGATTTAATAACCTTGAAACAGAGAAAGGAGATAAAGGGTACAATCTAAATTTGCCTAGCATGTCAAAGAGGGAATGAAAACTCGATGGAGGGGATCCTCAAAAGCACCTACAATACTGGAGTTCCAAGGAAGATGGAAAATGAGCATTTAGAAAAATGGTGGTGGGGGTGAAATCCAGGGAGAAGTGACCTTGAACAAGAATTAGACAGGACAGAGGAGGGAGGCAGGGAATTAGGAAGCACAGCCCAACGTAGGGACCAGAAGCCTGCGCCAAAATAGCTCCTCCATTTCTTTTAAAAATAATTTTTTTCTTTTAAAAACATTATTGATAGCCTTTTTTGTTGCTGTTCCATCATTTTCAGTCATATTCTAGTTTTCATGACCCTGTTTGGGATTTTCTTGGCAAAATGGTTTGCCATTTCCTTCTTCAGTTCATTTTACTAATGAGAAGACTGAGGCAAACAAAGTTATGTGACTTGCACAGGATCCCACAGCTAATGAGTGTCTCAGAGATCAGATCCGAACTCAGGAAGATGGGTATTCCTAATTCCAGGCCCAGTGATCTATACACCATGACACCTAGCTACCATTTTTTACAGGACCTTCATTTCTGCCTATATATCCTTCCCCTATGCAGAGAATGGTCCCCTATAGAATCAGAAAGATAGTACAACAAAATCAGTTAACACATTAATCTTATCTGACAATATACGTAATATTCTGCACCAATAGGCCCCCACTTCTACAAAGAGGAAAGAGAACTACCTTTTTTCCCTCTTCTCCGGGACCAAGTTTAGTTGGTCATTTTGATTACATGCTATTTAGTTTTGTAAAATGAATTCATTCATGCCTTATTAGAAACACCGTTGAACACTGGTATAAACAACTGAAGTTGTTTTCTCAATAACCATTTCTGTTTAAATTATTTGTTCTCACTCAACACCCATCAAAAAACAGTTTTCAGTTATTCTCTCGAGTTCCCCAGTAGGACTCTCTGGTTCATTCAAATTCTGCTTCACTTTTGCTCACGTATTTGTAGTTAATGTTTCCCCATTCTTTTTTTTTCTTTTTTTGGTGTTTGTTTTGTGCAGATTTTTTGAACATTCTACAACTTATCAGTCTCATACTGTTTCTATTACCTTTGTGTCTATGTGAAGAACAGCAAATATGGCGGCCCGTCTGATGGTAGGCTGGCCAAAAGGGAATGGAGTAGACCAGGACGGTAGGAGGGCACCACATAAGGAAGGGCTTGAAACTCCACACAAGGAAGTATCTGTTTGATCCTGGAATAATAGCGAACCCCAGGAGTTTATTGAAGAGGGAGGTGACATTTAAGAAAATCACTTTGGCAGCTGAATGGAAGACATATCACAGGGTGAAAGAAACTTGAGGCAGACTCCAACGAGAAAGCTTTTGTAACAGTCCAGGAAAGACACAATAAGGGCCAGAACTAGATGACTGAGAGTGGAGGTAAGTGGACATATGCATGCATGGATATGATATTTGAAGGTAGAAATGACAAAAATCTCAGGACGTTGAATATGAGGGGTAAATGGGAATGAATGAGGAGTCAAGTATAATGTCAAGGCTGAGAACCTGGGTGAGTGAGATGGGAGTACCTTTGACAGAAACAGATAGGTACAAAATAGGGGAGCATTTTGGGGGGAAAGATAATTAGTTCTGTTTAGAACATGTTGAATTTGAAATGTCTGTAGGATATCCAGTTCAAAATGTCCAGTCAGTAGTTGGTGATTCTGGACAGGACCTCAGGAAATAGATGATGGCTGCCTATGTAGAGCATCAGTGTAGAGATAATGATTAAATGAATGGGAGCCGATGAGATCATTGAGTAAGATAGTGTAGAGGGAAAAGAGAAGAAGGTCCAGAACATGCTCTGAGGGGATACCTACAGTAATTAAGATGAAAAAATGGAAGAAAAACTATCTAAGGAGACTTTGAAAGAGAAGCCAGGCATGCAAGAGCCAGTCGAGAATGGTGTCATGAAAACCAGAGAGAAGAGGAGAAAGTGATCAGCAGTGTTGAGTGCCATAAAGAAGTCAAGAAGAATGAGGGAGAAATGGCCATTATGGTTGGCAATTAAAAGATCAGTGACAATTTTGGAGAGACTAATTTAAGTTGAATAATAAGATAAGAAGTCAGATTATAGAGGCTAAGAAGAATGTGAGAGGAGAGGGGAAAGATCCTATCTAATATAGATGACTTTCTCAAGAAGGCTAGCTTGTTGAGAAGGGAAGAGATTTAGGTTAGTTAATGAGCATGGTAGGATCAAGTGAGGTTTTCTGTTTTAAGAATGGGGAAAAGCTAGGTTTCTTTGTAAGCTACCGGTAAGGAGTCAACAGATAATTGAATAATCTAAGGGTTTAACGAAGTTCTTTTGTTCTAAATCATCTAATTTGAAGGTTTGGGACTAAGTAGCCTTGGGACCAGGGACCTTAACATAGGCATGCCTTAAGGTTGGATAGAGCATTTAAGGTTGGGAGGCTTAGAGTTAGTAGGCTTAGTATGGACTTGGGAGCCTTAGAATTGCTGGGCCTAGTGATCCTGCAGCTGAATTTGGTTTTAGACTTAGTGACCTTGGGCTCAATAGGCATCATACATTTTGGTTCAGTGAGCTTGGTAGCTTTAGGACCAGCAGGCTCAGTAACCTTAGGGCCAGTGGTCCTAGTAACCTTAGAGTCAGGCCTGATGATCTTGGAACCTGATCTTAGTGCCAGCTTTGAGGTCTAGGTGCCATGGGCTTGAGAATCTTGGACTTTAGGATTTTGAATTTGCGATTGTTGTCGTCTTTCAGTGTTTCAGTCATGTTAGACTCTTTCTGACCCATTTGGGGTTTTCTTGGCAAAGATACTGGAGTGATACGCCATTTCCTTCTCCAACTCATTTTACAGATGACGAAACAGGCAAACAGGGTTAGGTGACTTGCCAAGAGTCACACAGCTAGGAAGGGTCTGAGGCCAGATTTGAACACGGTCTTCTGACTGCAGCCCAGGTGCCACCTAGCACACTTAGGGAAAGGCTTCTGTTAATGCACTACTGGCTGGAACATTGCTGGTTTGAATTTTCCTTAGTCCCTTCTTGGGATGCTTTCTAGCAGAGCACATGTTTTTTAGAAACTTGAGGTCAACTTCTTTAACTTTAAGATTTTTTAAAATTTATTTTATTTTTAATTTATTAAATGATACAAGCTATAACATTTTTAAAAAAAGATGATTGAAGGTGAAACTGCAAATCTATTTTGTACAATTTACTACTTCTTTTAAGTAAATAATTAAACTATCACGTAATTTATTTCCTGCCCCTGTGCTACCTGACACTTTTGCATCTCAAGGATATCTCTAATTGTAGGTAGTTTTTCCCAATGTCTAGAGCTAGAAGGGGCATCTAGTCTGACACCCTTCCCCCCAACTTAACGGATGAAAGCTGGGAAGCTAAATGACTTGCCTAAGGCTCTATGGGTAGTTTCAGAAGCAGAATCTGAACGCAGGACCTCTGACTCCAGAGCCAGTATGTCTGCTACTGTACCATACTGCCTCGCTCCACTCCATTATTCCTGGTTCTCTTTTCTGGAATTGAGTAGAAAAAGTCTCCTGCCTCTTTCACCTCACAGCTTTGTAATGAGGACCTTTATCTGCTCCATAGTGGATGGAGTACCAAGTCTGACGTTAGGAAGATCTGGGATCAATTCTTTCTCTGTTGCTTGGAAGTTATGTCACCTTGGGCCAGTTTGTTAATCTGCCTTCCACTGCCAGAGTTTTTCAATCAGAGGCATTGGGAACTAAGATGATGGCAATGACAATGATGATGACGAGGATGAGGATGATGAGGATGATGTGGGTGTGTCCCAAAAGTGTTAGTGCAGTTTTCAGCTTTAATATCTATTCCCAGGGATAAAGCCCTAGCCACTACCTCCTGGTTATGGCTCTTCCTGTCAGCCACACATTAGTGATGAGTCATCACCAAAAGCAATGTCAAGGTCACATGCAAATGAAATCAGGTGGAATAAGAATTTTAATATGACTGTAGAATGTCACACATCACCTTCCTTCAAATGTATCTTGGCTGACCCTGAGAAAAGCTGAGGCTAACGGCAGCAAACAGGAAGATTCAAAGAGATTCATCTCTTTTGGGGTGGAAACCTCATTTTGGGGATGAGTATGCCATCACTAACTCCCTAAAAATAAGATTAAACACAAGTCACTTTCTGGCCCATCCTGCCCAACTCTTAGCCTGGCTCCTTCTTGGCAGGACTAAATGCCATAGCCTGTAAGAGTGATCTGAAAGACATTATGGTTCCCAGAGCAGTGCTAATAACCAGCAGTTCAACATCTACAGGTCATTGGCATATATTGCATAATTTTCATGTAAGCCTCAAGCAACCCTATAAAGTAGGTAACACTAATAGCCATTATAACCCTCATTTTACAGATGAAGAAACTGAGACTTATAATGGTTAAGTGCCTCACACAGAGTCACAGAGCTTGTAAGTGTGGAGGATGGCCTTTGAACTAACATCTTCCTGATTCCAGGTTCTTTCAGCATCAATCAATCAACAGGCATTTATTAAACGCCTACTTTGGGCCAGTAGCTGGGTTAGGTGCTGGGGGGTATAAAGAGAAAAGGAGAGACTGCCCTATGCCTATGTGTGGGTATATATATATATATATATGTATATATGTATGTATATATATATATATGTATATATGTATGTATATATATATGTATATACACACTTTTATAGATTATATATGTGTGTTTTTATATAGAAAGAGAGTATATGTGGTGTATATATATGGAGTATATATATATCTATAGGTATAGTAGACACTATATGAAGTGGACACTAGGCAAATGGGGTTGGGGTGGGGTTCATGAGGAAAAGGTTCCTGAAGAATGTGTTGCTTGAGCTGAATTGGGGATTCTAAGAGGTTGAGGGGAGAATTCTTTTCAGGCATGAGGGATAGCCAATGCAAAGGCCCAGAAGTGGGAGATGGAGTATTGTGTATAAAAAAAACAACGACACAGTAAAACTTTCATAAGAGTTCATCACAGAATTTGTGTAGAGGCTGTTAAGGGAAGTTGGGACTACATTATAAAGAGCTTTGAATGCCCAACAAAGGATATATGCCAAACAATATACTTTCTTCCATGGAAGTTTCAGTCCCATTGGACAATGTGGATTATGTGCCAGGAGTTTTTTAAAACCCATTGCCCAAACTAGATTTTGGAAATGAGTAACTATATCCCTTTCCCTGCCACACACGCACACACACACACACACACACACACACACACACACACACATACACACACACACACACACACACACATACACACAGATGGTGCAATGGGGACTAGAATGGAAGATGCTGAGTAGTGACTGCTTTTTGCCGCCAGGATCTGAGCAGATTAATTCTCCTTTGAACATGATATCATTATAGGCCATTCTATTTTGGTCTATAATGGATTTTGTGGATGACAAAGTTATATCTTGGCACAGAATGTTAGCATCCTGGTTTTATCATTCTGACAGGAAGATTGACCTAGACTTGTAGGTCCCCAAAGTCTTTGAAAATATTGGGGAGGGGGTGGGGGGTGGGGAGTGGCCCTCACAACACTAGGCTTTGATATTCCAGTCTTTTTGTGTTTAGCTTCTCTTTGATAAAAATATCCTTGCCTATCCCAGCTGAAATGGTTGGCAGGCAGAGGTGGTAGGTAGGTTCTTTCTTAATGAGCTCACTGTAGCTTTACAGGAACTCAATTGCCTGCCAGGCAATCAGGAAGCATTGTGGTATCCTATAACATTGTTTTATCATGCAGTTTTTTTCCCAGTTCCAATGCCTTCAAGGATTCTTTGATGGCCCCAAGGATAGTTCATATTCTTACCTGGCATTCAGGGTCAGTGAGATTGTTGGCATTACCCCACCTATTGAGCCTCCCCTCATGCTACTCTGTCCATGCATTCAGGAAAACAAAATTACTCTCTGTCCCCCAAACATTCACTGTACTCTCCTATCTCTGTCTTGGGAATGTACTTCCTCTGCCTCTTCTTCTCTTGAATTCCTACCTACCCCATAAAGTCCAGTCTGGATAAACACCAGTGCCTACATGAAACCTTCCCCTTTTCCTCCACACCCCAGGCCTCACCTAGCACTGGGTTTTGTATATCTCTAACGAATATGTCATATAACATTATCTAATATGGTGATCTTTGTCTGTAATCTCCGCAAGAGCAAAATTGATGTCCTAATTAAACTTGTTTGTAGATTCCATGTCATCCTCAGTGCTTCTCTATAGCTCCCCGCTCATACCCAATCACTCTTGTTTATACTAACTGCACCACATCTCTTGAAACTGCTGCACTCTCTCTGTTCTCTCCAGTTTAGGCTCTGTTCCTCAAGGCTAGCCATATTTGTATCGATACCAGATTGGCTCAGACCTACTGTGGCTCAGAACTCTCAAGGTCAAGCAATAGATCAGCCTCAGTCTCCCCCAGTAGCAAATCATATGATCACAGATTTCAGGTTGGAAAGGGATCTTAAAGGTCATTAGAGTTCAACTCCATTTTACATATGGGGAAACCGAGTCCCAGAGGAGTAAATCGACTGCAGCCCTGAGTCACACAGGTGGTAAGTGTAGAATTTGAGCACTAGTCTTTCTAACCCCAAGACTTGTGCCCTAACTTCTACACCACACTGCCTAGGTCCTTTCCAGATTTCAAGCAACAATCCAGGGAATCCAAGAATCAAAGACCAGGAGTTGGTATATTCACGGGGTGTCATTTTAATGACAGAGTCTTGGATCCAGAGGAATGACTAAAATCTTATTGAATTAAACTGAATTTGTGGTCCAGTGTCTGGCAGGGGGAGGACCTGAGGTCTGCAGTTCGCAGATCTCCTCTTTCCATCTAGCTGCTCTCTATATGCTGCCATGCCTAGGGCCACTGACCATGTGGAGGCTGAGAGCTTTGCCAAACCTCCATCAGGAAGGTCACTCCTTCCTCCCGCTCGCTCTGCTGGCTGGCTGGCTCGCCCAACAGGGAGGGTAGCTTCCCTCCACTCAACCATGGAGTATCATTACCCTCAGTGGCGTCAGGGAGTTATCAGACCTTTGGATGAAGCACTGGGGAAATGTTTCCCTGCCTTTGCTTCATTGAACAAGGAGTCGGCCCAGAGGAGTGTGGCATCCCATTTGTATCCAAAAATCAGATTCAATTTCTTTAACGCTCGCTACAAATTCCTCTTCTGATATCACTTCTGCTGATGCCAGGGAACCACATACCCAGGGTGATCTGCCAGCAAGCAGGCACTTTGTGCAGTGCAAAAACTCAGCCCCTCCATTTTGTTTGGCTGCTCAAAGGGTCAATTCCTTATCAAAAGAGGTAAACATCCATTTCTGCTGGGTAGAAAATGCTGCACAAAATGTTCTCCCGAATGAAGTTGTGGGGGAAGACTATGGCACCCCATGCTAAAAGAATTGGAGAGGCATTGTGGGAGGTAGAAAGGGAATTCCTTTTGGAGGATCTGAGTTCAAGTTATAGCCCTGCTATTTGTTGCCTATGTTATGTTGGGAAATTCACCTCAACTTTTCTGGGCCTCAGTTTCCAAATCTGTAAAAAAAAAGAGTTGGATCAAATGACCTCTAGATTCCCCTTCAATTCTAAGTCAGATCTCATGACAGTGTGAAGGGAGGGCAGGGCCAGCCCACTGGACTGGAGCTCACCTGGGAGGGAACTGTTTAGCACGTAAGGGTAATTCATCTGCTAGCTTTCTTTTTGCTAACTAGGTATTTAATTCTATTTCTGTGCAGCTTTAGGACCACAGGTGCTATTACAGCCTGCTAACTTTCAGTGCCCTGGGATAAAGGCTCAGTTATTCCCACCCTCGTTAGGACTTTGACCTTGCATATTTAATATTAATTTGGTGCTACATGGGACCTTAAAGATTATCTAGACCAGGGGTTCTTAACTTGAGGTCAGTGAACCCAAGGGATCCGAGGAGATCCTGGAGAGGTTTCATGGGCTCCATGAATTCATTTACTATTTTGATAGCTTTATTTTGATTTCCTTTATAATTACATGTCTTATTTTATTCATTTAATAACATCATTCTGAGAAATAGTTCATGGACTTCACCTCATGTCAACCACACATACACACACACAAATTAAGAACCCCTGATCTTTATCTATTCCCCCCTACTCCATGCCCCCTTCATCTTTGTTCAGATGAGGAAAGAGACAGAAAGAAAAGTGCCTTGCTGTTGGTTAGATGGCTAGTTAACACCAGAGTGAGGATTAGGTCCCAGGCATCCTGACTCCTAGGTCAGTGCTCTGTTGGCTGATGGGTCAAGAAGACCTGGGATGTGATATAACCTGGTACAACCAGCCCTAATTTGACCTTCACTTGCCAACACAAGCTGAGATTTGTACTGGAGCTACTGGTTTCCTATGAGGATCAAAATTGACCACTACCCCTAGCCTCTTCCATTCCCTAATTATTCAAGGCATTTCAAGACCCATTCTCTTTTCAGGCTATCACCATCTTTTCTGCTCTCCAGGGTTGGCAAGTGGCTGAGAGTAATGGGACATTCTTCCCAGAGATATGAATGTGGAGAACATTCAAGGGCTGATTGAGTGAGTGGCAGGCAATACAAAAGCAGAGTGAGCTTGGGAGTCTGAGGGCCTATGTTTGGATCCTGGCTCTGTGTGATCAAATGCCTTCACTTCTCTGGGTCTTTTCTCATCTGTGAAATGTGAGGGTTAAAAGAGATTGACTGTAAAAGCTCTTTATGATATTTAGAGGCAGCTGGGTAGCTGCAGTAGACAGTGCTGGACCTGGAGTCAGGAAGACTTGAGTTCAAATCCAGTCTCCGACCCTTCGTAGGTGTGTGACTCTGGGCAAGTCACTCAACCTATGTTTGCCTCAATTTCTTCAACTGTGAAATGGAGAAAATAATAGCACTTCCACCCAGGCCTGTTGTGAGGATCAGATGAGATATCTGTAAAACTTAGGCACAGTACCTGGCACATGGTAAATGCTAAATAAATGCCCCTTCTTTTCGCATTACACAGAAGTCCATAAAAGATACAAAACAGTAGAAAGGGATGGCACCGAGGGAATGAATTGTTTCTTTTTTTTTTATATCTCCCATATCTTGCACATAGAAGATCCTTAATCAACAACTCTAAGTTGTTGAGTTGAATGTGTAGAATTAATTTCAACAAAGAGAAAGGTAGCATGGGATAACAGAGAGATGGAAGACTTGGGTTCATGTCCAGACTCTTATCCATACTAGCTGCATGATGATCGATTTTATGATTGTTTTTGTTGAGTCATTTTCAGTCATTTCCAATGCTCTGAGACTCCATTTGGGGTTTTCTCAGCAAAGATACTGGAGTGGTTTGCCATTTCCTTCTCTAACTCATTTTACAGATGAGGAAACTGAGGCAAACAGGGTTTAAGTGACTTGTCCAGAGTCATAAAGCTAGTAAATGTCTGGGACTGGATTTGAACTCATGAAGATGAGTCTTCTTGACTTATAGACAAGAAGTTTAAACTCTCATTTCCCCCAGGAAACTCACCAAAACCATGTTACAGAAAAATTGTCAGTCTGCATTGTTTCCACACTGGGAGTGCTAAAAATATAAAAAACCCCAAGGATTTTTTCCCCTTAGGAAGAGAAATATAAAATAGTCAATTTTACTTTATTTGCTGTTCCTAAGCTTAAAAACCTTAATCAATCCACATTAAAAATTCAAAAATTAGTTTTCAGTTCTATATTTTGACTAAGCAACATATTTGTGGTATGGGATTTGGAGGAAGATATAATGGGAGAAATTAAGAGGAAGGGCACTTAAAAGAAAGAAAAAGGGGGAGGGAGTTATGGAGAAGATATGGGGAGGGGAAGTGAATTCTAATTAACCTACCACTGTTCTCATCTTTTTAATTGCTCTGATCCTTACAGCTTTGGAGGTTTCCTTAGGCCAAGATGACCCCAGCAGCAGGCCACCACCCTGGAACTAATCTTTGGGGGCTTAATTGAGGTCTAGAAAAGATTCCCCACCCAGGTACAGCTCATATAAAGATTTATAAAAACAAAGCATTCTTTGGAAATTTATTGTTCTCCAAAGCATTCGTGGCCCAAGTTGGCTAGCAGTCACATCTATGTAATAGGGCTGGAAAGAGCATTTTCAGACTCTCCTACTTTTTGCCTCAATCCCATTTGACGCTTTGTTCCAGGCAGATTTATGCAACATTTGAATAGACTCTCGCATTCCATATGCTTCAATTTACACATTCCTTCTGGGGTCAAGGAGGGGAATGCCATGCATGCTAATAACTGGATTTTCTATGTGACCTTAAATGTCACAAGCTCTCTATTTGTAGCTCCTATGTGTTCTCAACCTTGCTTCTGAGATGATTTTTTTTTTCAAAACCGTAAAATATAGCTGACAATTAGACCTTGCTAGGCTGGGCTTTCATGAGATCACAAGTCTAGAAAGGGTATCTAGAGAGTGCCTTGTTCCATTCTCCACCTTGAGGTTGAGCCCACCTCAACCAGACTAGCAGATCTCCAGGAAATGAGTTTATTTGTCTGTAAAATGAAGGGGGGAGGGGCAGTGTTTGACTTATATCATCTCTCATTCTATGATTCATTGAGACTCTTTGGTAGAGTTTCCCTGAATTGAGGGCGGAATTCTTCTGTCTGAAAATGATGAAAAAATACAAATGAAATCTCTAAACTTTCTTTTTACAAAAAAAATCTTCTTACTAATTTTTGTAGATCACCTCCATTTCTGAATATATCTCTCCCTGCTCTCCCACCCCATGAACCATCTTTTGTAACGATGATTTAAAAAGAAAGAGACAAACATGCAGATCAGCAAACCAACCAACTGAAATCTCCATGCTTTCAAAGAAGGAGCATGATTTAGTGGGACAAGTGTTGGATTTGGAGTTAGAAGAGATCTGGGCTCATGCCAGAGTTTTGAGTTCATGCCGTTTGAGAATTGGATGGAAGAAATCAAAATGTTTAGCCTGGAGAAGGGAAGACCCAAGAGGATCAGGATAGCTATCTTCCAGTATTTGAAGGAAGATGGGATTAGATTTGCTCCATTTGGCCCCAGAAGGCAAAATTAGGATCAATGGGTGGAAACGGCAAAGATGGAAATACAGATTTGATGTAAGAAATCCTTGCTAACAATTAGCACTATCCTGAAGCCATAGGACCACCTAGGGAGGCAGTGGTTTCCCCCATATTTTATATCTTCAAGAAAGGACTGGTTGACCACTTGATATGGAAGTTGTGGAGAGAGAGAGAGAGAGAGAGAGAGAGAGAGAGAGAGAGAGAGAGAGAGAGAGAGAGAGAGAGAGAGAGAGAGAGAGAGAGATCAGATATGAAGACATGAGTTGGACTACTGGGCCACTAAGTTCTAAGATTCTCATCCTGGGTTCAGCTCTTGTCTTTGACCTTTTCTAACTGTGTGACAAGTCAATCAAGCTCTCTGAATCGCAGTTTTCTTAGCTGTAAAATGGACATGATAATATATGTAGCACCCTCCTTTCAATAATAAGGTTATTGGTGGTGGTGGTGGGGGTAATGCATGTTTCACCTGTGTCAAAGCCTGGTGGTGTGATTGGAGTGCTTGTTAGATAAGCCTCTCAACACTATATGTGGAGTAGAAGTCAGAGTTTGTTTTTTGTGTTTCTTGCTTTGAAAAAGTACACATATGGTTCTAGACGCTCTTTGGGGGAAAACCTGGAGAGAAAAGGTTTGAGAAGTCAGAGATATAAAACAACTGGCTCCTCAACATGTCTTTGGTTTCCAGCCTGTCTTCCAAGAGACTTTGGGCAATTTCCCCTTGGATGACTTTTGGCTGATCTAGGATCACTCTCTCCAGTATGAGTTCATGCACGTCACACTTATGAATGGCCAACGTTGGTACTCATACTTGGCCAGTACTCCTTGCTCCTGGGACCCCTCTGATTGGAGGTCTAGGTGCTGAGCTCCAACCCAAACCTGCATTTAAAGAAGAGTCTGGTCAGTCATCTCATTTCCCACCTGGCTCTACTACTTCACATTTTTTTTTTTATCATGTCCCAGCACAGGGTACCTTCCTCCCTTGCCCCCGTTTTTCAATTTCTTTTTGTGTATTGTCTTCCCCCATTAGAACGTAAGCTCCTTGGGAATGTAAGACAGCAAAGGCTCTCTTTATTTTCTTATTTGTAACTCCATGATGTAGCCCACTGCCTGGTACATAGTTGGCACTTGATAAATATGTACTGACTGGTATAGTATTATTTGTATAACCGCTAATTTTTGCTTGCTATTTGCCTAGATAAATGGACTTATTCACCCTTTGTGATGCTTTTTTATGTGGCTAGCATTTGGTGGGAAGGGGTCAAACCTTTGTTTATAAGCTGGGTACCCATTCCCCTTTAAGGGGAAGAAGCGACTTGAATCGTAAGGCAACTAGGCGACTCAGCGTAAAGAGCACTGGGGGTGGAGTCAGGAAGACTGGAGTTCAAATGTGTGTGACCCTGGGCAAGTCATTTGGTCCTGTTTGCCTCCGTTTCCTTATTTGTGAAATGGGGGCAATAACAGCACCTATGTCCCAGTATTGTAGCTAAAATCCTGCCTCCTACACGAAGCCATCTCCAACCCTGCTTAATTCCAATGTGTTCCCTCCATTAATTTTCCTATTACTTTGCTTTGTATATATTTATTTGCATGTGGTCACTCCCATTAGCTGGTAAGCTCCTTGAGGCCAGACACTGTCTTTTGCTTTTTTTGTGTCCCTAGGCTTAGCACAGTGCCTAGTACATATTCAGCACTATATAAATGCTAGCTATTATCATTATTATTATTAAAAATAATACCCCCTAGTCTAACGAGATTTGTGTGGGCAGATAGATACACTTCTAGACTTGTGCCCTTTCTTTGCAACCAGCTTTGTGGCCCCAAGTCTTTGACTCCTCTCCAGGCAGGAATCAAAGCTTTTCTTGGAGAAAGGTGGGTAATATTTCAGAGGAATTTGTTCATGCCTCCTTGAGAAAAGCATTTTAGATAACCCATGGGAACATAAACATAACCTTCATGGTAGACACACAAACCATACATATTGAAAGTTCTTTGCAAGCCTTAAAATGGCATCTAACTGATGGCTCTTAGTCTGGTTCTGAAAGCTCCATGAAACAGAGCTGCTCTGTTGATTTAGCATTTATTTCATAACCCAAGCAGCTCCCAGGCCTATGGTCAGCCCATTTGTCACCCTAGTGAAAACCTCCATGGGGTGGTGCCACCTCTTGCCAAGGCAGCCTGGTCAACATTTTTCTTCCTTCCCCTTAATCTACTTTTTGACCAGCACAGTCTGTCTACCTCTCTCTTAGTCACATCTGTCAAAACACGATTGTTCTTTCTCTTCCCAATGGCAGCTCCTCTCCATTTGTTATCCAAAAGTCAGAGCAGTCTTATGCTGACCACAGGGTTTATTGACTCTAGAAAGCTGAACTTGTAGCCAAGAGCGTCTCTCAGCTCCCTCTCTCAGGGCACAATACACCTTGGGAAACGTGGTGTGCCAACTGGTTTTGGTGCCAGCAGGAGGTCAGCAAAAGGAGCTGCCTTCATCAATCCCATAGCCATTGACAGCCCTGTGCTAGGGTCCTCACCCTTGAGAGAGGATCCCTAGAGCACTGTAATCTCTCCTCCTTGTAATGATGCCCTGGAGATGGAGAGAAGTAGCAAACTGACTAAGTCACAGGGAAAGAACAGGATGTATTGTTTTCCTGAGAGGAGCAACCATCCAGTCTGCTTTGTAATGTATCTGGCATCCTCAGCAAAATGAGCCATAGCCTCCAACTCTGCCTCAGTGCCTTCAATGAATTACCATCAACAATCAGAGCATGGTCATGGCAGGGTAGCAAGAGCAATGACTTGGAGATCAGAGAACTTGGGTTGGAATCCTACTTCCAATACTTATTATATGCATCATCTTGGTTAAGTCACTTCCCTGCCTTTAGTTTCCTTATGTGTAATATGAGGGTTTGAACTCAGTGGTCTCTGAGTTCCCTTCTAGCACCTTTAAGTTTGTGATTCTGTGATACCAAGACCCTATGAATCAGAATGTACATTATAGAGGACAAAAACTGATCAATGTCTTTGCCACATTGTTGAGTAGGGATTCTGGATCATTTTGGTGTCTTGGACCCTTTGGGTTTCTGGTGAACCCTCTGGATCCCTCTTCAGAATAATGCTTCTGATGTAGAAACTTTGACTCCACTGTCCTCCTCTGGGGTTGTATGCCCTGATCTTCCTTGTCACCAAAGTAAGATTCTATAGTCTGAGTTCTTTTGTGATGCTTACTCATCTTCCAAGCCAAACACTTGACTTTCTAACTCTTTGTTAAGGTAGGACTCTGCTTCCAGTGGGAGTGGGGTGGGGGTGGGTGTATTGTCTTAGGCTTCAGGGATTTTGTATCAGGTGCTTGATCACCCACTATCTGTGAACCCAGAGCTCTGGAAGCAGCTTCTATTGCTACTGCTGCCACCACCCCCACTGACCTAGAGCTGGGGCTGGACCTGTGAGACCCCACGCTCCTCTTTCACGCAGGTCTCACAGAGTTTTCCTCATTGACCTTTTTGGCATTTGTGGGTTGAAAAGTCTAGAAATGGCCACAGCTAACAATGATTCAGTCCCTGAGGCCTGCTCCAGGGTCTGTGCTGGTGCAGCCCACACTGGACTGTGCTCCATTCCCTGCCAGGTCTGAAAGACCCTTCCTGTCAACTTTCCAGGTTGTCTTAAGCTGGGAATTTGTTTCACTCTGACATTTTGTGGGTTCTGTAACTCTAGGCTTTGTTTAGAATAATTTTTAAAGGTATTTGGAGGTCTTTGGGGGAGAGCTCAGGGAATTCCCTGCTTTTACTCCACCATCTTGACTACACCCCCAGAATAATGTTTTTAATTGTATAAAATAAAATACATAGCATGATGAAGGAAACCAATTATGTTGAAATAACAATGCAATATTTTCTATCTAAGCTCATGGATCTCCTGAAATCTTTCTATAGGCTCTTTCGGAGTCCATGGACCCCACATTAAGAACTCCTGTATTAGCCTTACTAAGACTGTGCTTGTCTTTCCATATCTGGCACATTTCTGCTACTTTGGTCACTGAATTAGCCAAGATGCTTCTAGAAGGTTGTTCTGTCTGAGCCTTACTCGCATGGCGGAGTCAGTGGAGAACATGGTAGACTTGACCATGATCATGAAGGCACATCAGGACAGGAAAGAGGAAGGAAAATCAGACAGCTTTGCTGAAAGCTCTGGGGAGACAGGTGGAGTACAACCAGTTCCCCAGCAGTCCCTGTATTCTCCCTCCTTTGCTGATCCCAACTTGTTGGCCTGAATCTTGGCTTGTTCAAATGATTTTCCCTTTGCTTTTGGCCCTCTGAAGCAACCCTCATATACTAGCTTGACTTGAATATTTGATTTACACTCTCTTGGATCCAGATTTGGACCCTGCATCTCCCCTCAGGAAAGGACTGCTACTCCCTAGATGAGAAGTTTTCCTTAATTACTCACAGATATTGAGTGCCCCCCACCCTCTCATCTCAAGCTAGGATACAACAGCTTCCATCTCCATGGGTGTCTTCTTGAGCTACAATGTCTTGGACCAAAGGACTGATTTCATTTCCTATTCTGGAATATCCCATGCATCACCCTTTAAGGGGGGAAAAAAGAACATCTCTATATGTCAGTGTACTATAATGGAATGACAGCTAGAAAGAATGTTACAAATTGGATTCCAATTCTCATCTCCAACATTTATTAAGCATCGCAATCTGGAGCAAATCACTTAAACTTGCTCATTCTCAATTTATTCACCTGCCAAATGGGAAAGGTAATTCTTACCAACTTTACAGGATTGTTGTAGGGACAGCTCTTAGTAAACCTTAAAACACTATAGAAGTATGGGTTGTGGATAGTAAAAATTATAGTCATGTCAACTACCAGACTATCTCTTGCATGAGGATGAGCACAACCAGATTTACAATTTAAAAAACATTTTGAGAGGATACTGAGTGAAAGTATGGTAACTAGGTTATTTAGTTTAGTTTAGTCATTTAGTTATTACTAAATAGTAATTATTTCTCTTTTACCCAGGAACCCTGAGAGTCTTCCCCTCCTACTTTGATTTTTTTTTTTTTGATTAAAGGGGCCATCCCTTGAATACCTTAAAGAAGCCCTTTCATTGAATGGCTGTATCTCACTCAAAGTGAGAACGTGATAAGACCTTAGCCTGAAAAGGTCAGGGTCTCCCATTGCATCCTGGACCATCTCCAGTTGTCCTGATGAATATCAGGTCATTGGACCCAGAGAGCTCAAAATAAAGTGAGGTTGATGACCTTGCACAGTCCTCCCTCAGTCAAATCAAAGTCAACTGCAAGTCATGTCATCATCTTGATGTTATGGTCCTCTTGGAGAATGAAAGACAAACAAATAACAACAATTTTAACTAAGAATGATGGTGTAATAAATCACTTCATTCAATTTACCATGGTATAAGTAGGCATTATGGATTGGCACTGTGCTACACTGTGGGGATGTGAAGACAGAAGTAAAACAGTCATAGAGCAGGAAGGGACCTTATAGATCACTGAGTTGAACTTCCCCCTTTTTACAGGTAAGGAAATTGAGACCCAGAAATGGTCCATAGTCACACAGCTAGTATGGATTTGAGGCAGGATTCGAACTCAGGTCTTTTTGACTCAAGGTCCAGAACTCTAGCCACCACACCATACTGATCCCAACGAGTTTACTTTCTACTGGTGGAAGAGGGAAAGAATGACATGTACACAGATAAATGAAACACACACACACACACACACACACACACACACACACACTAATACCAGCATAAGCAAGAAAGTACTATCAACTGGGATGGAAGGGCTGGGAAATTCTCCCTAGCCTCAAGAAGAGGTCAGTCACATCATTTAGGGATCATTACAAGGATGTAATTAAAAGTATGTAATTGTTAGTAATGAAAAGGATATATAGGCATAGGCACATCTCAGAGATAGTGCAGTTCAGTTCCAGACCACCTCAATAAAGTGAATCACATGAATTTTTTGGTTTCTCAGTGCATATAAGAGTTATGTTGACAGCGTACTGTAGTCTATTAAGTGTACAATATTATTAGGTCCAAAAAATGTACATACCTTAATTTAAAAATACTTCATTGTTAAAAATACTAACCATCATCTGAGCCTTCAGCAAGTTGCAATGTGATGGAAGGTCTTGCCTCCATGTTGATGACTGCTGACTGATCAGGGTGGTGGGTGCCGAAGGTTAGGATGGCTGCGGAAATTTCTTAAAGTAAGACAGCAATGAAATTTGCCTTATTGATTGATTCTTCGCTTGAATACCTAGAGGCCATTGTAAGGTTATTAACTGGCCTAGTTTCACTATTTTTGTGTCTCAGGGAATAGGAAGGCCCAAGGAGAGTGAGAAGGAGATGGGGAATGACAGGCCAGTGGAACAATCAGAAGATGCACATTTATCAAATAAATTCACTGTGTTATCTGAGTGTGGTTCGTGGTTCCCCAAAACATTTCCAATAGTAACATCAAAAATCTCTGATCACAGATCACCACAACAGAAATAATAATGAAAACGTTTGAAATATTGTGAGAATTACCAAAATGTGACGTAGAGACATGATGTGAGCACGTGCTGTTGGAAAACTGGTGCTCATCGATTTGCTTGATGCAAGGTTGCCTCTTAAATTTGAAAATTTGTAAAAAATGCAATATCTGTGAAGCATAATAAAATGAGGTATAGCTGTATTTAAAACTAAAGGACATAATAAAAAGAAAACAATAATGGTAAGAGTTCACATTCATAACGGGTTTTAAGATGTTCAAAATCCCTTTCTCAAGACACAGAATGAGATGGGGAGCAGACACAGAATTCAATTAGACAATTCAGTCCAATAAACATGAGGTGACTACTATTTGAAAAGCAGTTGCTGGGAGTTGGGATTGGGGAGATACTGAGTTTAGATAAAGCAGAGCCCCTGTCCTCGTGACATTTACAACCTGAGTGGGGATGGGGGTAAGGCAGAAAGATGAACAACGCCATAGTAGCTCAAGATAAGCTTGAGTGTGGCTCAAAGCCACATACTATGTAAGATCTGGCGGGGAAAGTCATTACCAACTTAGAAGGATCAGTAACAGCTTCATGGAATGGGTGACACTTGAGCTGAGATTTTAGAGGGGAAGAAGGAAAAAGGCCAATCCGGATATAGAGAATAGCATGCATAAAGAGGAACACGCACATTTGTGGAACAGACTAGTAAAGTCCCAGCCTGGGCAGGGACAGTATCAGGAAATAAGTCTGTAATGGAAGAGCGGTGCCAGACTGAACCTTGAATGCTAGACTTTTAACATTATCCTCTAGGCAATAGGGAGCATAGGAGTGACTTAGTCAGGTCTAAGAGGTGTTAATGAATGTGTTGCTAATGAGAGCAGGATATTTTCTGGAATCCAGTCAGGGAGATACCTATCTTGAATGCACCTGAAGTCTAACAAGATTAAGTCATAATCTAGTGATGATTACACATTCACCTTGAAATAATTTTATCAGAATTGAAAGAAGTGGGGCAAATGGAGTTCAGAGGAGAACCAAAGAAGATTTTTGTCAGATTTCAGCACTGTACAGTGGAGAGAGACATCCGATGGTGGATGTTGATATCCAGCTACTAGAAAAGTGGTCTCCAAAATGGAATAGGATTCAGTTTTGGAGCCCTACTACAGTCTGAATGAATTTTCATTGAGCAGTATCCAGCTCTCTTGATAGCGATTTCAGGTAGCTTTCAATTTAACTAATTACAATTTCCAGCTACAAGAGAATTTCAGAAGGGGAACAAAATCTAAAGAAGAAAAACTATAGAGATGTCCCTGGAGTGAAGAGACAACATCCTCCCCTTCTGTTCCTGCTTCTCTGATATTCTCTTATCTTAGCACCCTAGAAAAAGGCAGACACATTGAATTCTCCCAGGATACAGTTGAGATTCTTTTGTAAAGAACCTGTCATTTTTTGTATAAAATCCTCAAACCTCATGTACTGTAATAACCACAGAACCAGCATGGGATTGTAAGGGACTGCAAGGGACTTTAGAACATAAAATGTTATAGTTGTAAGAGACCTTAGAACACACAACATGGAATGTTAAAACTGGAAGAAACCTTAGAATATTGAACTTGGAATGTTGGCCCAGCAAAGGACTTTAGAATGTAGAACATAAAGCATGTATTACTGGGTCTTTGACTGAATTCAGTCTTCACAGAACAAGTCCCCTTAATGAAAAGAATTTGTTATGTAAAACCTGGACTCAGTCAAAAGGCTACACCCAAGGACTTAGAAGGCCAATGTGGGCTTGAGGCTGCAGATTCCCCAACCCTGATCTAGACCATAGACACAGTGTAGTACAGTACAAAGATCTCTGGCTTTGAAGCTATGAGAGAGAAGTTCAAATCCTGATTCCAACCTTTATTAGCTATATTAGCATGGACAAATTATAAAACCTCTGTAAGCCTCAATTTTCTTACCTGTAAAATTGGAATGATAACAGGCAAGGGATGATAACAGGGGTGGCTTTGCAATGAATCAAGAGTATCTCCTCTGCAGACCCTGCTCTGACCATCCTCATGTACTTCCACTGGAGAACGTAAATATATTGATGTTTCATTCTGAACTTTACAAACATCAAATAAAATGAACGTTTCTATATACAAATAGAACAGGAGGAGAAGATCGCACGTGAAACCATGAATCTTCATTATAGGCAACTTGCTTTTCCTCTTAAGCACATAATTAACTCAATATGTAACTTTCAAAGCTGTCCTGATTGTCTTGTGTTTTTTTTTTCCTGCTCTTCCATCTGGTCTCTCTGTGCATTAAAAACAATGCTTCGATGACTCTCTTTTCTTCCTTGCTTTTCAACCCTATCACTAATTCCCCCATTCCTCTTACTCCCTCCCCCATACAAATTGAAAAAAAACCAGAGAAAAGGAAAAAAAAATACCTTGCAACAAATATGAATACTTAAAAAAGCCAATCCCCACAATGACATGTCTAAAAATGTGTCATTCTGCAGGGTAAACATATTTACTTTTCCTAGCATATAGCAGGGAAAGCAGAGTGTCCACTTCAGCGCGTGATATCCTCAAACCACTTACCTCACAGGGCCTGTTATGATGATCAGTTGAGATACTTCATAGAAAAAGAGCTTTGCAAGACTTTGAGCATTATATAAACACCAGTTCTTATTTATAGGCATTTTTCATCCATTTGATTTTTCCTGTTTAGATGGTTAGACCAAGCTCTTCTAGATGGTTGTAGACCTCACTGATGAAGTTCTGTCATACTCTGGGGCTTCACACAAAGAGTATAATGTTCTCTGCAAACAGGATCTTGCTGCTCAATTTTTAATTTATCTGAAAAATTGGAAGACACAAAATGATTACTGAGAAGCGTGATTTTATGGAGATGCTATTATTAATTTTTTAAAAAAGATGATCAAGAACATATCCATAATGATGGGCCCATGTGTCCATTTTCTTGTCTCTGTATAATCTTAATGAGATTGATCCCTATATATATCAAAGATATGTTTAGTTTTAAAAAAAATCAAAAGGGAGCAATCAGGAAATGTGTTTGCAAACACATTTCTAGAGACTGAATCTTCCTCATGTCTTTTCCCCAATTACCTTGCATGAATTTTATATATGCCTATAGGTGTAGCAAGTAAACTCCTTGAGGACAGGGACAACTTGGCTTTTGGCTTTGTAGATGCTTTATCTAAAACTGCCTGGCACATAGTAGACTTTTAATAAATGTTTGTTGATTGATTCATTGCCTGAATGACCTCCATCTGCTGCTCTGCCTAGGTTCAACTCCAAGGAATGAGATGCTCCTCTCCCAGGATTGGCCATTATTTCTAAACTCATCACCATGCTGCTAACTCAAGTCTTGATTGACACAGTCTCCTTTGCCCTCTGATTGGAGGGCAGGAGGAAGGAGCACCAAACTCCTCCCAATGCCTTTCTTTATTGAGGACAGAAACTGGGCTCAACTCACTCCACTTTGCATCTGCTGCTCTGTCTGGTACCTACTCCATGGAACAAGATACCCCTATGTGTATTCTCCCTACTTTCCTGCATCCTTTTGAATGTTGTCTCCCTCTCCTTAGAGAGTAAGGTCCTTGAGGGCAAGGACTTTCTTTTTATTTATTGTATCCCTAGCGCTTAGCACAGTTCCTGGCACAGGGGAGGTGATTAATAAACGTTTATTGTTCTGTATTGAAAGCTGTAGAGAAGACAAGATTTTTTTAAAATTAACCTTTTTGAGCAAAGTGCAGCCTCAAAGACTATCCTTTAATGAGGCATCTAAGAGATTTCTTGATAAATATGTTTAATTCTTTTTTCTTGCATGTCTGACTCATCTTGACTCCATTTGGCGTTTTCTTGGCAAAGATACTGGAGTGATTTGACCATTTCCATCTCTAGCTCATTTTACAGATGAGGAAACTGAGGCAAACAGGTTAAGTAACTTGCCCAGGGTCACATAGCTAGTGTCTGAGGCCAGATTTGAACTCAGAAAAATGAGTCTTCTTGATTTCAGGCTAGCATGCTATCTACTGCCCCACCTCGCTGCCCTTCTTGATAAATGCGATCACACAATAAGTTAGCTAAATGATCCTCTGTCGAGTATCAAATAGGGTGATTCAAACTCGCCCAAAGTGTCTGCTACCCTCAGACAGGCATTGACTTGACCGTGATTGTACAACTAACATGTCAGAGGTAAGACTTCAAACCAGGTATACTTGTCTTCCAGGAGAGTTCCCCCTCCCCTGGGCCTTATCAACTAGCATTTTATCAAGTGCTTAAAATGCTCCGGACACTATATTGGGCCCTGGGGCACAAAGGAAAAATACAGCTGTCCTTGCTTTCTGGGAATTTACCTTTTCTTATCACATTAGTCGCACAAACCCTAAAATCTAATATTTTGATCCTGAAAAAGAAAAGGTAACTGACTAAAGAAGGGAGATTGTGTGCCTGGTCCTATAAAGTTTGGCTTTCACAAAGAGGAATACTTTCTTGATTAGGTCTGCACAGGCAGTAGAGATCGGCTGCTGGCAGCTGCTTAGGAGTTTTGTGTGCAATCATTAGAATTATCATCATGTTGATCTTTGTCAGAGATAAAGGAAAAGAGTGACCAACAAGTCTTTCAGAGGCCAGCTCTGAATTTTCCCAAAACTTATAAATATGATATTGATGATACATGTTGTTTTCCTGAAGCGTTCAAGCAGGCAAAAATATTGCAGCTCTTCCAAGCTCTGATTTTTTCTGAATGAGACATCTGACCCCTATCTCCCAGTATCCATCTAAGGGGAAGTCTGAGGTCAAGTTTCAGGGTGTTTCCTTTGCACTTGTCCTGGTGGTAGCTATCGCTTTATCTTAAGGAGAACTTATTTCTTTGATAAATATGAGGAATGCAGAGAAGCATAGAAAGACTTAACTGAACTGATGCAAAGTGAAGTAAGTAGACAAAAAAATAATATGAACTATGGCTACAACAATTGTCTGAAGGAGAGAAACAATGTAAATGGGCAACAGTTAACAACAGAAAACAACGTAAATGGAAAGAGCCATACCATGTAACAACTGAAAATGAATGTTTTAAAATGACAACGAACAAGCTTTGCCCCAAAGAAGAAATATAATAATATACCCCTTTTCCTCTTTTACCTATTGAAGAGATTCACGGGTATGGAACATTACATATCATGTCATATACATGTCAGGGTTTTTCAATATATTGATTTTGTTGATTTCTTTTCCTTCTTCCTTTTTTTTTCTTTTTCAGACCATTCATTGTTACGTAAGATGCCTCTATGGAGGCAAGAAGGAAGGGAAAGCATACAGGTGAAAATGTAGGTGGTGCAAAAACAAAAGATATTAATAAAAGCTTATTTTCTTAAAAAAAGACTATTTTTCCTTTGCACAGAACTGAAATGTCATCCTCATTTCTATCTCTTTTACCTCCACCACTAAGGGGGTAGAATGAAAGGAAAGGAGATAGATGATTTCTGTCTTCTTTTCTAATTTCAAAGTTCTGTGATTCATTGGTCCTATGCCTGGATCAGCTTAGCCAAGGAAGAAACCCCTGACCCAAGAAACATATCACTTAGTCTGGGCAGAGACTAACCTGTATTTGTATGTGTGTGTGTGTGTGTGTGTGTGTGTGTGTGTGTGTGTGTGTGTACATATATATGTATATATACACACTTATACATCTACATACATGTAGGTTTTATATATTATATAATTATAATTTTATTGTAATTATATAAGAAAATAGTTATGTATACATATATGTATATACATACACATGTATTAATATATTATCCTGTGTGAGAAAACTCTTTTCTGCCAATGCAGGTCAACCCCTTCGAAGATACTTATAATCTTAGAGAATTGCCTAGAGCACTGAGAGGTTAAGGTACTTGTCCAAAGTCACGTAGCCAGTATTTTTCAGAAATGAGGATTTTGAGTCCTGGTTCAAAATTCCTGGTTTTGAGACCAACTCTCTATCCATTCCATCATACCACCTCTCAGTTATTTATATATAACATTTATATGGAGAAATATGTGTATTTTTATCACCCTCATTTTGTAATCACTCTCCCCTAAATTCCTTTGCTCCTTCGTTGGAACCGTTTCTTGTAACAAAGAAGAATAATTAAGCAAAGCAAAGTACGTCTTTGGTCATGGCTGACAAAGTATGCCTCATTCCAGACCTGATCTCAAACTCGAGGCAGGAGGCACGCTCCACTGTGACATTTCCGAGGAAGTGACATTTGGTCAGTGCATGATGCAGGATTCTAATGCTTTAACTGCTTGTTTCCCTTTTCCAATGTGTGCATTTTCCAATTCGTTCTAAGTTCTTACTTAATATGCCGCTAAAGAAATTGCATCATTTTTTGATGAGTTTCTGAGGCCCTGGTTTTCATTTGGTTTTAAAGGAACAAAAATTCGGTCTGACATCAAAAAGGATGTCAGCTGTTTTGTCTTTTTTTTTTCTTTTCCAGGCCCTTCTATATGGTTGGTTACTGTTGTTTAATAATCATGGGGTCACTCAAAGTGCTTTTGTTCTAGGGACCTTTCAAGGCAAGCCAAGGCGGCCGTTTCGAGAACTTCTCTTGTTTGTAGACAAAAATACATTAAAACAACCAAGGGAGCTATTACTCTTCTGGATAATTATTTTCAATGTCTTGTTGGACATGTATGAAATGCCTTTCAGGCCCTTGGGAGACAAATTAGAAGAAATGCTTTGTTTTGCCTGAAATCTTGGAACTTGATCTCTGTTCCATTTCTGTTCAGTTTGGGTGTTGCGTAACACCCCTCCCAAAGATGCTGCCTCATTTTGGCTGACTCAAGGGATACAGACAGGGCACATGAGCAATGCCTTTGTGGATCGTGGAATTTCTTTTGGGTCAGTTGCTTTTATTCCAATGCAGCCCCAGCTAACTTCTATGTGGTTTGAATTCGACCTTTTGGTCCATTCAGGTAAGCTGGTTCAAATGCTTCTCCCAGCGAGCATCAGGCCCATCTCTCTTGGACTCATTTTTTCATCCCCAGCCTTCCAGTCTTTCTCTTCAACAACCACAGAGATCTGGGTAGGGAGCAGAGAGAGTTGACAGGACCAATCGAATCTATCTAACAAGCATTTATTAATGAGCCAGGTAGCCATATGGTAGTGGATAGAGAGTTGGTCTTGGAGTGAGCAAGACCTGAATACAAGTACTGCCTTTGATACATATGGACTCTGAGACCATGGAGAGGTCACTTGAACTGTCAGGGCCATAAGCAACTCTTTAAGTTGAAGACAAATCCCAAACTGGTGGAGGAAGATTTCACACAAGGAATTCCCTATGCTTATGAAATCACAGGTTTGGACTCCACCCCACACCTCAATTATGAAAAGCACTGGAATATGAAGAGAAAAAATCCCATAAAAATTTCTGCCCCTCTAGGAACTTACATTCATGTTAGTTGGTGGAAAGAGTGATGGAGTCAAGTTTGAATCCTGTCCCAGTTACTTCCCACCTTTGTGACCTTGGATATGTCCCTTCAGCTCTCTAGGCTGCAGTTTCCTCATCTATAAAAGGAGAGGGTTGTTTTATATGTATGAGAAAGTCCCTTCTCATTCAAACATCCATGGTTGTTGATCATCTCCTAGTTAGTATAAATAATTAATTTTCAATAATATCTTCCCCCCCCCATTATTCCCTCTATGAAGCACATAGGTGATTGCTTATTTTTAAGAACATTGAGAGTGATGTAGCAGAAAGAGTGCCAGCTTTGGGGGTCAGGAACCAGGTTCAAATTCTGCTTCTGACAGTTACTAGATGTGTTATTGGGCAAGTCAACAACTTCTCAGAATCTGAGTTTCCTTATCTGTGAAATGAGGACAATAATACTGACGTCTTCTCCCTCCCTCATGATGTGTCACTTGCTAGTTGTGAGCCAAAATGAGTAAAATGTCCACACTCAAAGGTCGAGATGTCACCACTCAGGATTCGCTCCAAGAAAGCCACTGATAATAAAGAAAGAAAATACAAGGAGTTCTAAAGTCTTCGAGGGGTTTTAAGCTTTAGCAAAACTTTTTGTCATAGCAAAGAAACTGCAAGCAAAATACATGCGAATTAACTGGGGAGGTGACTAAGTAAATTGTGGTACATGACTGTAATGAAATATTACTCTGCTGTAAGAAATGATGTATGTGATAAGCACAGAGAAGCATGGAAAGACTTTTATGAACTGATGCAAGATAAAGTAAGCAAAGCCAAGAAAACAATGGATACAGTGACTACAATAATGTAAATGAAAAAGCAACAACCATAAAATATCGGAAAAGAATGTTGCAAAATTATAAAGATATGTGTGTATGTACACGCACACACAATTACAAAGCTTGACTCCCAATCAAGTCAACAAGCATTTATTAAACAGCTACCACGTGCCAGGCAATGTGTTCTACTCTGAGAATATAACAGAAGGAAAAGAAATCCTAGCTTTCAAGTGGCTTATGGTCTAATGGGGAGACAGAATGTAAAGAACTATGTGCAAAGAAGATATAGATGGGTCACACTGGAGAGAATCACAGAGGAAAGGCACTAAGGAAGATTGGGAAGGCTTCTTGCAGAAAATGAAACTTTAAATGAAACTTCAAGGAAGTCAAGGAATCTAAGGAACCTAGGAAGTGAAGATGAGGACGACAGAGTTTGAGGCATGGAGGACAGACAGTAAAAGTGTCTCTGAGTCAAGATGGAGGGTCTTGTTCAAGGGACAATATGGAGATCCAGTGTCACTAGATTGAAAAATGGAGGGGAGTAAGGTGTAAGAAGAGTGGAAGGGTACAACGAGGACAAGTTATAAAGGGTTTTGAACACTAAACAGAGGGTTTTATATTTGGTCCTGGAGGTGATGGGTATCACTGCAGTTTATTGAATAGCACGGTAATACAGTCAGACATGTGCTTCAGGAAAACTGAGGATGGACTAGAGTGGGGAGACATTTTGGCAGGGAAAACCATTCAACAGTTTATTGCAATAGTTGGGGAATGAAGTCTAAACCAGGATGGTGGCTGTGCCAGGAGGTACATGTGAAAGAAATTATAAAGATAGAAATGGCTGGGCTTGGTAACTGATTGGATATGGAAGGAGTGAGGATGAGGGGCTGAGGATGGTGAGTAGGTGGAGAGCCCCAGTGACTGAGAGAATGGTGGTGCCCCTAATTGCTATAGGAAAGTTGTTTAGGAGGGAAACATAATGAGTGCAGCCTCAACGCAGAGGAGAAAACACCTCTCACTCCTTTGTACCCAGTCTGTCAATAAGCATTTATTAAGTACCTCCTGTATGCCAGTCACTATACTAAGTGCTGGGGATACAAAGAAAGGTAATAGATAACCCCTGCTTTCAAGGATTTCAAAGTCCAATGGGGAAGACAATCTATGTACAAAAATCTATGGACAAACTATATACAAGATAAATGGTAATTAATCAGCATTAAGGTGGATCAGGAAAGGCTTCTTGAAGAAGGTAGGGTTTTAGCTGGGACTTGAAGAAAGCTAGAGAAGTCAGGAGGCAGAGATGAGAAGGGGGAGAATTCCAGGCATGGGGGACAGCCAGAGAAAATGCCTGGAGTCTGGAGGTGATATAATGTATGTATTGTTAGATTTCCTTCCCACCCCCACCCCCCGATATAGAGATCAATTTTGATGATTTTTCTCTTCCTCTTTTTTCTTTTTCTTTTCCTTCTTTTTTTTCTTCCCATCTTCCTTCCCTTTTCCCATCTTTCTTCCTTTTTCTCTTTCTTCCTCTCTTTTTCTTCCTTCTTTCCTCTCTCTCTCTCTCTCTCTCTCTCTCTCTCTCTCTCTCTCTCTCTCTCTCTCTCTCTCTCTTTCTTTCTCACTCTCTCTAGTCCTTCTCTCTCTCTTTCCTAAAGGATGGTTCTCCAGGAAGGGGTAGAGGGAAGGATTCAGGAGAAATCTAAGCAACGTAAAAACAAAAGCTGACCATAAAATTTATTTTTTTTAAAAAAGTGCTTTGTAAGCTGTAAAACTTATGGGTAAACACTGGTAGCTGATTGCTCTGAGGCTTGATTTCTAGTCTTGTTTCTGTTTCATTACTAGGTATCTGACCTTAGGCAAGTGAGAGAACTCTCCTGTGGCCTTCCTTTTCTCATTAGTAAAACAATGACCTTGAATGTTTCTTCTGGCTCTAAAGGTGAATGAATTGGAACTATAAGAGTCTATCTATAGTCACCCTCTCTCTCTCACTCCAACCCAGGGAAGTCTACTGAAGGTTCCCAGTACAACTCCCAAACAGAATGGCGGTCCATCCGACTTGTACAGCTTGAATGTCTTTCTGTTTTGAAGTAAATTAATTCCTATGAGTGGAAGTGTTAAAGTAGGGATCAGAAGACCATCTGTTGAGAGTAACTGTGGAGCAGATTCATGACTGAGTATTAGGAAAGATGAGATGACCTCTGAAGTCCCTTACAAACCAGAGAGTCTACGGTTCTTTAATGCTACCAATATCACCCAACATCACCCAACTTAGACTTACCATTGTAGGAGCTCATCTGAGTCACTTCACCTCTGAAGAAGCCTTCCTTTATGTAGTAGACAGTCTTGGCGCTAGGCTCCTGCACATTCAAATCTGAAATCCTTGAATGAGATAGAAAGAAAATTATGCTGTCTCAGGCTGAAAACAGGTCAAACGATCCCTGATTTAGAACTTGGAAGGAACTTAGAGGTCTTTTGGTCCAATGGTCTTAGTTCACAGATGAGAAAACTGAATCCCTATGTAGAAATGAGCAAAGCTAGGAAATGAACTTAGGTTCTCTGGTTCCACACTTAGGTCTTTTTCCATTATACTATTCTGTAAGCTATATTTGGTTTGACCTATGTGTTTACTTGGGACAGGTAGGTGGCTGAATAGATAGAGCACTGGATCCTGAGTTCAAGTCTGACCTCAGACACTTATTAGTAGTGTGACCCTGAACAAGTCACTTCCTCCTGTTTGCCTCAGTTTCCTTATCTGTAAAATGAGCTGGAGAAGGAAATGGCATATCATTCCAGTATCTTTGCCAAGAAAACCCCAAATGAGGTCACAAAGAGTCAGACACAACTGCAATGACTGAAGGACAACAAAGGTGTTACTAGAAGGGTCAAGTTAAATTTGGGAAATTAGGGAGAATGGAATAGAGGCACTTAGTGAGAGGCATTTAAGAGTCTCTTCTAACAAGAATTATTTAAAGAATCTCAATTTTGTCTGAATGTGGGAAGCTAGGCTTTGCTGACACCATTTCTCGAAAATGGCCACAATGATAGTTTTCTTTTAAAAAATATGCCTTTCTTTTTTAAAAAATATTTTTTCCCATTAATAAGCATTTCTTTCCTCTCTCTACCATAAATACTCCTCTCTCCACTGGAAAAAGAAAAAGAAAATTTTTGTGACATAAAAGCATGGTGAGGTTAAAAACAAATTCCCACATTAGCCATGCCCCAAAATCTGTGTCGTTATACATCTTGAGTCCATCACATCTCTATGAGAAGATGCTTCATCATTGGTCCTCTGGAATCACAGGATCACAAGGATGCTCAGACAAACAACCCTGAAAGCTTCAGAACTTTGAATCCGCTAGTGATTCATCATGGCCCCAGAGGAGAGTCCATAAAGCATGCCTCTGGCCTCTGTGAAGAGAGGTGGTGGTCTACAGGGGCAGAAAGAGGCATACATTTATAGGCATGACCAATATGTTAGTCTGTTTGCTTAACTTATTGATTCATCAAAGGAAGGTTCTATTGGGAGCAGGGAGTCACTCAGCAGAGAACAGTATTAGAAGAAAAGAGCACCAATAGAATAGTGTTTTGATTTTTCTCTAAATTATGTTGTTTGAAACCAAAGGATTTTTCTTTTGGAGTCTTCCTCAGGGAATGAGTTGGATAGTATTCCTCTTGATGTAAGTGCCAAATAAGAAAGTCATCTTTAAGAGGGAGAGTTAGATAGACAGTTCCTTAGGAGTATTAAGCACCCTATTACTGAGTCCTCTGAGATTGAGGTAATTAGGTATGTGTTTAGAGAATCCCATTGTCTTCAAGGGAACATAACACAATTGACCTAACAGATGTTCCTGCTTATCCAATAATAATACATTGTGTTCATTTGGAACATAACTGAACTGTTCATGCTGACTTAGATGTCCAACTGCAAAATCTGGGATTCAGATCCTGGGGATTTATCACACCCACTGGAGCATGTTGGCTTTAGAAGCCTCTGAATGGATGAGCCGTCTCTGTTAATGTAGGCTCTGTCCTCTCCAAAAGATAATATCTTGTTTCTCCAGCCTACATTTTCTGTAACTTCTTTCATAACATAATTTGGGGGGAGAAAACCAACAATGTGTGAGAACACATCAAACTGGGAAAGGCTCAGAGGGGATGTCGCAATAAATATGTCAGGTATCCGGAATAGCTGGTGATATTTATTTGGTCCTTGAGCAGAAATTATTGGACTGTGAGAAACTGGAGTCATTTCTCAAGATCTCAGATTTCCTGGTAGTGCATATATGTTGGCAGGCAGCTGAGGTTCTTGCTAATTTGTTTATAAATCATCAGAAAAGGAGGATCCAAGAATCTCTCCAATCAGATGTGCTAATGAGAAAGCTGAATTGGATGACAGAAGTATCTTCCAGTTCCTTTAAGAAGTATCTTCGTATGATGATGAATCAGTTAATCTACAAACATTTATTAAGTGTCTACCATATGCCAAGCACGGGAGCTGCAAAGAAAAGCAAAAGATAGTCTCCATTCTCAAGGAGCTAAGTCTAATGGGAAAGCAGGCAAACAACTATAAACAAACAAGCTGTATACAGGATAAATTGGAATGAATCGGCAGAGGGAAGGTGTTAGCATTAAGGGAGAAATAGAGAAAAACTTCTTGGAGTACGTGGGACTTTAGTTAGGTCTTGAAGAAAGCCGGAGAAGCCAGGAGGTGGAGTAGAGGAGGGAGAGAATTCCAGGCATGGGGAACAATAGATGAAAATACACAAGAGAGACAGCTAGGTGGCGCAGTGGACCCTGGGCAAGTCACCTAACCCTGATTACTCCTCCCCCCCCCAAAACCTAACACTAAAGAAAAGAAAATGCACAGGAGGTGGTTACTGCATTTGCTGTGACTGTGTGATGGTTGCTACTTGTCCCTTATTTTTGAAGAGGACCATGACATCGGGGAGGTGATGCCTTGGAGTTTCTTTGCAAAGAATGAGCCATCAGCTAATGCCATTATTGAGTGCATCTTGGGGGCTGGTAGAGTCTAGCTCATTTCTAGAGTGTCTGTAGTCCAGTCAAGATCTCTAGGATTGGGATGTACTCTAAGGAGACTGAAAGATAGAAAGTATATTCATTTTCTACCCTCTTACCCAAATAGAAAATAGGCTCAGTTCCTAGCATACTACTTGGCCTATTAACAAGCAATTAATAAATTCCTGCTTGACTGGATTAGATTTGAGATGAAAAGTCCCATTTAAACTAAAATATCATGGAAACATTTGTTATGGTAACAAAAAGCCCCCTCAAAAAAACGAGACACAAAGCATGAACCTCTCAGGAATTGCTGAGCAAACTGTGGTATATGAATGCCATGAAATGTTATTACATTACTAAAAAAAGGACAAGTATTCAGAAAATTCAGAGAAATATCAGGGGGGCTAGTGGTAAAATAATGCAGGATAAAGAAATGAACCAAGAAAATATATAGAAAATGACTAAACTAATGTAAATAAAACATTAAGAGATATCAGAATTCAAGCCAAAGGCAATGACCAATGCTAGTTTCAGATGAGAGATGAAAACATACAAGCTCTTCATCTTCTCTTTGGTGAAGTGGTGGACCAAAGAGAATGCTATGTAAGCTGTCACATGTAGTCACTGTGATGATTTTTTATTATATGACTGTGTTTCTCTGTTACAAGGGAAGGTTCTGAGATTTCCTAGGAAGTGGCAATGCTCTCTGTGTGAAGGGAATTGAGGAGAGAAGTCCTTCCAATTTGTCAACCTTAAATCTCCCCTTAGGCAGGATGGACTTGTAAGCATATAGCTTTTGTCTGTGTGTGCCCAGTGGCAGCTTGTTGGCAACCTGAGATGGCTCCTGATTGAATTTCAAATACTGAGTTTGCCTCAGGATAACTGACTGACTGAGTCTCAGATGGATGGACGTTTTGCCTTTTCCCTTGTACCTGTCTTCCAGAGTACAACGTGGGGTGGGTGTGAGGGAGGGCGGAGGCAAAGAGAGAGAAAGAGTTCATGTGCCCTGAGTAAAGGCTGAAGTGCATGGAAAAAGCAGGTGTGTTTGTCCGTGTGGTCTGAGAGAAGAGTTCCTGAAGGTGGGCATTTCTATCCCAAGAGATAAAAGCAGCCAAGGCAATGACAATGTGCTTGAAAGAAGTTAATGGGCTCACAGATCAAGAGCTGTCAAGGCCCTCAGAGAACATCTAGTCCAACCTCTTTATTTTAATGGTGAAGAAACCAAAGTCCATTAAAGTTACATGATTTATCCAAGGTCACAAAGGTAATAAGCATCAGTGGAGGGATTTTAACCCCATGATCTCATGCTAAAGTCCTTGCTCTTTCTATTGTACCAAAAGTTCATGATCAATGTTTCTGAATCTGAACATCCTATATAGACTGAAGGGCATTTCAATTTCCTAGGCATTTTAACCCCATATTCTAGCCTTCTCACTAGAGAAAGAATATTGCCTAGGTATCATCTGCCTTGGGGGTTATCTTGAGAATTATCCTTCTAGAGGGAGAAGGGGAGTTCCTGATGTAGTTTATCTCTTGGAGAAAGAAGACACCATGTGACAATGGTCAAAGTCGTGAATTGGAGGACAAGCAATCAAGCTTGCCACCACCCTTACTATCCCCATTATTATAGTGAATAATTACAGCATAAGTCTGGTGAGAAATGGGTTGGCCAATTGAATAAACTAAAAATATTTTTGCCTTCCAGGGAAATCTAAACCACAAAGGACACTGTGTAAGACTCTGAAGGAGATAGACTTCATTGTAATGTAAAAGAACTGGCCATTGAAGTTCAGCTCATTTGCCAGGGAAACTTATGGGTTATTTTGAGGGTTTTATGTGTTTTTGGTATTTGTTTATGGTTACTTGGAGTACTTTTCATTTTCAGCATTTTCTATGTGATGAAATGTTTTTCCTTACCCATATGCATCTACTACCTTCAGTGCTTTTATAGGAACTAGAGATGCCTTTTATCTGTATTTGTGAAAACCTAGACTCGAACTACATTTGGAAATTTTACTGAAGTAAACTCTAGGTGGGGCCAACAAGGCAAAAAGGAAAATAATTCTTCCTTAGGTCATCTCCCAAGACCATACATGGTCTGTAGGACTCCAGGGATTTTGATGGTCCCTGTGTCATGAATTACAGGTCTAACAAATGGGACATAAATAAAACATTTTTTAATCTCCATTATTGAAATGAATTTTCTTCTAAAGCAGCATCCATAAAACTATATTATCTGATTACTAGGAAGAGAGAGACAGAGACAGACAGACATACAGAGACAGACACACACACACACAGAAACTATAGATTCCATTATAACAGCAATATTTGTTATAGTAAAAAAACCAAAATGAAATCTGGAAATAAGTGAAATGTCTAACAATTGAAGAGTGACTGAAATAAAGTATTGTACATAGTGCAGAGGAATGTTATAAGGTTGTAATAAGATGTCATTGAAAAGCAAACCTAGTTTTCCCATCTGTCTTTGGAGCCCTATCTCATCTACTTAACTCTAGGTTTTGTCCTCACTCAGGCTCTTCTCTGGTTTGTCTTGCCTCTGTTAGGATGGGATAGAGACTCATCTTGTAAGTACGGGCTTGCAGTTCTCCAGGAGCTCAAGTAGATAAACCATGAAAAATTCCTGTTTACCAGGGGACATAGTTATCCAGCTGGGTCCTGTCACAAATATATTGGGATAAATGAGCAAAAGGCTAAAGGGGGGATAGGGAATATCTGATATATCATTAGGGACATATCATTCATATGATTTCATTTATACTAATGCAAATAATTGTGAAGTATATTCAATTGGTTTTATTGATGTTTGAAACTCATGTTGAGTCATGAAATTAAAAATTATAAAAAATTTTAGTGAAGGTTACTAGAATGTTCCATTCATTAATAATAATATGGCACTTATGTGTCAGACACTGTGCTAAGCAATTTATAATTATTATCTCACTTGATCCTCACAACAGCTCTGAAAAGTAGATGGTATTATTATCTCCATTTTATAGGCGAACAGATTGAGTGGCTTGCCTAGAGTCACATAGTTTATAAGTGTCTGAGGCAGGATTTGAACTCAGGTCTTTCTGACTCTAGGCTCTATCCATTGTACCACCCAACTACCTCTCATTAAGGAAATTGTTCAGATTTCTCTGTCTTGGGGGTAATATTTTTTTAAAAAAAGACAATTAACAAAAACAACAAAGATTTTAAAGCATTTACAGCATACACAAGAAGAGATATAAAGTTTGATTTAAAATGGTTCAAAGAACTTATGGTCTAGTGACTAGTGATTATACAAATCCCATTCATTCTGTGATGTTTGGATTCAGTCAAAGGGCCACACTTGAGGTCCTAGAGGGCCACATGTGGCCTCAAGGCTGCAGGTTCCCCACCTCTGGCTCTAGTGCCATGATGATACTGATAACAGATCAAGAAATAATTTTTATTTAACGGTTATATAAAGATGGACCACAATAAAAATTTAAAATATGAAAGAAGAAAATTATATGAGTGAGAAGTAAAAAATATGAGCCCAACTACTCAAGTTTGTTTTATTCATTCATTCAATAATCAAATGTTTATTAAACGTAATTTGTACAAGCTGCACCTTGGGTAAAGGAGCTGGGTTGGGTAGATTCAGGAAAAATTAAGGAATGATTTTTGACATTCTATTCAGGGACAGTATATATTTTATATTTTCCATATTACCTAGGACAGAGCTTTAAACATTATCTGTAATCTATAAATATTTGTAGAATGTATAAATGAAGGTACAATTTAAAAGCGCATTGAGAAGAATCTATGAATAATAGTTGACATTTAGATAGCATTTCTAAGTATCTAAAGAATATGACGTATTTTTACACCTATATTTTTTCATTTCAACCTTACAAATAACTGTTGGTACCACTGGTATTAACCCCATTTCACAGATGAGGAAAATGAAGCATACATGAAACATTAAGTGACCTGCTTAAATTTAGTGACATAGATACTAAGGGTTAGAATTAGGATTTTAGAATCTAACTCCTCTTGACCAGGCTGTCTCTTTAAGATGGCAAACTTGAAGTACGATGTCTATATTTGCTTCATCACTAGGGTGATACACTGCTGGAGGATCAGTTTTTACCCTAAATTTAGATTCACATATAACTTACATTCTTCTGTTTATCAATGAATGAATCGAAAATACCATGGCTACTTCTCTAGCCTAGGCTGATTAAAGTTCATATTTGTGATCTCTTGGGAAGCTTTGTAATTAGTCTTTCTATCAGTAGACACATAACTTGGGCTTTCTGAGAGTCTACTAAAGGAGGAAGAGGAAAAAAAAAACACCCTTTAGATCTGGAACAGTGATCACAATGGACGGTTCATTCGTGTGTGATTTATGAAAGCTGGAATTAATGGACGATTGACCAGCATCAGATTTCTGGAGACTTTATCTTGTTTTTTCTAGGCAACTTCTCATAAACTTGGTAATATTGAAAGTAGCAAGATGATACTATGCCTAAGTCTATTTACAGAGCTATTAATAAATGCCATGGGGCAACTCCAGAGAGAGGGTCAAACCAAACTGCTTTTCCTCATCTTTTGCTGAAAACAATCCCCAACTTATTTGAAAAAAAAAAAAAGTCCAGTGTTAACAACTCTCAGAGTGAGCTGAGTCAGTAAAGAGACGCAGTGAGGAAAAGGGAAAATGAAAATGGTCCCCTCCAAAGACAAATGACACAATTAAAGGCATCTTAGAAAAATTGTGATCAGTATTCTGTCTGCGAAATAATCTGTTCTTTTTTTATTTTTTGAGAGGAAGTTATTTTTTTTAAAGACATACTGAAATAGTAAAGCTTTGATAAGACATTGGCAGTTCTAAAAGGAGGAAATGGAAAATTCTTCTCAGAGTCCGGCTTTCAGCCTGGAGTAGTGGAAAGAACGTTGGACCGACCAAGAGTTGAGAACAGAGATGTAACTTTGGTAGGGCAATGTGGGACACGCCTCAGGACAATGAGAAATAGAAGGTGAAAAACTTAAAAAAATGTCTTCTTTCAGAGACAACTGTAGATAACATTTAATTAGCAAGAATAATAAATAGATTTCCAGATGGTGTACTGTTAAAATATTCAGCATAGTACAATTCTGCTGGTGATCTTATCTGTTGTTGTTTTGGGGGAACTTAATTAAAACCCCCAAATGTTTCAAGATCAGAAACAAAAACCCCCAAAACACAAACCAAACCCAAATAGGGTCACTAAGAGGTGGACACGACTGAAATGACTCAACAATAATGGCGTCCACAACTATTTAGCAAGGTACTGTGCTACCCACTTTGGAGGAAAAAAATCAGCCCCTGCTCTCAAAGAACTTAAATTCTGCTGGGGGTGGAGGATGCTATGTGTACACAGATAATTAAGTACAAGGTAATTAGAGGAGGACAAAAGCACTAACAATTAAGGGAATCAGGAAAGACTTCCCAGAAGAGTTAGCCTCTGAGTTGAATAGGCATCCAAAGGCGTGGAGATGAGGAAGGTGTGCCTCCCAGGGATGGGAGAATTTTGTATGTCCATTGGAGTGCTTTTGTCCATCTCTGTGTAACAGTGACCTTTGTAACAGAACGACTAAATGTCCAGGGATTTGTAGGTAGCTCCGAAATGCCTCACCCCATACCTTATGGAAATTGGATTTACATCTATGTGGATAGTAGGACTTTCATCGCTAGTTGATGGATTCTCCTTTGATCTCCTACCTTCAAGAGGGGGTATTGAGATGGAATTATATCTATCGACTACAGTCACATATTTGAAGTCTAGGGTCAGTCATTCAGTCAACTAGCAATAATTAAGCATCTACTATTTGTCAGGCCCTGTGCCAGCAAAAGAGAGTCCCTGTTCTCAAGGAGTTTACAGTATAATGGGGGAAACAACATGAGAACCACTATATCCAAACAAGATACATACAGGATGAATTGGAGATAACCAATAGAGAGAAGGTATTACCATTAAAGGGGATCTGGAAGGACATCGTGCAGCAAGTAGGACTTTAGATGAAACTTGAAGCTAGGAGGCAGTAATGAATAGGGAGAGACTTAGGAGACTGCAAGTCAAAACACTCTAGGGGTCCAATCCTTTTAGAGGAGTGAGGATGAGAGTTACTTTCCCTCTTTTCTACAAGAAGGGAAATAGTTCCATCAAAACCTAGAGGATAAAAGTTAGCTTTCTCTTGGCTGGTTTAGTTTCTTCTCCCACCAAATAGTTATTACACAAAAATAAATATTTATCAAATCAGACAAGCAAAAACGTTAATGAAGACAGACAGAATGGTCTAAGTGATAGAATATATGTGTTAAGGGGTTTTGTAACCTAGGAGTAAGAAATCTCTGTACAACTTAGGAAACAACAATCTCATTGGAGGGGTCCTGGGAGGGTGTAGGTGCTGGAAATTTTGGGAGGTAAAGGCTTTCCCCCACGTTTGGGATTCTATAAAACTCCTCTTCATTAACTAAAGTCCAATTCTTCTATTATCTCTTTCTCTGCTTCTCTTAGAGGTCTATCTGTCCATTAGTCATCACATCTCCCCAGACCCACGGTGTCATAATCTCCTTTCTCAGAGGACCAGAAGGCACATACGTAACTAGCGGAGTTACATGTGTAAAGGGACGGAAATGGGAGATGGAATTCTGACCTTAGTGAACCAATTCACAGAAAAAACATATTTCATAAAGCCTGTGGACTTTTATATTTAGTTTTTAGATTATGTCAAGGGAAACAATAGGAAATAAATCTAGATAGGTATGTTGTAGCCAGATAGCAGAGTTTTTTAAATACCATGCTGAGTGTATTTTCTCCTAGAGGCAATAAGCAGCTACTGAAGATTTGTGAGCAGAGGAAGAGCGTGGTCACGCACACACATCATTTTATCAACAGTATGGAGGATAAATTCTAGAGATGAGACATTGAACAAGAAGATGTCATGAGGCTGTTGCGGTGGCCCATGTGATAGATGATGAGAACTTGAAGGAGGGTAATGATCTGGTTAGGCTCTTCGATATTCAGTTGCTCTATCTATAAAACAGGGACACTAATTCTTATAATATCCTGTGAGGTACAGATATAAGATGATGTAAATAAAAATACCTCATAAGTTTATAAGCCATCATATGTTTCAGTATAATGGATTTTTTTGTGGGGGGAGGGAGAGACCTATTTTTCACAAACTGATCATCTGCCTTTAAGATTTCAAATGCATGTGATGGAATTTCTGGAGTGAGATACTATGGATATGCACAACAAATGCTGCCCTGCTTTGCACCCAGGAGTGGACAAAGTTCTGTGCGAAGAACTGCCCAGTAATCCATAGTCACCTCACAATGGGAAATGTTTTCTTTTCTTTTTCTTTGATAAATTTTTATTGATATTTTCTGTTTCTTACATCATCATAGTTATTGCAAATATCCTTCCCTCTTCCCTAATGGGAATACTAAAAGGGTAAAAAAGCAGGCCCCGCCCTCAATAGAGCAAGATGCTAATGAATCTGTGCAAACAAGATAGAAGCAGAATAAATTAGGAGATAACCTCAGGAGAGGCACCAGGATTAACTTTCTCCCATCTATAGTAAAAGAAAAAATTATGTATTAAGGATAAAAAAATAGAATGATAATTAACTTTAACTTACCTTAATGAAAATATTTCAGCAAAACCATACTTTAAAAAACACAAAACATCAAATCCCATTGGCATGTCCCTTCCCATCACATAGATTTGGGGAATTTTTTTTGTACCTTTGTTTTCCATTGATGTTGGGTTTTATCTTTTTGTGTATATCAAGATATACGCTCTCTATGTAGCACAACTATGATTAAACTTGGTTAAAATTATTTTTTACATGTCATTGGGAAAAATAAAATATTAAAATATTAAACTTGGAGCCAGCTAGTAAGGAGAGGATCTGAAGACACTCTACCTCCTCCAACTGAAAGGTGGCCCTTTAGTGCCCAACTAGATATGTGATCTCATCAATTGGAGAGTTCCCTCTAATCATGTATACAGCAACCTATCCAGGGTAGCTGAACCTGGGGGACTCTTTTTTTTCATAAGTTAACCACGGCAGGGAGGGGTCCACCCAATGGTCCATTTTCTCATGTTCTTCTGACATTTCATGGTACCAGTGAAGTACCTTGTCTGTTATCTAACACCCCTCCTTCCTGCCGTATGACCAGTCTGTCTCTTCCTATCATACAATTCCTTGATGATGTTTTCTGTTGTCATTCTTTAGAGTTCTTCATCGGTTATATACTGTAGGCTGCTCACAAACACCATCTCTCTCTCTCTGTTGTCCTCTGTGTTAAATACATCTTTTAATTCTTTGGAGTCAGTTATATTCCAAATCTTGATGCCATACAGGGTCAGCAAACTATAGCCCATGGACCAACTCTGCCTCCTTGTCTGCTTTTGTATGACCCATGAGCTAAGAATTGTTTTAAAATGTAAAAAAGAAAAAATTTAACTTGTAAGATGTGCAAAAGAGTTTGGCCGGCTGGACTTGGCTTAAAGGTCATAGTTTGTTGCCTCCTACCATATGGTAACACCAATAGAGCATAAGTGTTGAAAATATGGACCTTTTCTTTCATGAGAAGCTTAGGAGCGGTAAAAATTTTTCTACTCTTCTGAAAGCAATACAGCCTCTGCTCCTAGATGATCCTGAGCCTAATTTGTTGTCCACTTTAACAGTCTGTCCTAGATACACATCTTGTTGACCAAAATCTCCATCCAAATGCATGTTGAAATCTGGGCCATAGATTTTTCATCCAGTTGGTCTTTCCTGTGTGAATGGAAAGGCCAAACTTCTTTTTGTGCTTACAGATAGATCTCTTCCATGAGGCTCTGCAGTGTTCTGGGACTTGATGCAATCATAAGACTTTATCATTCATAGGAAATCCCTCATTTGATTTGTACTCTGTCCTAGATCTCTCTATCACAGTGTATATTTAATATTTTATGCTTCCACTAATGTTTATTATCAGAGTATCACTGAATAGGGTTATTTCGTTGTTATATCTTCCAAAGAATGTCAAAGCATATTGATGTATGAAATTGCAGGTGCCTTATTGTAAAAGAGATGGTAAGGTAATATTCTGATCTATTGAATCTGATGCCTTTTCATAATCAAGAAACAACAATCACAAAGAGATCTTACATCTTTCAGTTCATTGTAAAATGGTAGACATAGTCTATTATTGAATGTGACTTGAAAAAGACTGTTTCCTACAAATATCCTCATAAAGGGTTCTTATAAAGATTGTGTATGGATAGGAGAGTAAACATACTGGTCAGTAGTTCTTAATGTTCTCTCATTCGTATTTTTCGGTATTAGTATGTTCTGAGGTTTTCTCATATCTCTGATGTCTTTCCTTGTTCAGATACTGTGGATATCAGCTGCTCAGTGTTCTCAAAATTTTATCATCTCTAGCATGGATCTCCTTTACATATGATTGGTCTAAAAATAGCTACTTGCCCCATCTTTCTTCTCTCTAGTGACATTCCCACTCCTCTATTAGCATATCTGGGTCTGTGATTTTGGGATCCAGGTTTGGTGGTTCCAGAATCTTTCAGGGGAAAATTATTAGTTAAGTTGACTTTTACCAGTTTGCTTCTGTGCACTGTCCTTCCATTTTCCTCCTTGAATGTCCTTGGCATGACTTGGGATATCTTTCTAAGCTTTTTAAAAACTGGTTTTGTCTTCTATAGCTTCCCTCTGATTTGTAAGATGATACTGCTCATGACTGTCCACTATCCTTCTTAGTGAGATTTTACATCAAGTTTATATTCAAGCCTGGTGTTGCCTTTGGTAGGCATCTTTCTCTATTTTGTAATTTAGATGTTTATTGACTAGCTGTTTTAGGGCTCTTTTTGTGGCAATTAATTTACTTTGGTTATACTTCATATTGAAGTCCATATTGATCTCATTTCTATTCTTTATTTCTTATTTTTGATTTTCAACTACTTGTTTAAGTAATTCTAGGACAAGTTGTGTCAAATGTAATATCTTTTACTCATGGTTATTCTTTTTGTTTTTATTTCTTTTACAAATTCTTATTTCAGTTCTTATGGATCAGTGGCTTGACCATATGCAGACAGTTAGCTCAGGGATAATTCATTTTAATAACAATTATTTTCCTGGTTATTAGAATATTTGTTCTTTATGGTGTTATTTGGTATTTGCTAAGTCCAGACCAATTCTTTTTTTAAAAGGTGTTCATGAGGTAGAGGAGACTTCTTAGTAATCTTCAAGTCCTTTGTTTCCTTTATCCTGAACCATGCTTTCCCATATATTTTTCCATCTTCACCTTTTCCCACTTTTGCATTTAAAGACACCAAGTATAAAAGTGAACGTTGATTTAATTTGGATGGTCTTCTCCAATTCTTCATATAATTTTTCTTCCACATCATTGTCAGCAGCAGATATTGATACCTAATCATGGTTGTCTATTTTTGTACAGTATCAACTCTGCAATACATGATAATAAAATATCCTATGAAATAATGTTTCTTGTTGCTTCTGGGCACAAGATAAAATTCATTTTTCCAACTATTTCTTTGCCTTTCCAAGTAGTCCTTGTGAACCACCCTTGCATTTAGCTATAACTTTCTTCTTATTTTGTTTATAGCAAGAATGTCATGGTTGATACATAGCAGTTATTCTAGCAATATGTCCACTCACTGGTCACTGAACAAGGCTCTAATGTTGAAAGTGTCAACAGTCAAAGTTTACTGAGGGCCTAAAAACTGTGATTCTTAGTACCTGTCTCTTTCCCCTTCGTGCTAATCCAACATTGTCATTACAGAAGAGAAAGGGCATCACACAGGACTGATGGACATTTTTCTTTTTCTTTCATGTCTTATTTTAACTACCTCCCTCCCCCTCCAAATCCTTACCAAGAGACCAGCTTCCTGATGCAGTATCTCTCCATAGTTACTCTGGTTACAAAAAGGGCCACATTGAAAGACTTTCCAGAATGGCAAAGAATGACATCATAAAAATGCAGTGAATATGAAGGATTAGGAAAAGCACGGAAAGACTCCTATAAACTGATGCAAAATAAAGTAAGCAAGGCTAGGAAAACAATATGCATTTTGACTACAACAATGTAAATGGAAAGAACAAAACCCAAAATGAACACTGAGTAATTATAATGACCAAGTTTGGTCTTGGGAAGGAGATGGGAAGAAGTATTGGAGTATAGTTAGAGTGAGACGTGTTTTGGACATGGTCGATAAGGGAATTTGGTTTTATTTTTTTACTATGCATATTTGTCACAAGAATTTTGTATTTATTTTTTTCCCAGTGGGTGGGGAAAATGGAAAGAAGAAAAAAATTTGGTAATTGGGGGCAAAAAGAAAGAAAAGAAATGCACCTCTCCCATATCATTGGGAAAGTGTGTGTGGGGGGAGGGTATGGGGAGGGCTATGGGTGTGAAATGTTGCATATGCTATCAAAAACAGTTAGCTTGTAGAACTGTTTAAAAATCTTTATTACAAAGGAAGACTCACTAAAGAAGGGAAGGGATGGGGTATATTCTGAGCTAAATGGCATGGAAATAAAAAAATATTAACAAGTTTATTAAATAAATAAGCAAATTAAAGGGAACAGCTCAGATTTGTTCCAATTAGAAACTTTTCCCAGCGGTTTCTGAGACACAAAACAAAAACTGAGTCATGTGATAGTGGGGCCACAGCCCATGTCGATCTTTCCAGTCTCCATAATCCAAATGAAATAGAAAATCATATTCAATGTGTGTCCCTTGTATTGAAAAGATATCAATATTAATTCAGACTCTGGCATTTTAATATGGATTAAGGTCAGAATTATTTACTCAGTAATAAAAATGGACATTTACATGGTTCTTTCAAGTTTACAAAGCATTACATACCCATTCTCATTTGAGACTCAATAGGACTCTATGAAATAGGTGCTACCAATGCTATAAAATCCACTTTATAGATAGGGAAATTAAGGCAAAGGGAGGTTAAGTGGCTTGTCCAAGGTCACACAACTAGCAAATGAAAAGGCAAGAATTGAATCTAGATCTTCCTGACTCCTGTTCCCAGTACTCCTTTCCTTAAAAAGTCATGCTTCCTTCTCCCAAAGATACATCCACTATTGCTGCGTCAACGATACGTCCAAACAACGGCCTGAAAAGCAAGACATTCAGTTAAAACGCTGGGACATATTGGGGTCTATATAGCACCCAAGAATCAGTTTGGTTTTTATATTTTTACTTCACTGATGGATTGGTTGGATGGTGTAGAGATACAATTTGTGAGAAAACTAGTTTTCCTCATCCTGCCCTAAACCCTTGGAACCTGGAGCAAGGAAGGAAATAGAAAACTCTTTTAGACCTAAAAGCTGGAAAATTGTTTGCAATTCAAGGAAAACATAATTGGAATTGATCATCAGAATCCACTATAGACTAGAAGGCAGGTCACGTCATAGATTGACTGGGGGAGGGATTTCCAAACCTATCTATAAAGTCAAGTTTCACGTGATTCTAAGCTGTGAGCAAGTGAGACGCACCATCTGTATCAGGACTCCAGGGTGGGAGAGTTGCATGTGTCTTGGTGAATTTAACTTTTAACCTTTATATTCCCAATGACTAGCAGAGAATTTTGCCAATAGTAGCTACTTAATATTTTTCATTTGAATTCTGTGATTTCGGCAAATTTCCTTAATCAAGTTCCTGAAAAAAATTTATCTTCTGTCTCCCTCCTCCACTTCCCTCCTCCTTCCCCCAAAGATACATATTGCTTTATCCTCACGCTTGAAAAATAGACTTTGGAACGATTGTTTCCAAAAGGCACAAAATGTGCTGTTATTTTACTAAGATTAGGAAGACCCAAGGTTATCAACGGTGTAAGCATCAATTGCAATCAATTTTATCCTGCTCCCTTCTTGCCTTGGGGAAATCTAAACCAGAAACTCTTCTGCTACATCTCAGGACACCTTCTCTTCTCTCTCTCCCCCTCCTGCCAATCCCCTTCCTCACTCATTCTCCATCTTTTCCATCCCTTCCTTCTTTCCCAGCTCTGGCTGACCTACAGGCACATCTTTGCACCACAGACTAGATGCATATCCGGATTCACAGACAGACATCCAGGTGTCGGTTCAGTAATGTCTCATGAAGTTATCTATGGGGAAAACGGGTGCCACTACATTTTCTGCTTAAACTGCTCATGAGATTAGACTGGCCTTTGAAAAATAAGTTTTTCGATCTCTCTCTCTCTCTCTCTCTCTCTCTCTCTCTCTCTCTCTCTCTCTCTCTCTCTCTCTCTCTCTCCGTCTGTCTCACTCTCACTCTCTTCCTCTCTTTCTCCCCCACCCTTCTTCTCTGTCCGTCTGTCTCTTTCCCCCTTTCTCATTCCCTCTCTCCCCTCAGCAATAACTCCGCAAAGAACTGTTTTCTGCATACCTTTAAAAATAATTTATAAATCGTCCCCATAAAATGCAAGATAGTCCTGTTTTCCTCTTCCCCTAACATATTGCTAAAATGGTGATACTTAGCTCCATTTAATACACCCTTCTCTCTACCCGAAAAATTTTGGATACTGTTACAATCCCCTATACATCCAGTATGAAAGATAATACTGATACCTTGTTTTATATGAACTTTTATACACCGGGATTTTGGCAAGGGGACTAGCTTCATTGGGATATTTTATGGCTTATTACATCGGGATGATTTATATTCACATTTTGCCTAAGCATTATACTAATAAATTTAACCAGTTCCCCTGTACTGCCCTGGGGTTCATTTTCTTCAAGGGGTCTGTATAAGAGGAAAATTAAAGCAACAAGTTCTTGCCGAGAGGAAGAAATTGACCCAGCTGCCTTGGGCCACAAATAAAAATTACTGACTTTCTGGAAGACTGAAGCAGCCATCAAAACCCAGAAGTTTTTAGCTCTAGAGAGATTCCTGCAATTAAGCTCTTTCTCAAAAGGGGACTCACAGTGTGATAAAATATTTAGCACGCTCATTTGCTTGCAAAGTGTCTGCGGTGTCCTACATAATTAAACCCAACACACAGAGGCGCGGACTATTATTAAACTCGCTCCAGCTGGTTGGAGGAAGGTGGAGGAGATAAAATCCAGTCCATAAAAGATGTTCCATCATCTTCTGTGCCTTTTTAAAAACGCAGGCACACAAACACAGCCCCCCCCCCCAACATTTGGAAGGAATTTTATAAGATCAGAAAGATTCAGAGATTGAGCGAACCCCCCCCCCCCCCCCTTTCTTTTACAGGTGCAGAACAAGTAACTTTTTTTGCTTCTTTGCAGAGTTGAATCCGGGGTCAGGAGTTCTAATTGTAGTCTCAGACTGGAATTCCAGATGGCGTGTCCAGGACTGGAAGCAGCTCTCAGTTCATCAATTTCACGAGCTGGAGGGATCTGTTCTGGTTACGGCCCCGACTCCATTCCCAATGTGGCATAAATGCAGAACAAATTGAGACATATCCTCTATGTAATTAGTTCCAGAATTTACAAGATTTACGGTAAAATAATAGCTTGGACTCTGCCGGATTCTTTTATTTAGGGCTTCTCCAGGGGACCTGGGAACTTTCGTCTCGCGGTGGCAGGGCTGCAGCTCGGGAGCCTGGGGTGGCACTGACTTCAGTCTTGGAGGGAATAAATCAGTCCTGGCTGAGAATGGTGCGCCTCGCACAAGAACCGGGAAAGCCTGCTCCTCCTCCGTCCCGCGTCAAGTTGCATCTTACTAGGGCGGACAATTTAGCAGGGACCCGGGTGGGGGGCGCAGAGAGGTCCCGGGGGCTATGGGGTGGGTGGTAAGCGGAGCCAGGGCAGGGCAGCCTTTAGTCACCCTTAGGGGCATATTAGTGTCCACATAGCCCATGGGGCAGTTAATTCTTTTCTAGCCGCACTTTTCCTTTTTTCTTGTCTGAAGCGGAGCTTGGAATTTTCATTTTTTCTAACAATTCTGCAGCGCGTCCGCGTGGTCCTGACCCGGGTGGACCCTCCACTAGCAGGGGCGGAGATGGGGGCTGGGGGCGCCGTGAGGTGGGAGCAGACGCGTAGGCGCAGCTGCCGGGAGCCTCCCACAGCCCTCCGCGCGTCTCAGCCCCTGGGGCTGCCCTTCTCCTCCTCTAGGTGCTAAGTTGGCCTCGGAGGAGCGATTGAGCGCTGAGCTCCGGCTCCTCCGGTTTTTCTCGAGGGGCAAGGGGAGGTCAGGCCCACTATTTATTACGGGCTTCAGCTCGCTGGGGCAGGAGGACAAGGTTCTTGACAGATCGCTGGGCTTCCCGCGTGTTTGTTCAGTTGTCCGCGGCTCAGGAGGTTACGCAGGGAGAGGGGCCAGGCCGGCTCCACGAGCGCCGGGTTATTCCCTGGTGCCAGAGGCTAATCTGGCCCGCCTCGCGCTCGGTTAGATGTGGCTGACAGCGCTCAAGAGTGGAAGGCAGGGGTCTGGGGGCACGGCAACTCCCTCTCCGCCCTTCTCCCAGGAATCCCGCTCCTTTTGATTTCACAATAATACATCTATATTATACGTATGCACATGTGCATGCATATGTACACATATGTATAGATACATCTTCCAAGTCCGAGAAGCGCTATATCAAAGACTCTTTTGGCATGGTTTTCTTTTTTTTTTTCTGAGCTCCTCTCTGCCCCTCTCCATCAGCAGGCCGCCCCCCTCCCCCGTACCCATCCTTTCTCTTCCTCCCAGTGTCGCCACTCCGGCTCCATGGAGCCCCTAGAGTAGTAGGAGGGGGAAGGAGAGCAGCCCTAGGCTGCCCTACCTCCCCCGACCCCGCTCTTTCCCATCCCTACCCACCACTTCCACCCCCACCAGAGAGACTTCGCACCAGCCGCGATCTCTCTTGGGTGCGGGGAAGGTACATTCCCTCCTGTCTCTGGTTTCTTTTCTCAGGCTGCTGGGTGATCCTGGAATGAGGAGGCGGAGGAATTGGGCTAAGGAGCCCTAAGGGGAGGCCCGGGAACTCTTGAGGGAGATCCTGGAGGCGGTCTCCCACCCTAGGTTTGCTTGGAGAAGTAAGGGCCAAGACTGCCGAGTGGGACCAGAGGGCTGCACTCCCGAGGGGTCAGTCTAGAAGGGAGAGGGAAGTTCGCCCATTGGCTTACTGTTTCAGAGCTGGGACTCCTCTTTCCCTCTCTTTTAGACCCATGGAAGCTAGTGATTCCCCATTCCTAGCCCAGCTCCTGGAGAGACCCAGGAGGCATAGGAGAGGGTGGAAGAGGCTATCTTGGGAGTATATACTCTGAGAGCCTTCACTCTATGGATTTAGGACCCGCGGGTAGAGTTGAGCCGGGCCTAGAGCTCCCTTCCTTACTGTCCCCAAGAGGGCAAAAGGAAAGGAAAGGGAGAGACGAAGGGACTCGGGAGAGGAACCTCGTTCGTCTGTTTTCCTTTGTTTCCCGGAGCTCTGGTCGGAGTGGGGTGTGGAAGGTCCCAAAGAGGAGGAGGGGGCTGGAATTAGCTTCCAATTCTCTTATTCCTAAATTTCTTCCAGGAGACAGAACAGGTGTATGTGTGGAGGGGAATGTGGGACCGCAAAGGATTTGGGTCGCCTGTAGCCCCAGATGCTTCATTACAGCCCCAAGCGCGAAGCAAAGAAAATCCGTACGAAGAATACGGCAGGCTTGACTCTTAATTAAGCAACAAAATTTCCCCCCGCAAAATGCAACAAAAACAAAGCAGCAATAAAATTCACCACCCAAACCCGAAACCTACAAAGGCACGCACACACAAAATAGAATCAGGACGTATTGGTTTAGAAATCGAAATCCCTAGATTTCCTCCCTTATTTCCTCAGAAAGTCCTACGCCTGATCCCAGCTTATGAAAAAGCAATATGTTCCACAACCTGGGAAATAGAAGGCAAGAAATAGACAAGAAACCCTGGCTTCGCGTGTCCTGGCAGAGTTGGGCTTGCTAACTGAGAGAGTTTTCTATTTTCCTCTAGAAAAACAAAACCTGTGGGCAAACCCACCCCAAAATGAAGCAGGAGACTCGTTTTGCTAAAACAAACACAATAATCTTAAAGATTTGGTATGGATCGAGGAAAGGAGGGAGGGACAGAGGAACTGAAAGGTGGGGATTAAGGATGAGGAAAATGTTGTTCTTTAATGATCTAAATGCGGTAGGGAGGTGACGGATTGGTGGGTTGCTGCACAAAGCAATTCTGAAGGTGATGTACAATTACCAGAGGCTTGGGGTGTGTGTATGAGGTGCGTGAAAGGATTCAGTACTTCAAAACAAAATGCGAGAGAGACGAGATGCGGGGCTTTATTTGTTTGGTCATTTCTTAAATAACATCTTTCTCCCAGGCTTCTCTGCTGCAAGGAATTTACACAATCTTCGAAAAATAAGGTTATTGTATATGGAGTGTATTGCTGTACTCATTCATTCGTTCATTCATTCATTCAACCAAAGCAGAGAGAGTTAGGCTCTTCTGGGAGCACCTTATCTGTGTTTCTGGACACGAGTAAGACCATGCCCTCATGACCCGCAGCCAGGAACCATGGTGATGCTGGTCCAGCTAGGGGGGGGAAACAACAGCCCCCAATTTCAATAATTCAGTTAGGGCCCCTTAGCCAAGTGGGAAGCTACTGAGTTCTTCCTGTGCAGTTATTTCTCTGGGGAAACACTTCCCTGCCCCCCCCAAACCAAACTCCAAACCAAAAACAAACAAGCAGTTGGCTGCTGGCCTTGCGTGGAGAGGCCAGGGGACATCGGACAACCACTTTGCGTGGTTTCTCATCCAGCGATCCAGTTGGCTCCTTCTCCCGCACACTCTTGCTACAATTTTAGAAAAAGCAAGGGAAAGAAGGGGCAAGAGGCTCTTCTACCCAGTATAGCATACTCAAAGAAACCTGCAATCTCTCCAGGAAGCCAAGGATTTCAGAGTAGGTTGGGTGGATGGGGAAGTGGGCTTTAATTATAGAGAAGCAAACCCTGGAAGATAGGGGCGTTTTTTTGACTTTTCCATCCCCATGACAATGGGTTTTTCAGGCCCCGAGAACACAGTTGAGCCTCTGAGCACACGGTATTCAATCTCCAGGGCTGAATTCTGCTGGGACATCCTCTGGGAACGTCCTAGTACTATCATTTTTTTTCCAATCTCCCACTCCCGTTCCCCTCCCACAACTCCCTGGCTCGGGATTGAAGTTAATAGCAATGATTTGGGTGGTGTGGGATCTCCAGAAAAAAAGTTGGAGGTCCGTGACTCGGGACGGCGTTCGTAAACTTGAGAGACAGGGAGATAGGGAGATAGGGAAACCCCCTCTTTGGGGGTTTCCTGAGTTCTTGGGCTACGGGAGCGGCTCTCCCCCATCCCGGGTCAAGAACGTCCCAATGTCTTTTTTCCCTTGTTGTGCGGTCGGGTTGAAGTGTGGGATATTCCCAAGAGCAGGTACCACTGTCACGAATTTTAAGAATAAAGAAATAAGAATAAAGGAATACACTTCTGCCAAGGAAGGAACGCAATCATCGAAACTGGGCAGATTTATTATGGTTGATACACTCTCCCGATATTCTGGGCACTTGCTCACCTCCCAGGGTCAGCTTCGTCCCGGCTCACCCATCACCCAAACCAGATTAGGTGAGGCAGAATTCGTCCCACCGTGCTCAGCTATAGCCCTGATCTCAGACAGCACACCCCTCCACCCCCAACTCCAGAACGCAGAAATGCTCAGGGCAGCTTCTGGTCCCCGGGTTGCAGAGATCCACAAAGATCCCTTTCCCTCCTCTGCAGAAGGTGCCCGTAAATCCAGAATTAAAGTGTCCCACTCCACCTCTGTTTGCTCTGTAACCGGGACCAGAATGGTGGGCAAGGTGCATGAGGGTTCCCTACTCCTTACAAGCCAGCCAAGTTTCCCAAAGTCCCGCCCCCCTGCAACTGCCCCCCCCCCCCGCCCACTGTCTTCCTTATGACCCCCTCCTTCGCGTGTCTGTCCAGTTTCTCCGTAAACACGTCTTACCTGGAATGCCCCTCCCTCTGTCTGGAGACCCCGACACCCGCAAAATCATACAGGGGGAGCTCAGGCTTGGGGGTAGAGAGGCAGGGGAGCGGTCCCACAGGATAGTTGATCTCGAGCGGTTTGCGGGTTTGGGGGGGGGAGGAGGGCTTCTCTGTTTGAGATCCTCCCCCAAGTCCGCCCTACCCCGCCCCTGACTCACTCTCCTCCCCTCCCCGCACTCAGGTTGCCCCAGGGAGCAGAGCCTGCTGCCTAGTAGGGCCTGGGCTGCGGTGTGAATGGAGCAGCTGGATGTCCTAGCTCCTCCTCCTCCCCCGCCACCAGCCCCTCTTATTTGAGCTTTGGGAAGCCGGGGGCAGCCAGGCGGTCGGGGTAAGGAGTTCAAGGCAGAGTCCACACCCAGGGGGCTCTCTCCAGCCGGACAATCAACTCCCTCCTTTCTCTTCGCTGTCCTCCCACTCGCCCACTCTTCTACTCACCCACCCACCCACTCATCTAACCCGGACCGCAGTCCATGAGCCAAGGCCCCGCTGCGGCTGCCTCTGCCTCCTTCTCGCCGCGACCCTGGACTTCCTACTACCGCCGGAGCCGGCTTCCACGTGTGCCCCCGAGCCGGCGTCTCCCCGTGCGCTTCGCTCTGGGCCTTGGTGCCTGCAACAGCCGGAGCAACCAGGAGCGCGGGGCCCGGGTGGCACCTGGAGCAAGTTCACTTCCATCGGGCAGGGAGGCGAGCGCCTGCAGGGGCGGCGGAGCCGGGGGCCGGCCGGCGGGGAGCAGTCCATGGGCTCCGACGTGCGGGATCTGAATGCTCTGCTGCCTGCTGTGCCCTCGCTGGGCGGCGGCGGAGGCTGCGCCCTGCCTGTGAGTGGCGCAGCGCAGTGGGCCCCAGTGCTGGACTTTGCGCCCCCGGGCGCCTCTGCCTACGGCTCCTTGAGCGCCCCCGCGCCCCCGCCAGCCCCGCCGCCGCCGCCGCCGCCTCACTCCTTCATCAAGCAGGAGCCGAGCTGGGGCGGCGCAGAGCCGCACGAGGAGCAGTGCCTGAGCGCCTTCACAGTCCACTTCTCCGGCCAGTTCACCGGTACAGCTGGAGCCTGTCGCTATGGCCCCTTCGGTCCGCCCCCGCCCAGCCAACCGCCCTCGGGCCAGGCCAGGATGTTTCCCAACGCTCCCTATCTGCCCAGCTGCCTAGAGAGCCAGCCGACCATCCGTAACCAGGGTAAGCACGAGCGCTGCGCCTTGGGGGAGTGCAGCGCAGCGCAGCCCTACACCCCGTTACTGAGCTAGAGCAGCCCAGACAATTGTCGCTCGCTTCTCTCTTCCGCCTCTTGCTTGCTCCACTTGAGCCCATTTCTGGTTCTGGCTTATTGCATCTGATGGGCCCTTTCTGAAATATCAAGGTTCCTGGGGGATCCTGAAGGTGGGGAACCGCAGCATTGTCTCCCAACGTCCTCCCTAGGCCTGCCCTCCTGTCTTCATCTAAATGAGACGCTGAGACCTTGGGGGCAAGGGAGTTAGAGACCTCAAAAGGTTCGGCCTGGGTGTGCTTGGCCAATGTAAAGCCTTGCCGCCCACTTTTTTTTCCCTAAGCCAGGATCGCTCAGGGAAAGTTTCTAGACTGTTCGCAGGAGCCGGGAGGGCCAACTCTCGGTCACTCTTGGACTTCTGGGCTAATGAGGCATCCTATAAACCTGGGGAGCAACGAAGTGGCTAGCAGGGAAGGGTTGATGCTGCCCGGGGAGGGATGCCCAGTATGTAAAAGAGCTAGAAGCTTAAGAGACTTAAGTCTTCCATCACAGAATCAAAGAAATAGGAGGGATTTCCCCCCATGTCTTCCAGTCTGACCCCAGGCAAGGGACTGGGGAGCTCAAGAGCTGCCTCATGGCTTCTCCAGTCACTTCGGCTACTCGGGCTCTGTTGCTGCCGACGATAAGGAGCCAGCATAAATTGAAATATAACAGGCTTGTTGATTTCGTATTTCTCGAGATCTTTATTTTCACTGTACCCGCTTCGAGGTACTTACCTTTTCTAACAAGTGTCGGTTTCTAGCGCTGATTTTGACGGGTGGAGGATACAGATTAACGGTTACTGTGTATCTTTAATATAAAAGTAGTCAAGTTTCGACTGGTGACAATATTATTCAAATCCGTGTAATTAAAAACCATGTTAAATAGGGTTCGACCCAACTCTAAGACCAGCCGGCGGTGCCTCAAGCCCAGAACCGGTTTAAGGCCGCCAACCTTTAGAAGCGAACCTTATTTTAGATCTGGGAAGGAACTTAGAGACTCTTTGGTCCAATCCTCTCATTTTACAGAATTGGAAACTGAGGATCAGAGCAGTTAAATGACTTCTCAAGGCTTCATTGCTAGGAAATATTTATTTTTCAAATGTAATTAGGGGGGGTAATGCTCACGATGCTATAGAAAACTGCATGTGGGAGGGAAAAGGACAGAAAAGGGAACTCGAGTCTGATTTCGTTGGTCTACATCTCATTGTTAACAGAGGGAGGAATTTAGATAACCCGAGGTTAAAGCAGCATCCTGTGTCGTCTGTATTTTCGGATAATTCGTTTGTGATTTTCCTGGCAATCAAAAAGGTAAAACCAGCCAGGTTGTACTGTACTCCTCGGGAATTCTGTACGAAAGAAACTGTGTAAGCCTGTCTCCCCAGGCTCGGAGACCCCACCTGGTCATGGGATTTCGTTGTTTCTGGAACTAGCGGACTGATGGGAAGACAGTCAGTGGAGTATCCTAACACCTAATTGCGATGTTCTCTTCCAAGCTGCTGAGACGCGCTCTCCAGGGGGCTGTTTTTTAGTTTCTTCCCTGAAACTTTGACGACCCATAAATGGGGGAATTCTACACTTCCGAAACCTTCCCACCCCTCCCCACTACTCAGGCCTTAGAGAAACTGAAACTCGCTTCAGGGCCTGAGCGGTGAAGCTGCTTTTTCCTTCCTTCCTTATTCCCAACTTGTTCCCCCGAAATGACCATGAAGATGCAGTCCTAAGGGTCCTGGGAGTGGTGGTCGGGGCCAGAAACCATGGGAGACTTCCCTAGCCTAGAATTCTTTTCCTTGTCCTTATCAAGACAATTGGGCTAGTGCCTGTTTCCCTACCAGGTTGGGGAAGGGTGGAAAGAATCCTAGTTGAAACCTTAACTCCGCTTGTTTATTAGCTGTGTATCCTTGGGCAAAGCACTTTATCTTGGTGCCTCACCTTACTCATTTGCAAAATCAGAGCTTCTTAACTTAAGGTCCATAATGTTTTAGAAAGCATTTTGATAAGTATTTCAATATAATTGATTTCCTTTGTAATCCTACTATGCATTTTATTTTATGCATGTATCAACGTTATTCTGAGAAGGACTTTATAGGCTTTCTCAGTCTGCCAAAGGGGTCCGGGACACAAAAAAGGTGAAGAACCCCTTCACTGGATGATCTCTAATGATTGACATCTTTCCAGATCTGAATTCTACGAAGAAGGGAAAGTCTTGTTCTGCTCGAGGTTGAGACTCCATTCAGGAGCCTGGCTGCCAGAGTCGGGATCAGCATCTAGTGTACCCCATAGTTGAAAGCACCCCACTTTAGCCTGGCCCAATCCTCTAGCGTTTACTCAGTTCATAGACTGAGGCCCTGAATCCCACACAGTTCCAAGAGGGTCTAGAAGTCCAGGTGTGTGGGATCAGGGAGCCCAAGGCAGACACCTTTCTGGACTACTTGAGAGTTTCAGTAACTGCTGCGCTGAGCTAAGCATTCATCATAAACTAGGAAACCAGGGAAGAACTGGCAATCTTGTTTTCTTGTATAGTAGGGGAGAGGGACAGATAGAGAAAGACATACACACACACACACACACACACACACAGATTCAGAGACAGACTGAAACAGAGAGAGAGACAGAGAAAGAGAGACAGAGAGACAGAAACAGAGAAACAGAGAGAGACAGAGACAGACACAGAGGAAGAGGGAGAGAGAGAGACAGAGAGAGAGAGAGAGAGAGAGAGAGAGAGAGAGAGAGAGAGAGAGAGAGAGAGAGAGAGAGAGAGAAAGAAAGGAAGGAAGGAAGGAAGAAAATGATCTTTTGGAGGGACTCCATCCCAGCAGTTCTTTTGTAATTCTTATTTAATCCCTGATTAAAATGCAAATATAAATAAACAGGCTCCAGACAGAGGCCATTTTGCTTTTATTTCAGATAACAGATGAGAAAGTGGGGTTGGAGACTGAGGATCTGGGTGGAAGGGGGAGGCAGGTGACTCTTCAGGATTTGGTATTTCCTTATTGGTACCAGGGAATGGAGAAAATTTGCTATCTGTCCCCTTGACAGGTGATATACCTTGTAATATCCCTTGAGAAGTCTAGGACAAACCAGCTCTGTAGCCAGATCTCTCAGCATTTCTCTGGGCCACTTGAAATCTTTCAGCCATCTAGGAGATGAGACTGACTGACAGATTGACTGACTCCCTCTTCCTCGGAGTGTACAAAAGCTTTTTCGGACTTGGATGGACCTACTCGGCCAGTGTCCCGTCCCTGTGTCCCAAACCCAGGTGATTATGTGCTCAAGTCCAGTGGGGAAGGAGAAGTGCACCTGATCTTTTTCTCCAGGCGATGGCTCACCCTTCTGTGTCTGCCCTGTACCAGAGTTTCCTTCTGCCCTATTTTTTCTCCAAGAGAAGTGAGAAGGGACTGAATCCCAGGGGTGTGTGCCCGTCTTCCCTATCCTGAGAGAGGCAATTCCTCGCTGACTCAGCTCCCTTCAGAAGCTCTTGCACTTGAGGGGGTGACCCCAGGACTTCAGAACCCATTCCCGGAGCGTGGTAGGGTAGGGGTCGGGCCTTGGCAGTTAGGAAGAACTCTAGGGGAATTCTGAGAGCAGGGATAGGACAGGGCATGTATGAGTTTCTCCAGTCATGTTGGTGTGAAGATTCCAACCAATTCATTTCTCCTCCACTGTTCTGAGGACACCCAAAGTTCCCTGCCCTTCACCAGTGCCAGAAAAGCAGGACTGGCTACCATTCAGTTGCAGGAAAGAGATTTGTGTTGTCTACCTTGTTTTTATTTCATGAAACATTAGCTTTTGATGGAGAAGGATGCTTTTTTAGAGCTGGCTAGGGTGAAGGAAGGAGCTTTGGAGTGTGAAGGAAGGAGCTTTGGAGGACTGGCTCTGGCACTTGCTAGCTATGTAGCCTGGGGCATAGCCCGAGCCTCAGTTTCCTCTTCTGTAAAACCATTAAAGTGGGAATTGTAGCACTGTAGAGTTTCAAGGAAATTTAGCTTTAATGTAGTCCAACACCCTCATTTTACAGAGGAGAAAACTGAGGTCTCAGGATTTGAAGTCTTGGTCCAAGGTGTATAGACATCTTTCTCATCAACCTCACAGGGTTGTGAAGAATGTGCTTATTAGAGTATTAACTACTACTCTAAGTGGAAACCACTCTCATCGATTTTCCTCTGTGTCACCTAGTTCTTGGCCCCAACCAACTACTTGATCTCCCAGACCTATAATGAGAATACTCTTCCCCCTTAAGCCCTTGGGGATCGCTTGGAGAGGGGATCGTCAGGGTCAGTTCTGACCTTTCCTCCTGACGGAAGGTGAGTTAAAGATCGACCCCTAACCAAGGCGGTCAAGGCTGCTCTCAGCTTAGAGGCCCGGGCTGACCGTGGGAAAGACCTTACCTTGGCAGCCAGTGCCTCCCTCTCTCCAAGAGCTGAAAAACAGAAGCTTTGCCCGTTCCCTGAGCAGCAGCCTTCCGTTCTCTCCCAGCTGTTATCCAGCCCCCCACCCCCCAACAAAGTTGAAAGCTTGGTGCTGCAGCAAGCAGAAGGACTACGTGGTTTAATCAGCCTGAGTTCTGATAAGCTCCTAATTTCAACAGTCCTCTTTCGCTCCAGGCGTCTTCAGAACTGAACTCTTATCTCTTTGGGGGGGTCGGGGACAGGCACTACCAGAAAATGTCTTTGGGGGGTGGGTAGGCGCTCAGGATAGCGGGGTGCTGTTGGCTGAGGTGATGGGAATGGTGACTACCCGAGTCTTTTGGTTCAGATCGATGACTAAAGGTCATGATGGCTCGTAGTGGAAGAGGCCCTGAACCTCTCCTGCCTCAGCCTAGCTCCGCTATTCCAGGCCTCCGGGGCCATCCTCCCTAAGTAGGTGAGGCAGTTGGGAAGCGCAGACATGGAGAGATACTCCACATTGGGCTGCAAGAGCTGATTTTGTCCAGTCTTGAGCAGGGGTTGGAAGACAAGCAGGATGATGCATGGCAGGATCTGTCCAGAACGTCCGAGTTACTGGGCAAAGTGTCTTAGGAGTTCAGGGCTGCGGGAATGTGACTAGAGGGTACAACGAGGAAGACCATCTGGTTCCAAGTTCTTAAAGGGGAAGGGGGGCGAGACTGAATAGGAGTACTTCAAAACTCTCCTATTTTCTGAAAAAAAAAAAAAACCTGGGTGGCGATGGTCTGATTGTGTTTGGAAGCTGAGGTTTGTGGCTTTAAATGGCCCGGTCACTGTGACAAAATAAAGAACAGTTGGGGAAACAATAACTCTAACCGTTAGACTCCTCTGCATAGCACCATGCGTTATCTCGTTTGGATTAGGATATTTGTTCCGCAAATCTAGTTACTCCATTTTGTAGATGCCGACCCTGAGACCCAGAAAGCACAAGTTATTTGCTTAGGGGCATCGGGTAAGTAAGGGGTGGTTTATTGAGGACCAATCTAGAAACTGGTCCTGGCTTCCTGTTCACTTCGCAGCAATCAGCCTACTATTTAGAGCGCATGGCAGACCTAATTCAATCCTTTGAGTTCCTTGAACGAACATCTGCGATTTGATTGTTTGAGGCAAAAACCCCGGGGTTCTGTTTGCTGCGCATCCCTGCTTGCTAAAGGGGACTCAGTTGTCAGCCCTGTGCGTCAAGCGAAAAGCTAGCTGGCCGCAGGAGAATAACTGCCCAGGGTCTGGGGGCTTCCAGGATAGAGTGCTATAGCCTCGGCTGCTGGGGACTCTCGGGGAGATCAGGTGGGTGTGTCTCCCCAGGGTCAGTCCAGGAGTGCAGAAAGTGGGGCTAGGGAGACTCCCGAAGGGTCTTCCAGGTAATCCAAATGCGGTAGCCAATTGCTTGTTGCGTTTCCTCTTCTTAAGAGGAGGAGGGAAGATTCCCAGAAGTGGAGCTAGGAGCCTTGAGTTCAAGAACCCGTGCTTCGATTTACCAGCTGTGAGGCTTTAGCTAGGTCACTCTCCCCCTCTAGACGGTTTTTTCCTCCTTGGTAAAAAAGGGGACAACGAAAGCTGCCCTAACTCCCTGCCTAACAACATCATAAGGAAAAAGCTTTGTAAACTGCCACAGGAATGAGAATTAGTCGTTCTAGAATTTTCTTAGTACTCGGTTAAACCAGCGCTCTGCCCCCAGCAAAGATATTTTGCTGGTTAGTCTAGATCTGTTTTCAGGGATAGGAGAATTCTAGAGTTGGAAAGGACCTTAGAGATCAACACCTTCAGTCTTCTCATTTTACAGATGGTAAAATCCAGGCCCAGAGAAGTGGCCCACAACGTCGTTCATCTAGGAGTAACAACCAGCATTTACGCCCATTTGCACACTGTCCCTTATATATGCAGTGCCCTTTTCTCATTACATGTCTTGCTTGTTTGAAGTCATTAGTCCTTGGTCCCTTTCCCCTCTCTGCATCCTTCAATGTCGCCTACTTTCTTTAGTCCCAGATATATACAAGAGAGAAGGACCAGGCGTGAGGGAATAGTGGTGGTGTGAGACAGCCCTGAGTTCCAACAACCTTGGAAGAATGCCCTCTCTCCCTCCCTAATCCACACCCCTCCCAGATCCAGGAACTCGGGGTGAATTCTCCTATTGTCTCAGATATTCTCCCACTCCTTGTGCCCACGCTGCCCCCACACAAGCACACACACTGATTCCCACCAAGAATCCAAAATCTCTTTCTACAGTTCCCACCTCCTAGCAGAGTGGAAGAGTACAGGCGACCGACATTGCTCTCAATTTGTAGGTGGAGAAAACAAGTAGCAAAAATAGAAATAGCATGGAACAGTAGAGGTTGCCAGATTTGGAGTTAGACGACCTATGGCTTAGGGCAAAGCATTTACCTTCTCTGGGACTCAGTTTCCTTATCTGTAAAATGAGGAAATTGCACTAGGTGACTTCCTTTCCTTTCAGCTCAAATTTCTGTCTATGCAATAAAAGGATTCATTTTTTCATGGTGCATAATATCATTCCAGGGAGTAAGCAATCCCATCCAATTCAGTAAGGCGTCCTATCTTTTCACCCACCAATTGAATCTGTGTAAAACTTTTTCTCACAACTACTCTATGGGGTAGTCAGAGTTGAGTACTATTCTCCCCATTTATCCGATGAGAACACTGCGTTACAGAGAGGCCTTTTGGCTGGCTCAGTGTCACACAAATATCTGGGGGAAATCATGGGGTCTCCTGGGCTGGGAATGCAGGGAAAGATGGCTCAAGCAGGAGACACCGTCTCCGAGAGAGAGCAGAAACTGAGCCAGAAGGGCCGGTTCCCCCAAACACCTCTCGGACAGCAGCTAGCTTGAGGAATCCTGGTGTGGATGGTGATGAGCCGAGGAGCAGCCGACGGATAACATTTACTCAGTAATTACATTTTTTTAAAGTTCGACTTCTTTAACTGGCTCCGAGTCATTAATGAAAGTTGGTGCCGGGGCTGCTGATTTACGGTTTGGTGTCACTGAGGGGTCAACAGAGCGGATTCATTTCACTCTCTGAATCTGCTTGGTCCCTGGAAGAGTCTGGTTGTTTGAGTTTTCTGAGAGAGCAACTTTCTCCAGAAGGGGAAAGTAGTGTTTCATTGGCACTGCTTTAGACTTTTGAATTCTGAGTACCTGGAAGTCAATCAGTTAGAAAATAGTTGAGAAGTACATTTTGAATGGAGGCAGAGACTAGGTATCTCCCTCTTCTCCTCTCCCCTCCTTTCATCCCCCTTCTCCTCTCTTCCCCTCCTCTCTTTTCCCTTCCCCTCCTCTTCTTTCTCCTCCCCATTTCTCCTCTCTTCTCTTTGTTTCTCCCCTTTCCCTCTTCTCAACTCAAATCCCCATGCCACTTAATGAGACTGGATGGAAAGATGGCAAGAAGGGATAGTTTTGCTGGTTTTACCCAATGTGGGTGGAGAGGACGAGGAGGAGAGGATGTATTCTTGTCCATTGTATCGGGCCTGAGGAGGGGAATCCAGAAAGCCTTTCCTCCTAGGATGGTAGGTAGCTCACTAATCCGTGTGCTTCTCTCCTTGCTACACTCAGGATACAGCACTGTCACTTTTGACGGAACGCCCGGCTATGGACACACGCCCTCACACCATGCAGCGCAGTTTCCCAATCACTCCTTCAAACACGAGGACCCCATTGGTCAGCAGGGTTCCTTAGGTAAGGACGGAGACAAAAAATGAGGTTCTGTCCCCACTCAACCCAGCCTGCGTGCATGCTGTTGTGACTTAAGAAAGGGTAGTGTGATGGGTGCAGAAAGAGGTTCCAGGGTCCTTCTTCCTGAGCACCAGGAGCCCCCTTCAGTTCTAGGATTTGGGAAGGAAAGCAAAAGACGATGCTGATTCCCCTACCGTATCATCCTGCTACCTACCCCCAGAACCAGGATCAGAAGTAGACCAAGATAGGCAGAGTCCTGGTAAGCCACGTTCAAGATCTCCATTTGAAAACCTCTTGTTTACAAAGGTGTCAAGTACGGTGGTTACAACATTAGTATAGCTAAATTTGGAAAGGTTCATTACCAGAACACTAGGTGTTGGGTGGTTTTTTGTTTGTTTGTTTTTGGTGTGGGCCGGGGAAGTCACCCCAATTCATTCTGGGGCGTACTGGATGGTGGAATCTGATTGACCTGGGTTCTGCTCTATCTCTGACGCTAACTATGACCATGACATGCTCCAGGGAACGTATTAAAACTCTAAAAACATTGTTAGCCCGGATGGTGAAGGCAAGTCCCAAGCCAATCAGAGGTCCCGCCCCCTCCCCAAACCCCAATCCAGCAAGGTCATGAAGAGTCTTCTGGCCGCGGGAACATCCACGTGGTGAAATCATAAATCTTTTGGATATTTTGAAGTACGTTTAAAAGAATAAATAGTGTAAATTCCAGGGTTGTCCTGTTCCCCCACGATCCCCTTCAAGACACGCAGAGGTTTATTTTGTATTAAATCAAATCGTGAGCCATTACATACTAGAGAAGACAAGGCCTCCGGTGGTCAGGAACACAGTTTTGGGGTCGGGGTGAATGGGAAGGGAGGAGCGTAATGTTCAAACCCAGAGGGTTACCGCCACAATGTTCAAGTCTTACCTAGGGGACGGGTAGACCTTGTTCAGGTTCTGCCCATCCCGCAAAAAGTCGTGATTCTACACCTTAAAGACCCCTCTCCCACCTCTCCCTTTCTGTAGGCGAGCAGCAATACTCCGTGCCTCCCCCAGTCTATGGATGCCACACGCCCACCGACAGCTGCACCGGTAGTCAGGCCCTGCTGCTCCGGACTCCCTACAACAGGTAAAAATTCTCCGGGCCTTCTCTCCGTCGAAGTCAGAAAAATCTCCCGGAATCCTGTCCCTAGCTTGGAGTCTTAGAAGCTGAGTTCTTCGGGGGAAAGAGGGACCTGCGCGCTGTCCTGGGTCCTGGGAACCAACTTGGGACAGTCTATAAAGAGCAACCTTTATAGCTTCTTGTGAGAAATGCTAGGGGCTTAAGGCAACTCATTGCATCCCTCAGCCAGGGGTGGGGAACCTGCGGCCTTGAGGCCCATATGTGGCCCTCTAGGTCCTCAAGTTCGGCCCTTTGACAGAATCCAAACTTCACAGAACAGATCCCCTACATAAAAGTATTTGTTCTGTAAAATTCAGACTCAATCAAAAAGCTGCACCCAAGGACCTTAGAAGGCCATATGTGTCCTTGAGGCCGCAGGTTCCCCACCCCTGTCGCAGTCCATACCCCAAGACAAGGAAGGGAAGCAGGGTCATTGGTGCTATGAGGAATGTTCAGCCTACTAAGACCTGTCTTAAGCACATCCTTGAAACTCCCAGGAAGAAAGGAGCTTGCTCAGGGACTGGTCAATGAAAGCTCACCTTATTCCCTACTCCTAAATTCAGGATCTAGACCTTTTTCTTAGCATTCCCACTTTAGGTTGTTCTAGACACTAACAAGGACTATAAATATATCTTGTCAGTCTGAACACCAACACAGATAAAAACAATAACCACCACCACCACCATTTTATCTGAATTCCAGCTGATAAGTACTAGGCAGATAACAAAAATGATGAGATGATAATGGTAATGGTGACACCAGTGATGGTGATGATGAGAAGAATACTGAGGCAGCCTGGAGGAGAGAATGGTCGTTAGAGTCAGGAAGGCTCGAGTTTAAGTCCTTTCTCATACAGGCTATGTGACCCTGGGCAAATCACTTAACCCCTCACTCCCTTAGGCAGCTGTCTCAGACTGTGAGTGGCAGAGAAATTGCTGATGGTCATGGATAGAGAAAGGTTTCTCTTGGAAGTTCCCTGTACCGATGACATCACAGGTCTGGTCTCTCCCCCACTCCCATGTTCGTAATAGAAATGATGATGGTGACGGGAAGGCAGTGTGGTTCCGTGGATAGAGTTTTTGATTTGGAGTTAGCAACACCTGATTTGATTTCTGATACCGTGTGACCTTCTGCAAAGACATTTCGTCTCTGTGAGACATGGTTTACTCATCCATAAAATGGGGCAAATAATAACTACATACCTGCCTTTCAGGTTGTTGTGCAGCTTGAAGCAGATAATACAAGGAAACACTTTGCAAAGTCAGAATCGTAATATGAATGCGTGCTTGTTATTTTTAAGCAGGTCTGCAGTGAAACGACTTTCAACATAAAGAGGAACTAATTACTGATTGGATGAAGGGAGATGGAGAGCCAGGGCTGTGCTTTCTCTTAATAACAGCTTACTTTACGTAGAGTTGAGATTCTTAATCTGGAGTCCACAGACTGGGGGGGGGGGGGGGGGGGGGGGGGAGGGGGGAAGTTGGAAAAGAGGGGGTCTGCGAAGTTAGAGAAAAAATATTTCGATATCATTAGTTTCTTCTGTCATGCTTTGTATTTATTATTCCCATTTGACAAACGGAGAAACTGAGTATCAGGGGGGAGGAAAGAACTTTTCAGGCAAAGAGTTAGTAAACACTAGGAGTTGCCTCCGTTTGAGAGTGACTCCCCTGAAATATTCTAAGGGGACAGCGGAGTGTAGTGGAAAGGGTGGACGCTGGCCAAGTGACAGTTTCTCTGGGCCTCGGTTTCCTCGCCTGCAAAATTGAGGTAAGAGACTGGATTAGAAGATTTCTAATCTAACTCTAACTCCATCTTCCTGGGCTTCTGCCTTTCCCTTTTCCTTTTGGGAACCTTGGAAACCCTTTGGCCCTCCGGCCCTCCAGGCAGGGAGCATCTCGGGTCTCAGAGGCTCTCTCTCCCCAAGCTCCGCCTAGAAGGGTCACTGTCGGGAGCGGGCCGGGAGCCGGAATAGCTCTCGGGCGGCTCGCAGTGTCTGCCCCTGTAGCCGCCGCCGTCGCGGGGAGGCAGCCCCAGCTTGGGCCCTTTGTCCTGCTCTCGGGAGCTTCGAGAGAAACTTTCCTTCCCTCCTCCGCACCCCCCCCCCCGACCTCCCCTCCCCCAAATTTATTCTTCAACTTTTGGTGAACTTGGCTTCAGTCCCGCGACTCCGATAGGGTTGCTTAGTAACTCGGGCGCAGACATCGGGCGCAGTCAGGGACTGGGGGGGAGGGGGGAGGGAGGAGGTGGGAACAGGGATGGGATAGGGGTGGGGGAAGCAGGGAGAAAGAGGGGAAGTGGCCACGTTGTTTTCCGGCTCTCCATTGGCCTCTCATTACCTCATCTTCCCCCTCCCCCAGCTGGGGGGGATCCTGATACTTCCCATTATCCCCCACCCCCACCCCAACTTTTCTCCCTTCTGTGCTGGGGGCGGGAGGGGGGCAGGACTGACGTCAAAGGGAAGGAGGTAGTGAGGTAATGAAGGAAGGAAAAAGGCCTGTCAGGAGAGATTGAGTGGGGAGAGGGTGGGGGGAAGGACAGAGACTGGTCCTCTGGTACCCCAGGTGGGAGGAGGGGCTCTGGTTGAGTGCACCTGAGGACCGCCCGAACCCTAGCTTTGTGCTCCTTCAAGTCTGTTCTTTTCGACGGCATCGGGGGAGCCTGGGAAAGCCCTTCCACTCTCCTTTTTCTTGCCCTGGCTTAAAATGGGGCCCGATCTCTGGTGCGCAGTCTGTTGTATTTTGTGGGTCCAAAAGCCAGTGCAGGTTAGTGCAGGTAGCTAGTTTGGCGGAGGGAGAATCGCTCCCAGCCTGGCCCGTCTTCTCCCACTAGATCCCTGAGGCTTGCCTCAGTCGGGGTTTGCTTTTATACTCCTTCCGCTCGGATGGGTCTTGGAGCAAGGTAAGGCTCCTTGTGCCCAGGGTCCAGTCCGTCTGCTTCTGGTAAAGGCGTGGCTTCTGTGGGGTGGGGGTTGCAGAGGGCAGGGCAGAGCAAGGATCTTGCCAACTTCCCGGGAGGTGGACCCCAGAGGGGTTTTGATGGCAGCGTTCTTAGCCAGTGCCTTCCTCAGGCCGGAGCCCCCAGGCCTAGGGTCACACTTTCTTTCAACAGCCTCTCTTCGGCCCTTTCCGGGCCTTGGGCGTGGACCTTGACCTTTCTTCGCTCACCCCACCCAGGCCTAGCTCTCCTGGCACACGGGCAGCATCCCTTTGCCATCTTGGAAGCTAGATGCCGAAAGGCACTGTGGGGGAGTGGGAGCGCTAGCTTTAGGGAGGAGGTGGGAGGGGGGACAGCCGGGCGCCTCTGGGGACTCCAGGAAAAGAGAAGGGATTGGAACAGGAAATCGGGCTCGGGGGAGCTGGAGGAATCTGGCGGGCCTCTGGGAACTGTGGCTGCGACCCACTAACACACACACCCTTCCCTCCCCTCCTCCCAGCCCTTGGGACCCCGGGGGAGGGAGGTCACCTCCTCTTTCCTGCTCTGAGCCAGATCCCTTTTAATTAAAGTGATCTAGGAGGTGCCTGGGGTTTGAGTTGGACCTCTTCCAGACCCGGGGGCGGAAGCCTTGGCTAAGGGAGCCCGCAGCCGAAGGAAGGGAGGATACCAATCCCTCTCCCCCAAATCCCCTCAAGGCCAGGCTGTGTCCCGAGGCTGTCTGCCTGCGTGTTGGAGGGAGCGTGTCACGCTACTGTCCAAAGCTGAGAACCAGAGCCTTGACTGTACGAGGCAACTCTTAGGAATCAATGGCCCAAACAGCTGCCAAGATCTCTCCCTCACCCTTCCCCCCTTTGTATCTACTTCTTCTCCAAAGGACCTGCTTCACCCGGCTGGGATGCTCTGAGGCCAGGAAATAAGGAAAGTTCTTGTAGAAGGACTCTTTCCTACTGGGCAACTTCCTTATCCCAGAATCCTTTGGTGAATGATGCTTCCTCTTCTTGGGAATGGCCCCTCTCCTCAAATAGGAGGCCTCCTTTCGCTGTAGGACTACTCCTAGAGCTTAACTACTTGAATGTAATTGGAATGTCCCCAAGGCATCCATCTTCATCTCTCAGCAAATGACTCCAGAGTTGTTGCTACTCCTTTGAAAACTGGAAAAATTCAGACAGTATTTGGAGAGTCCAGATCGTGGATTTTTAAAACATTTTTACATTTATTTTTATCTAGTAAAAATAAGAAAGAAATCAAACTTTAATAATATGTACATATCCAGCAGTTGACCCTCATGTATCAGACTGTCACATGACCAGTTATCTTGAGGGAAGGTCCCATAACTAGAAGGTGTTGACAATGGCACACTTCTTTTTTGCCCCTTCAGGGTACTCAATCATATTTCAGCCTAGGTGTTCCTGGATAAGTGGTTTTACTCATTATATTCAGATCCTAGATTTAAAGCTGAACTTGACCTTCAGGTTCATTGAGTCCAACTCTTTGATCTTACAGTTGAAGAAACTGAGGTTCAGAGAGATTTTAAATGATAGAAACATTAATTGAGGACTTTTTTTTTTTAAGCTGTTCTTAATCCAATTCAACAAACATTAAATTCTTAGTATGTGCCCTGGGTAAGGGATAGTGTTAGTTCCTGGGAATATGAGGACAAAGCCAGTTGAAATCCCTTGAAATCAAAGGTCTTATTTTTTCTATAAAGGACTATAAGTGCAGAGAGGAATCAATACAATTTAGACACAATGTAATACAAAATAACCTTAATAGGGAGACTACAGTAATAACTGGACATTATTAGTGATGGTACAGTGGATACAGTGGCAGCCTGGAGTTCAAATATGACTTCAGACACTTACTTGCTATGTGACCTTGGGCAGGTCACTTAACCCTCTTTGCCTCAGTTTCCTCATCTGTAAAAAAATGAGCTGGGGAAGGAAATATCAAACCGTTCCAGTATCTTTTCCAAGAAGACCTCAAATAGAATCAGGAAGAATTGGAGGTGACTAAACATCCTTAATAACTAGTCTGATGAGAAGCCTCTATAGGAATGGGTGCATAAGCTGGGTCTCCAAAGGAGCTAGGAATTCCAAGCAGGGAAAGCAAAGAGAAACTGGGGTCTATTGGGCAAAGTCCAGGAGGCTGGCCCAGTTAGCACAGGGGATTTGCCCTTCCCATGATATATCTCTCCTATATATTTTTTTACATTTCTTTCTATCGCCAGTATTGAGAATAGTGATAGGCACTTAGTAGGTACTTGATAAATGCTTGCTGCTGATGCCAATGGTGACAGCTGAGAAAGAAAAGGAAATAAGCACCTTTATAACTACACCTATGGCCAGGTAGGGTGCTAAGCACTTTTATAAGTATCTCATCTGATCCCCACAAAAATGCTGTGAGATAGGGGTTATTATGATCCCCATGTTACAGGTGAGGAAACTGAGAGATGAAGTAACTTGCTCGGTATCACAAAACTGATAGATGTCTAAGGCTGATTTTGAATTCAGGTGTTCCTGTGTCCAGTCTCAGACTTCTATTCCCCAGGCCGCTTACTGCCAAGCTTAGCATTTATTTAGTACGTTAAGGTTTGCAGAAAGCTTTCTATACTTCTCCAGATGTAGTGATAACAGGGAGAGACTACAGATGATTTTCAAATAATTTTTATACAAATCAGTTGCCCATTCTTTTCAATATTCGATCTTACTTTCAATGTGTATTCTTACTTTCAATATATACTTACTATACTCTTAATATACTTTCAACAATTTACTTTTAATATATATACTTACTGTACTTTCAATCTATACTTAGACTATGCCATCAATCCTTCCTGTACAAGTTTTTCCCATTGAAGAATGAAATTTCCCTTACACACACACACACACGCACACACACACACACACGCATGCATGCACGCGCGCGCGCACAGCTAGTGATGAAAAATAATAGTGGATCATAGATGGGTGAAGGGCTGGTCTGTTGTAGCAATCTCCTTTCTATTTCCTCCATATACCCAGACCAATATGTTTGCCAAGGACCAAGTTCAGACTTTTTTTTCTCTTATGGATTTGTTTATATCTTTCTTGGAGTGTCTTCCCCAATCAATTAATCAACAAGGATTTATTAAGCTCTTGCTACATTTCAAGCACAGTGCTATGGGCTGGGGATTCAAAAATCTTTGAAAATAATCCCTCTCTTCAGGGACTTTACATTCCAATGGTTTCATTCCCAAGGTGACATTTATCACAAGATGTGCTCAGGTTGGTGCTGGAGTCTGTCTCTTAGTAGCTACAGGAAGAAGGGACCTCACAGGTCAACTAATCCAACCCCCCTCATTTTACAGATGAGAAACCTGTGGTTTAGGGAGGTTAAGTGACATTATACAGATATTAAGCCTCAGAGGTAAGATTTGAACCCAGGCCTTGTGACTCCAGACCAGGCTTCTTTTCACTATTCCACAATACAGCTCCATTTTTCAGATGAAGAAGCTGAGGTCCAGAGGAATGAAATAGTTTGCCCAGTGTCACAGAGGTAGTAAGTAAGCATTAGATCTATGATTAGAACCCAAGATTTAAAAATGGCTCCAGATCTTCTTCAGCGATGGTGGATGGCTCATTATTTGTTCATTTTGCATCCCACATGTCCTTGATTTCCAACCTTTCTAAGGATGAATATTTACTAATCATTCAGAGGAATGGGGGTGGGAGGCAGGAATCCCACCTCCCAGGGCTAAGGCTACCCCCTTCTCAGCAGTCCAGTTTTCCATATATTATGGAGGAAGAGAGTCTGGCAGCATTGGTTCCTACTTCTCCTTCTGGGAGTTGCCTGAATGTGTAAATCTCCTGCCTCTTTCTTTTTTCCTAGATTCATCTCACCCTTAAGCCTTCTGTAACTCCTTTCTTCCCCCCATCTGTTGTTCAGTGATTCCAGTAGAGTCAGACTCTTTACCACCCCATTTGGGGCTTTCTTGGCAGATAGTGGAATGGCTTCCCATTTCCTTCTCCACATCATTTGACAGGTGAGGAAACTGAGGCAAATAGAGTTAAGTGACTCACTGAGAGTCATACAGCTGGTATCTGAAGCCAGATTTGAACTCAGGTCTTACTGACTCCGGGTCCAGGCTGCCCTCCTCCCCTCTTCAATAGCCAAGCGCATTCTGTCCTTTCCCACTCTCCACTGGTGATCCTCCTGGGGTGTTTGGAAAGATGCCAATCATACTTGTAAAAAGCTTTGCAAATCTTGAAATCCTCCCCAAGTTCTGGTGATTATCATCTTCATCTTCATCGTCATGGTTCTCCTAAGCTGTGTTTGAATCACAGCCCTGTGCCCACCCCCCCCAAATTGAAGTCTCTCTTCTCTTGCTCCAGTCTTCTACCTCCTTGCTTGTACTGTTTCAGGAGCTATTTTTGGGGCTTCTGTCTGTGTTCGTAGCGCCTGTCACAGTAGAGACTAATGCATGCTAATTAATTGGCTGATGGACCGCAGCTCCGTCCAAAGTTAGCTGATCTACCTCTTATGTCATCCTTCCTGTAGCACTGAGGCCCTCTGACCTTCAGATACTTCAATGAACAAATTATTTATCAATGATCAATTTAAATGGAATCTCTCCTGCTTCCTATACTCCCCTTTTTTCCCTTTCTGACCTCTGGATGTCTTGAGAGTTTGAGTTTTTTTTTATTCTATGACAGAGTATTAGCTCTGAAAGGGACCGTAGCACATAGAACATAGAATGTCAGAGTTGGAAGGGACCTTAGAATATAAAAGGGGACTCAGGGAGAAGTGATTTTCCAAGTGACTGTGTGGCAAAGTTGGGACCAGATCCCAGGTCTATTACTGCCTGGTCAAGGACTCTAGGGGTCATCACTTTAGAACTGGAAGTCACCATAGAGACCATTGGCTCTAACCTCCTCATTGTACAGATAGGGAAACTGAGTCACAGATCAGGTCAGCAATTTTTACTCAGTAACACAATGCTACTCAGAGGGAGAATGTGAATCCTGGTCCTTCTGACTCAAGTCTACGACCTGTCTCTTACACCATGACTCTTTTCAATATAACAAATTGTCTCTCTACTCAAAGGAAAAATGACCTGGTTTGAATGTTAATAATTTTGTGTTTGTCATTCACAACTAGTGATCTGGCTAATTGGTTCTCTTACCAATTGGGCTAGTTGTTTATTATTTCATTTTATGAAAGCATTTTTGTTCTGTGCCCAGAAACCATCAGCAAAAACCAAACATTCAAATAAATAAGCAAAAGTTTAAAAATAACTGCACAGAAAAGTAAAAATTCCATGTGATTTACAATGTGTTTTTTTAAAAAAAGGATATGCAAACTTTCTGGGGGGAGCGGTGGTTATGTTTTTTCCCGTTGGTTTTGAGAATTCCTGGTGGAAATTCTTCCCTCTCCCCCCTCCCCCCCAGCCCGTGCAGAGCAGCAGCTCAAGACAAGTGCTTGGGGAAGTGGTGAGGTTAAACTACTTAACTGCAAGCACAGGTCTAAGACTGGGCTTCTATCCACTAACCCCTTTCCCCCTTTATCCTTAGTTTAAAAAACAGTAACAAAAAAAGTCCTGTTGGCTTCTGCATCATTTTCTGATCCTCCCTTTTGTCTGTTTGTTTTTCTGCTGTTATTATTGTTATTATGAACATCGTTGGCTACGTTATTTACTGTTGATCATTTTCTATATTGTTCTGATTCTGCTTCCTTCCTCTGAATCACTTCACATTAAAAACAATAACATTGAAAGACACTAGAACTCTGACCAATGCAATCCATCAGTCAGTCAATCAATCAGTCAACAGGCATTTATTAAGCACCTACTTTGTGCCTGGAACTGGGCTAAGTCCTGGGGATACAACAAAAAAGTGAAATCCTCCCTGCCCTCAAGGGGCTTCCGTTCCATTAAAGGACTGGGGGTGAAACATGCCCCTCCTCTCTTGGCAGAGAGCTGGTGGTTTAGGAGGTCTGGAATGAGGCACACTAGCATATGGCTAGTGGGTGGATTTTGCTTCACTGTATTTTTTGTTATAAGGGAAGGTTCTACAAGGGAGCACTGGCAAGCTTCAACATTTACTGGGAATCATTTTCTTTAAACATTTTTTTTTTATTCTGAACTTTAGAAATAAGACAAACATTTCCATAGCAAAGTGGTATAGAAAAAAAAAGGGGATTGATCTGGAAACTGCAGATCTATTATGTATAATGTACTATTCCTTTTATATATACTGCACAATTATCATGTACCTTTCTCTTTATTTCCCCTCCCCTCCTCAGAGATGGCTACCATTAGATACAAATGTGTGTGTGTGTGTGTGTGTGTGTGTGTATGTGTGTGTGTGAGAGAAGAGGTATTATTGGGTAGCCACAGAGTTGTTTGAAAAACCAACAATAATAGCTAGCATTTCCATAGTTCATTAAGGTTTGCAAAGCACTTTACATATATAACCCCATTTGATCTTTACAACAACCCTGGGAAGTAAGTATTATAATTGTCTCTATTTTTTGACAGATGAGGAAACTGAGGCGAACAGAGGTTAAATGATTGATCCAGGTTACGCAGCTAGTAAGCATTTTGAGGCTGGATATGAACCTAGGTCTTCTTGACTGCAGACCCGGCACCGTAATTTAGTATACTACTCTACATTTCTACAAAAATGAATAACTGTATCTTTAGGGTACACAAGTAGTCGGATTACTGAGTCAAAGGTGATGATGTTTTGAACCCTTTACCATTATTTTATGTAGGTTGTTTAGCAGTGAGAAAGTTTTAGTTTGTTCTGAGCTTGGAAGGTCAGGCTATTCTAAGTGCATGACCTAGGTTGTAGGTATATCCCCTGTAACATAACCATAGAAGTGTACCACCAGGCCAGTGTATGTGTGTGTGGGGGGAATGGGAGGGAGTTTCTCACAACTCTTCAGTTCTTACCATCCCCAACTGTTCAAAAGATTGCCCAAGGATGCATCTCATGACGGATATCACAGGTGGTCCCCGCTCCTCAGGGTAAAAATCCATGACCTGTCCTCTGGGGTATCAAGTCACATTTATCAACAGGGGTGAAGTCCAATGACAACATTCCCTTGGTGTCCCTACAGTCTTCAGGTTTACGAGCAGAAGCCTAGTCTCTGGCTGTGCTCTTGGCCAGCTAAGTTAGCAAGAGCAAAAAGTTCCGTAACTTTGAGAGATCATAAACACAAGTGAGTTTGGCCAGAAGGAAGGCGACAGATTTTTAAGGAGTCAGCTTCCAAGGCGCCATGCAAGGAAATGTGTGCGGGGGAAAGTCTCTGAGTTGGAGACTTGCTTTTTTGATTGTGAAAGAACTCTTCCATGTAGCTTTAGTGTGTGTGTGTGTGTGTGTGTGTGTGTGTGTGTGTGTGTGTGTGTGTGCGTGCGTGCGTGTGTAGAGGGGAGAGAGTGAAGGGTGGGGAATAGGAAGGAGGGTGAATGGTAACTGCAGACATTTGAAAGGTCAGAGATTTTTATCCTGGATGAGTCTTCCAGCTCTGACATCTCGTTTGGCCTTCCCTTTGGGGAAGTGGCTACTTTAGTCCAGTTGGCTTTGCCAACTCCCTGGTCTCCATTCTGAGATGCGTCAGCACGTCCGAGATGGGGCATCTCTTTGAGGTGACAGAGATAGCCACCAGTTATGGCTCCTGTCGAGGAGGGAAGGGATTTTCCTACCTTGTATTCACTGGATGTAGTAAACACTGGCAAGGCTCAACATTTACTGGGAATCAAGATGGGATTTTAAGAGGGGGGATGGAGGAGTTCCAGCCCAGATTACAGCTGTTTAAAAAAAGTTTTGTGAGGAGGTCGAGAACTTGGTCACCCAGCAGTGTAGGCCAAAACAACCAAATGATCTACTACTGATTTCCTTTTATGTGCTTTTGGTTGCTTAAGGCTGACTTCCTTTCATTTGTCTCCAACTTGTATGAATCCCTGTTGTAGAAATCTCTTCCCTCTCTCGGCTGTCCTCCACTTCAAATATTTCTTACGGAGAGAACAGATAACTGTTTTTAACCTGAAAAAGAACTTTAAAACGTTTTGGGGAGTTTGTGGCCTTGAGTCTTTTTTTAAAACTTCCTTTAAAAAATTTATTATTTTGTTTACTCACATTTTAGGATGGGCTTCTCTTACATATTTAAAACAGTATTTTTTAGCAAATTCTTGTTCCTAAATTTATTCTGTGTACCACACTACATATATATGTACACACATACTTACATGAGTACTTGTAAATGTACATGTATGTATACATGCACACATATGTATATGTGTGTATATGCATATATACATGCACATACATATATACACACCTATATATAAATTGAGAAGCTAGGAGACACAGTAGAGAACTGGACTTGGAGTCAGAAAGACCTGGGCTCAAATCCAATTTTATACTCTTACTGACTGTGTGACCCTGAGCAAAATCACTTAACCTCTGTCTGCCTCAGTTTCCTCATCTGTAAAATGGGCTGGAGGAAGAACTAAAAATCACTCTAGTGTCTTTGCCAAGGGAACTCCAAATGGAGCTGTGAAGAGTCAGACATGACTGAGCAACACTGATTCAGGGTAGTTGTGTGGATAAAATGGGATGATATTTGTAAAATGCTTTGAAAATCTTAAAGTGCAGTAATAATGTTAGCTATTATTATTATGCATTTATATACATAAAATATACATACACATACACATATACACACATAGAGAAATTCCTCTACTGGTACAAATATATACCCTCATACCCAAAAGAAGGGAGGGGTTGTGAGATCCAGGATTTTAAAGCCCCTTTCGATCTCTGTGTAGCCTCGATGCTTTCCCCATCTGATGGTATTTGCACTCTGGAGTTTTACTGTGGAGAAAATGCCACATTTGGAGTTGAAAGACTTTCTGTTCTCTGAGTCCAATATTTGTTGTTACGGGTATTCAGAGTACAGCTTTCTTTAAAAAGAAATACAGATTTGTTGGTTTCACCTTCAAAGGTTTGCAGTTCCATTCCATTCAACAAACACATATTAAACCCCTGTGTTATGTACAAGTTGTTGTGATCTGAGTCAGGGATACAAAGATTTCACACCCTCTCCCCCCTAAAAAGGAAACTAGCCCCTGCCTTCAAGGACCTTTCACATTCTTCTGGGGTGAAGGATAAAGCATGTCTATGGATAAACAAATACAAAACATATTCAAAGTAACACAGAGTGATTTTTGAGCTAAAGGAATACTGGTAAATTGTGAAAGTGCCCTTGGGTATAACCCTTGCTTTTTATCATTGTATTATGGACTCTTTTCTCAGCATCCATTGTTTCTCTAGTTTTGCTTGGAAAGGGGAAAGGATTTGGTAACTGAAGACCTGGTTTTAAATCCTAGTTCTGTGACTTACTAACTAACTCTATGACCTTGGGTGAGTCACTTTCTCACTCCAGGCTTCTGTTTCTTCTTCAGTAAAATGAGGGATTTGGATGAGATGATCTCACAGGGCCCTTTTAACTCCAAATTATGTTCCTACTTTCAGTTGGAAAGGTAGAGCTAGCTTAGTAGGCTGAACCTCCGAGAGTCCCCTGAGAATGATAGGAAGGATGTGGTTAAAACTAGACTGATCCGTAACATCACCACTGGGAAATCAGCCTGGGGTGTCTTCTGAACACTACCCTTCCCAATCCCCTCCTACCAGTTTCCAGTCTGGAATAATCGTTAGGAAGATAAGGATAATGAATAGGTCCTCCTCCTAGGATCCTGGTGAGATCTCGTCTCCTGAAGCAAAAGCCTACGTGGTAACTTGTGGGTAAATCATGGATCGAAGACAGAATTGTACAACTCATCGAAGACAGAGTCAGTAGTGACATAGAACCATAATGAAGTGGAGCATCTGGAGCTTTGCCTAGGGCACCAAAATTTTAGGTGGCATTGACAAGACAGAGCTTTAACTGCACATAACACCTAATTAATTAAAATAGGAAGTTAATGTGGCATTTTTTGCATCTCTCGCCTTACTCTCTTTAAGCATTTCAGAGTTCCCCTTTTGGGGGTGGGTGGGCACTGGTAGAAGTTGCTTGTTATGGCTCTATGGTGGAGCTTTGTTGGAGATGCTGTCTCCACCCCTCTTCCTGAAAGCGGATGTTCCCTAGAAGGCATCAGAATATCAATTTTTTTCCCAAGTCATGCCTTCCATTTTCTTTATTATTTATCTGTAGCAGTCATAATTCTACCACAAAACCGATAGTTGACTTCACAAATTTACATTTTACTTAAATAACCATTTCAATTTGAAGCTGTTTCTTTGAGGAAGACTTTGAGAAAAAAATCCTGTATCCAAGATCTAGTGACTTGAGTGCCAGTAACCTTTCTCTTTGCCTTGTCCCCTTTGAACTCAAGCTCAGGGCTGCCCAAACTGTGAAGTTCCTTTAGGTGCAAGTCATAGAGGTGTTTCCGTACCGAAGCTGAGTTTGAGAAGTCTGTCTCCTTCAACTCCTTAAAATCCCAAGATGTTTCCTGTGACATTCTAATGAATTAAAATGAAGAAGGATTCAGGGGATCTGGACAGGCCTAGGAGAACTGTCAGTTGGGCTGAGTGATTTTAGTGGGTGAGCAATATTTTTAAAAAGGGGAAAAAAATTGTCACAAAAATATACAGCTGCCTGGGGAATACAATGCTTGTTGGCTTAGATTAATGACAAGATGAATAAATGGATTGCCTGATGAAAAGGCGAAGGAGAACAAAAACCAGTTGAAATTGTGGAGGAGGTCTCTTATTAATGAACTGTCGGCCTAAAGAAAGTTAGCAGAGTCTCCTCCTGGAAATGCACTGGGCTGGCGCTTCTAATAAAAATCTGGGTCCTGCAGGAATTAATTACACCCACCTTACAGCAAAGAATTTCTGGAATTGTGCAATGTGGTGGCACAGACCAGCACGGCTGGCTGTTGCCAATGGGGAAACCGTAGGAAGGTTTAATTCTTCCTTTCTTTCTTTTTTGGAAGGGGGGATAATATGCAGGATATTATAGTAGCATAAAAGCCAGTCCGACAAGAGGATGAATGATGGGGGCCAACCTTTCTGACAAATGATGCTTTGCATACTTGGAGCTTGAAGTTACTTGACTTTTCATATGCAAAATCTCTTGGAATCTGATTTCCTCTTTATCATAGGGACCTGCCCTGGGGAGTTAAAGAATCATTTTAGACATGATTACATAAGACTCAGATGTGCTTTGCTTTGATTAATCAAACTGGGGAGAAAGCACTGGGCCCCCCTCATTTATTGGGCAATGGTGGCCATGTCCATCATCTCCCTGTGGAAGCCTCCTTCCTCAGGGTCCCATTTTCTGTTGGCCTGACAAAAATATCTTTTTAATTAAAGCTTGGTGTTGCTCATGCCTGGTGAAGCATGCCATGTAGAGAGGGCAGATTCTCAGGATTTGTGATCCATTATTGCTTAGTAGATGTTGTTCCCTACTCCAGTGGGATTCTGAGATGCCATATGTGATGAGTAAGGACTTTTTTCTATGCTTCTGTATGTAGCAGCAATGTTTCACAGTTGCTAGACTGCTGGGTTTGGAGTCTAGCCCTTAGTAGGTGCTTAATAAATGTTTACTGATTGTAGGCAAGTGACTTAACTTGCCTGTGAACTCCATGAAAGGAGCTATGTTTGTATCCCCAGGGCTTAGCCCAGTACCTGATCCATACTAAGTACTTGGTAAAAGCTTATTGACTTGTTGACCACCCTGGGTCTTGGTTTCCTTATCCGTACTGTATTGAACAGACAGTCTCTGAGGTCTCCTCATTGAAGTCACAGATGGATTGTGATTTCCAGTATCAACCAGCAAGCATTTCTGAAGTACTTACGTACTTCAGATGTGCCAGCCATCAGCTTCCCTCCTCTCCCAACATCTTTTCTTTTCTGGCAAAACACTCTCCAGATTGATTTTTGCTTCTATGTCACATCCATTAGTAATGACCAACCCGTCACTCTTCACTTGCCATCATTTCGGGCTACCAAAAACCGTGTGTCCTTCCTCTTTTGATCAAAACACCTTAATGAATTTTCATGAACACTTAATCTGCTGTCCTTTACGGTTTAGCTTCAGGCTTTTGACTTGAACTTGGAGTTACAGAATCCATGTGACCTTTCATACGATCTGTCTCTCCAGCCTTTGCCTCTATCTAAAGATCTCTTTAAAATCGCAAGTCTTTGTTTTCCTAAGGACATGGAAATGGTCCTTTCTTAGGATGCTGGATGTGGAGTCTGGTTTCAGAATAGGTTCATATCCCCTCTCTGACTCTCACTAGCTGTGAGACCCTAGACGAGTCACTTAATTTCCTCTCTGAACTTTCGTCTTCTCATCTGTAAAAGGGGGTTGAATAACACATCTATTAACCACCTCACAAGGGTACTGTGAGAGCCAAATAAGATAATGTGTATAAGATACACTATCACCTTAAAGCTTTCTAAGTGTCAGATACTAACACTGCTATTCCTACTGGGTCTTTGAATGACTCTAATGTCCAGAGGAATGTAACCTGAATGAATGATTCTGCTTTCCAGACCAGTGCAACCTGAATGGTGAAGAACCTTGAATTCATGACATAGGAATTTGTGGTGGATGAAGAAAGGACTGAGGAGTGGTGGGGGGACATAATAGGTATCTCCAAATATTTGAAGGGTTGGCAGAGGAAAGAGGAATTCTATCGGGTCCATTGAATGGCAGAAGTAGGAGTGATGGGCACACGTTCCAAGGAAGCCGATCTGGGTTTGATGTCAGGAAAGCCTTCCTAACAAGGAGAGCTGTCCAATCTGTGTTCTCTACAAGCATTCATTAAGCTCCTGCTACAGGCAGTCCCTGTGTCAGACCATGGCAAAGGTAGCCACCCCCTACACGAGGCATCCTTGAATTCTTTGTTATTGTTGTTGAGTTGTTTCAGTCATATCTGACTCTCTATGACCCCATTTGAGATTTTCTTGGCTAAGATACTGGAATGGTTTGCCATTTCCTTCTCCAGCCCATTTTATAGACAAGGAAACTGAGGCAAACAGAGCTAAGTGACTTGCCTAGGGTCATACAGCTAGGAAGTGTCTGAGGACACTCAAATTTGAACTCAAGTCCTGCCAACTCTGGGACTGGTGCTTTATCCACCATAACTCAAAGTCTTAGTGCCATTTTAATCTTTAATAGCTAACTAAGATCAAAACTGCTCTAGGCCTGGGGATACCCCATTTAAGTACATACGGAATAAATACAAATAAATAAAAAGGTAGTTAGATATCAGGTGATTCAAGAGGAAGGGCCCTAGCACTTGGGCCAATCAGAAAAAGCTTCATATAGAAGGTGCTCTCTGGGCTGCGTCTGAAGGGATGAGTGGGATCTATGGGGAGATGATAAATGAGTGCATCCCAGATTTGGGGTATGGACCCAAAGAACGGAGATGGGGAGAGCAGATAGAAAGCCCAAAGTGGAATGGGTGTTTGGAGAGTTTAGTCGGCCTCCTTAGGAGAAACCTTTCAACAGAAGGTGGGTGACAAATTACGAGAGATGTTGTAATGGGGATTCTTTTTGGGTATCGGTCAGACTAGGTGACTGACAAGGTCCCTTCCCCTGCCAAGAAGCTTGGACCTTCTGTGACTATGTTTCATACTTACAATAGGAAATGAAGGGTGGAAATTTTTTCTCTAGAGGAAAATGAAAATGTTGCTACATTTGGCAAGAAGAATTGTATCCATTTGGATTCTGATTGGGTAGATGGTACATTGGTTAGAATGTTGGCCTTGAGATTAGGAAGATCTGAATTCAAATCGAGCCTCTGACATTTACTAGCTGTTTGATTCTGGGCAAGTCACTGAATCTCAGTCTGTTTCAGTTTTCTCAACTGTAAAATGAGGATAATAAAGATAATGATAGTCATGTTAGTAATAATAATAACTCCTCCCTTCCTGGGTTATTGTAAGGCTCAAATGAAATCATATTTGTAAAGAACATAGCATGGTATCTGGTATAGAGTAGGCACTTAATAAATGTTTGTTTACTTCCTTCCTTCCTCTAACTCTGGCTATTTCTCTCACAGTGACAATCTGTACCAAATGACCTCGCAGCTAGAATGCATGACCTGGAACCAGATGAACCTAGGGGCCACACTGAAGGGGTAAGTTTGGACCTCTCACGGTCCTCTCTCAAGTGATTGTTCAGGGATAGTAACTTGATTTTGTCTGACCCAGTTTTAAGGTAATGGTGGGCATCAGGCAACAACTGTGGCATTCAGGTGCCTTTCTTTGTCAGGTAATTTTTTTGTGCGTGTGGTTGGTGATCTTTTGGATAATTTTAAGATTTTTTTAAAAAATTGCTTTTTGGGGTCTAATGTGCAACATTTTCCCTGGGCTATGGGCTTGGTGACAAAAATTTCAATTTCAATGTGGTCATTTCATATTAAATGCCTTGGAGTTCTCCAAACTTTTGTTCATTCAGCTGATTTTCCCCTAAAGTTCACATTTTGGAGGAAATGTTATTTACAGATGGTATGCATTATGCTTATCAAGATATGCTTTCAGTGTACAAAGTCCAGGCCCCAAATCTGTATTTGAGTGATGATGCTTTGGACAGTCAACAGTCAGATCTGCTTGAGTATGGTCCCACCCTCAGGCATCCACCCTGATTGATATTCTACTACAATAGGGAATGTATTACCTGTCTGATAACAGGTCCTAAGGTAACTTCAGCACCCACAGGAAGACGAGTAATTTGGAGATGGTTCTAGCTAGCAGGAGAAAACTCTTTCAAAGCCCCTCATCTCCTTACAATAGATGTTAGAACAAGGAAGGGTATCAGAAATCAGACCTGGCAGGGCTGGGGATATACCAAATTCTTTTGAGATGCCCCATCATCTTTGTATCTCTTAAGAAAACGTTGGCTCCTTGTTGGATTTCTAGGTAGGTTGGCTTACCCACCACCATGCATGCGCCATCCCCACCCTACCTCTTCTTCTTCTCTTCTAGACCTGCTGCTGGCAACTCCAGCTCATTGAAATGGACAGAAGGGCAAAGCAAGTGAGTGACTGATACTCTGGTTTCCAAAAGTAATGGTGCTGCCACTGGCATATGGCAGTAGGAGCATTACAAGTCCAAGCTGATGGAGGATGATCAGGGACAGTACCGTGGGGCCACTGGGGATGGGCTCAGAAACAGCAGGGGCCAAAGCCCAATATCTTGCTCTTTTTCTTGTGCTTGACTTAGGATTGTCATGGGAAGAGAATGATATAACACCTGAGATATGTAGTGATTGCGTGCCGTTTTCAGAGTCCAATAGATGACTCACTACTTTTCTTAGTACATATTTCACAACTATGTTCATTTTGTGGTGTTCTGCTTATTTCTCTTAGATCTACCACCTAAGGAGTGCCCGCTATATATACATGCTGAGCTCTGTATTTTTCTTCACTCACTTTTCTTCTCCTTTCTTTAAAGTTTTTTAGGGTGAACCGTTGACCTCCTCTCAAGTTCTGCCAAGACCTATATCTTTTAATTCCCTGATGGTTATGCTTTCTTCAGCCCCTGTCCCTAGGACTAGCCCTGTGGATTATTTTCTCATTCTTTCCATTCCCAGAGCCCAGGACCATTTCCCCTTTTTCTCTTCCCTTCTTAATTTTCTGGTACATCCAACAGCTTTCCTGATATTAAGGCTGGCATTTTGGATCTCGGATCCACCAATGCTTTGTTGCCAAATATTTCTCTGCTGCCCAGAGCTGCTTGTGGTCAATCAGGAACATCCTTACCTTCCTTATCTGTATGTTGGTTGTGGTGGTGTCCAGTTTTCCTTTCCCATTAAGTCAGCATCTTACTGTCTCCCACTTTCCTGTAGGCTGGAGTTGACAATATAAGAATTCTGTCTTTTGTATCTCCTCTTATCTTAAGTTTCCATGCTTCCAAGCACTGGCCATGCTTTCTCTTCTTTGGAATCCCTTAGTTGGCTTCTTGCCCTTTTCTCTTTCTTCAACTTGGGGTTTAAGAATTATTTCCCTTCCCTTTAAACCAAACCTACCCCACAGAAGAGGCTGAAGGTCATTGTGAGGTGTTCCATGTTTTTCATGTGTTATGCGTCTCAATACCATTCAAGATTTTAAAGGGATTTTACAAGGGATTTTGGAAATTTGCCAATGTAAAAGGTGGGTGGGTGGACTGGCAAAGAATTACCAAGAAACTCAATAACTTTAAAAGATCGCGGCTGTGATCTAATATTTGACCAACTGGATATAGTATCTCCTGGACTAATTCAGTAGGACTTATGCATACATACATACATACAGATAGATGTGTATGTATATGTAACAAGTCCTTTTGAGTATGCATATATGTCTATGTATATACAGATAAATTTAGGATGAAGTACAGACTTTTCAACAAATCTTAAAGAATTATATAATTATAATTGTATTTATTATAATTATTACAATTATTTTATTTATAATTATAACAAATATAATTATAACAGATATATTTATATTAATATTATTATTATATAATTAAAAATTTATAAATGTTACTATTGTTATGATTGTTAGTCATTAGTCTGCCTCCTTCTGTACTATCTGGAGGAAAAGACTTGCGGGTTTTTAAAAATCCATTGGTGGATTAAATCCATTTGGAAACAGGACTATTAAAATGCAAGATGATTCCCATATACCCAGTGTGTTCAGAAGCTGTAGATCTCCTATGAATAGTGTCCCATAGCACCGACAATGACCAAGAGTGGTAATATAGTGGTAATAGCTGCAGTTTAGCTCAACATGTGAAGGTTTTCAAAGTGCTTTCTACATGTTGTTTCATTTTGTTGTCACAATAATTCTGGGAAGTAGGTGCCATTATTATCCCCGTCTTATAGGTGAGGAAACCAGATGTTATGTGACTTACCCAAGGTCACACAACTTAGTATGTGATGTGGGAGTTGGACTCAGATCGTCCTGACTCCAGACTCAAAGCTCTGGGTATTGTGGCACTACCTAGTAGTTTAGACTTGCTGCATAAAAGCAGTCATTTGAATAAATACATATTAGTCCTTCCCATTGCATAGCACTTGGCCACTATTACTTCCTTTGGCCTCCCCCCCCCCCAAATTCTTGTGAGGGAGGCAGTTTACTTTTTTCTTCAATTATTTTTTTTGGAAGGGAGAAGGCAAGGCGATTGGTGTCAGGTGTCTGAGGTTGGATTTGAACTCAGGTCATCCTGACTCCAGGGCTGGTGCTCTACTCACTGTGCCACCTAGTTGCCCCCAGGAAGGCAGCTTACTGTACCCAGATTTACAGATTAGAAGGGTTCAAAGAAGTTATAGAACTTCCCCATACTCCCCACAGGGTATGCAGCAGAACAGGTGCACCCCGATTCTCTGACTTGTGTTACTCTGGTACTGTCCACTGTACTCTGGATCAGCAACTTTGGGGAACTCCCTTTCATAGAATAATAGAATGTTAGGTCTGGAAGGGCCCTTAGGACAATGAATCAACCAACCAATCCATCAATAAGTATTTTTCAAGCATGTGCTATGTGTCAGGCATGGTGGAGAGTGCTGGATGTGGAGTCAGAAAGACCTGAATTTGAATCCCGTATCAGATACATACTAGTTGTGTGACCCTGGGCAGATCACTTTACTTCTGTCTGCCTTAGTTTCTTCATCTATAAAATGGGGATGATAATATTAACCACCTGCCAGGGTTGTTGTGAGGACAAAATTAGATAATATTAGTAAAACACTTTGCAAACTTTAAAGTGCTATTTAAATTACAGCTATTGTTATTTTCATTGCCGTGGTGTTGTCATGCACTGTAGGAGTCTTATCACTTCTGAAGAGAGGCAACTACGAAAACGTCCCTGCCCTCCAAACGCGTCTGCTCTACTAGAGGGGAGACAACACTATGTGCATAAGAAAATATAAATAAACAAAACAAATGGAAGCTGGGCTGTTGGAGAAATAGAAAGGCTCCTTAGGACACAGATCATAGTATGTCAGGCTAAAAGGGACCTTACAACCTAGAATACAGAATATCGGAGCTGGGAAGGAAATTAAAAGCCAGAACCTAGAATGTCAGATCTGGAAGACTCTAGAACAGAGAACATGGAATGGCAGAGTTTGGTGGGATATTGGAATATGGAATATGGAATGTTGGAATAGAAAGCAAGCATTCAAACAAAGGACATAGTACATCAGAGCCGAGAGGGCCTTCAACCATAGAATGTCCAAGCTGGAAGGGATTGAAGGATCACTAGCCTGACTTCTTTGGGCACATTATAGATTTGTGATTTTATGCCACTATGAGTCTTCACTACTATTTCTATTATGAAAATTACATGTTTGTATCATAAAAACTGGGATGCCATGGCGGAAGATCAAAAGTATCTGCATAACCCTGATAGAAAAAAAATCTGATTTAGTCAGTCAATTGGTCCAAATCAGCTCTTTGCTTTGATTGTGGAGACCTTGGTGTCAACCTTTAATGCCTGTGATATTGAATGCAAAAACCCTTCCCCATCAGTGGTACAGAATTATCTTTGGGATAAAAGTATGTATCAGATAACTGCAGTGAGGAAAGTTAGAGGTATTTGTCTTTAAAAAACAAACAAAACCTTAGCCTGTGACTTGGGTTTTAAATAGAAGTTTGAAATAGCTGGAACATTTGAAGAGTGAGAGAACCCACTTGGGCCAGGGGAGGTGGGACTCAAACTGATTCTGAATGGGAGATAAGTGTTCTAAAAGGCAGGAATAAGGATGTAGTACCTTGCAAGTGCTGAACTTAATCCATATGAGTACACAGAAGAGGCAGGAGATAGCATGGCAAGTTTGGGGAAGTCTAGCCAGGACATGGCATGCATGAAGGGGAATAACATGAAATCAATCTGGAAATGTCAGAGCCCAAGGGAGGAAGGTCTTCAGGGCAAGGTCTAGGAATTTGTATTTTATGCTAGAGACAAAGGTGTGAGCAGGGGAATGACATGGTTACGATGCCTGGCATATGACAAATGTTTGATAAATGCCTATTGATTGGTGGTCAAGGCTGTGCTACCTTTGAAATCCAGGAATAGGCATTTCTTATGGCTGCTAATATAGGACATGCTATTCCTGTCTGAATTCAAGGCAGGCATAAGATATTTTAGGATGCTCATTGCCTCCCATTGCCCCACCAAAAGACTATTAGATTTTTAAAAAGTGGGACTCTTAAGGAAAGATGAGTTTTAAGGGGATTATTTCTGTGGTATGTCACTGTGTGTAATTTAAAAAATACTTTGCTTTTCTGTTCAATTTGGAGTTTTAAAAAGGAACCATCTTTCCTCCATTTTCTTCATGGTTTCTGGTTTCTAAAGGATTAAAAAAAAAAACCAGGCTGTTAAACTAACACTGTTAGATACTGTTTTGTCTTTTCTGGAGAAAATATCCTGCAAAATGGAGAAACACATCAACCTTGACTGGGGTCCAAGCTATTAAAATGAGGAAGAGGTTATCCTCCAGGGACTTGGGAAGGGGGAGTGGGAAATCCAACACAATGGAAATATGGACGGAGTATGCAGCAGAACAAATGTTCCCTTGCATGTCCAAGAAGTTCACAGCCAGTGAGGAGCACAGAGTATTTGACCTGTGGATGTTTTCAAGGAGGAAAACACCAAAAAGATTGAGAGACAGAGACAGAGAGGGAGGGAGGGAGGGAAGGAGGGGGAGGGAGAGAAAGAGAGAGAGAGAGAGAGAGAGAGAGAGAGAGAGAGAGAGAGAGAGAGAGAGAGAGAGAGAGAGAGAGAGAGAGAGAGAGAAAGAGAGAGAATTGAGATGAGTGATCGATGGTAAAAATAAGGCTGACGTTTTGGTAGGGCCAAGACTGTAGAATCTGTAGAAAGTCAGCACTAGACATGGTCTCATCACTGAGACTCTGCCAAAGGAGTTATCTGTTTCTTCTGGCCAAGAGTTACAATACACAGCCCAGCACCTCCAATCTCAGGCTCAGTGAACATAAGGTACCCTTCCAAGAGATTTCCATCTTGAAAATGAATGGCCTGTTTCTAAGTGGCTCCTGAGGGGCTTTGGGCTTGAGATGCAAGGCAAAGATGGAGAAGTTTTCCTCCATGAAAATCCACGCCCCTGACTCTCCTCTTTCCTCCACCATTCTTGATTTCTCTAATGCAGTTCTGTTTGCTCTTGAGTTCTTCATTAATTATCTTCTTGTCTTCGGCTTGGCTGAGGTCTGTCAGCCATAATGTGGAGAACAAAGGAGGAGACTCTTGGGTTTGTGGAATAGGAAATGGCTGGTTATGATTTAATGTCGAGTCCCTTGTTCCTCTCACTTACAGTAGACTAATTCAGTAGCTTCTCCAACTCCCCACTTCTCTCTTTTCTGTTTCCCCCACTTTTCTCCCCCTTTCCCACTCATTTCCTTCTGGGATCTTATTCAGTTTAGACCATTTGCCCAATTTATAGACAATTACCCTAGCAAACATGAACACACAGACTATTAATGAGTTCTCATCTTAAATAATTTGACAAGACCCCCAAAGCATGCTAGCACTTGCCAGAACATGTTTAACCTTATTCATTCTTTTGTTTCCCTTTTTTCTTTTTAAAAATATTTTATTCCCCCGTTACATGTTAAAATAAATTTTAACCTTTGTTCTTTTTTTAAGTTTTGAGTTCCAAATTCTGTCCCTCCTCCCCTCCCCCATCCCAGATGGTAAGCCATCTGATGAAGGTTATACATGTACAATCACATAAAATGCTTCCATATTAGTCAGTTTGTACAAGATAATTTAAACAAAACAAAACAAGGGAAAGAGTGAAAAATAGCATGCTTCAGTCTGTATTCAGACAATCTAAATTCTTTCTCTGGAGGCAGATAACCATTTTCATTATGAATCCTTCAGAATGGTCTTGGACCATCGTATTGCTGAGAGGAGCTAAATCCTTTACAATTCTTCATTGGACAATATTGCTCTTACTGTGTACAATGTTCTCCTGGTTCTGCTCTCTTCACTTTGCATCGGTTCAGGTTTTTCTGAAATTCACCTACTCATCATTTCTTATCCAGCTCAGCTACTTTTTAGCTGTGTGTCCTTGGTCAAGTCACTTCACTTTTCTCATCTCCAATTCCCTCATCTTTAAACTGAGGGGATTGGAGAAGATGATCGCTAAGATTCTAAGTCCTATGATCTTAAGGGCTCTCAGATCAAAGTTTGATACCTATTTCTTCCTTTCAAATCTTCCTAAAGACTTACTAACAGGAAGCATGCTGTGAATTTTCAGTAGAATAATTTAAATTATTACTTTTTGCCTCTAGGAACAATGTAGGTATGGAAGGCATTGGAAAAAAAGTTGTCCAACAAGCAGTTGCTCTACAGCAGTGGTGTTAAAATTGACTTGAGAAAACCACACATTGGCATTGTCTGTGTCCTATTGCAGTTTTCCTTATTTTGTTAAATATTGTCCAATTACATTTTAATCTGGTTGGGTAGAGGGTGGGTGGGAAGTGCTGCCACATACAGCAGGTATGTTTGACACCTCTGTTCAAAACAGCTGTTAAATTATTTTTACAGCTTTTCCCCCTTATTGATAAGTGAGAAGGGACATTCATTTGTTCTTCATTTCTAAGTCTCTGATTTTAATGTGAAATAGGTTCAAAGTACAAAGTGGTGAGTTTAGAGGAACTCCTTCCAAATGGCAAGCAGAATCATTTCAAAATTTGCCGTCTTTACCTTTAGATTTACATTCCAGTCAAGGTTTCCCTTCCCCGAAAAGTGATGGTTTAAAAAAAAATCCCTTAGAGAAAGTGGAATTCTTTTCCATTTAAATGATACCATTTGAGAACTCCATACAAAGACTAAAATAGAAGCTGGGGATCCATTGAAACACAAAGTAATACAAAGTAATTTCACATAAGGAATGTTGGACTTGAAGGGATGAGAGCCTCAGTTTCCTCATATGTAAAATGAGGGTGTTGGACTAGATGACGTCTATGGTTTATTCCACCCCCATACAATTGGTTGCCAAGTCTTGTCCTTTCCACTTTCACAGCATTTCCCATGTCTTGTTTCCTTTCTCTTACTCTACAACCAACCTAGCTAAAACCTCTATCACCTCTTCCCTGGACTATTGCAACTGTCTTCTGATTGGCCTCCTTGCATCTACTCTCTCTCTGCTCCAAATGATCTCTCACACAGATGCTAAATAGAAATTTGTAAAGCCCAAGTCTGTCATTCCACTTACCCACTGAAGAAGATCCAGGGGTTGTCTATTGCTTTTAGGATGAAATGTAATTTTTTTATTTAGCATTTCATACTCTGACTGTAGCCTGTTTTTCCAGAGAGAGGGAGGGAAGGGAAGAATAAGAGAGAGAGAGAGAGAGAGAGAGGGAATGTAGTGGAGGAGATAAGAGTCTTGGCCTCAAAGTCAGGAAGGCTAGGGTTCAAGTCCCATTTCTGACTCATAGTGTCTGTGAATCCCCAGGCAAGTCACATAACTCCTCAGTGCTCTAGACAACTGTCTGAGATCCTGAGGTGCAAAAGGAAAGCTGACTTGTGTCTATGAAGGCAGGTCCTCCAGGAACTCCCTACATTACTGAAAAAAAGGCAAATGAAAATGGGATGGGGAGAGGCTCATACTACTAGGTGTAGAGATGAACATCAGAACCTGAATTCCATTTCCCAGGATGTGCCCAAGCCTACAATCTTCCCAGGGTGCTTGCTTTCATCCTGATTGGAGACAATAACCAGGTGAAGACAAGATGTCACCACCCCCTGTGTTTAAGAATGGGAGAGCTGAGACTTCCCTAGCCAATAACAGAAGGTGTGTGAGAGAGATCACAGGCCTTAGGTTTTTCCTTTTTGAATATTCATATGACATGCTAATTGTTTTCAGAAAATGCTATTTATTTTCAACGTTTCCCATTGATCTGGCTTTAGGACACAGTTCTGCTTTTCCTCATCTGTAGGGTTCTATCCTACTTTTTTTTTAGAGGAAAAAAACCTCTTCTCATGTTCTGTAGAAGATCAAAATGATCATTATTATTATTTTAAAAAATGATTGCGCATATAGTAGTGATCTTCTGGGCTGCAATTGAATGTTCAATGGCTTAGATATTAGAATTTAGGTTCTATGGGGCCTGCTTTTACAAATACCAAGGAAGACTGTGAGGCAAGTTTTCCTTGGTTTATTTTTCAACTGCCTAGGAAAAAAAATATGTAAGGCCAGGTTCAGACTATTGTAGGAAATGAAGTCACTAGATGTATGGGGGACTGAGAACTATTCTTGCTCCCTTGTTGCCTTCTGATTATCAGGAGAAAGTGCTTACAAAAAAAACCAGGGAGAATTTTTATTCTTCCTGGGACAGTGAGGTGGCACACTTAATGGCTGTTTGCCTCAGTTTCCTCATCTGTAAAACGGGTATAACAATGGCATTTATCTTGCAGGGTTGTTGTGAATATCAAATGAGATGATAATTGGAAAGCACTTAGCATAGAATCGAGCACATATTAGGTGCTATTATATGTTAGTTGTGGTTAGAGGAATCACATACTAGCACTAATTAAGAAAGCCATATTGAGAGTGAGATCAATGAGCCTTTGCTTCAGAGTGCTGAAATTTAGAGCACAGACGTTTAGTGCAGAAGTTCTTTTCAATCAACAAGCATTTATTAAGCGCCTAATACAATGCAGTGCTAGATCCTAAGTATATGAAGATAAAAAAATAAAATGATTTTGTCTTCAAAGAACTTTTATTCTATGGAGGCTTTAACACTCTAGAAGCCACTGCCTCCTACAGGAAACCTTCCCTGATTACCCCTCCCCTCATGCTCAGACTAATTTGACTCAATTCCTGCTTGTGATATTCTTACATTTTGAATTGCAGGGTTGATCTGAAGGTTCATTTTGTTTTGCTTGTCCTGCACCGAAATGCCTCAATATTGTTTTGCTGGTTAGGTTTGATTTTTATTCATCAATCTTGAGTCCTAGAATGGCAATTTAGGCATCCTGAGCAGGGCATGTCATGGGCTTCCCTCCTCAGCTCCCTCTTTCCCCCACAATTCTTTGCCATTAGCATTAAAAATGAACAAAATATTATTTCCAATAAAGAAAAATGAAATAGTCAAACAGAGAAAGCTCACAAAGGCTCAATGGCCCAGTGTTCTGGTACCATATCTGCATACGAATGACATGGTCTAGATATTCCAGAGAGCAAGGTCACATTCAGTTCCCAAAACACCTGTATGTTACCCATGAAAAATGGCTCTGGTAGCTGCCCCATGTTGAGAAAAGCTAACCATCGCTATTAGTTTCTAAACAATGAATCCCATCATATGTACATAGTAAGAGACAGGGCTAGAATTTTCAGCTCAGCTCATTATCCACTGAATATCCAGGATTATCCACTAATCAAGCATTTATTACATAACTAATATGTGACAAGCTCTGTACCTTGGGGCAGCTAGGTGGTGCAGTGGATAGAGCACCAGACCCGGAGTCAGGAAGATTCTTCTTTCTGAGTTCAAATCCAGCCTCAGACACTTGCTCACTGTGGGACCCTGGGCAAGTCACTTTACCCTATCTGCCTCTGTTTCCTCCTCTGTAAAATGAGCTGTAGAAGGAAATGGCAAACCATTCCAGCATCTTTGCCAAGAAAACTCCAAATGGTGTCATGGAAAGTCAGACACAACTGAAAAATGACTGAGCCAAAAGACAAAAAATGAAAGAGTCCTTGCCCTCAAAGACCTTACATTCTATCAGGAGAGATACATATACATCCCTAAGTATATACCAAATAAAGAGGCCATAGCTTTAGAGCTGGGAGGGACCTTACTGTAAATTTAGTCCAATGTCCTCATTTTGCAGAAGAGAAGGCTTTTTTGTTGTTTTTGTTCAGTCATTTTCAGTTGTGTCTGACTCTTCATGACCTCATTTAGGGTTTTCTTGGTAAAGATACTAGAGTGGTTTTCCATTTCCTTCTCCAGCACATTTTACAGAGGAGGAAACTGAGGCAAACAGGGTCAAAGGACTTGCCCAGGGTCACACAGCTTGTGTCTGAGGCTAGATTTGAGCTCAAGTCTTCCTGACTCCAGACCTGGCATTTAGGTCTAGAGAATTTAAGTGACTTGATTGTATCACTTGCTTAAAGAAACACAGGTTATAGTAAGTGGCAGACGTGAAAGGAGAACCAGGTCTCTGACTTCAAAACATTGTCTCACCCTGCTGAAAGAATAACCTTCCTAATAGGCCACTCTGACATTAGTGTTTTTTTTTTAAAGTTCCTATGAACTTCCATTGCCCTATCAAATAATATACAGACTCTGGATTCCAGCTTTAAGGTACTCACCCTCTGCCCCCAACCTGCCTTCCTCTCTTATTTCCCACTGATACTCTGTGTTTTACCCAAACTGGGTTACTCTGCATCTGGTGTTCTCATCCTGCCCTCTCTGAACCTTTGTTCACACTTTCACACACCTCCTGGAATGGATCTCCCTCCCTCCAAGTAATTTAATCCTTTCCTTCCTTCAAGGCCCAACTCAGCTGCTACCTTGTAGAGGATGTCTTTCCTGATTAGCCTCTCCCCACCTGAAGTTGATCACTCCCTCCTCAGATTTCTATTACTTTGTCTAATCTTTCAATTTGCACTTCTCATATCCTTCCTGGTCATAGCTATTTGTATACATTCTTCCCAATCTCCTCTCTATTGTATTATAAGCTCCTTCCGAGTAGGAGATATGTCCTGTTTTATCTTTGAATCACTAGTGCCTCACACATGTGACACTCTAGGTGCTTAGAGGGAGTTTGACATGACCTTGATAATTTGAGGAGGAGGAGATGGATAGTATTATAGGGCAAAGAGCATTGGCTTTCAAGTCAAGAGGCTTGGTTTCTAAGATTCTGCCTCTGTGACTTATTATCTATAAGACCTTGGTCAAATAAGTCCCTTAATCTCCAAGACTTAGTTTCCTTAACTGTAAAATGGAGAGGATTGGCTTAGATAAGACTTCTGAGTCCCCTTATAGCTCTAAATCCATGATCGTGTGTGCCTGTGACAGACAACCACAGGGACCAAAAGTATTTCCTGGAGAAGAAACCCATTTAGTTTACTCATATGTCAGATGGGGATGAAAATATCTTCACTACCAGCCTCACAGAGCTGTGATGAGGAATATGTTTTGTAAGTCTTAAAGCATCAGAGACATGGAAGTTGTTATTATTACTGCTTCAGTTTTGTTATGAAAGTATCCCTGGGAAATTCTGCTTCATGGTCCTCCTGGAGCTCATCTACGTGCTCCAGATTAGAGGGAATCAATCAATCGACAAGCATTATGAAGCTTCTTCTGTTTACCTGGCACTGTTCTAGGTACTGGGGAAACAAAGAAAATGAATGAAATTATCTCTATTTGCAATGAGCTTACAAGCAAACACTCTGTGGATTTGGGAACATTCTGCTTTTCCATAATTTTGTGCTTTGGTTTCCTCACTCCAGACAAAGTCCCTCGAACTCCACCTTTGAGGATGTCCACTGGGGTGATGGTCTCACTTCCTGCAGAATTTGGAGCTAAACAAAGGGGCAGAAAGAGCTTCATGGGTCTTATCAGCCAAGAACTTTGATGATGTCATCTCTTTCTTAGCTGCTTCCCATGCACACTTGGCCAACAATATTAACTCGTTTCCTCATGACTTTGACCTGGCCTCTCCTTTCCCAGATATCCACCAAGTAGCTGAGTGCTGTAATGGATGGAATGCTGGAGTCAGGAATACCTGAATTTGAATTCTGCTTCAGACACTTGCTAGTCATGTGACCCTGGGCAAGTTACTTAACCTGCTCAATGCCTCAGTTTCCCCATCTGTAAAATAAGCATAATAATGACCCCCACGGTTGTCAAGAGGATCAGATGAGCTACCATATGTAGAAGCCTTTGCGAACTGTACAGTGCCGTATAAATGCTGGCTATTATTTTTAGAATGTTTTCAGGTTTGTAATGTCAGAGACTGGACGCTAAATTTTTTTAAATGCTTTTTTTGCTTTTTTTATAACCATAATAATCACCTGATATAGCCTACCCTAACCTCCAGACTAGAATCTCCCATGGCAACAAAGAAAAACAGTTAAACAGAGCCACAGAGACATATCTGCCAGCACATGAAACGTCTTGTGCTGTCTCCTCCTCCCTGCCCCTCTCTGGAGAGGAGAGAGGTGTGCTTGGAGAGGTCGGGTGCCTTTTAGCGTTCTTTTCTTTGACATGGTTGTGTGTTTGCTGTTCTCCAGGGATGGCTTTCCTCATTCTGCACACATTCACTGGAGATTTCTCATGTTTCTCTAACTTCTTCAAATCCACCATTTCTTACAGCCCAATTCCATTCAGTTTCTCCAATACTGTTTGCTCATGGATGATGGATACTCTGGGTGATGGATTCTCCTCCCCTTCTATTTTTTTATGTTCTTTTTCAATTTTGATCTGTCTCCTTGAAAAACCGAGGTTTTTATGGGTGATGATTTTAGCTTAGAGAAAGCGAAGAAGGGAGTGAGAAAACAAGCATTTCTTAAGTACCTACTGTGTGCCAGATGCTAAACCAAGCACTTTATAAATATCATCTCACTTGATCCTCTCATCAGCCCTAGGAGGTAGGTGATATTATTATCATTGGGCACATTTTATAGTAAAGGAAACTGAGGTAGAGAGCAGTTAAGTGACTTGCCCAGGGTCACACAGTTAATAAGTATCTGAGGCTGGATTTGAGCTCATGTCTTCCTGATTCCAGGTTTAGAACTTTATCAACTGAGTCACCAAGCTGCCTCAGAGAGATAGCTGAGAAGAGATACCACACACTTCTCCAAATTTGTTATTATGATTCCACACCAAGAAGCCAGATGAGCCTTTCTCAAAACCCCAGGCAGGGCTGGAACTAAAGGGAGAATACTAGAGCAGCCCCTCCTCCAAACCCCTTCTAATAGCTGGGTCTCCAGTTTGTCTAGTAGAGGTTGAGGAGGCTACCTTCCCCTGTCGAGGCTACCAAATTCCTCATCTATAAGATGAGAGAGTTGAATTAGATTACTGTTAAGGTTTGTTTTGGCTCTAAATTCTGTGATTTACATCTAGGTCATAAAGAGCAAAATGAAGGACACATTCTCCATGACTTCTAGCTGCCTAGGCTATGTCATATATGTCATAGCTGCCTATGACATGTAGGCAGTGTGGTGTAATGGAAAGAGCTGAACTTGGAGTCTGGGTTCAAATCCTGCTCTGCTTACCGCTTTTATGACCTTCAGCTACTTCACCTCTTGGGCCTCAGTTTCCTCACTTGTAAAATAAAGACTTGGATGATCCTTCTAGCTCCATATCTATGAATCTGTGAAATAAATATAATATGAATTTTCAATGTCTAGGAGGGCTCCAATTGAGAAGTGTGAAAGATTTGAGGAGATAGAAGGGATGAAGTGGAGAATCAGAGAAAACTTCAGGAAGGAAATTATACCTGAGTTAGACCTTGAAGGAAAGGGAAAATTTCAACAAGTAGAAATGTCAGGGAAGAAGCAGGGCAACCCCTTCTTTGAAGTGGGAGTTGGGTGTGTCAGTGAATGAAGCTGAGGGAAATCATAAGATCATACATCCAAGGCTGGAAGGGATTACCTTGTCCAATCTTTCATTGTACAGATGAGGAAACTGAGGCCAAGGGAAGTGACTTTGCTTATTCATGGTCATATAGGTGGTCAGTGTCAGAGGCAGAATTCGAACCCAGAGGCAATATTCTCTCCTTTATACCACAATTTGAGAGTAAGATTGGCAAATGGAGCCTTTAGTTAGAAGACTGAGTATGTATCAAGGAAGGTGTGTAAAATTAAGCTAGAAAGACTGATTGGAGCCATGACATGGAGGCTCTTGAATACTAGGTTTGAGGAGTTTCCATTTTATTGGTTAAACAATGGGGAGCCATTGGAGGTGCTTGAGCAGGTCAGTGACATGACATTTGTGCATTGGGAAGATGATTTTGGCTATGGTGTGAAGTGGCCCCTTAGAGAAGAGAGAGCAGAAGCAAAAAGACCAATGAGGATCCAATTGTAATGGTCCAGGCAAGAGGTGACTGGGTCCAGAGTGAAGGTCATAGCCATGGGAGTGGAAAAGAAAGGACTGACCCATGAGATTTCATTCAGTTAGAGACAATAGAACTATGGCAACTCATTGAATGTGGGAGGTGGAAGAGAGGGAAGACATCACAGACTCTGAGCCTTGGCAACTGGGAAAATCAGGCAGCTAGGTGACTCAGTGAATACAGTGCTGGGTCTGGAGTCTGGAAAATGTGGGTTCAAATATGGCCTTAGACACTTACTAGCTGTATGACCATTGGGAAGTCATTTAACCTGTTTGCCTCAGTTTCCTCATCTGTTAAAAATGAGGGAGAGAAGGAAATGGTAAACCACCCCAGTATATTGGCCAAGAAAACCACAAATGAGCTCACAAAGAGTCAGAAACAACTGCAAAGGTGATTGAACTGAAATTGGAAGAGTCAGTCATTAAAACACATCTCTATGCCCTTTCTGGCTTCTGGTAGGAACGTAGATAGAGACCATGGAGGTCATCTAATCCAGCCTAGCCATTTTACAGATGAGGAAACTGAGGCTAAGTGATAGCCCCACACCTATAGTATGAAGCTTCTTAGGAAGTTTTATGGTGGGAAGTGAAGTTCCTACTTCTGCTAGGGTTGGAAGAAGGATTTGAAAACAGGTCTTTCTGACGCCACAGTTCCACCATCTCTCCCTATTCCATCCTGCTTAAAGTAGGAGTCAGGGAGACTTCTAATTTATAAATCCAGATTCTACTCACTGGGGGTGCATAGAACATGGGTTCATTGTGCCAGCCCATGGCGGGGAGGGGAACATTCCCAATGACCATCTCTCTGGGGGCCTTCACCCACCTTCCCTAACCCCCCACCCCCATTTCTTGTAGATTGGTGGGAGGGATCCTTCTCAGCTTAAGTGTTTTTCTTAACTCTTCTAGATTCTCCTGAGTGCCTTGATCAGGAGGGGGAGATTATTCTAATGGGTTTTTTGGGGGGGAGGAGGGTGTCAGGGATTTCTCTGCGGCCAGTCTGAATCAGGCACAAAGGGTTAAACTAATCTGGAAAGCCGATCTGGGAGTTAAGTGGAGCTAGGCCACTGATTTGTAATCCCCACTGCTCAGGCCATGGCATCTATTCTTGTAAATGTCATCACTTTCTTGGTGCTATCTGGTAACATCTGAGTCATGAGGTGCTGACAAAGATCCAGGGGACTTCAAGTTAAACTTGAGGCATTCTGCTCATTCCTAAGATGCTCTTGCCCGCCTGGTCTGCCATTTGGATGGTAAACACTCCCCTTGGAGTCCTCTCTGCTCACCCTGTGAGAGGCAGACTCTCCCAGATATGGGCCTCAGGAACTAAGAGCTTCTTATCCATTCCAAGCCACCGTGGATGAAGCTGGACAAAAAGCAAAGGCCAGGGGGTTGAATGAGCAGTTTGCTCCCATGGTCCAGCACTGCATTTATGCTGGTTTGGCTTCCCCTCCCCCTCCCAGGGCAAAGACCAAAGGCAGAGTCTGTTTTGGGGGGCTTTTAAAGGATTTCCCCCCTTGGATTGGAAGCTTGGTGTCTCCAAAAGGGAGCTGTGAATTTCATGAATTCTTCTTTCTTTATGCTTGCAGTCATACCACAGGATATGAAAATGATAACCACGCCACTCCAATCCTCTGTGGAGCCCAATACAGGATACACACTCATGGTGTCTTTAGAGGAATACAAGTGAGTATTTCCTACTCACCCCCCCTTCCCCCAAACTCACCTTTTGGTTCTTCACTGACTATTTGTTGGGTGTTCGGTAATCTGTTGCTAATTTTAGGGCACCTCTTGTTGACAGCAAGGATCCCCATCCTCCAGATAAGCTGGTTTCCTACTCCTCCGCAAGCCAATATAAACTCTATGACTCAAACCAAGATCCTTCCTGCCCTTTCCTCTTCTTCAACTTTCCTTTACCTTGAGAGGCTGTGAGGGGATACAGGGCTCCTGCAGTGAGTGGACCTAGGATCTGGAAGAACTGAGTTTGCTCCATAAAATGGGGACACTAACACCTGCCTTTGTCTCTGAGGCTTAGTAGCTGTATGACCATGGACAAATCATAAGATCACAAATTTAGAGTTAGAACCTCATCATTTTACAGATGAGGAAACCGAGATTCCAAGTCCAGCTTTGTATCCAGTAAACTAAACCACTTATGTCTCTGAGCTCCACTTCCCTCATCTATAAAATGGGGATGATTTGACTTGGAGTCCCAACCTTAAGAGGTCATTAGTGAGGGTCAACTGCTCTAATGTATGGCAAGCACTTTGCAGATGTGAAAAATGTCAGTTATACTCATTCAGGGTGGTCCTTCTATTGGGCTGACCTTGCACATTGGTCTCCTTTGTCCAGAGGGAGCCACCTTAACAATGGGCCACTGTGAGGGAAGGACCAGCCCCCAGGGAGCTACAAATCCAACGCAAAATAACAGTTAAAAAGTTTCTGAGAAATCAGAGAACTTTGTTGAAGGCCACCTCCCCAGCTCTTTTCAACAGCTCAAAAATGAATACAGTTACCAAAGATTGGTACTGTAACTGGCTCTTAGTGTTACAGCTCCTATCACTCATGGGATGCTTTCTTCAAAGTAACCAGTGTCCAAGATTAGAAATAACTGAAATTGGCTGGGGGCTGCTGGCATCATCAGTGAGAGATCCTTGGTAATGTTTCCAGTGAAGTTCCTTTGTGATGGAACACAGATATTTTATGTAATATAGAAACTCCCATTTGACCACTTCCTTCATACTGAATTCAATTCAATACAACCAGGAAAATCTTGAGAGATTCCCAAATACTTTCATCTCTGAGTAGGACTAAACTGGAACTAGATGGGCTTCCTTTTCTAGAGATGCAGGAATGGTCTGGAATGACTGCGAGGTCAGAGGTTGAGGAGGCTACCTTCCTTGATTCTCTACTAGCAGAAGCAACATGTAGGAGACCATGGCATAGTGGAAAAAGCCACTGGATTGGGTGTCAGAAAACAGGGTTTGAATCCCAAATACATGTCAGTTTTGCAAAAGTTAGCTGCTTAATCACTCTGGGCCTTGATTTCTTCATCTGTAAAATGAAGGGACTATTAGATAATATGATACTGAAGTTCCTTTTCAGTGCTAAAACCTACAAGTCTTTAAAACAGACACTCTTAGTTTTTTTCCTGTGTATCATGCTCCTCTTTGGTAGTCTGGTAAGTCTAGGGACCCCTTCTCAGAATAATATTTTTTAATGCATAAAATGAAATACAAAGAATTACAATTGAAACCAATTATATTGAAATGCAGTTCTCAAAATAGAAAAAAGAAAATCAAAGTCATGGACCCCAGGTTAAGAACCCTTATGGCAATGAAATAATAGAATTTTAGAGGTGAGAGAGAATGATGAGCTAGTTGAACCTCCTCATTTTCTAGCTAAGTTATTTTACACCAAGATCTTAACAGTTTTTTCCCCTGATTGTCTTCACTGTTCCAGACTCATTTCACTGAAAACTCTTTTGTCATTCTATCACTATAGTTCATTTATTGTGGATTGGAGGCAAGGACAGTATTTCCTTTGACTTTCTTTTGGTCTTTTCCAATCATCCCTGCTTAATTTCAGTGGTCCATGGTTAGAATTCTGGATGAGAATCATAGAATTGTCTTTGCTGGAAGGGCCTTGGGAGATTGCCTCATCCTACTCACTAATTTTACAAATGAATAAAATGGTGTTGCTTTATCTCTTAATTTTTGTACCAAAATTTCTAAAATCAAAAGTGACATTCATGACATCTCAGCTAGTTATGCCAAGATACTGTGATGGTCTATCAATTTGATCATCTACCGAAAATACCTGGTAGCTTGTGAAAATACCTTGGAATATGACATAGCGGGAAAATGCTTTACAGGATTTAAAGAGAACTGAATTCTAGCTCCAGCTCTGGGACTCATTAGGTGGGTAGCCTAAAGAAGGTCAATTAAGTTCTTTGAGTCTCTATTTCCTCATTTATAAAGTGAAGAGGGTGGCCAGAGGGTCTCTAATGTCCCTTCTGGCTCTAGCATTTTATAATCTGAAGTTTCTTCTGGCTATAACATTCTGTGTTCTATGTTCTAAGACACAAGGATGGGGAACCTATGGCCTTGAGGTCACATGTGGCTTGAAGCCTCGGGTTCTCCACCCCTTTAAGGTCTCTGTCACCTCTTATATTCTATGGTCTAGGCTTAAAATTGCTTTAAAGGTCTAAACCATTCTGTTCTAAGGGCTTTCTCTGATGTTCTATGTTCTAAAGCCCTTTCAGTTCTAACCATCCTAAGTTTCTAACATTTTTAAGCACTGTGTGTGTCAAGTACATTATTCATTCATTCATTCATTCATTCATTCACTCATCCATCCATCCATCTTTCCATTGAGCTTAATAAGCACCTACTATATGCAAAAGCCTATGCTAGGCATGGGAGGGGATGGATAGTTCAGATATCTCCCTAACAGGCAAGATAACCAATAGATATGGGAGAATCTACAGAATCCTGGCATTATACCTGGAGTAAAGAATCTTAAGAAAGTGATAAGGTCCACTAAAATGATAAAGTGATGCATAGGTAGATGAAGACAGACTAAACTATTAGGAGATCAGAATTTGAGGGTAAATGGTAGCTGGTCTCAAAGTCAGAAAGACCTGAGTTCAAGAACACCAGCTGTGCTACCCTAGGAAAGTCACATAATCTGTTAGAGTTAAGGTTGTCACAGAGAAGGAGCTGATATGGCTGGGTAGAGGATGTTCCTCATGAGAGGAGGAATGAAATGACACGTTTTTAAAAATGGTCATGAAAAGGCAGCTAGGTGGCACAGTGAATGGAGTGCCAGGCCTGGGAAGAATCAAATTCCTGACTTCAAATCCAGCCTCAGACATTCATTAACTGTGTGACTCTGGGCAAATCACTCCACTCTGTTTGCCTCAGTTTCCTCATCTGTCAAATGAGCTGGAGAAAAAAAGCAACCCTTTTTAGTATCTTTGCCAGGAAAACCTCAAATGGGGTCAAGAGGAGTCGAACATGAGTAAAAAAATTATTGAAAAACAAGCGAGTATTTTTATGCAAATTCCTTTTTTTTCTCACCTCCTCTTTTTATTACATCGGGGAACATCATGGTATCAAGGAAAGAACTCTGGACTTGGAGTCAGAAAAAGCATGAGTTTGAATCTCACCACTGACCCTAGTTGGGTGACCCTGGCCAAGTTACTCAATGACTGAGACTCTTTCTTTTTTTTCAATTTTTTTAAATTGAAACTGTTTCTTTGGGATAATAATACCCATTAGTTCCTACTCCACAGGGTCATTATGAGATATTGTACATAAAGTACTTGAAAGCCTGGAAGCTAAATAGAAATGTTGGCTATTTTTCCTTACTTGGGGCTTATTTCCCAAAGGAGAATCACAGGGTCAAAGAATGTGAGCAACTTTATAGTTTTTTGTGTCAGTGACTTTGAAAGTACCACCTCAGTGCTTCCCCTGGAGAAGGGGAAGGCCAGAAACTTAGGATGTATTGGGAGCTTTCCCGGCTCATCATTTTTTTTTAATTTTCTTCCATTCTTGGTGTAACCTGCTCAGTTGTTTCAATTGTGTCTGACTCTTCGTGATCCGATTTTTCTTGGCAGAGACACTGGAGTGGTTTGCCATTACCTTGTCCAGACCATTTTAAAGATGAGAAAACTGAGGCAAACAGGATTAAGTGACTTGCCCAGGGTCACCCAGCTGGGAAGTGTCTGAGGCTGGATTTGAACTCAGAATGAGGAGTCTGATTTCAAGCCCAGTGCTCTAAGCATTATGGCTCCACCTACTTGTCCATTTCCCTCCCCAGGGAGGGACCTGGATGTTCCCATCTATCCCTTACAGTTGTATTCTAAGAGGTAACACTTCATCTGACCTGTGGCTTTGTCACTGCAGGATGTCCGGCGAGTACCTGGGGTGGCCCCTACTATCGTGAGGTCAGCCACAGAGACCAATGAGAAACGCCCATTCATGTGTGCGTATCCAGGCTGTAACAAGAGATACTTTAAACTGTCCCACTTACAGATGCATAGCAGAAAGCATACTGGTAAGTCAATCTCACTCCTTTTCATCTGAGCTCACTCCTAGCTGTTCTCACTCTGAGCTGCTCTGTGTTGGACAGCGACCCCTGGGATTTACCCTAAGAACCTTATGGAAGTATTTCAAACATGGATCCAAGGTGGGTTTAGGGATGGTGGGAAGGAAACAAGGGATTTTTGTAGTGGGAAGTAAGGAGGGTTTTGAGAGGTTTAAGGATGGACTAACAGAGGTGAATGGAGAGAGGAAGAGGTGTTAGATTTAGAGCAAAATGGCACCTTGGAAGCCATCAAATCCAGGAAATAGAGGTACTCAGAGGTTCATTCCTATGACTAGTATCTGAGGTAGGATATGAACTGAGGTCTTCCTGACTCCAGGTCTTGTGCTTTATTCACTTCCCTATACTGCTGTCAGTCCCACTAGAGTAGACTCTTTCCTGGTGCTACTATATCTAAAATATTGTGCGAGGTTCTGAGCCCCATATTTTAGGAGCTGGTAGGGGGAGCAGTGGATTGAGTTCTGGACTGAGAATCAGGAAGACTCATCTTCTTAAGTTCAAATCTGGACTCAGACACTTAGTAGCTGTATGACCCTAGGGAAGTCACTTCACCCTTTTTGCCTTAGTTTCCTCATCCGTAAAATGAGTTGGAGAAAGAAATGGCAAACCACTGCAGGGTCTTTGCCAAGAAAACCCCAAATGGGTTCAACAAAGAATTGGACATGACTGAACAACAAGTTATTTTAGGAAGGTTATAAGCAAGCTGGGGAAAGGAGGAAAAGCAGGATGATGAAAGTCTTTAATTAAGCTCAAGTCATATGAATATCAATCAAAAGAACTAAGGGTATTTAATCTGGAGACGAGACAATGGAGGGAAAGGAGGGAGAGAGTGTTAGTCATCTTGAATTAGTAGAAAGACTGACACGTGGGCAAAGGATTAGTTATTACATTTGTTCTTTCAAATCGAGGAGCAAAGGAGGGGAGGGGAGTTACAGAGAAGTTAATTTAGTCCAGATTTGTGGGGTAGTGGGTAGAATCCTAGACTTGGAATTAGGATGAAGAATCCAGATCCTGCAGCATTGACCTATTAGCTGTATGATCCTGGGCAAGTTGCTTAATTGTAACCTCTCAGCCTCAGTTTCCTTATTTGTAAAATAGGATAAAAATAACGTCTATTTCACAGAGTCCTCACCTCATTGTTGTTCAGTCATTTTTCAGTTAGGTTTGACATTTTGTGACCCCAAAGATACTGGAGTGGTTTGCCATTTCCTTCTCCAGCTCATTTTACAAATGAGGAAACTGAGGCAAAAAGAGTGAGATGACTTGTTCAGAGTAACACAGCTAGTAAGTGTCTTGAGACTAGATTTGAACTGAAAAAGATGAGGCTTCCTGATTCCAGGCTTGGCACTCTAGAGGGATGATCAAGTGAAATAACCCATGTGAAGCTCTTTGCAAACTTTAGAGTGCTATAGAAATGCTAGCTATTATTGCTTTTAAGTCAAACCTTCCTAGGAATTAGTAGAAGTAGAAGTTCTTTCCTTTGAGATTCAGTGAGTCTTTGCTTCCCACTGGCCCACTCCTTCTTTGAGGGACCAACATTTTGGTCACAGCTGAGGAGCAAAGAAGAAATGAGAGGTAGCAAAGAGAAATTCTGCTTTGCAAGCTAGTAGAAATTTTGAGTGGGCTGAGAAGGGTAGAGTGTTTGGGAAATCTTTTCATTTTTTAAAAATTCTCTTTAAAAGAGGCTACGTGACAATCTAGCACAATCCCAGTTGATGGGAATGCAGTGCTTCTGAGGCCAAGGTCATGTTTTCCCTGGTGTAAAGGCCAGTTGGCTCTGTTCTCCTCATGGTCACAGACACTCTTGGACTAGTTTGTGACCTGGCATTTCATAAATGTGGGGTGTTGGTCTACAGGGATGTTGGATGTGTCAACAGGCTTCAGAGCACCCCTTCCCATTCCTTAGCAGATGTGCACATGTGGTGGAAGTAGTCAAAATCTCCCCCAACAATGAAAACATAATTAAGGGCCCACAGTCTACTGGTCAGTAACATCATCTCCATCTGGGAAGAAAAGTTTCAGTATTGCTATTATAACGATGATGATGGCGATGATGAGGATGGCGATGATGAGGATGGTGATGATGATGATGGTGATGTTGAGGATGATGATGATGATGATGGCGATGATGATGAAATTCCCTTCTGCTGGGAAACAGAAAACAAAGCTGGTCATGCACCCCTCTTCCCCCTAAATCCTCAGGGGTTCATTTATTTATTCAACAATCATTTATTTGGGGTATCCTATGTTCCTGGCACTCTACTAGATGCAAGGGATAAAAAAAATGAAGATAAGAGGCCTTTCCCAAGCACCCTTAATGCTAGAGCTTTCCCTCCATTGATAATCACCAATTTATCCTGTCTACAATCTTATTTGTACTTTCTTGTTTGCATGTGCTCCCCCTCATAACATTGTAATCTTGAGGGTGGGGACTGTCTTTTGCCTTTTTTTGTATCTCCAGCCCTTAGCATACTGCCTTTCACATAGTTGACAATAAATATTTGTTGACCACTTGAATAACTGCCCTCCAGGAGCTTAGATTTTAGGGGAGGGAACAATATGTACATAAGTAAATCAATATCAAATATATAGAAACCATGGCAAAATGATTTTGAGGGAGGGGTAGAGTGACCTAACTATTGCAGTAATCAGGAAAGTCTTCATGGAGGAGGAGCCACCGGAATTGAGCCTTGAAAGAAATAAGGGATGATATAAGAGGCCGAGGTGAGGAGGGAGCACATTCTGAATGTGGGGACCGTTTGTGCAAGGGCATTTTTGGCTACTGTCAAAGTTCGCATTCCTTTGCTTGGCCTTTAAGGCCTTCCACAATCTCCCATCTACTTTCCTGCCCTGATTTCAAATTATCCCCCTTCAATCACACTATACTCCAGCTAAACTGAACATTTCTCTGCCTCCCAAACACAGATTGTGCTCTTGTGCCCTCTCTGCTTTTGGTAACATCATTTTCTGGGAATGCCCTCCCCTTCTTTGCCTACTGAATTCCCACTTGGCCTTTATAGCCCTGAGCAAATACTGCCTCTTTCCAGAAGCCATCTATGATCTGCCTGGTCATTAAGGATCTCTCTTTTCCTTCCTCAAAGACCTCCATAATAAACTTAGATAATGCTATATGCACCCACATCTTACCCCGCAGAAGGCTATCACTTAGACCCAAGAGAGAAAGAACTATATCTTATCTAAAAATTGTCTTTCCCCCCAAGTGCCCAACATAGACACTTATACCCACACGTAAGAGATGTATTCATTGAATAAATGGATCTATTCTAGACCTTTGATCACTCAATTCTTCATAATTAAACTTGTTAATTGCATTTGAGAAATGTTAACTCATGTACAAACCCAAATTAATGTTAACATTGGCAAATATTTAAGGATATTTAAGGATAAAGATTAGAAAAATGATGATACAGTAAATTTTCACATAATACAGAAGATGGTGTTTCCTTTCAAAACAATTGGAAATGGAGAATAATTTTTAAAGATGTTTTATTTATGCCTTTTGATGTTAGTCATTTCTTTTTTAAATTAAATTTTAAAAATTATCTTCCCCCACCCTTCTTCCCACCTCTCACTGATGGATTAGAAAAAAAAATAAAGCCTATGTGATAAACATGCATAGTCAAGTGAAACAAACTCCAGAGTGGACCATGTCTAAAAAAAGTCTGTCTCATTCTGCATCTTGAGTCTGTCACTCCACCAGAAGTAGGGTGGCATACTTCAGTCAGTCAGTTTGCAATATTTCCCTTCCCCATTGAGTTTTACCTTGTAACAAAGGAAAACAGTGCAGTACAAACAACCTATCCAGTGATCTTCCCTGATTGTGCATGCAGTATCACTCACCCAGAGCCTCCCACCTCTCTCCTGAGATAAGTGGGTTTAGTGACCAAGTATCATTAGTTATCAGTGACAGTTGGAGCTCAAGAGACTTGGATGCTCCCTTATTGCCTCTAGGATTAACCATAAGCTCCTCTGTCTAGAATTGAAAGCTCTCCATGGATTGGCTCCAACCTGCTTCTCCAGCTTCATTCTCCACATCGTTCTTCTTCCTTTCTGTGGTCCAGTCAAGCTGGTCTTCGTAGCATCCCTCACACACATCTCCATGCCTTGACCCAGCCTGTCCACCAGGCCTTCTCTTTGAATCTCTTCTTTCCTTTGGGGTTTAACTGAAGTGCCCTCCTCTTACAAGGGGCTTGGTGACTCATTCAACTGTGGATGTCTCCTCCCACAAAGTACTTTTGCATATATTATGCATATATAGCTCCTTGTACATAACATATATCCACTTACATTGGTACATGGTGATGCAGCAGATCTCTGAGCCTGGAGTCAGGAGGACCTGAGTTCAAACCTTGGCTCAGATACTTACTAGCTGTATGACCTTGAACAAGTCATTTAGCCTCTGTTTGCCTCAGTTTCCACAACTGTAAAATGGGGATAATGCATCCATCTTCCAGGGTTGTTGTGAGGATTGGATGAGAACGTTTGTTAAAAACATGAAAAAAAGAAAGAAAAGCACTCAGCACAGTGCCTGCCACGTAGTAGCCGCCATCTCAGTGTTTATTCTCTTTCCCTTTCTCCTTTGTTTCCCTGGATAGAATGAGTATAAGCTTCTTGAGGACAGGTACTATTTTATCTTTGTATTGTCAGTGCCTAACAGAATATCTTGCACACAGTGCTTAATAAATGCTTATTGGACAATTGATCTTCAAGAAAAAATCCATATACATGTATATGTATACATATGTCTTCATGCATACATATATACACACATATAGGTCTATTATATATATATATATCTACACACACACACACACACACATACAGGTACACGCACACATATGCATCAAGGCAGGTAGAGTGGTATGGGGGATTGTGGCTAGCCTTGAAGCTAGGAAAACCTGAGTTTATGTCCAGCCAGTCAGTCACTATGTGCCAGGCACTATGGTACACCTCTGATACATACTGATAGTGGAATCTTGAGTCAGTCACTTAACTTTCTCTCAATGGCCTTGGCAGCTTTCTCAGACTATAGATTGTGGAAGAGGGGCTATCTTGCATTGGTAGAGGGAGTTTCCTCATTTGGGAGGTCCTCATCCCAAAGAAATCACAGGTCCTGTCCCTATCTCTGTCCTACATGCCAAGATGCTATTGGCCAGCTGGGATGTTGAAAAGCAGAAGTTCTTCATCATTTCTCTTCTTGGTCAGTGCCTTGCACATAGTAGGGTGTTTGATAAATGTTTATTTACTGATTGGCTTTTTGTGTCATGGCCCCCTTTGGCAGTACGGTGAAGCCTATGAATGCCTTCTCAGAATAAGATTCTAAATTAACGTTAGAAGTCGGTGAAAATATAGTTGTAATTTCTTTCCTCTGTTCGATCCCACAACCCCCCTGAAATCTATGCATAGGACTTCTGGGGGTCCATGAATGCCAGGTTCAGAACCCTCCTTGTAGAGGGATGTCTGCTTGAGTTAAGGGCTGATCAAAATGAGCTGCAAGGTCCATTCTAGCTCTCAGATTCCATGATTCTATGATCTTGTTACTATAGTGAGCAACTTTCCCTCCCCATAACTAATTTTTAAAAAATGCTGTTGGGACATTTATAGCCTCCTGGAAAATCCTAGACGCACAGAAGTAGTCAAAGTTGTGGACATATCCTACTCCAGCTAGACCTGGGGATTCCACAGAGAAGCCAGGAAGTCCCTGTGGTCACTGAGCTGGCCTCTCCAGCTTTGTTCCCAACATTAGTGGTTTTTCTAGGCAAGGGGCTTCACTTACTGAGGCCAGACCTTGAAAAGCAATTTCACAATCCAGGCATCTAATCTTCCCGTTTAAGAAGCAGCCAACATTTTTTCATAATAATAACTATCATTTTAATGGCACTTTAAGGATTTTTAAATAAGTTGACATATATTATCTTATTTGATCTACTCAACAACTCTTTGAGGTGGGTGATATAATTGTTCTATTTTAAAGATTGGGAAACTGAGGCTGTGAGAGATTAAGTGATTTGCCCACGGGCATACAGTTAGGAATCTGTATCAGGCTGGGTTCTCCTGACTACAAATACAACACTCTTGTAGGGATGCAGCGTATCATGTGGATAGTACGATGGAGTACACAAGGCCTGAGATCAAATCCTGTCTCAGATCCTTGCTAGCTATGTTGTGATCCTGAGCAAGTCACTTCATGATCTCAGTCTCAGTTTCCTCACGTGTAAAAATGGGACTAATTATATCATTTTCCACTCGAGATTTGAAGGATCACGTGAGATACGTTAAGATCTGCACCTTAGAAAGCTGAATAAATGTCAACTGTTACTATGGGAGGACTCAGAGGGGGAGTTCTCAACCTTTTTTGTGTCCTGGACCCCACGGGCAGTCTGGGGAAGCTTATACACCATGCCCTCCTCCCCCAAATACTGGCTTTCAAATGCATAAAATAAAATGCATGGGTTGCAAAGGAAACCAGTTACATAGATATACAGTTATCAATGGAGATGTTTTAAGAGTTTATAGACAAACTTAAGAACCCCTTCTCTTGGATTTTGTCAATGTGGGTATTCCCACCATCGGTGGTGGAAGGACAGAATAAGCGTTTATATAACATCTGCTATGTGCCAGCACTCTGCTAAAGGTGTTGATAAGTATTATCTCATTGGATGCTCACAAACACCCTGTGAGGTAAATGCTGTTATATTCCTGTTTTTACAGTTGAGGAAACTGAGGCTGGCAGTGGTTAACTGACTTGCCCAGGGTCATCCAGCTGGCAAGTGTCCGAGGATAGAGATCTCAAATCAGAGGACCCAGGTTCAAATCCTACCTGTTGTCTTCTCAAGCTCTCAGTTTCCCCATCTGAAAAATGAGAAAGTTGGATTAGATAACCTCTGGGATCTCTTCCAGCTTTCTACCTATGATCTTTTAGTCAAATGAGATAATGTTTCTAAAGCCCTTATAATAGTGCTTGGCACATAGTAGGTACTTAATAAATGCTTGTTCCCTTTACTCTCCGCTTCAGTCCCAACCCCTTTACAATTTATTAAACCATTTTTATAAGTTTTGTGGATGAAATCAATCAACCAGCAATCAATTGGCATTGATTAAGCAACTACTATATGCCAAGGATTGTGCTAGGCTCTAGGGATGTAAATATAGAAGTGATACAGCTTCTGACCTCCAGAAGCTGACAGGCTACTTGGGATTGGTGGTGGTGGTTATAATGAGTTCACATTTAAGTCGATTCAGTACAAACTTCTTGTATGTGTCTTGTGTGAACCTAGATATTTACATATTGTCTTGCCTTCCCCATTTTTAGAATATATGCGCCTTGAGAGTTGGGACTGTTTTGGTTTTTCAAATTTTGTTTTTCTGTATACACCCAGTGCTTAGCACAGCATCCCTTACATCATATGTGTTTAACAAATGTTTGCTGACTGAGTGGCACATAGTAGGCACTCAGTAAATACTTATTGAACTGAATTGATTCCAACATCTTAGTTTCCCATAATACATGATGCTGGATTTGTCATCCAGGATTGGTTCCAAAAATGGAGATTTAATATTACCCATAAGAGAAGCTCTTCTTGTTTCTCTTTGGTATTCTCCATTCTCAATGGAGGCAGAGTTGTCCTTTGTCTCTCTGCTTCCCATGTCCAATATTATTTTTCATGTGTTACCTGTGTCCTCTTTAAGGTGAGAAACCCTACCAGTGTGACTTCAAGGACTGTGAGCGGCGATTCTCTCGGTCGGACCAACTCAAAAGACACCAAAGGAGACACACAGGTTTGTAGGTCCAGCTCTTGACAGGAAGTGAATATTTTCTTGGCTTTCATTAATGCTGAATACTGCTAGTTGGAATTAGGTCATGAGTCACTCTTCTGTTTAATATTTCCATGAAACTTCTCATCTCTGTTGACTTTCTGCTTCAAACAAAGAAAACCAAGATATCATTTTAATCACCCCAAACCACAGAATAATAGTCCTATTAGCAGTCATCTGGAAGTAATGAGTCAGACAGGGAGAGTTAGAGAGATAGACAGAGACAGAGAGAGATAAACAGAGATTGAGAGAGACAGAGAGAGATAGAAAGATACAGAGAGAGACAAAGAGAGAAAGGTTTTAGAGATGAGAAATTTGCCACCTTCCAAACTGACTCTGAAGGTATATTTCAGTTCTTTTGGAGTTAGGAAGAAGCTGAACATTTCTGGTGGAGAACCTAGCTCCCAACACAGAAGAAGGCTGGTGTGAAGAGCCATTTGTTTCTTGAGTTTGGGATAAATAGTAGCTATTAATTCTAGTACCTGTTGGAAGTCTCTTGGTGGGGACACACCTAACGTCCTTGCGCTCTCCACCCAAGGTTTTCCAGTTTGGGACTAGACTCTCTCTATCTGTTTAGGTGTGAAACCATTCCAGTGTAAAACCTGTCAGAGAAAGTTCTCCCGGTCCGACCACCTGAAGACTCACACCAGGACTCATACAGGTAAAACAAGTGCGTAAAACTTTTCTTCACATTTATTTTTCATTGTTTTCTTGATGTATATGTGGAATGAAGTTGCTTGTCATGAAAAAGGACCCAAACCCAGGCAGGTCTAATCTAACCCAAGGAAAAGGACAATTCATTGAAATGTTCAAGGAAAGAAAAAAGCAAAGAGAATAGGCAGAGATAAGAACCTTTGTTTCCTATCCGACATGTTTAAAAATCAATTATCTTTGAAGAGGTAGAAGAGATCCTTGTTCAGAATCAGATTTTATCCCCTATGAAATTTTTAGGCAATGACCAGCTTCAGTGGAAAAGCAGCATGCCTCAAACCCCCCAAATAACTACTCTTTATAGATCTCATTAAGGTCATTCTCTTTCAGGAGAGATGAGCCACCTTGGCCAATTTCAGAGATCTTGTAACCACTGCCCTGGTGCAAGGAATAATTAATTCTCCCAGGCTGATGGAGCATGTTTGATAGAATCATAGCATGTTAGAGCACAAAAATACCTTAGAGGTCACTTCACCGATGAGAACTGAGGTCCAGAGGAGTTAAGTGTTTTCCCGAAGGTCAGGGTAGATAGTGGTGGAACTCGAGTTGGGACAGTTCAGATCTTGGTCCTCGCTGTGTGATGCTAGTCTAGGCTTTTTTCCCTCAGAGACTTGGTTTCTCTTGTCTGATAAAATGGGAGGAATAATTCAAAAACTGCATACCCTCTTCAGAGTTGTTGGCAGGAAAATGTATCGTAAACCTTAGAGTACAATGGAAATGGGAGGCGACAGCACAGACCATGGGATCCTAGAACTAATAGGGATCTCAAAGGTCACCTAGTCCAGCCTCCTCATTTTATAGATGAGGACACGGCCTCTAGAGGCGAAAGAACTTGTCTGAGGTTACACAGCCACTAAGTGTCAGAGCTAGGACTGGAACCCAAATGTGCTCATTTGAGGCCCATTGTTCTTTCTGTACCATGACCCAAGGGCCAAGAACATGGCCTTTTATATTATTCCTTGTATTCCATCAAAAGGAATGCTTTTCCCAAACCAGCATGTGTGTGTTTTGTCCTGCTTTCCTGTCGAAACAATAATGATAGCACTTCTTTTGGGAAAGGAAGGGAGGGGAATAAACATGACAAAAGCACCTACTCTGTGCCAGGCACCGTGTGACGTATTCTGTAGACAGTATCTCCTTTGCTCCTCACAGCAGTCTTGTGAGGCAGGTGCTGTTATTATTATCCTCATTTTACAGATGAGGAAAATGAGGGAAGCACAGGTTAAGTGACTTGCCCAGGGTCACATAGCTATGAAGAGTCTGAGTCTCAATTTGAACTCGGGTTTTCCTGACTCTAGACCCAGAGCTCTGTCCACTGTGTCACCTAGCTACCTTTCCGTTAGTATTGTGTGTCACGATTCTCATACATGATCTCACACAATCCATGTTACTGTCTTTAGCTGCTCACCTAGAAATGCACACGGAGTCTGAGTCTCCCCTCTACAAAGGCAAGAGAGTGAGGACTGGCTTTGGCAGAGAAGGGGCAGAGACATCTCTGCCTTCCACAGAGATGCTTAGGGATCACAGGGTCGTAGGAGTTAGAACTGGAAGGAGCCTTCAAAACCATTCTGTCCATCCCCCTCATTTTATGGAAAGTCTAAAGAAGGAAAATGATGTCCCTAATTACCCAGAAGGCCTCTCTCTTTTACTTGTTTCCTATGTCATCCTTCTTGGTATAAGGATATATGTGCAGACTCAGATTGCCCTGGCCTCGCAGAGAGTCACCAAGGACAGTGTCCAACAGCATGTATCCTACGTTTCACTTGGCTACTCTTTGTATACCTATAGGGTATTCCAAAAGTCTTAGTGAAATTTTAAGTTTCAATAACTTAAAATAATTGCACTAAGATTTCTGGGATACCTTGTATATTTGGGGCAGTTTCTTCTTCTTCTGGATATATTCCCATATGGTGGGAGAGAACTCAGCATGGCAGGGAAAAGGAAAATTTCCCAGATGCCTTTGGAAAATGCACCTGTGCTTGATAATTAAGTTGATAATTTCATTTGAAAATAGCCTGAGCCAGTGAGATAGTTGACATCAACAGGAATTCCTTTTGTGATCCAAAAAGAATAATTTACTTAGCTGCATTTTTGCCATGTTGAAAGGGGTGAAAAGTTGAAGCAAAAGTTGATAAGGCTGTAGAATAGAGCAGTGATTGGTGTTCTCTTTCTGCTTGTATTCACATCCAGTTTCCAGAGCTGAATTCCACCTTCCACCTCCCAAATATAACAAAATCTAATGCACCAAATGAGTGTTTTAGTAGTTAGGAAGAATTAATAAACTTTTCCAAAGTTTATTTTACTCCTCCCATGAGTAGTCATGAAGTTGTCTGTAGTAACCACAAGCCCTTAAAAAATCATATTCAAGGGACTGTTGCCATTAGGAATGGTAATATGATGATCCCAGATGTCCCCTCTAAGGCAGGCAACATGAATGATGCTCACAGGGAGTACTAGGGCAGCTGGTGGCCTTCCAAGGTCCTTCCGATGGTTTATAGAATGATTTCTGTAGCATTCGTATTAATCGCAGAGTCACAGTCTATTCTTCTGTTTCTGGCAAGGCATGTGAGAGTTTTTAGAAACTGGAAAATAAAGGATTTCATTGTTCTTATGTAGCCTATCTTTTGGATGGTCATGCTGAGATGAGATCGCTTTAGTTGAGAGATGTTGATCTAGAGAGTTTGAGGCAAAGCTTGATAAGCAAGACTTCAACTGTGCAGAACTAACACCTAGAACCCTCAAGATCACTGATACTCCTTTTTCTGGCTGGAAGAGTTAAATGTTTGCCCAGCCTGTGTAACTCTTCTCTGTATATTCCTATCCATCATTCATGGTGGTTTGTCCAACCTTATAAGGGACTTTTATTTATCTTGTGACAGAAGGAGATGCCGCTGTAATCATGTAGGCTATCCGTAGGTCATCCTCTGCTCTCTCCATGAAGCTAACTCTGAGGATGGAGCTTTTGAGACTTTTCTATTGCTAAATCCCATGCATTTACAAATATGTATCCACTAGGGGGCTAGTAGGGCCTACAAACACCTCAGTCCAGGCCTGTTCCTCCCAAACTGTCTTCTCTTTCATGCCCTGGAAAGTTCTCAGTTACCAAGGGAAGATGCTCATTATACTGTGCTTACTGATGCAGGAAAGCAAACTAGTGGTTCTTATAAAGTTTTTTTTTCAAGTTTAAAAATAAAGTTTCCTTCTTCAGATATGAGTTGGCATAGAATCATCACCCCTAAGGTTCCTCCAGTCTCAAGGATCCTCGTAATCAGGGGATGAAACAAAAAAAATATATTTTCTATTTACATAGGAGTGAACCAAAAGATTCTATTTACCCAACCTTCCCTATTCCTCAAGTCCTCTGACTGATTAATATTTTATTTTGTTACCTTTGGTTTTTAGGGACTTGATCAGCATTTAATTAAATGTCAAAGGGTAGGAACTAACGGACCCTTCCATATAAATTGTCAATTAAAATATTCCAATTCCTGTATTTCTTCTACAGCAGGGGTTCTTAACTGGGGGCCTGTGACCTTTTTTTATTTTGCTTATTATACTTCAATCTATTTGATTTCCTTTGTAAAGCTATGCTATTTTATTTTATGCCTTTATGAGCATGATTCTGAGAGGGGTTCTACAGGCTTTATCAGACTCTACAAATACAAAGAAGGTTAAGAACCCTAGAAGCCTCTTTCAGTCTCTGCATTTTAAGAATCTCTTTAGAAAGCACTTAAGAGAATCTCGGAGATGGGAAGAGCCTCAGAGATCATCTGCTTGAACCCCCACCTTAATAAGATCCTCCTCTACTTTATCCCTGAGAGGTAGCCATCTGACCTCCTGGGACAGAGTTGAACCAGCTCATTCCAGCTTTGGATAGATCGAAGTCCCGTTGTTGGAAGTGTCTCCTTATATTGAGCTGAAATTCACTTCTATTTCTTCTCTTGGTCCTACTTCTGAACTCTAAGACAAAGCAAAACTTTTCTCCCTTTCCCACGAAAACTCAAGCATTTGTAAACAGAGAGTATGTACCCCCTAAGTCTTCTGTTTTACAGGGTAAATATCACCAGTGTGGTGCAATGGAAAGAATGCTGGATTTGGAGTCAGAGGACCTGGGTTCGAATCCCAGCTCTGCTGCTTACTACCTGTGTAACCTTGGGCAAGTTACCTCACTTCCTTGGGCCTCAGTTTCTTCATCTGTAAAATGAGGGAGGGGGGTTGGACTAGATAAGCCTGAGGTGCAGGTCTAAGTCTATGTCCTGTGATCACAATTCCTTCCATCTGTTCTCATATGGCCTGGCTTCCAGTCCTGACACCTCCTGGATTACCCAGTCCCAGGACTGAACACGTCTGATCAAGGCAGAGGACAGGATGGTGCCATCACCTTCCCAGGCCTGGATACCTTATTTCTGTGACTGTGGCTTTAGGGCCATGTCACTTTTCTGCTTCATATTAAGCTCGCTTTTTTTTCAGGAAAAGAGTCCAAACTAATTTCGAGACTCAAAATCACAGAACTTCAGAGCTGGAAGGGACCTCAGCGGCCATGTAGCATCTCATGTAGCGTCCAAGGATCAGTGATCTACTCTTTTTTGTGTCCAGTGACAGTGGATAGAAATGCAATTGATGCTTATTCTGTGAATGATACTTGACAACGTGGTGCAAGATGGTCATCCAGCTTTTCCTTGAAGAGCTTTACTGAGAGCATGCCCACTAGTGGGCTTCATGGTGCAATTGGGGAGAATGGAGTATTTAGAGTCGAAGAAGTAAATTAAAATCCCAGCTTGGGTACTAATTACCTATGTGAGTGTAGGCAAGTAATCTCATTTAAAATGAGGGGGTTGGAGTATATCGCTATGAGAAACATGGTGGTGTGGTGGAAAGAGCTCTAAAGTTAAAGGACCTGAGTTCAAATCCAGCCATGGACATTTGCTACCTCTGTGACCTTAAACAAGTCACAGCCTTCTTAGCCTTCAATGACCTCATCTGTGAAAGGAGGGGTTTGGACTTCAACCTGTGTAAGGGTCCCTTCCAGCTCCAAGTCATTTCCGTCCCCCAAGACTCAGTTTCCTCATCTGTAACATGAGAGCATTGGACTAGCTGGCCTCTCAGGTCCCTTCTGGCCCTAAATCCTGTGATCCGATGACTTCCCATGGCAGCTCCTTCTGCTCCTTTATCATGACTTAACCCATGCCTTTGATCCTGGGTGTGTCTTTGGTACTGTGCATGTGCCCGTTTCCTCAGCTGCCCGTGCCCCTGATCATTTCTTCTCTTAACAGGTGAAAAGCCCTTCAGCTGCCGGTGGCCCAGTTGTCAGAAAAAATTTGCCCGCTCAGATGAGTTAGTGCGTCACCACAACATGCATCAAAGGAACATGACCAAGCTCCAGCTGACACTTTAAAGGATCAAGTTCAAGGATGCGTCCATCTCCCGGGCAGGATGTTCTGCGAATCACTGTGGAATTGGGCTTTAAACTCATCCTCAGCCACCTTTACGATAAGGAAACCACAACTGACTGTGAAGACAAGTTAACCTGTTCAGATGGAACCAGTTCCAGGTTTGTCAGGCAGCAGGGTGGCCTCCATTTTCCCATCTCTTCATTCACTCCCCAGGGCTCAATGTCCCAGTTTCAGTAAGATCTGAATCATCTCGCACCTGGGGTTCTCACTGTGAAAGAGAGTTGTTCTTACCCCCTTCTCCAAAGTTCCAAAGAAACCTTGAGTTTCTCTTGGGATGGATTCATGACACTATTTTCTGTTGTGGAATATTTATAGGCTGGGGCATGTCTATGTGTCTGCTAATGTAAACTTTGTCACGGTTTCCATTTACTAACAGTGAGACATAAATCAGAAAACCAGGGCGTTTGGGGGTGGGTGGGTTTCTCACACAGCATTCCCTGGGGTCAAGCGTGATTCTAACCTGGAGGGCAGGAAAGTCTCCTCTACCAGTTCACTTAAAGAAAAAAAAATCCTTGTTTATAAAGCAGCTAAAAAAAAAATCAGAACTAATCAGTACCTCTGTAGCAAAATTCAAAAGAATTTTTACCAGTAAATTAACTTGTTTTTAATATTGTTATAGCGATCTGAAGAAACTGTTCTGTGGAGCTGAAATTTTATTATTGTTATTTTTATTGTTATTTTGGTATGAATTACAGCTTATTTTTAGAGATGCTCACTTCTCCTCATGTTAGAGAAACGAGAAATTGTTCTAATCATTCAGGACTTTATTGTGATGGCGAGACCACACTGGTTATGTGGCGAGACCACACTGGTTATGTGGTTGCAAAGTTGTAAAAATTGAGATGGAACTAAGAGAAAAGGGGGGCTGGTCCAGGATCTCCATGGAGAAATTGTTTCTAAATAACTTAAAAAGACTCTGGGTCTAAAAGAATATGTGGGGCGGGGGGGAAGGGAAGAGACTCATCAGTGTGAGAAAAATATATTGTTGGGGGAGGGTCTTTTCTGTTGCTCTGTTTTGAGGGAGGGAGTTTATTATTGACTGTGGCTTGAAATGATTGTGTAATTATCTATCTGATAATGCATTGTTCTTAGCCAATTAAAATTAGAAAGTGTATAAATACTAGATGCCTCACTGTTCAGATGTTACTGTTTTAACATATTGATGATGATAATGATGATGATGATAACACGTAAGAATGTAATCTGCATTTTTCACCTTCAATTTCAATTAAAACCCATTCGAAAAGGAAACACGTGAGATTCCAACATCTGCCTTCTGTTGCAACTGGTAGTAGATTACAAATGTTTTTGCCCAGTTGGGCCTAATTCCTTCCTTCTTTCCTTCCTTCCTTCCTTCCTTCCTTCCTTCCTTCCTTCCTTCCTTCCTTCCTTCCTTCCTTCCTTCCTTCCTTCCTTCCTTCTTTCCTCTCTCTGTCTCTCTTTCTCTGTCTCTCTCTGTGTCTCTGTCTGTCTGTCTGTCTGTCTGTCTGTCTGTCTCTCTCTCTCTCTCTCTCTCTCTCTCTCTCTCTCTCTCTCTCTCTCTCTCTCTCTCGGCATGATGACCACTACTTAACCTGCTTAGGTCCTGACCACAATTTATCCATCTTCATTCAGAATTGTCCCAGCAAGGGGAAAAAATACCAACAGTGTTTGATTTCACATGGTGTTATAAAGCAGTCATGCTGTTCTTCTGGGGCAGGAGTTATGGCTGGGGATGGGCTCTGTGTGTTCACTGGGATGAGGGGTGGAATGGGTAGAAGTTAGGGTTATAGAGCAACCTTTAAGTTACTTTTGTTTAGTGGATCACCATGGAAGCCATCACCTCTCGTTCCAGGTCAGCCCATGAAAATGAAGCCCTTAAGTGGTGACCAGCCTTTCTGAGCTGTTCACACACATCCCCTTGAGCTAAGGAGCTGATACAGTGGACACCATGTACAACTTAATTTATGGCCATAGTTTCTTTAAATGCCTTCACAGGTTGGAAACCACTCAGTCTTTCCAAGACAGCCATGCATGAAATGGAAGCCTGACGCTGGCAGTAAACTATGTCTGCCATTGCAAATAAACACACAGATTTGTGGTTACCTAAAGTGGTATCTTTGAGTCTGCATGAATTCTCTGTTCCTTTTATTCTTTAAAGGTGTATTTTAGCCAGCCCCAGAGAGGTATTTTCTGTATTGAATTCTGGCTGTAACCTGGGACAACATAACAATCAATGGGTCATCCACCCCACCATCACTTTCTTTTTTCAGATGGCTGTTGCATCACTGTTAATTTTAGCTGAGTTAGTGACTCATTGGTATCTTGCATTTTTATCTTTTCCTGCCAGAAGACAGCACTTCTCTGGAGAAGCTCAGAATAAGTATGGCACACATCAGATGTGGAGAGCTTTCCAGATTTGGGGAAAAAACCCTAAGACAAAACCACTTAGCTCTGAGCTCTTAATAAAAGTTGGGTTCATTAAGGCTGGCCAAAAGAGGAGTATTAGCATCTTAGAGAGTTTCTAATCCAAGCCCCACTCCAATGAATACAAAGCTAGTTTTCTCACGATCACCCATGTATTAAAGAGCTGATAGGGTATTCAGACCCAGGTCTCCTGACTCAAGGTCCAACATTCTTTTTGTCACAAACCTATTGGTATTTTCTGCTCCTCAGAGTGTCCACTTACCTCTAAACACAAACAGGTAGCATTTACCTAGCACTCTGAGGGTTGCAAAGCACTTTACATATATCTATATCTCATTTAATTATCATAACAACTCTGTGTGATTGTTTTCCTCACATTATAGCTGAAGAAAGTGAGTCTGAGAGAGGATAAGTGACTTGTTCTGGGTCACTTAGAGCTAGTAAGTAATAGCACAGTTACTTGTAGCTAGTAAATAAGTGAGACAGAATTTGAACTCAAGTCTTCCTGATTCCATGTCCAATACTCTATTCACTGTGTCACCTGGATGCCTCTTCAATCTGCCTGAAGGTCTTTTCTCACAAGTTCCAATCCCTCCTTTTTTAAGGCACTGGAAGGCACAAATGCTATTCTGAAATGACAAACCAGAGTAGAACCAGAGTAAAGGGATCCTAGGGAGGCACAGCTGGTGATTATCACAGGTGAGATTTAAATCCAGATCTTTCTGCCTTCAAGTTCAGCATTCTATCTGTTATGTCATGCTGCCATCAAAAGTATAGTTCCAAAAATCCTGCTTGGAGCAAGGGTTCTGATCCCCTTAGAATGACTGAAGATTTATTGCCTAAAAGGCAGGGTCTCCATCTACCACTAAAGAATCTATTATAGGGTCATATAAACAATGGACCCCAAGAACTCTGAGTGAACTGAATGACAGACTGCATATGGATTGATTTGTTACTATTTTTGTGCACAGTCCTGCATGCTAGGTACCATATTAAGTGCCAGGAAGATAGTGTGGTTTTTTTCTGTTTCCTTTTAAAAATAACTCCTTGATTCAAGTCTTCCTCTAGTACTACACTGTGGCAGCAACATGTCTACACTTTCTTAAACATTTTTTATTGATAATTTTATGTTTTTACATCATTTTGCTTTTCAAATATATTCCTCCCCTATATACACATCAATCCATCCCAACAAAGAATGAAATAGGAAGAAAAACAAAAAAAGCAGTTTGGCCAAACTAACAGCAAATCAACTGAGTCTGACGACATATTCAGAATTGACACCCATGGTCCCCCACTTTTATAAAAAAGGGAGAGGTACATTTTCTCACTTTTGTCCAGGGCTCAGCTTCGTCACCATATTCAGCTTGGGGTTTTTGTTCTTGCCGTTTACATTGTTGCAATTTTTACGAATGTTGCTTTCCTGGTTCTGCTAATTTCACTTTGCATCTGTTTCATAGATGTCTTCCTGTGCTTTGCTGAATTCTTCCCATTCATTATTTTTTTATGGTGCATATATCATATTCATGTGCCACAATTGGATTAGTCACTCCCCAACTAGTGGGCATCTACTTTGTTTCAAGTTCTTCGCTTCCATTAAAAAAATGCTGCTCTGAATAGTTTGGTGTATATGGGACCCTTCTTTCTGTGAGTTATGCTTGGCTCTCATGATGCTGAGTTCTTGGAAGGCCATGCTGATGGAGCCCTAGCATAAGCCTAGTGATGGATTGTTCATCTGTCATCTAAGAAGCAAGTCAAAATCAGAGGAATGTAACACCAGGTTGGCACCAGTATGATGAAACTCAGACAGAACATGGTCTATGGAAGCATGAGAGCTACAATCTGTCAGGGGAGGGAGTATCCCATAGTCCAATATTCCAGTGGAATTGTAATCTCATTGATGTGAGTACTCTCTCCAACAATGCAAATCACAACCCATCTTGTACAACTGTTAACGCATATTTCTCCTGAAGTTTGCCACAAAGGATACACGTAATATGAGGTGTATTAAGTACAACATAAGGATTCATATATTAGAGTTGAACTCTTTGATCTTGCACCTAAGGAAACTGAGGGTAAGGCAGGTAAAGCAGTTTGCCTGAAGTCGTACAACTAATGAATAGCTAACAACAGCCAAATCTGTTTTCCTCCTTTTCCCTTGGTGAAAACTGAGTTAGGAGAAAATCAGAACCTACTCTGTTCTTACAACCATGCTCTTGGTTGGCTCCAAACCTGTGTTTCCAGCAAAGTTCTGTCCGGCTAAGTCTGGTCAATGATGGTACCATGGCATCAGGATGGTCCCCAGTTTTCTACTTTGCTAATTAGCCAATGACTGCTTTGCTACCAAGGGCCACTGAAGGAAAAGGGGCCACGGAACCCTCTTTGGAGATAATCTGCTTCTTTCCTAAGCTCTTCCAGGTTCTGAATCTCTCCAGACAAACATTTTACCAAGGCTCAAAAAGGAAGACCATAGATCCTGCTGTTGGTAGTTTTCAAATTGGAAGGAAGAAACAAGGTTTAGCGAATACACCATGGATTTAGGAAATAAAAGAAATGCTTTCAAGTCTGAACTCTACTATTTATTAACTGTGTGACATAAGGCAAATTGTTTTATATGCCCTGGTCTCAGTTTCCTTATGTGTGAAATCAAGGGACTCAGCTCCATATCCTTCATGACTATAAGAATTGTTAGACTGACACTAATTAGGCCTCTTTTAAATAAGCTTTTTTCAAATTGAACTTTCTGTGGTCTGATTGCAAAGGACAGATGATAAAGCATGTTGCCTATCTCGGGACTGGTAGGTAATGGGGTCAGAATAAGGAATTTTTGACATGACCGATGTGGGAATTTGGTTCGTTTTTTTGGCTTAAATAGTCATTTGTTATTTAAGTTCAAGAACAGGTTATGAAGGGGTGGGGGTGGGGGGCACATTCAGAGCAAAGAGTCAAAGATGGAGCCCTAGGGGAGGGGGTGGAAGAAGGAGACAGGGAGACCAGAGCCTCTCATCTGTGTCTGCTCTAGATGAGGTTGATCGTGATTTCTGAGTCTTGGTCCAGGGCACACAACACACATGGTAAGATGAAGTTCCAGGGATACAGTCGAGGAGAGGAAAAGAGAGGAGAGAAAAAAAAGGCTGGGGATTTGTTTTGACTATGAATATTTGTTACAAAGGTGTTCCATGCCTCCAGTGGGAGGAGGAGGGAAAGAAAAATGCTTGTTAATTAAAAAAAATAAAAAGAATTTTATATAACCTTGGGAGAGCTCTTTTTTTTGGGTAAATTTTTGGTAAACCTGTAATTTCGCTGTAATAAGGACCTAAGGAGAAAGCTCCTCTTACTCAATGCAGCTTGGTATCTGCTATGAAATTATAATCTTTGAGATAATAGCAATAGTAACAGCTGTCATTTATACAGTGTCTAAGGTTTGCAAATTACTTTACAAATATTTTCATTTTATCAGATGAAAAACTGAAGCAGAAGGTAAGTGATTGGCCTAGGGTCACACAATTAGAAAGTGTTTGAGGCTGATTGGAACTTAGGTCTTCCTGACTTCAGGTCCAGCACTTTATTCACTGGGTCACCTAACTGCTGAAATTCATAAGTTACCCAGAGTGTTGAGAGTTTAAGTTACTGGATCAGGTTTGTACAGCAAGTATGTATCCTTGGTGGGTTTCAAACCCTGGGCTTCCTGACTTAAAAGCCAGCTATTTACCTAGCAGGCCAAATTTCCTCAAAGATATTGTTCTCTGAAACTCTGAGAGTGATAATGTATCCTTAAAATTTCTCTCAGATTAATGTGAAAAAAACCCCTGTGGAAAAAGTACCCTAAATGACCTTGGGAATTTAGTCTAATATTTGGTTTTTTAAATAAACCTTTTGATTATCAAAGGCAAATTTCTATTTGTTTCTAATTGGACAGCTATGAAGGCTTTTTGATGGTATGAGAAATTGCAAGGATCTGTGACTTTGTTGTTGTGGGGTTTGGAAACTCCTTTCACCACTGGGAAAACTGCAAAAACAATAATAGCTAGCATTAATGTAGCAGTTTAAAATATGCAAAGTGATTTATGTGTGTTACCTGTCTTGATCCTCACAGCCCTGGGAAGGTGTTATTGTTATCTGATTTTACAGATGAGGAAACTGAGGCTGATAGAATTTAAGTAACTTATCCAAGGCCACACAGCTAGTAAACATCTAAAGCAGGCTGCAAATTCAAGCCTTATGCTCAATCCAGTACTCCGCCTACTGTGCCACCTCACCACCATGACTGAATAGATAAATCCTGGAGTTGTCTCTGGCAGACAGAGAGGTACCGTGGATTGCCCAGGGTGTCATAGCTAGTAAGTCTTAGAGGCAGAATTTGAACCTTGGTTTCCTTGACCCTAAACTTGAAATGGCATCCATTATAATATACTGATGATATTCTAATACTTCAATATTCCATTGGAAAATCATCAGAGTGGCCTGACAGGAAAATGCAACCCTAATAGAGCCTGACCCTATCATGGACCTGAGTCAGCCCAGCTACCCACATCCCATGGTGGAAACCATACTGCTTTGGAGCAGACATTACCCCCATCTAATCACAAATGGACTCCAAGAGCCAGAAGAAAATGGATGCCAGGAAATAAAATCTGTGTCAGCTTATTTCCAGAACTAAAGAAAAGACCAAAAGAAAGAGAATAGATCTACGAGAACCTGATTGGTAAAAAGAACTTTTTCTCCCCTAGTTACACATTTTGTAGACACTGTTTGTGAAAGATGTTTTTTATCTCTACTTTAGGTTAAACGCCAGAATTTGAGAAATGGCGTAATGTATTGCCAGTCGGACAAAGATGAAAAGGGAAAATTGAGAAACTTTGAAAGTTCAAGGTCAATGATGATTTTTAAATGGTAGCATCCTGCTTTCCCAAATAACCCCATAGCAAGAAGGAAGGGGAGGTGGAGGAAGCTGTCTATTTCAGTAGGCAACATGTTAGCATGTGCTCACAGACCTATAGTTCTCAGAGCTAAAAGGAACCTTATAGAACAAATCCAGTGGTTCTTCCCCTCAGGTCCACAGATAGATTTCAGAGATCTATGAACCTGGAGCTTTTCATTTGTTTATAGCTATATTTCAATATAATTAGTTTCCATTGTAATCCCATTTATTTTATGCACTTACAAACTTTTTTTTTCCCTGAAGAATCCATTGGTTTCTATGGGTTCCATGACCTAAAAAAGCTACAAACTCTTAGACTGATCCAACCTCTCATTGTATAGATGAGAAAACTGAGCCCCAAAGAGGGGGACTTGTCCAAACTCACCCCAGAAGTGGCAGAGCTGGTTCAGTAGGCTTTCCAAGTAGAAATGAAAAGGGTTTTTTCCTCATTCTATTTACACAGTCTCTATCTTACCAATATATTTGCTAGATTTAAAACTTGTCTGAGACACTAGCTGTATGGCTCTGAGCTTTGATTTCCTGACCAGTAAAATAAGAATAACCCTCAATGACCTCTAAGGTATCTCCCTGTTCCAAACCTATGATCCCATTTCCTTTGCCTACCCTTTCCCAAGGAAACCCAGTTGAGGCTGTGACTTCCCAAATCCCTGGATCTTCTCAAAAACTCCATGACTGAGCAACCATGTTCCTTAGGCACTCAGCACTGGGCCCTGGGAATAACCATTCTCATCTAACCAAAGCACCCATTTTTCTAAACTCCTATGCCCAAGTCTTAGAGATAACTCCCTTATAGGACTGCTTAAGGCTAGAGCAGAAGAAGAACTAGAAGGGAACTAGTGATTTGTGAGAGGCCAAGGGCAATAGGACATTGGCCATACCCAAAGTTCTCTTCACCTCTTCTGTAAGACTACCTGTAAGGGATTACTGGACGTATCCAAATAAGGCAACCTCATGTATAAAATGAAAGGATTGTAGGAGATGATAATTGGGGGTGGGTGGGCAGAGGAGAGAGAGAGAGGACAAACTGGTTTTGAAGTCTCATTCCCCTGCCGGCCTTGTTCCTGGCTCTCAGACTTCCAAACCATATTCTGTCTCATCCTTGAATTTCCCTTGGTTCCTGGGCCCTCCTCATACTGGTTGGGTGACGTTCAGTGATTGTTGCAACTATCTCATCCTGGAACACCCCATTGTAAGCCCAGCCCCTTCTCCCATTGGTGAGTTTCTCCTGACACGTTTTGTGCAGGGACTCAGCTGGCCTTTTCCCTTTTCCTTGCCCTGTCACTGGCTTTTGCCTTCATTTTCCTCCCACACCCTTTTTGCCCCTTTTTATGTTTTGTCTTTCCCATTAGATTGATGTATTTGTATCTCCAGTGCTTACAGTCTGGCACAGAGTAAATACTTGCTTTTTTCCTTGGAGCTCTTCCATCTCTGGCTTCCTTTGAGACCCAGCCCAAATTCTACCTTCCAAGGCAACTGTTCTAGGTTCCTCAGCTGTCAATGCTTTCCCCTCTGAGGTTACTTTTATCTAGTCTTATATCTAGCCATATATTTTGTATGGACCTAGCCATTTACATGTTGTCTCCTTTGTTAGAATGTATGTTTCTTGAGAGCAAGGACTATTTTATCATTACTTTTCTTCCTTTATATTTCTGGAGCTTAATACAGTGCTTGGCTCACTACTAAATACTTGTTGACTGACTGACTATATAGTGAGTGCCTTGTAGATACTGTGGTGCTATGTGTCAAGCTGATTGACCTGTTGGGGGCACTGAACCATATGCCACAAATGGTATTGTTGTTGTTCAGTTGTGCCCAATTCTCTGTGACCCCATTTGGAGTTTCCTTGGCAAAGAGGCGGACTGGTTTGCCATTTCCTTCTCCAGCACATTTTGCAGATGAGGAAAATGGGGCAAACAGGGTTAAGTGACTTGCCCAGGTTCACACAGATAGCAGGCATATTAGGCTGTATTTGAATTCAAGTCTTCCTGACTTCAGTGCCAGAGCTCTGTCCATTGCAGCACAAATAAGATGTTGGATGGAAAAATACTTTGAACATTATAGAGTGCTATTACCAATATATTATGCCATTATTAAATGTGGAATTCCAGGATGAAGAAATGAGAAAACAGGACCTGTCTCATCAGGTGGCTAAGATGAAAATCTATTCAACGAGGGACAATATGCCTGGGCTGTAGAAGCGCAGTGGGTGATCGTGATAATATAAGGTGGAGGGATTCTGAGACCCATTAGGTGCCATATAATTGTACCCCTACCTGAATAAGAATCTCCTCCATAATACCCCAAGGAATAGTCCTCTAACTTCCCCACAGAAACCAGCAATAAGAGGGAATCTAGTCTGGGTGTGGGCATGTACCCTCATAGTCCCTGCTCCTGGGGAGACTGGGGCTGCTGGATCTCTTGAGCTTGGGAGTTCTGAGCTGCAGCTGGGTTAACATAAATTGGTTGTCCACACTAATATGATAACTCCAATGTGATGAGTCTTGAAGAACAGGTTGCTTAACAGGGAGATAGTGACCCAAGGTGGAAACAGACCTGTTTACCATGTGAATCAATGGTGAAATTAGACTATGTGTGACTGCTGCACTTCTAGCCTGGATGAGGTAGGGAGAAGGAGGGAGAGAGAAGGAGAAGGAAGAGGAGGAAGAGGAGGAGAAGGAGGAGGAGGAGAAGAAGGAGAAGGAGGAGAAAGAGGAAGAAGAAGGTGAAGAAGAAGAAGAGAAGGAGAAGGAGGAGGAGGAGGAAATAGGAATCCACTATTCCTGAGGCTCTCGTTGTTATCCTTCATGAAAGGATTGTCCATTTCCTTTCTAAAATGGGGCAGCCATAGCTGAATTCCAGAGGTGACCTGGCTGGGGCCAAGCCTGGCTTCCCTGGTCCCTGACATTCCGTATCTCTTCCTGCAGTGTGCTATTCTGTTTGTGCTTTGGGCTCCCATCGTGAGCTGTTGAGGTTGCTGGTCACTGACCCTCTCTGATATGTCCCACCTGTTGTCTAACTACTCTTCGCCTCCCCAATCCTGTGGGTCTACAGTTGATTCCTTGAACCCAAGGGTAGGACTTAATGTTTGCTCTCCTTCAGTTTTGTCTTATTAGATTCAGTGTACTGAGATCTTTTTGGATCTTGATTTTTTTTTTTTAGAGGATTCTGTAAGTCTCTTGGGCAGCTAGGTGGTGAAACGGACAGAATACCAGACTGGAAGACTCATCTTCCTGAGTTCAAATCCAGCCTCAGATATTTACTAGTTGTGTGATCCTGAGCAAATCACTAAACCCTGTTTGCCTCAGTTTCTTCATCTGTAAGATGAGCTGGAGAAGAAAATGGCAAACCACTCTAGTATCTTTGCCAAGGAAACCCCAAACAGGGTCAGGAAGAGTCAGACACAACTGAAAAGACTGAACAACACATAAATCTCTTAGAATAGCTCATCACAGATTCTGAACCTGGAAGAGGTATCTGAAGTCCTGTAGTTCTGGGCAACTGACATTTTTTTGTGAATAAGCTGGAATCCAGTGCTTTCTTGTTCCAAGCCACTAGTGGGTCCTAGAAGCCTGAAACCAGAAGGGACCTTAAAAATCTTACAGATGAGCAGATTCAACTCCCTCCTTCTACAAATGAGGAAACCACTGCTCAGAAAGATGAAGTGATTTGAGAAAGACCACATAAATGGCTGAGCTGGAGTTCAAATTCAGGCCTTCTCATTCCTAGAGCAGTGTAGCTCTTAGTAAAAAATCCCCTTGATCAAGCTGACCATCCATAGAGGATATATGTGCTGTTGTTCAGTTGTGTCTGCCTCTTTGTGATCTTGACAAAGATTGCCATTTCCTTCTCTAGCTCATTTTTACAGATGAGGAACTGAGACGAACAGGGTTAAGTGACCTGCCCAGTGTCACATAGTTACTGTCTGAGGCTGGATTTGAACTCAGGAAGATGAGTCTTCCTGACTCCAGGTGCACCATTCTATCCACTGTGCCAAATTATGAATTAGACAGGTGTTTCTCTTGTGGGGAGGGTCTGTGGATCATTGAACCTCAAGTATGTACCTGGCCAGCTCCGGACAATAATATGGGAAATTTTGTTTACCTGTACTAGGAGAGTTAGCATAATTTTAATGAAAATAAATAAGAATTTTAATTTAAAAAGTTCATACTTTCCATAGTATTTGGCTTTGCAATAAGTGACGCAATTGTTTTTTAAAGTTTTATCTTTTTAGTTATGACTATTTAAAGAAACCTGAAACCTGGATGAAATTTAAGTAAAAAATTAAGTTAATTATCTGATTCTTCTCTGCATGATACCAAAGGTCTAGATATGTAGTAAATATCCAGATCAATACACCGCTTCCTCCCTTTTGTCCTAAAATCAGACATCAGAATATCAGATCAGTGTCTGTGTCTATGTCTGACTTGGGCTGATATTTCCATCATTTTTGCTTTTGAGACTATCAGCTTCTTGAGGGCAGGGATTGTGTCTTATTTAGCTCCAGTCTATTCCCAGTATACCCCCAGCATCTTAGCAAAGCATCTTTCCCATAAGAGATTCTTCAACACTGTATGTTGGATTGACTTTTCTAAGCATGAATTAGCTAGAGGACCATAGAGAATCAAGGAATCATAGCTAAAAGGAACATAGTTCAATACCTTCAATTTGCAAATGAGGAAACTGAGGCCCAAGGAGATAATAGGATCATAACTTTAAGCTAGAAGGAATATTAGGGACTATCTAGCTCAACCTCCTCATTTAATTTTGCAGATGAGAAAACTGAGGTGCAAAGAGGAGTGAAGTGATTAGCCCAAATTTAAATCCAGGTCATCTGACTTAGAACCAGCCCCCTTTCTACCACTGCCCAAAGTCATACAGATCATGATGTTTGGGGTACTCAGGGAAGACTAACACCTCTGGTGGGAGGGTTGCTGAGTCCTTTTCAGGGCTGCTCATCCACCTTTGGTGTCCACCTGGCACTCAACTCTCACCTGTGACTCCAAGAAGCTGTAGTATGTGCAGTGATCACACCTTGGTAAACTGTTTATGGGCTAAATCAGGGTAAGGGTGACCAACATGCCTCAAACCTGATAGTCAGTTAGGACGGTGTGTACCCCAAGCATGGGAATACTTCCCCTAATGGGATGGGTGGATGAGAACGCTCCAGTAGCCATTAAGGTGACTGAAGCAGGAGCTGTGGAGTGCTTAGGGCTTGGTCAGACATCGAGGATGCCAAGGTCATCCACTGAATCCCATGCCATTGCTAGTTGTCCTGAATTTTGCCTTACTACTGGCCTTTGATGACCCTGGAAGAAAGAGTGAGGCCCATGACTTTGAGCTGCTCTGTCTCATTTAAATCCAAATCATGCAAGAGTCAAGATATCATCCTGTGATGTCATTGGTCTGCTTTGAAATGAAGGATAAACAACCACAGGCAGTAAATGACAGAGAGGAGATTCAATCTCAGGTCTTCTGACTCTAAGTCCAATGTTCTTTTCCTTGTGTCATGCTAGGATTTGAACCAAGGTTGCAAATCTATGCACTGGACTATACTGTCTTTGATAAGAAAAGGTGTCCTACATTCAAAACTATGACACGGATAACTCACTCAATGGATAGCCCATATGAGATAATGGAGAATTGTCTCTCTTAGAGAGTTGTCTTCTGTTCAGTAGAATTGAAACTCCTCAAGGACAGTCTCATTTTTGTCTCTGTATCTCCAGTGCCTAGCATAATGCCCAGTAAACAGTAAGTGCTTAATAAATGCTTGTTGATCAATGGATTGACAGAAGGAGAGTTGGACTGAGAGATGCAATGTTTCTCTGCTTGCATTCCTCCTCGTCTTCTCCAGCTGGAATTCAAACACCGGGGTGAGGTCTGTACCAAGACCCAGCCTGCCAAAGAGCATTAATATACGCATATTTATCTGGGCTGCAGTGCGTTACAAGAATTCATTAGGACAGTCTGTGATACAGTGCTAAAACAGAAGGCCGGCTTACTCAGGCCAAGGATGAGGAAGTCTAGGCCCTGCTGAACTGTTACAACTGATAAAGGCAACGTCTCCTGGCATATTTCATTTTTCACGGGGCCATCTGCATCCAGTCAAGGATAACTGGACTTTCTGAAAAGGCTATTTGTCAGCGTCAGGCCATCAAACCCCTCCTTGATGAGTCCAGCAACACTCAAGGCAACAAGATGGTGGACATACTTCCCCAGGAGCAAAAGGTCGGGTGCCAGTGTAAGCAGACGAGTGTCATTGTGATATAAAGAAGCACTGAAGTGGCCTGGCTGTTTAGATGGGGGATGCCCCATGGCACTTTATCAGCATGGTTATCACTTATTTAGTTCTGCTTTAGCTGGCCTATAAATCTTTGGAGCACTGGTTTTCCTCTTCATTTTGTCATTCTTGTTATCGGCTTTTATCACCTGTTTATGTCGAGAACATTAACTCTCTGTCTCTCTCTCTTTCTACTCTGGTCTCTATTAGGGGGTGCCTAGCCCTTCTCTCTTGGGTTTAGGCCTTGGTAGAGAGCAGGTCTAGACAGTGATTGTCAGGGTTAGGGTTAGGTATCAGCAAACACGCTGCATTGGAGTCGGAAGATCTGAGATCAAATTCCAACTCTGCCACTAGTACTTGAATGACCTTGGCCAAGGCAAGTCACTACTCTCTGGGCCTGACATGTCTTGCTCTCAAGGAGCTTATATTTTGTCTTTGTATATAAAGATATGGGGTAGCTAGGTGGTTCAGTGGATAGAATTCTGGACCTGGAGTCAGGAAGACTCCTCTTCCTGAGTTCAAATCTGACCTCAGACACTTATGAGCAGTGTGACTCTGGGCAAGTCACTTAACCCTGCTTGCCTCAGTTTCCTCAACTGTAAAATGAGCATCTACCTCGCAAGGTTGTTGTGAAGATCAGATGAAGTAATAATTGTAAAATGCTTAGCACAGTATTGCTTCCTCTCTGTCTAGCACTACAGCCCTACCTAATAACCAACTGTGGATGTTACACTTGAAAGATTGCGCCTCCTGTTTTCAATCTCTTGTTGCCCATAGCTTGGACTCCTCTCTTCCCAAAGCAAGACGGCCAGAATAACCTCGGGAAGCACTGTGGATGCTTGAGGATAATTAGAATTCAGATTTCTGGCATACATAAAGGACAAACCTTAGAATGAAGCTGGGGCCAGGCTCCAGAGAACATGGAAACTGTTGCCCAGAACTGCTGAGCATACTGACTCATCCACTCCAACTGGAGACCAAAATTACTGATAGATGATGGGCCATCTGTCATCCAGGAATCTGGCTGCTCCTCGAAGAGTAAAACTAGCGGCAAGACGGCAAAGGGAGATGAAGCATTCTCCTTGGCTGGAATGTGACGTGGTAGAAGATAAGACAAAGCTGGAAAATTGGCAAAAAATGAAATATCAGTTAAAGAAGTAAATGTACTTGGAGCAGATTATTGACCAAATGTAAATTATGTGAGGCTTTTTTTTTAAATGATGAAGGGCTCCCCCTCCCCTCCTTTTACTGGGTGTTTATTTTGGCCATTAGCTAGAAATGACTATTGATATTCTTGACTGTTGAAAAGTGTTGCTACATGGAACTGGCATTTTTAGGGGCTTTCTGTGCTTGATTAAATTAGAAACACTTGGGTTATATAAACATAGGGAAGGAAGTGGTGAGAGATCATTTAGTCCATCACTCTGCCTTCCAATACCATTCCAAGTCCACCATGGATACAAGTGAAATTTCACTATATATAATAAATGCATGTTATGTATACATTTTCACACACAAAGAGATCATTTGTAAATGTTTTTGCAAACGTTAAAATGCTACGTAAATGCTCATTGTATTATAAGGGTGATGATTACCGTGATTTACATCAAAAATTTTTATTTTTCTAATAATTCAAAAAATTTTTCAGACTTTTTACAAATTCTCATCTTATTCATGACAACTCAGCCTTTTTCTCATTTACAACTCTTACTAACAGGGTAATGAGAGAGAGAATGCTATTCTTTCAATCAATCAATCAAAAAACATTTGTTAGATGCCTGCCATGTGCCAGGCCCACTTATCTTAGAGCTGTTTTATCATAGGAATGTAGCCCTTTCACTGTAGGGTTAGGGTCCATCTAGCCCCCATTAAATTTCTCAGATTCTTAAAATCTAGTCCACTTGTATTGGCATCACAAATAGCATGGATCCTTAAAATCTTGCCCACTTCTATTGGCAACACAATAAATCTTGTCTCTGATTGGAAGAAGGTTTGAGTGCTTGAATTCTTTCCAGGCAGACCCACATTTTTGCCCTTGCATTTCAGGGTTGCCAAGACTCCTAGACTGCAACAGTAGCTGGAGTGGAGCAGGAAAGGACTCTTGTAGAAGTGTGGACTTGAAGTGGGTCTTGAAAGAAATCAGGGAAATTAAGAGGAAGAGGTGAGAATGGAGAGCATTTCAGGTGCAGAGGACAGTGCAGGAATGGGAGATGAAACCATGTCCTCTGACCTCAAATCCAGTGCTCTTTCTTTTTTAAAAATTAAATTTTTTCATTAATAAGCATTTGTTTTATCTTCCTCCTATCTTTCCCCACCTCTGAAAAACAAAAAAAGACCAAAACTATTGTAACAAATACATATAATCAACCAAAACAAATTCCCACATTGTCTGTGTTGGAAAATCCAGGCCTCATTTTGCATATCCAAGTTCTTTACTTCTTTGTCAGGTTGTGGATAGCATTATTCATAATGTGGTACTCTGAAATTATGGTTGGTCATTACGTTAGACTTTCCACTGTGCCACACTGCTTCTAGATGGACTCAACAGGTAGCAATGATGAAGGATAGCTGATGACTAATTCTTGTACTCAATAGATATTTACATAATGTCAGTAGGACAGGATGGGGTTACATTGCATATTGGATGCGTAGGGTAGCCATCCTTCCTTTTCTTTCCCAACCATTCATTTCCCATTTCCCCAACAACTAGAGGGAGGTGTGTCCTAAGTGTGCATGAAGGTATGTCAAGACGCTCAACCCCACCTCTCTTGTTGTTGCTTGTTCTTTGTTCTCCAAGAGGACCAAGGACATCAGGGGGATAATGTCTTGACTCAAAAGTTAATTGGTTTGAAGTGAGATAGGGCTGTGCAAAGTCACCAGCCTTACTCTCTCCTCCAGAGTCATCAGGAATCCATTGGTGAGACTTAGTAAGGTTAGGATAACTGGTAATGGCCTCAGTGCAGTGTGGAACCTTGGCCTTTTTAAGCTAAGGTCTTCCCAGGTCTCACTTTGTCTGAGGCAACACCAATTCAATGATCAAAGGCTAAGTAAGAATGGAGGCAAAAGATGGCCCAGTTTGCCTTCACCAAAGAATCAGTCTGGAAGGGGAAGACTCTCAGGGTTTTTGCCAGAAAAGAAATAATTGCTATCTGCACTCACTCTGAGTCATCAAAATCCAAACAATGAGTAAGTGAGGCTTGGGCTGGGACGTATTATTGGCCAATCACTGAGAGCTGGTCTGAAAGAGGAAGTGTATTCTTTTAAAGGCTCATTTGTGTTTCTTTAAGGTTTTGAGAAAGGAAGGGAAAGGAAAGAAAAGGAGAGGAGAGGAAAGTGCTATATGTTATAAATTGCTTATATTACATATACTACTAAAGTATATGCACACTTATACCAATTTGTGTCTAAGTCTATATGTGCATAAGAGAATTTCTGCAATATTAATATAATGGACACTGGTATATTCACAAAATGAATTACTATGTTTGAATGTACTAGATTTGATGCAAATTTCCTAAGTGGAAGATACTGGGAAGCCTGCTTGTAGGAGAGCAGTGGTATTGTTGGTGTCTAAGAAGACATTCTGTTACTGCTTCTGATATGCCAACCATTGGGTGGATGGTAACCTCTTGAATTGGCTACCGTTTGTAGAATAAGAGCTTGAGGGTGCCTTCAAAAGACTTTAGCCCAGATTGGCCCTCTCTTACCCTAGAGCCCTGCCCCTGATTTGATTCCTTCTCTGATGCCATCTGGTGAGAGACCATGCTGTAAGGGAGGAAGCCTTGGGCTCTTTCCCTCCAAGGCCCAGTGTTAGGTCTTTTGCCTATCTACTGATTTGTTCTTTGATTTTAGGTGAAGAAGATTCCTCTTGAGTCTCTGATCTTGTAATATTCCAAAGGTCAGGAGAGAGCCTCCAGGAGTCTGAGAATCCATGCTAAGTTTTGCAGTCAGGTCAACATCCATGACCCTAAAGGCAAGGAGTGACCTTCAGGAGTGACCTAGTGACCCTCAGGGCCCAGCCCAACAGTAGTTAAGACAGACTCATTAGGCAGAGGTGCTGCATTTGAATATGAACTTACTGGAACCATTGCCAGTAGAAACTGGGCTAAAATTCAGTCCAGTCTTCTCCCAGAACCCATGGTGGGGTAGCACTAGCAAGTAATGGGGGGCGAGAAGGAGGAAAGAGCGAGTAAAGGTTCAAATTAGTGCCAGAGAGAGAAAAAACACTCCTAAAACTCACCTGAATGACAAGCACCCTTTAATTTTAAGTGTGTGATGTCTTGACCTTTGTTTCTAGTAGGGGTTGTGTTTTATGCTATCTTTTTCATAATTAGAAGTTCATGAGTAATTGAAAGATAAATGAGAGGAAGAAGGACCTTCAGACACCACACCGAAGGGGAACTACAAAGACAATCAACTTTCACTGTAGGTCATTTGGGCTTGTTCCCCTTCATAATGCTGTAGCTCTGCCTGTCTGATCCTGACCCTATGGTGAACACACATGCCTCTTGTTGCTGCCCAGTCATGGTAGATAGATCAACACTGAAAATTAATTGCCAGAGAGTACAGAGACGTTTACCAAATTTCCCCCAGGGACTAGGAGGAACGAATTCACCTCTGAGGGTATTCCCCTTGGCATCAGTCTAATATTTATAAGGCTTTCTTAAGCAAAAAACCCCACCAAAATGGGAATCCATTTTTTAGAGACTGGATTCTCTCCAATCTCTTGTAAGTAGGGAAAGTTTTAAAATCAATGGTAGATTAACATCAGAGGAAGGTATGTTCAAGAGGGTGAAGGGTTTGAACCAATGAACTTTGTGGATTACACAGAGAATGGACAAATAACTCCTTCCTATTAGAATACAACTCTTTGGTACTTCTAAGCCACTGTTTCCCTTTGGTAGGAGCTTCAGCTCTCAGAGTAATAAAAGTTTAGAAGCTTAGGTAGGTTCCTATGATGAGACTGGAGCCACTGGAATGTCAAAGTTGATTTGGAATTGTTGCCTGGGATTATTTCTGGTCCATGTTCCTTTATTTTCTTGTTGTTTTATGATGTTTGTCTTACCTTTCTCACTTCTTTACTTCTCTTCTGGTTGTACCTGACTCTCTGGACTCATCCATCATGTTTGATCAGCCTTCTCCATCCTGAGGGAAGAAGTCAGGCTCTTCCAATTGTCAAGTTCCTCCCAAGCCTCCATTTGTAGGAGCTGTCTGGACCAGCCATATTCGTTCCTTTGTTCCTTTTCTGGCTCCACCCCTGGCTCTTTTGACTTCTCCACCATGGCTCCTGGAGGGTGCCTTCATGTCCCCCTTTCCCAATGATTTTCAGCTCCCTTTTATGGATTCCCTTCCCTCATTAGAATATAAGCTCTTTGAGGACAGGGACTGACTTTCTTTTTGCTTGTCTTTGTATTCCCAGTTCTTGGCACAATGCGTGGCAGCATGCTTAATAAATCATCCATCTATCCATCCATCTATCCATCCATCCATCTATCTTCCATCTATCCATCCATCCATCTATCTTCCATCTATCCATCCATCTATCTTCCATCTATCCATCCATCCATCCATCTATCTATTTGTCTGTCTGTCTTCCATTTATCCATCCATTCATCTATCTATTTACCATTTATCTATCATTTATCCATCACTTATGTCTCTCTATCTCTGGGAGTATTATAAAGGTGTTGGTATAACCCATATAATTATCAATATGGAATGAAGAAAATAAGAGTTTATTAAGCACCTATTGTGCTAAGTGTTTTACAAATATCACCTCGTTTATTCCTTACAACAACCCTGCAAGGTAGGTGCTATTACTATCTCATCTTCTCAGTTGAGAAGACTGAGTCAAACAGAAGGTTGTAACTTCTCCAAAGTGACACAGCTAGTCAGCTTCTGAGGCAGGATTTGAACTCAGGTCTTCCTGACTCCAGACCCAGCACTTTGTTGGCTGTGGTGCTGCCTAGTAGGCACTTCTTATGGAGGGATAAATAGAAAGCCATCCACACCTCATCCTAGGTGACTATTGTCCATGTTTTACATTCATTATTATAAGATCATAAATTTAGAGGTAGAAGGGAATTTTGGGAAGATCTAGTCATTTTACAATGAGGGAAACTGAGGCCCAGGCAATTATATAATTTTCTCAAAGTTACTTAGACAGTAAATGGTAGAGTGAGAATTAAAACTCAGCTCTTCTTCTGACTGATGCAGTAGAAAGAACTTTGACTCTGGAGTCTGAGGGCCTGGGTTCTAGTCTCCCCTCTGCCATTGACTACCTGTGTGGTCATGGGAAAACCTTTTAAATTCTTTGGTTTTCATTTCCCTTAACTTTAAAATGAAGAGACTGGTCTAGATGTTGTCTAAAGTCCAGCTTTGGATGGTTCAACCAAAAGACAAGTCCTCTCTATCTGCTAGATCTGCTAGGGCAAGTTGCCTGTCTTGGGATGGAGGTATGTCACACTGATAATTCCAAAAGCTCCTACTTGTCTGCACTCCCCTTTCTCAGGATTTTGTTGGTTTTTGCTCCCACCCTTTTCCTTCAGCAGCACTCTGTCTACCTTTATCCTCTTGACAGGCCATGCAGCTCTGGGGGGAGTTCACCAACGAAGGTACAAATTTATGGACCCCAGTTGCTTCTCTCTTTGGCCTAAGCACTGAGGCAAGCAGAGGGACCATGGTGATTTGGGGTCCAGAACTGCACTGTACGATAACAGCCTCTCAGAGCCTCTCCCTCATTACTAGCCTGATTAGCTCTGTTTAAGGCAGCCCATCCAGCTGCCCTAAGACAGTGTGTGCTAACTGTCTCATTATCCCACATGAAGGATTATTCTCCACTTACCAGCTGACTCACATCTTAATTCTCTATGTAAACTTTTTTCTTCCTTTCTTTCTTTCTTAATCAATAAACAAGCTCTGCCCTTGCGGGCCTCAGTTATCCAAGTCAGTGACTAATCCCCCACTTGATCAAGATTTTCTGGCCTAAGCGTCTGTCCGGAGAGTGACAAATTTATGACTCCAAAGTCATTTCATCTTTTTTTCACTTGAACTAAAGGAGAATTTGTGGGAATTAGCTGCTTGATAAGATAAGTCAGGGGAGAGGGGCAGGTCATTGTAGCCAGTGTAGCAGAGAGGGCTATGGAATTTGGGGGGCTACATTGGAGACACAGCAGAGACCATTAAGGGATTAGAGAGACCTTGATTGAGTGGCTGCCTAGTGAGACTGGTAAATCATTACGTTAGTCTAAGAAGCTATTCGGACAGTTAAGTCCCAGCCTCGGAGGGCAATACCTCCAAAGGAGTTTAGACCCTTGTGCTCCAAGTCCTCAGACTTGCAGATTATCCGTGTTCAGGATACCTTTCATCATAATCTTTGAAATGAAATAAAAAATGTATAAATAGGTAAATAGATATATGCTTTACTGATTTTTAAAAATATCCCTGCTCTAGAATTTTCCATTGCAACAAAGAGTAGGGAAAAGGGAAAGGAATAAAAATTTATTAAGCACTTACTATGTGCCAAGCATTGTACAACAGCCTTGCAAAGTAGGTGCTATTATTATAACCATTTCAATTGAGGAGCTGAAGCAAAACAGAGTTTGTGACTTACTCAGGGTCAATCACTAGTAAGTAGCTGAGCAGATTTGAAGTTGTTTTCCTGATTCTAGGCCTAGGGCTCTATCCATTACTGTGCCACCAGTAAAAAATAGTTAAGCCATATCAGCAATCACATCAATCATATCTGACAGTGTTGGCTGCATCCTGAACCCGTAGTCCACCACCTTGATATTGAAAGGAAGGAAAAACGTCACATCATTCTTCCTCTGGAATCCAGTTTGGGCATTGCTCTAATTTGAAATCTGTCATTTTCCAGGAGGGTTTTCCTTTACTTTTTTATATGCCCACTGTATACTTCACCCTCTCGGTTCTACTTTCTTGTCTTTTTAGCCATTATACAAAGTTTCCTAAATTTTTCTGAATTCCTTACATTTGTCATTTAGAATCGGGATACATTTTTGCTTTCTTCCTGTATTAGAATTTGCTCAGTCTTTTCTTAGGTGGTGGGTATTCTACTTTGTTTCCAGGGTAATGTGTGTGTCCGTGTGTATATTTTGCTTCTAGCTTGGCATGATGGAGTGTATTGGACTTGGAGTCGGGGAAATTCCAGTTAGAATCCTCCCTTGACTTCATTAGCTATGTGCCCTTAGGCAAGTTCCTAACTTCTAGGAACCTCAGTTTCCTCATCTGTATAATGGGGATAAAAATAGCACCTACTACCTAAGGTGGTTGTACAATAAAGTACATAAAGCCTGTCGCAAGCGCTAAACACATGAATTTCAATTGTCATTGTTTTTTATTACTTTCACAAAAAAGGACTTTTGGCAGGAACTTTAAAAAACAATGCATTTTAGCCCCTGTTTTAATTGTCAGCATGTTTTTGTCCAATAGCTCCCAAGCAAATTCATTTCTTTGTATCAAATTGTATTCACTTTGTGCTTGGTTCCTTCAGGAAAAAATGCAGGAACACAGATAGCATTCGTTATTTGATAAGAACAAAGACATTTCCCTACATGGTATTTGTCAACACAGAGTTTTGGGGAGGGTAGGGTTGGTCCTTTCTCAGTAACTGTCAAATTTGGGGGAAAGTCTTATTTTACTTAAAGAGAGACTTTTGTTTTAACCCTTGCTAATCAGTCTCTTGTATGGAATCTGCAAAGCCCCGATAGCAGCAATAAATGGAAAGAAAAATGCATTTTAATTCCTTATGTTTCCCTCCCCCGGATGCTCCATTAAATCAGCAGCAAGTCTTATTCCTTTAAAGACAGTTATTAATTATCCTGATGACTGAGGCTCATTTGAGGAAACTTGCCTCTGTGTCCTGGAAAGGAATGTTTATTCTCATCTGGGAAGTTGAAAGAGCACTCATGTACAATTGGGGGATTTTTGCTTCGCTAATCCAAGAGCTCTGAACCATTGTGGTGAAGGGCTATCATGAGAGGATGTTCACCATTGAACAGGAAATGTTCAGCTTAGCTCGGTCAAGTGGAAAGCCACTGAGGAGAGAGGCCAGAGGGATCCTTCAGCAGGGGATGGCATGATGGACATGAAAAAGAGACTGGGCAAGTCACTTCTCCTTCCTGAGCCTCAATTTTCTCATCTGTAAAATGGGAATAATAATTCCTTGCTCCTGACCTCTCGGGGATATCATGACACTCCAATGAGATCTCATTCAGAAAGTACTTTGCAAACCTTAAAGTACAATTTCAGCATTAGTTTTTATCATTACAAGGAATGAGACTTCATCATCGTCATTACTAACATCATCATTTTAATTAATGGCAATAATCACCAATTAGCATTTATTAAGCACTTACTTGTATCCTAAGCAATGGGCTAAATGCTGGGGATAGAACAGAAGTAAAAAGAATTACAGTCCCTACCCTCAAGGATCTTATAGTCTAATGACGGAAGACAACAGATTAAAGAAAGGAGGTTAAATCATTTCAATTACTTTTAAATTAAATTAAAGGAGGTGGGGAGATGGTACTGAAATTCTGAGAGTCAGAAGCAGAGTTGGGAGAGGAAGGAAGGATGTCTGACGTGGACCCTTCCTCAAAATAAAAGTTCTGGGAAGAACTCAATTTTAAAAAATAGTAGCCATTTTCTCAGCACTGCTGTGGTTCCTTGCATATAAATGGACAAGCCATTTTTGATATGTAGGCCAGGGACATTGATCTCTACCAATAAGGAGAGAGTTCTATATTAATGGGCATTGGGATGAGGGTGACACAAGGGAGAAAACTGAGTCCCAGAAAGGTTGTGACTTGTCCAAGGTCACAAGAGAAGTAAGTGACAGAAGTGAGTTTGAACACAAGGCTTCTGACTGCTGTCAGCTCTTCTTGATAATAAGATGTAGTGATTATAGATGCTACAGACAAATCTTCCCAATGATAAAGGGGAGGCAAAGTCTCTGATAGGACGTTTTGTGAAATGTTTATTATTTTCATGCTCAGAATCTCACAGTAACGAAGGGCTTGTGATTCATTTCCCATATCACCTTGTTCCTGGTCCCTACTTTCAAAGTGTTCCAGCCTGTGTCTCTAGACAAAAGTAGAAAACAAGCTGGAGAAATCTGAGTGGTGACAAACAATCTCTACACCATGGTCTTATAAAGCAACAATGTGTAATTCCAAGTCACCAAAAAGGAAAGGAGTAGTATTAAAAAAAAAGACACAGGCATCTATGATCCTATTTAAATTTTGTGCTGGGAAGAATCAGAGAGATTAATAATAATTAATAATAATTATTAATAATAATACCTAGCATTTATATTATGCTTGATAGTTTGCAAAGTACTCTACAAATATTTCATTTGATCCTCACAACAACCCTGGAGGTAGGTGCTGTTATCCTTCCCATTTTATAGATGAGAAAACTGAGGCAAGCAGAGTTTAGACTTTCCCAGGGGCTAGTGTGTGTCTGGAGCTGGATTTGAACTCAGGTCATCTTGATTTCAGATCCGGTGCCCTATTCGCTGTGACACCTCGTTGTCTCCTAGTTAATTAAAAATATATAAATTGATTAATAATTTATTAATATAATTTAAAACATATTAGTAAATCAATCTGTACCTTTGCAACTTCCAAAAAGATCTCATTCCTGTTGGAATGGAATGTGCCTAACTCTCTGCCCACAATGATTTTGTGAGGTAGATGGAGATGACCCACTGCCCATTCATTGAACTCCTGTCTGTGAGGTAGATAGGCATATATCATTATTCCATTTTGTAGATGAAATTAAGGCTCTTGTTGTCATTATTCATCCTTCATTCTCAAAGAGGGCTATGACATCAGGAAGATGATGTCATGACTTGCAATGAATTGGATTTAAGTGAGGTAGGACTGTGCACGAAGGTCACCAGTCTCACTTTCTCCTCTGGAGCCACCTGAGTCCAGTGGCTAGGTATAGATCAGCATGCCTGGAGATGGCCCCCTGGATACTCTTAGAAGGAAAAGGACTTGCCCCTGGTTCAATTCAATCCAACCATGTCCTGTTTAAGGATCCCTCTGGTATCTTTACTCAGTAGCATTACTCTGGATTGACTCAAGGTGAACACTGGGGAGTGTGCAGGATTGGACGTCTCAAAGGCGTAGAGACTGATTTTCATTTATGGTATTTGAATTCCTTTGATTTCTCTCCAGAAAGCACATTGTACTCTTCCAGCAATGACACATATCTGCCTTTGTTTCTTCCATGTTTATAGCTCAATGCACTGTTGTTTAATGTTTCCCAAATGCAGATAGTGCAAGTGGCACTAAAAATGCTAATGATCATCAAGGTACAAAGGATCATAGCTGGAAGGGAGCTCAGGAATCATTTAATCCAACCCCATCATTTTACAGATGAGGAAACTGAGGCTCAAAGAGTTTATGTGACTGACCCAAGAACTGACTGGGGTTTTCTTGGCAAAGATACTGGCATGGTTTGCCATTTCCTTCTCCAGCTCATTTTACAGATGAGAAAACTGAGGCAAACAGGGTGAAGTGACTTGCCCAGGGTCACAGAGCTAGCAAGTGTCTGAGGCCAGATTTGAACTCGGGAAGCTGGGTCTTCCTGACTCCAGACCCAGTACTCTATGCTCTATGGAGCCACCTAGATGCCTATAATACATGAGATAACTTCCTCAGTGTACTACAGAAGTTTAAAACCAAATCAGATTGATATGAGGTCTAGAAGGGAGTGGGGCTTTTTATGGACCTGGGGGATGAGGAAAGAATTCATTGAAAAGGTGGTATTTGAGATGAGCTTTCAAGGATGGACAGTCATTTAAAAAGTGAGGAAGGGAAGTAGAACATTTCAGGCACAGAGAGCAGAGATGTTCCCTGCTTACAGTGTACCAATGAGGCTGGGGTTTAGACAGTGTGGAAGGGACCATTACTAACTTCAGCTGGAAAGGTGAGGCAACACCAGACTGTGGAGATAATTAAACAGATGTTTAAGCTCTACTTGGGAGACAATAGGGAGTCACTGAGGATTCTTGAGCAGTGAGGTAGGATGACCAGATCTGCTTAGAATAAAGGACAACAGTGGGAAGACTGGATTGGAGGCAAGCTAGAGTTGATGTGGGAAGATCCATTAGGAGGTTGCCACATCTGTCCAGAGAAGTATTTTATGTTTAGTATTTGACATATTTAATGTTTCCCATATACAGACAGTGCAAGTAGCACTGAAAATGCCAATGATCACCAAGGTGCAGAGGATCACAGCTGAAAGAGAGCTCAGGAATCATTTAATTCAGTGCCATCATTTTACAAATGAGGAAACTGAGACCTGAAAAGTTTATGTAACTGACCCAAAATCTGACAGGTAGTCGCATGGTGGTAGTGAGAATATTGAGGGCAGCTAGGTAGCTCAGTGAATAGAGCACCAATTGTAAAATCAGGAGGATCTGTATTCAAATCTGACCTCAAACACTTACTAGCAGTGTGACCCTGGGGAAGTCACCTCACCTTGTTTGCTTCAATTTTCTCATCTGTAAAATGAGCTGGAGAAGGAAATGGCAAACCACACCAGCATCTTTGTGGAGAAAATCCCAAATGGGATCACAAAGAGTGAGACAAGACTAATCGACTAAACAACCGCAACAGTGGGAATAGAAAGGAAGGGATAGATATGAGAGAGATTGTAGGGATGTAATCACTAAGATTTAAATATGAGATATAAGGGGCTACCTGTATTTACTATCTTCAAAGGAATCATCTTAAGACATGAGGAAATAACTTGCACACTCAATTTGGTATGAAAATCTATCTTACACTACAGGAAAGTAGGGGAGAAGGATAAGTAGGGTATAGGGGGGATGATAGAAGGGAGGGCAAGTGGGAGGAGGGAGTAACTAGAAGTAAACACTTTTGGGGAGGGACAGGTCAAAAGAGAGAATGGGATAAATGGGGGGCAGGATAGGACGGAGGGAGATATAGTCAATCTTTTACAACACGACTGTTATAGAAGTCTTTTGCATAACTACACATATACAGACTATATTGAGTTGCTTGCCTTCTCAGTGGGGATGGTTGGGGAGGGAGGAAGGGAGAGAAGTTGGAACTCAAAGTTTTAGGAACAAATGTTGAGAATTGTTTTTGCATGCAACTGGGAAATAAGAAATACAGATAATGGGGTATAGAAATGCATCTTGCCCTACAAGAAAAGAGAGAAAATGGAGATAAGGGAAGGGAAGGGTGTGATAGAAGGGAGGGCAGATTGGGGGAAGGGGTAATCAGAATGCATGGTGTCTTGGGGTGGGGGAGGGGAGAGATGGGGAGAAAATTTGGAACTCAAAATCTTGTGGAAATGAATGTTGAAAACTAAAAATAAATGAATAAAAATTTTAAAAGGAGACATCTTAAAGCATGATGATGGCAGGAATGGAAAGTTACTAAACAAGGAGACAATATTTACCAACTGGAAAAAAATATTCCATTGGAACTGCTCCATGATGTTGCATTTTTTGTTTTAAGCAACTTGTTAACTCAAAAAGATCTGTCAGTTGCTAGGTCCCCTTCTTACAATAAAAAAAGGAAAATCATCATCAAACTAAAGCATGAATAAGGACCAACATCTTCCCCATTCCCCAATGCCAGGACAGAAGAGCACTGTGCTTTATTTGAACTGCTTTCTCAGCTTTAGAACAACAAAACACACCAGCCTGCACCATTGGAGGATTATGTCTCCCGATGGAGAGAATACAGGCTGCAGATGGCTTAGCACTCTTTTACTGCCACTGTGACCCAGCATCCACTAATTATGGTAGAGCCATCATCCCGGTCCACTCTTCTATAGGATGCTCACGACTTAGAAAAATAGTGTGTGGGGGTGGGGCATAGCTCATCCCAATTCTCTTGAAGTGCGCATCTTTGCCAGACTTGACCATGAGTCATTGATTCTCAGTGTTGGATGGGATCTTAGACTCTATGCCTCCTTGTCAAGTGGTCCTCCAGTCTTTGCTTGAAGACCTCAGGGAGAAAGGGAAATCCTCTACTTTCCAAGGCATAGCATTTCACTTTGAGTTAGCTTCAACAATTGGTAGGAAATGTTTCTGACATCAAGCCTAAATCTTCCTCTTTTTTTAGCTTTCCCCATTGCTCTTGGTTCAGCCCTGTGGGACCAAGTAGAACAAGCCTCATTCCTCTTCCATACACATGACAGCCTTTCAAATACTTGAACTCTAACCTCTGTCATGCCCTTCCCCTCACATCTATAAATATGCTTAATTCCTTCAGCCTCGTCTCATATGGCATGAAATCAAGGGTCTCCACTATTGGGGAGAAAGCAAACACTCTGAGGGCAAGAACCATTTTGATTTTGAATTTGTATTTCCTCCAGGGAGCATGGTGTCTGCACACAGTAAGAACTGAAGAAAAGCTTGTGGATTGATTGATCCTAATTACTTTCTCTCCTTTTGGATCTCTGGTTTGATTTGCAATTTATCAATATCCATCTTAAATTGTGGTGCCCAGATCTAAATACAATATGCCAGATGTGGTCCCGATGTGTGTCCCCAGATATGGGGCAGAGTACATGGGACCAACATCACTGGCCATTGGAAGAGACTCCAGATTAGAGAATGAGAACTTGAGAATGTTTTGTGGTCTGAGCGGATGGGATTGACAGCTAGAAGCCTTAGGAGTAAAGTGAATTGCCCAAGGTCGCATAGGTAGTAAATGACAGAGGTGAGATTTGAACTAGTTCCTCTGATTCCATATTTAGTGCTCTTTCCACTGGGCCACCTTCCTTAGTAGAATAGAAACACTTTGAGGGCAGCAGCTGTGTCATTTTTCAACTATGAGTTCCCAGTACTTTCCAATAGTAGTTGCTTAATAAATACTTGTTGAATTGAAAGTCATTAAGCCTTTCTGTCTCCTTCTCTGCTTGTCTTTCTAATTTAGGATTGGAGACTAAGAGCTAAAAAGCACCTTAGAGATCTTCTAGTCTAAATGCTCCACTTTATAGATGAGCAAACTGAGGCACACAGAGATTGATTGACTTTTCCATGGTCACATGGTGTCAGAAACAGGATTTAGATCTAGGTATCTCCCAACTTTAAATATATAAATTCTCTTTTCACTCTACAAGGCTGCCTCTCTAAACACAACACAACACAGCCAGTCCTGAGGGAGAATTCCCTCCACCAATTCAATGAGTTTCTAGGTAATCCAACTTGGATTTTTGAAGGTACCCTCTGAAAAAATAGCATGGTTCATGGGAGGAAGCATCCTCAAACATTTCGGAAGAGCATCCAGGAAGAGTAATGAAGAACAGATAATGAAGTGGGATGAGTCCCCTTTCTGGAGGCCATAAGCCTGAAGCTGTTAGTTATTCATTTCTTTGATAAAAAGCCAAGTCCATCTTCCCCCCTTCCCTGTACATCCCTCCCATGTGGGGAGCTGTCCTCAACTTCAAAGGCCCAGGGACCATCTAGGAGAATACAAATCGGGTGGCAAGGGGATGCTCTGCTTTAGAGCTGTGAGTGGACAGCTCCATTTGGACTGCTTCATGATTTATAGCCAAGGCTTGTTGCTAAGTCTCCGGGCACAGACAGCAGAGACAAAGGTCATACAGATGTGTGTCCAGTCCCTCACAGAGGCTGCTCACCTTATTCTTTCCTGGATTGGATTTAAGCCCCACAAGGCCCGGCAGAAGAGTCTGTCTTATCGAAGGACTGAGGTTATGCTCAGGTCAGAGAGGTTAGTCACTTTGCCCCTTAATAATAATAGCTGTCATTCATGTTGCACTCGAAGGTTTGCAAAATACTTTATATATACTGTCTCATAGCTGCTGTTATTATCACTATTTTACAGATGAGAAAATCAAGACTGAGAGAAATTAAGTGACTTGCTAAGGGTCACATTGTCAGTAAGTATCTGAGGCAGGATTTGAATTCAGCTCTCCTGGACTCTAAGTCCAGCATGGTAGTTGCCTCAATGCCTTAATGCTTCCTTTTCCTTCTTATTCTTAAGCCACACCAACAGGAGCTGTTAGTCTAGATGAAGGGTGATGAACCTCCCAAAGAGTGCTGATTTACACTTTCTAATGGACATATCAGAGACTGTTGTTTACTGCTGCCGTAACCCGTGCTTGCCTCACTCACACAGCCAGCTGGGTGAATTACTCAGAGTTCACCATGTTCCCTTTGCCCTTGGCTTGGAATGGACTTCTTGGGGCAGCAGTAGAGAAGGTTCCATGTGACTTTTCCACATGGAAGTCCTGGCTTCCCTAGGACTTTTCATTCTGGGTAGTTGGAGGATCACCAAGTGATAGGGAGGAATAGAGGGCAGTGGAGCTGGAGAACAGAGGATGACACTGGACTCAAGCTGTTAAGTGGGCTGATGTTCCTTGTTGGCTCCAGGAGGGGAACACCAAACTTAAATCACTCACTCCCAGCCTTGAGGTGTTATTCGCTCTTATGGATTCTAATGCTGGCAACGGTGACCCTTGTATAGAAACATTTCCTGGGGATCAAATGACTAGCCTCATTCAGTAAGTCATTAATCTGTGGCAGAGCAGGGCTATGAGTCCATTCATTTGAGAAACTACTTCATGAACCCTAACCCTGAACCTCTAAGGATTTGGCCAGTGAAAGATCATGGTAATTTACAGACTTCTTTAGTTTCCAGGGATTATTTCTCGAAATTGCTTGATGTTTAGACAAACTAAACCACTATTTGGGTTCACTGAAGGGTCCCACTGCTTCATAAGAAAGGAATTAGGGGGGTTCAGCGGAAAGGGCACCATAGGACATGTCAAAAGACTCAAGTACTAGTCCTGTCTGCTTCCTCCCTCCTGTCAAAATGCTCTTGTGACATTGGGCAACTCATCCAACATCTCTAAGTCCCTTATATTAACAATATTAATAATGGCTCAAATAAAGGCTAACATACATATATATGTATGTATACATACATATGGGTGTACATATACATATATACATAAACACATCTGTCTATCTCTCTCTCTCTTTCTGAGATGAAAAAACCGAGGTAGAGGGAAGTTAAGCTTTTATGTGGGTGACCACAGCAGGAATCAAACACAGGTTTTCTGGTTTAATAGTATGAGTTTTGTTGATTTGGAGTGAGAAGAACGGAATTCAAACCTTGCCTATGTAATCTTGGACAAATGGTTTCATTTCCCTGGGCGCTGGCTTCCTCATCTGTAAAGGGAGGGGGTCAGATCACAGTAACTCTCAGGTTCTCCCTGCTTCTGATCCTAGCTTTAAAGACTTAGTCATTTCTCTTTCCATTACACCTTAGCTGCTTTATTAAGTCAGACTGAAACGTCCCCCAGGTTCACAACCTGTAGGTCATCCTTGATTCCCCATTCCCTCACCCCACCCCATATTCAATCTGTTATCAAGTCTGTCTACATCTCTCCAATAGGTCCTCTTCTCTCCTCTGCCACAGCCACTCCCCATCCTCGTGTGAGCCTTTAATGCATCATACCTTGGTTATGGCAATCACCTGTTGGAGGGTTTGCCTGCCTGAAATATCTCCCCACTCTGGTCATCTTTCACTGATGGATCTGACGAGGTCACCTCCCTATTTAGCAACTCCTCGTGGTTCCATATTTCTTCTAAGATTAAAGGTAAAATCTTCTTTTAAAAACTTTTAAAAACTCTTCCCCCAACTCTCCAATTTTACACCTTTCTCCCCTCAACATATTCTACAACCCAGTGAAACTGGCCTCCTGACTGTTCCTCTCACAAGACATACCATCTCTTATTTTCAGTGGCTGTCCCAGGCTTGGAATTCTTTCTTTCCTCATGCCCACCTTCTGATTTCCCTGAATTCCTTGAAGAACAAGCTGAAATCTTCCCTTCTGTGAGGAAACTGTTCACAATTTCTCTCAATGCTATTATTTTTCCTCTGTTGATTATTTCCAATTTATCCAGGGTTTATCTTGTTTGTACATTGTTGTTTACATGTCATCTCCCTTGTTAGAAATATTTTGGGGAAAGTATATGTCTATATATGTACGTATATATCTACAATTATAGAGAAACATATCTAAATTTTAACTAGCCTTCTAGGGGGTGGGAGGAGGGGAAAATGAACAAAGTAAAAAAGTGCACATCAAAGAACAAAAAAGAGCTCACAAAGAAGCAAAGAAAAGATCAGCAATTTTCAATACAACAAGTATTATTTATCATACAGGCTTTCTTGAAATGAAAATTTATTGTTACATAATTTGAATCCTCTTATATTTTGCTATGCACATGACGTGCCTCTTTTTCTTTTTAATTTTGTATTGAAGTTCCAATATTTAAGTTTATGATATATTTTTGGCTTTTTATTCTGTATTTGTGTTCTGGCATTTGAGTCTAAAATAAAAAAAAAGAAAGGGAGCTCCTTGAGGACAGGGACGGTACCCCCAAATGAGATGACTTTTGTAAAAATGCTTCAGCACAGTATCTGGTATATAGTAGGTGATTAATAAATGCTTGTCATAGTAGGTGATTAATGAATGTACCACCAGTACCTCACATGAATTAGGCACTTTGTCATTATATTTTGAATTGGTTGGAGGGCATCAGCAGCAGTAGTGGGAGTCTTGGCCCCAGCTGAATGCTGTTTTTCTCTGATTGCTGCTAGAGTTTGGTGCAGCAGGGCAGGATGGGAGAATGTGCTTTCTATCTCAACTCAGGGATTTGTAGTCTTGATTGCAGAGCCCAGGATAATGAGTGATTCTTTAAAAGGATCACTTTTCTTCTGAGTGATTCAAATTTCTGGCACTTAATTTTATGGAAAACCCATCCATCTTCTGCCACAGAACTCGGAGATCGTTGACTGAAAATAATCTTACTAAACTAATTTAAAAAAAACCAACAACAACCTAGTCCCAGTTCTCTCTTAGCTGCTCAGCAATTCATATATCTTTCCCTAACCAGAAGGACCTTAAGAATGCACATGTAACTAGGGCGTTGCAGGGTGTATTTTGTAAACATACATGTAAGAAACCAAGAAGAAAGCCATTCTGTTGCATCCCTCCTCCTTATCCCAGGGTGAGATGAAACAGGAGAGGGGAGAGATTTTGTTTCTTTCTCCTTTTTGTTTTTTTGGAGCAAACTAGGAATTGTTTTGGCCAACTCCTTACTGCGTGTACAACATATGTGGGACTCAAGGACAAAACAAACTTTATAAAGGCTGAAACAAGTCTAGAGAGACAACATGATGGAGTGGATGAAGGGCTGGCCTTGGTGGCAGAAAGACCCAAGTTCAAGGTCTGTCTCTGACATATAGTAGCTGTGTGATAGTGGGTAAGCCACGTAACTACTCAATGCCCCCCCCAACCAACTCTCTAAGGGTATAATTTTAGAAGGGATTGTTCCCCTTTTCTCCATTTTACACATAAGGAAACTGAGGTCCAGTGAGTGAAAGTGACTTGCTTAAGATCATACTTGCCATAATAAATGGCAGATAGAAATCAGCCCAAGTCTTTTGATTTCCCTTCCCCTCCAATACCTGGTCCACTTTGTCATGCATATATTCATGTGATCCTAGCCAATAAGAACAGATTGCCTTTACACCAGACTCCCTGAAAGTGTTTGCTTCAAAAAGGCTCCTTGGGTAGCTGTTCTAAATAACATCATTCCCATTAAGTGAGATGCAGAGAAATGAAATGCTCTCCCTAGAGTCTCACAGCTAATATATTTTGGTGGGTGGATCTTTATCCTAGAAATGATGATCAATTCCCTGTAATTTTTATAAGTATATGAGAATGGTGTTTTCATGTTAATCTTGACCAAGATTTGAGGCAAGAAGGAGAAAAGGAACTAGAAATATTTTTCCCAACCCAGAAGTAAATCTAGGGAAAACATGCATCTGAGGCATATTCAAGTACTGGGAGATGTGAACAACCAGTACAGAAGAAAATCTGAACTAGGTGTGGGTGGTGAGAAGGACTGCCCCACGACCAGGAGGGGCAGGCAGTCAGCTCTCTTGAGGAGTAAGTTTGGAAGGCTACCTCTGCCTCCTGAGAGGAAGGGGGCTCCCCACTATGAAAGCACCTGGACCAAAGCCCAGCTCACCCCACCCTAGTTTGAGCTTTGCCAGCTTGGACCATTCTTCCTACCTAAAAGGAGAAAACAAGGAGGGAAAGGAAAAGGGAAAGGGAGCAAAGAGGATGATGATGCATAAAGTCAGGTAGGAAGCCCTGGAGGGTTTGTATCTCTCCAAATTAAGGGAGTAGAAAGAAAACTACTGAAAGGAAAACTTGACCCCAACGCCTGGACTCCTCAGAAGCCTAGCTCTTAGAAGGGACTTCTTTCTTCCCTTTACTAGAGCCAGGCTTTGTGAAGCTTATGATTTGTTGTTGCTGAGGCTGACATCTTTTGGGTTGCCCTGCCTTTCTGCCCCTGAGTGGAACACCCCTTCAGTCTGGGATTTTTTATGTCTTAAGGGTATGTGGATGCTGGTGGAGGGAAAGAGGCCTCCATTTCCCCTAAAACACCAACGAGAGAGGAACCAAGCTGAAGGGCAAAGGGCTATATATAGGGAAGTGTTGACTGGACTCAGGTTCTGAAAGATTTAGGCTCTGGCAGTTACCAGCTGTGTGATCAGGGACAATTGGCCCTTTCTAAGCTGTAGTTTCCTCATTTGTAAAATGGGAGTCATAAGACTTGTCCTATCTACTTCACATTGTTGTAAAGCTCAAATGAGATCATGTATGTATAAAAATGCTTTGCAAACTTAGAACTGATGTATAAACCCCAGTTATTATATTTTAAAAGGAAGCTAGATAGGTGACCCTGGCAGGTCATTTAACCCTGATTGCCTCAAAAGATAAAATAAAATAAACTAAAATAGGAGGGAAGGCTCCGGATCTCTTCACTTGGCTCATGGGTTAGACCAATATTGGAAGGTGGAAGGGGAGAAGAATGTCAGATTTACTTTGCTAAGTTTCAAAACTCTTTTGGAGATAAACTAGTGAAGATTGGGATTCTTATTGGATATTTTTGCCCCCGAACCCCACCCATGATATCATCAATACAGGGAATCAACTCCCAGTGTGGAAACTTCCTTTACCAGTTCCTATCAGCAATTCACTTGTGACTTTTGGTCTTAGAGATCTGCCTAGGTGCTAAGTGCTTAAGTGACTTGCCCACAGTCCCACAAACCATCTATGTGACTGGCAGGATTTGAATCCAGGAATTCCTGACTCCAAGGCTGACTCTGTCTACCCACTATATCTTGCTGTCTGGCTGTTACTTCTGTAGGACCCTTGGATCAGACTTAAGGAAGGAATCTCAGATGTCATCTAGTGATGTCCAACCACTTCATTTTACAGATGATGAAACTGAGGCATCGAGAAGTCATATAGGTATTAAGTGACAAGAGTAAAGATCTGAGACATTCAATTATAATTATGGGGCATGGAGGGAGTTATTCTCAGTATATAATCAGTGAGACAAAGGATCGATGCAGAAAATGACCCTTGGCCTTTTTTACATTTGTAGAAGATTTTTCCAGCTGGTTGTGAAGGGTGTCCCAAAAAGCTTTGTGCAGATTGAAACTCTAGTAGCTTAGTACCTTAAACCTTCTCTGAGACTTTAAAGATACTTGGTATTAGTTATCTTTCACAGAAGCTTTGAGGAGCAAGGCCACATGTTTTAGACTCAGAGAGACTGAGGAGGAGGCTCATGACAGAACCTATGGTGGAATCATGTCAGGATAGGTTCTTACTTAGAGCCATGGAGAGGAGATGAGGGACTTTGTCGATTTCCTTCCTCTGGGTCCATGGAGAGGCCAGAGTGCATCAAAGGAAAAATGTCAGGAAGAGAGGGAAGGGATTTGGGGTCCCTGTGGTAGAGGGGAAAAAAATGACTGAGGATGAGCCAAAGGTCAGCAAATCAATCCCCCGCCCCTCCAAGATCTATAAGTTTAGAGCCTTGTAAAGGTCAACCTTGTCCCTTTAAAGTACCTCCAGGATTTACATCCTAAGTAACACTTGGTTTCCTCCTCAGTAAACATGAAGATCCAATTAGTTTTCCCAATAATTCAAAGAGCTCCAAGAACGAGGGATTTTTTTTTTCCGGTTGGGAGTTAGCTGAGCCGTAAAGTTTCTTGCTACATTATTCCAAGGATGAACTTTAATCCATATCTTATCTTCTGCTTGAAAATGAACATCCCTTCTTTTCTTATCGTATGTTTTTGCTTCTCCTCCCCCTCCTATCCTCCCCCTCCTTTGAAGTTTTGGCCATATTCCTTTTTGGCAATTTGAATGAGTCCTTCAAGTTTATTTCTTAGCTGCACTCAGTTACCTTAAGACTTTTTCCTCCTGACTCAACTCCAGAAGCCTTTTGTATTGAAAAAAAAAATCTTTAAAGGGTCCATCAAGGCCTAATGTGGCTGGGGCTTGTCATTGTCTCTAAACATAGAGGGTACTTATTTCTTTACAAAGCTAAAGGGTGAATCTACCCACATTTCTCTTTGGATTCTTGGCATAGGAGGAAATTTCAGAGAGATATTAACCCTATTTTCAGCGGCTGACTGGCTATTTACCACTGTCTCTTCTACAACTGATAAGGTCTCATCATTACTCATAAGATCATAGACAGAACTGGAAAGGATATTAGAAACCACTGAGTCAAAACCCCTCATTTTCAGGCAGCCAATAAGCATTTACTAAGTTCCTACTGTGAAATGAGATGGGGCAGTTAGGTGGTGCAGTGAAAAGTGCCAGGCCTGGAATTAGGAAGACTTCATCTTCCTGAGTTCAAATCTGGCCTCAAGACACTTCCTAGCTGTATGACCCAAGCAAGTCACTTAACTCTGTTTGCCTCAGTTTCTCATCTGTAAAATGATCTGGAGAAGGAAATCGTAAACCACTCCAGTGTCTCTGCCAAGAAAACCCCAGATGGGGTCACGAAGAGTCAGACATGACTTGGAAGACCATCAATCCAATAAGATGATAATTTATAGAAAGGTGTTTAACACGGTACCTAGAGTAGGTACATAAATTCTTTTTCTAGACAAAGCCTTGAAGAGCTCACGATCTGATGAAGAAACTGAAGCACAAAGAGACAGTTGTTTGCCTAGTCATACAATATTGAGGATCCAAGGTGGATGAAATGAGAACAAAGATGAGAAAGAGGCTAGTTTTCACTTTAGCCCCCCCAGCATTTGTCGGTTGGCACACATCCATTTAACTCCAGGTTCATGTGTCAGTGGAGGCCAAAGTATCTGTTGCATTCATGCTGATGATGGTGAGAATGAGTTGTTTTTTATCATCCAGGGTGGAACTGGTCAAACAGCCCTCTTTGAGCTCATGATGTTACAAAAAGCCTTCTTGGGAAATCGGGAAGGAGGAGCCCAAGCAGAGATGAGTAATTTTTAAAATACAGAATATCCATCTTTGATTACTGCTTAGAGCCAAAGATAGAAAAGTCAAGGTTGGAGGGGCCACATCATGCTGATTCATTGTTGGTGGAGTTGCGATTGAGCCAACCATTCTATAAAATTATTTATTTAGAACTGTGCTTCAAAGTGGAGAGGAGGAGAATGGAAACTAAAATTCCCACATCTTTTGACCCAGAGGTATAAGTATATACCCCAAAGAACTGAAAGACAAAAGAAAGGTCTTATATATGGTAAAATTGTGTGTGTGTGTGTGTGTGTGTGTGTGTGTGTGTGTGTGTGTGTGTAACACACTAGGCAGTGTAGTGGATAGAACCCTGGGCCTGGAGTCAGGAAGACTGAGTTCAAATCTGATACAAGCTTCATAACTCTGAGTAAGACACTTGACCTTTGTCTGCCTCAGTTTCCTCACCTGTAAGATAAGGGTTAATAATGGCACCAATGTCACAGGGTCGTTGCAAGGACGAAATGAGATGACAAATGTAAAGTCCTTTACAAACCTTAAATCACTACATAATTGCTAACTATTTTGTGAACATCTTGTAGTAACTACTTCTGGCTTAAAGTGATTCGGGGGGTTTCTTAGCAGATATGAGGACTCAGTTTCCTTATCTGTAAAATGAGGTATTTGGACTAAATGGCCTCTAACGTCCCTTTCAGTTCTATACCCATGAGCCTATGCTCTCTTCTAATACAGAGTTTATAATTTACAAAAGTCTTTGTAAGCCAGTTACAAAGCTAGTATACTATGTGACTCAGGACAGTCAGTTAACCTCTTTTGAGCTCAGTTTTCCCATTGGTCAAATGACACAGGTTTGGATCTGTGGTTTCTTGGTATAGGGAGCTCTCCATATGGGAATCCCTTTATAACTTCGAGGCAATAACTGGTTTTAAACCCAGAGTCATTCAGCCAGTATGTCTTAGGTGTAGGGGTTGATGCCAAGGTGGATGTTCTCTCCACTATGGCATGCTTCTCTTCTGAGATTCCATAGTAGGGGGACAAGGACAGACATCAAAAACTGTCCTTAAGGAATCTAGAGGCTGCTAGTGTTACACACAAATAATTTGAGGAGATAGAGAGGATTAACATCTAGCTAGGCTTGTCTACAGAGATTGATATGTCATTCGTCCCTGGGTCTTAACTTGAAGACTTTCCAGCTTCTACCAGTTCTTACCAGCATCTACCAGAGTTTGTTGAGAACCTGGGTCACTAGAAGATTCTAGAAAAGAAATGCAAAGTTCAAGTTTGAATAACTGCATTTTTGACCGTCAGCTGGAACAAGAACTTTAGATTTGAAGTCAAGAGTGATATGGGTTCAGGTCCTATTCTGACATTCACTGCCTGTGTATCCTTAGGGATCTGTCTGGACTTCAACTTCCCCATCTGTAAAAGAAGAAAGAGTGGCCTAGAAGATCTTTGAGGTTTCTTCTAGTTCTAACCTTGGATTGTATGAATAGGGACATTAATTTGATCTTGGATGAGGGTGAATTTGGGCATATTCTTGGCCTCAATGGAGATTTCTCAGCTAAATCAAAGATACATCTCCCTAATTGCCTCTCTAATTTGAAGTTTCTAGATGGCTAAATAAATATTCCCAACTGGTATTTGGGACCTGTAATTGAAGCCCAAGGATATTTCAGATATTCTCACACCCAATAAATTGGAATTAGTATCAGAGAAGTATTTTTGGCTCCTTTGGGACAGGATTCTTAGGCCAAGAAGATTCCTCAAGAGAATAGAAAAATGGTTGAGCAAGACATCCCAGACACAGTCTCTGTCCCTATCTATCTGTCTGTCTCTCCCCTCCCTTCTCTTTCTCTCTCTCCTCTCTTTCGCTCTGTCTCTGTCTCCCCCCTGTCTTTCTCTCTACATTTTCTCTCTGTCTCTCTTTCACTCACACACTCACACACATACATACACATACACTCCTCCCCTCCCCCACATGCATATACACCCACATACACTCAAGCCTATCTACTATGTTTCTAGCTGGAAACATATTTCAACTTAGTTTATTTCCTTTCTGTTTTCTTTGCTTGAAAAATGACATAAGCAAATTTCACTGTGGCTGGAAGAAAACTCCGTTACAAGAACAAGACCAGTATTGGAGGAATGTATCAGATCAGTTTGCTGTTAGAAAAGAAAACATTCAAAGTCAATAAGGAAGCAATTGACCATCCATCCAGGCAGTTCTGAGGGGAGCTAACACTTCATATGATGTCATGCTTAAGAGCCAATAGCACTTGGTAATGGAAAGAGTGTATAACTGGGCAGATTAAGTCAAAAGACCTGGATGCTTGGTTCTGCCATTTATTTACTAGGTGACCTTGGCCAATTCATCCTCTTCTCTAAGTCTTAATGTTTTCATTTGTAAAATAAGAATATTGGATCAAATCATCTCTCAGAGAGAGACAAAGATGGAAAGAGAGAAACAGGGAAGGGAGAGGGAAGAGATGAGAGAGAGAGAGAGAGAGAGAGAGAGAGAGAGAGAGAGACAGAGACAGAGACAGAGACAGAGACAGAGACAGAGTGTAAGAGACACAGAGAGAAGATAGACAGAGACAGACTATTTCTGGAATCTCTTGCTCAACCATTTTTCAGCTCCCAAAGTTCTTTGGTTCCATTTGAATGCATTAATATATCGTAGGAACTAGGACAAAGATTGCCAGCTCCACTCTGCCCCTCCCAGTATTGCTAAGCAAAGTTCCCAATTAATTTATAAGGGCCTAGCACTAGTGGCCAAGAGTGTAATGGAAGTTTAAAAGAATTTTTTCATCCCCAACTCAAATAACAAGCAGGACAGAGGGAGTAGTCCATGAGACAGAATCAAAGCAATAAAGGGAAGACTTTACTAGCTAGTGGATTGTAGCTATGGGTCTGAATCACAAAAGAGTTGACACAGCCCTGAGATGGACTCACAAAAAGAGCCATGATCTTTCTGGTGGGAGCAGAGACACAAAGTACATAGTCTAGTAGAGAACTCACAGATGACAGTGCAACAGAGAAGGCAGCACACGAGGTGAAACCAGACAACTGCAGGTAAAGTGAGAAAGCAGAACGTAGCACAACAGACAAAGAAGCCCAGCAGATGACGTAGAAGAGACCAGTAGATAACAGCATTATCTTTATCAGGAAGCAAATAGCTGAATCAGCAGAGGCAGAGAGGTATTCCAACTCATACAGAGCCTTAGGGGCTTGAATTGTCCTAGCCATGCATGTTCCCTACATGCAATGGTGTGGGGATAAAAGATCAACAACATTTATATATAACAACACTATATATATATATATGTATATACGTATATACGTATGTATATACATATATACATATATATATAACAGCATGTAATCAAAAAAATATAAACACAACACACTTTTAGGTTCAATTTGTATTATTGTCATTTTTCCATCACTTTCTTAAGTCTAGACAATCAAAAAAAAAAAAACCCCAATAAGTCAAGCTCTGATATATAAGGTTTGCAGATTTCTGAGGTGTAAATCATTACATTGAAAATCTAATGATTGGCTTTCTTGAGCCATTTTGAACTGGCACCAGCACACTCCTGCCCACATAAACTCCCATGGGTGATGTGGGGATCTGTGGGCTTCTACACATATGGTGGTTTTTCATTGTAATTTACTCTGCTATGCTGTATAATTAAATGCTTTGTGAATTGATTCAGTATGCCTTCTGGTTTTGTCTGGTAGAAGAGAAAATTTGGAGGGAGAGAGAGGGGAGATATTACCGGTGGTTTAGAACACATGTTGACCTAAGTGTTCCCTGACACTGGATAAAATTTTGAGGGACCTACATTTTAAAACAGTCTAGACTGTAATAGTATATTGAATTTAATGCTATTTATAAATAATGTCTGTCCTTCAAGGTTTAGTTTGAGTCTCACTATTCTATCATACTAATAATGTTACAATTTTATAAAAATTCATTTTCAACATTCTTAAAAACTTTTTGTTACAAATTCCCTCCCTCAAACACCTCCTCCACCCATTGAGAAGGCAAGAAATGTGATATTAATTATACATGTAAAATCATACAAAACATATTTCCCTATCAGCCATGCTGCAAAAGAAAAAAAAGCAAGAAATATAAAGAAAGTGAAAATATTTTTCACTCAGACTTCACCTTTCTCCCTCTGGAGGTGGATAGCATTTTTCATTATGAGTTCTTTGGAATTGTTTGAGGTCATTTTATTGACCAGAGTAGCTGTCTTTCACAATTGATCATCATTACATTGCTGTTATCTTGGTTCTGTTTACTTCACTTTGCATCAGTTCATGTAAGTCCTCCCAGACTTTCTGGAAACTATTCTCCTTGTCATTTCTTATAGCTCAATAGTATTCCATCACACTCATATACCAGAACTTGTTCGGCTATTAATTTAGTGATTTAAGGTTTTAGTGTGTATTGCTCTCACCAACTTTGTGAGTAGTGCAGGTATTATCTTCCATTTTACAGAAGAGGAAACTAAATTTCTAAGAAGCTACATGGCTTTATTATTATAGCAGAGTTAGAATCTAGTTAGGATTTGAACTCAAGTTTTTGATTCTAAGTCCAGTACATCTTCTATGACAGTAAACTGCCTCTCCATGGAGTCTTTCCTGACCCCAACCTCCTTCTTCTCAAGCTTATGCTGCTACTGGTCCTCTGTATTCCCTAACTGTAACTATTCTATGTGGTCATGTCTTATCTCCTCAAATAAATTACAAACTCCTTGTGAGGAGGGATTATCACACACAGTACGTCTTTCACTTATAAAATATCTTGTATTCCAAAAGTTTCTCAGTAAGTTCATGGCTCTTAAGAGACAATATTACAAAGAATTTGGTTCTCTGGCCAGCACACAAAAGTCAAAATTATCTATAATAAAGATGAGATATTGGATATTTGCAGAGGAATAAAGTAGAAAATAATCCACTTGTAATCTGGTAATTAAACAAAACAGGAAAAATATAAATGAACAATAAGTAGTTTATTTTTAATGATGGCACTTCAAGGAAAGCATGGACTTTTTAGAGAGATAAATGGTTCCTACTAAGTGGAGGTGTTTAAGCAGAGCTTAGGCCCCATTTGTGAGATCTATTATACAGAGAATTCTTGGTAAGGTAGACAATGGGCTAGAGGGTCTCTAAGGGTCCTGTCAATTTTGAGATTCTATAACACTGTAGATGAAAGTGTAAATGATTGGACTGAAAGTATTCGGGGAAATAGATGTCCTCTAGAACTTTTTTCCCTCTCCTCTCCTCTCCTCTCCTCTCCTCTCCTCTCCTCTCCTCTCCTCTCCTCTCCTCTCCTCTCCCCTCCTCTCCTCTCCTCTCCTCTCCTCTCCTCTCCTCTCCCCTCCTCTCCTCTCCCCTCCCCTCCCCTCCCCTCCCCTCCCCTCCCCTCCCCTCCTCTCCTCTCTCTCTCCCTCCCTCCCTTACTTCCTCTCTCTCACTCCCCCTCCTCCTTCTTCATTATGGTTTATTTTTTCCTCCTAAAATTAAAGACTAAAAAACTTTCTAGCACCCCAGTCTTCATCTAATCAAAGTTAATAATAGAAATATACACATAGCAACAATTACACAAATGGAGATGATTGTATTATTGTTAATAACAAAATTGAAAGAAACAACCAATTGCAGTAATCAAAACACTTGACTCAAAACTTAACTGAATAATGATCGAGACAATTTTATGGGAATATGGGTAACCTAGAGTAGAGATAAATCCATATATTTATATGTCTATGGAAACTGAGACATCACTTAGTTCAACCACCTCATTTTACAGATGGGGAGACTGAGGCTAGAGAGACTCAGTCTTGTCCAATGTCATGTGGAAAGTGAATAACAGAGCTAGGCCTTGACCCCAGGTCCTTTGACTCAAAATCCAGTGGATTTTCCCCTATTCTATCTCTTGTTTAGTGGAATTCTGTCTTCTTGTCTCTTAATCTCTTAGCCTGGAAATGCCAAACCCTTAAGAAGAATTATGACACATGGAAAAGATGCTCTAGTTTTGGCAATTGGAAGTCATAGAAAGAAGCTGGTTATCCATTTATAATGACCAAGCTTGTCTCTGAAGAAGAGATTCCCCAAAATGGGCCCCTCTTCCTTCTTTACAGAGGCAAGGGACCATGGGTGTGGAACACTGCATGTAGTATGACTCAGTTGGTAGTGAGTTGCTTTTTCTTTTCCCCCAGTTATTGTCATAAGGGACGGTTCACTAGGACAGAGAAGGGTCATGCTGGGAAATAAAGATGATGAAAAAACAAAAGACATCAATAAAATGTTTTTAAAGTAGAAAGGAAGCAGCTTCTATTCCCACACATCCCTTTGGGTCTCTGACTCCCTGTTCAGCTGCCATTTTGCCAGAGACTGGCAAGAGCCAGGTGAGCACCAGTCTCTAAATTCCAAACAGAGGAGGAAGAGGAGGCATGGCAGATAAGCCCGACTACTTATCCTTGGGATTTGCTTCTGGAAATGAAGCTTCATTTCTTACCAGCTTCTAGACTGTCATTCACTCCCCATGTCCCATTCTACCCACTTCCATCACCCAAACACAAAGCAAGGATATTCAGAAACTCCACCTCAAAGGAATTTGCTTTTTCTTCCCTTCTTTTTTTCTTAGGGCCCATTTCACCAAGGGAGAGTGCCAAGGGGAAGGGGGGAGGGAAGCAGCAGTTCTGTAGTTAGACTCAAGTGACCTAAAGGAGGTGTTCTTTCCGTATGCTCTGAGGAGTCGGCAAACTGGGAAAATCTTATCTTTGTGACTGAATCAGAGCTGGAAGGGATCCTGGGGGCCATTTAGTTCCAATTCCTTCATTTTAATATTAACGAAATGAAGGTTTTCTCCCTTAATAGGGAGTTAAGGTAGTTTGCCAAAGGTCGCATAGGTAGAAAAGAGGAGAGTCAGGGTTTGAACCCAGGTCTTCTAACTGGGAATCTGAAGTGTTTCTTTCTAACATATTGTTTACCTCCCTGGTGCTTGGCCATAGAGTATATAGGTGCTTAATTAATATTTATTGAATTGTATTTTATATGTGCTAGAAAGGGAGATGGGAAAGGTTCATAACCTCCTAAATATTTTCGATCAACGAGGATCTTTTTTAATAGGAAAGATACTGGACTTGGTGACAGGAGGTCTGGGTTCTAGTTTCCCACCTTGTTACCAAGTTGGAAAGTCATTCTCAGGGCATGTTTCTGCCTTTGTAAAATGAGGCAAACCCTCCCCTTCCAGCTTTGACTTTCTGCAATCATCAAGAGTTTAGCTCTAGACCCAGAAGGGACATCAGAGGTCATCTAGTTCAGTCCTCTTGTTTTGCAAATGAGGAAACTGAGGCTGGGAAAATGGTGACTTGTGGAAGGTTGCACAGTTAGTAAGACTCAGAGGTAGGATTTGAACTCAGGTCTTTAACTTCAGAACCAAGGTCTCTTTTCTTTTCTAGTCCTATGTGTCCTGCATGGTCACCTTTTGCTCCCTTATTTAAAGTGAGGAAGTATGGGCCAGGGCTGGCCTCATTCTAGAAGGAGGCCCCCACCATCAGTGAGTATTTCTGCAATGGAGGGCTGACTCTGTCCTTCCCCTCCCCTCCCACCCTGTTGGGCAGCTGGTCATTCATGGAACCTTGGATCGAGCCTGTGAATTGTGATCTTGAGCCACCTGCAGCAGCAGTGAGCATGGTTTTTCTGGACCCACGTTTTGACAGCGAGTGTATCAGGGATCTCCCTGGAAGAGCCTAGGGATTGCTGGCTGCATAAACCCTTTCACCCTTTAGCACTTGGGAGCTCTTGGCTGCATTTGTGAGTTCTCCAAGGTTCTGGGTGGGAGCTGGTTGTGAAAGATAGGCTGTTTATGTTGGACAGCAGACATGGGGAATAATTAACAGAGTAACATCCAGCTGATGTCCACAGTGTTTCCCTGTAGGATGCTGGCTTGGGAGAGGCTAACAGCCATCCTAACATGAGCTTAGTACTCTCTTTCCCAGAAATGACTTCAAATTTTCTGATATCTGTGCCCTTTGTCTGAGAGGCAGTGTGGCAAAGGGCTGTAGAGTTGGTCTTGGAGTCAAGAAGACCTGTGTTTGAATCCTGCCTCTGATTTACTGGGGGACTCTGGAGGAGTCTGAACTCAATGTTCTAGGCAATTCTTTAAGACCAAGTTGCTCCCAACATGCTGACCTTCATAGACAGTAGGAATTTCTTTACCTGGGAGTTTCCTGTGCCAATGAAATCCCAGGTCCAGTTTGTATTTCTTTGATACTTCGTAGAGATTTTACAGGTACTAGAGCAGGAAACAAAGACTCCTAGAGGGGATACAACTTTTCCAAGCTCATGTATCTAGAACAGGGACTAGAACCCCGGTCTCCTTTTTTTCTTTTGGGAGCTCCCTAACATACTCTCTTTCTTCTTGAGAGTTTTGCCTTTGTTTGTACTGTGGGTTCATATTCACTGTTTCTCTCACAACAAGGAGAGGTCATGACACTGCCCATCTGTTAAAGGTGGGGGCTAATAATACCCCTTACAGTGCTGGGAGTGGGAGGATGAGGGAGGAGGATGTAAGGGAAAGTACTGTGAACCTGGGTTTGAATCCTTGTTCTTCCAAGTTCCTCAGGCATTGTGTTCTATCTCCAAGGATCAGTTTTCTTTTGTAAAACGAATAGGTTGAATGAGGTGATCTCTAAGGTCCCATAGCTTTAAGTCCTGTGATCCATTGTTATGGTTTGTGGCTGCTCAGTCACGTCCAACACTTCATCTCGGGTTTTCTTGGCAAAGTGAAATGGTTGGCCATTTCCTTCTTCAGCTCATTTTACAGATGAGGAAACTGAGACAAACAGGGTGAAGTCACTTGCCCAGGGTCACACAGCTAGTAAGTGTCTGAGGCCAGATTTGAAGTCAGGCTTTCCTGACTCCAGGGCTGGCATTCTATCTACCACGCCATCTAGCTGCCCCATTGTCCTGTTAGGTTTTGCTTTAACCATTAGTCTTTGGGGTAGAGTGAGACACTGAGGTTGAGTTCTGGATCTACTACTTACTGTCTGTATGACCCTGGGCAAATCAATTCAGGTCACTGTGCCTCCACTGTAAAATCAAGGTATCTGACCAAATGGTCTCCAAGATCCCTTTTGGTTCCAAATCTATGATTCTCTGATCCTAAGTTTGAAAACAGATGCTTAAAAGATTTTGGAATTCCCTGTGGATCTAATCCAGCCCTGCTATTATTATGCTGACTCTGGGAAAGATATTTCCCCTCTGAGACTCAGTTTTTTCATTTCAACAAATGAGACAGTTGGATTGGCTTCTCTACAATTCTACCATAAGCAAGTGAGAGGAATCATGATGCAGAGGATGGAGGGATGCCCTTGGATTCAAGAAAGTCCTCCCTCTGGTACATACATATATGACCCTGGGTAAGTCACTATATGCTTCATGGGACAGCCCTCCAAGTCCTAGAGACCACAGACTATAGGAGTAGTATCATATGAAGTTACCAAGGGAAAAGATACAGATGGGTGGTCATCAGCATGAGGAGAGTGCTCTTCCACACCAGAATTACATCACACAGAGAGATCACAGTTCTGTACCAGATAAACAACAACCAAAGAATGAGGTCCTGTATGAGAAATTGGGACTTCAAGATTGCAATGAAACAAATCCAGCTCTCACATCCATTTTATCACTAAGGGCTGTAAATGTACCTCATCTCTCCTCACCCTCTAGCACATGGATAATTGAGAAGGAACTATAGTGTTTGGTGGCCAGTTTTCTAGCTCACTGTTCATTTAGTTGCAGAGACCATGGGAAAGAAGGACTAGATTTATTCTGCTTGGCCCCAGAAGGCAGACCTGGCTTGGATAGGTGGAGATTGCCAGAGAGGTGAGATTTGACTCAAAGTAAGGAAATATTCCTAAAAGTTAGAATGACTCCGAGGTAGAGTGAGCTGCCTTGGGAGACAGCAAAATCTCTTTTGTGGGAGACCTTCAAATGGAAGCTGGCTGGCCCCTTGTTGGGAATGCTACTCCGTGTGTGTGTGTATATGTGTGTGTATATGTGTGTGTGTATGTATGTATGTATAGGGGGATGGTAAGGGGATTTCCTTTCCAGTACCAATTGGACTGAATGCCTGAACCCCCTTCTGGTCCTATGATTCTTCAATTTTGCCTTCTGACTCCAAGTTCCTAATCTGGGGATGCCATCCTTAGTCTTACTCAGGATTGCAGCCTACATGGGTAGGTGGTTTTCTTTGGTCTTGTAGGATATAGGCTGATTCAGAGGAGCATGGCAAGTTAGCATTTACTCCTTCTTTTCTCTTCACCATGATGCCCCCTTCATAAACCACCAGATGGTTGAGGCATTTAATGCAGATCTCATGCCAAGCAGGAGATGGGTGTGCTAGGTGGAGATTTAGCCTTTTGAGTACTCCCAAACCCCAGCATATTCACAGGATCATAGATTGCTGGCACTTCAGAAGGCACTTCAGAAACCATCTAGTCCAACAGTGGGGAACCTGCAACTTCGAGGCCACATGTGGCCCTCTAGGTCCTCAAGTGGGACTCTTTGATTGAATCCAAGCTTCACAGAACAAATCCCCTTAATAAAATGATTTGTCCTATGAAACTTGGACTAGATTCTAGTCTAACTCCCTTATTTTACAGATGGGGAAACTGAAGCCCAGGGATGTGAAGCGACTTGCCTAGGTCACACAGGTAATAAGAGTCAGAGAAGTGAAGTGAACTCACTTCCTTTGATTCTAGAGTCGGGTTTCTTTCATCGTACCGCATTTGAAGAAAATATCAAATGGAGATGGACTTGGCAACCAGGAAAAAAAGGAAAATCTTCCTGAAAAGTCACATGCCTATTTAAGTGAGCTAATGATTAATGCGGGATAATAGGAATAGTTGTTTGCTTTTAGGTAGATAGTTTCTAATTGCATGCATTTGAAAAGCTTCAGTTCTGGACTTGTTGAGAGGAAAAAATAGTGGTTAATGTGGCCCAACTACTCCCTCTGGTGGTTAAATGAAACAGTTTCTTCAATTTTCACTTTTTCTCTTACAAGCATACCATTCGTATTCAACTCAGCATAAAATTAACCTAGCATTAAATAATCTATTAGTGGGAAAAGACCTCATAAGACTTCTAATCCAACCAGTACCTGGCCAGGAATCCCTACATGCTTCATAAGTGGTCATCTAGGCTTTTTTTTTGAAGATCTCTAGTGAATGAGGGAAAGGGGGAAGACAGTGGGGTGCTAGTAAAGGTTTTAACGACCTTCTCTTAAAAAAATGTACCCAACACACTTTAAAGTTTCACCTATATTATAAACATTTTCTCAATCAGTTTCTTAAATCTAGAAAGGCAACTAAACACTAAATCAAGTTCTGATTTGTAGCATGTTTGAGATGTAAATACACTGAAAATTTTAACAATTGGCTCTCCCAGAGAGGGTTCCTGTAGTACTCCTCTGGCTGGGTGGTGGAAAGTGGAACCTTAACAGTCTATTCCACTTTTGGACATCCTGGATTGTTAAGAAATTTTTCCTGACATCAAGCCCAAATCTGCCTTTCTGTCATTGGAACTCATTACGTTGAGTTCTGCCCTCTGGGACTAATCAGAGCCAATCGAATCTGTCTTTCAGGTGCCAGATCCTCAGATGTTTGAAGATAACTCACCTGTATCTTCTCTCCTCGAGATTAAATGTCCTCAGTTCCTTCAGCCAATTACCCTGACCTTGAGGCCTTCCAATATCTGGGTTCCAACCTCTGGAAGGCCTATAGTTTAATCAATGTTCTACCACAATTGTAGTGCCCAGAACTGGACACAGTACCCTGGACACAGTATGGTCTGAACAGTGCAGAGATGCAGCCACCTCCTTATTCCTGGAAGCAATGCCCCTCAGTACATCCCAAGACCATGTTAACTTTCTTTTCTGCCACATCACAATGTAGGTCATAGCAAACACATGTTCCTGTTGCTCCTCCCAGAAGCCTCTCTGCCTTCTTTCATTTTCCCAATCACCATCCCTCTATTCCTTCTCTTTAGAAAACCTAGCTTCACTCTGCCACTTTGGTGACCCATGATCATGGAGCTAGCTTCATGGGACACCTTTTCACACACTGCCTTGATAGCACCCTCCTGAAGAAGAGAAAAGAACTCTTAACCAGTAAGAGCTTTTAAAGTTATTTCACCCAGCTCCCTTATTTTAGAGTTGAGAAAGCTGAGGCCCCCCAAGGTCAAGTGACTTATTCAAGGTCACCTGGTTGATGAGTGGCAGAGACTTGAATTTATATCTCTTTGATTCTAAATCCAGTTCCCACTGTGCTTTAAGTCCTTCTCCCTCACCTAGAATAATGCAATTGTAAGTTTGGAAGAAATCTTAGCAATCACCTCTTATTTTATTTAGCAAGGACTGTACTTCTGATTGCCTGACTCCTGTCCCCAACTCTTGAAATATGACTAACACATGCTGGTTATATTGTAGGCAAGTGTGCCTTGGGTCAAACTGCCTCTAATGGGAAAGCTAATGGGAGCTTTCTGTGAATCTGTGACTCACTTATGGTCATCTAACAAGGAAGTCTCAGGTCCAGGACTTGAACCCAAATTCCCCAACTCAAAATCTAGTATTCTTTCTACCAATTCATGCGGCCCCTTGAATAATTTTTTTAAAAATCTAAATGCTATAATTCTGTCTTAAGTAGACTTAGGTTTTTTTTTTCTTCTTCTAGAAAATGATTTTTAGGAGAAAGTCATCAATTCTGCTGTACAGCTCATTTCTTGATTATTTTTGCCTATATGTGAAACACTGTTTTGTGCTATCTAGTCAAGTAAGCATCAAGGAAAGATAGGCTACTCTGGATATGTAGGCTGCAGTCAAGGTCTTTCAAAGTCAAACAGGAGTTTGTATTTTGTCTTGATGAAGAAATAAGGCTTAGAAAAGTTCAGTGATCAGCCCACGGTCATGTAGCAAGAAGCATAGGAGATAGGATTTAAATTCCAGCTGTCTCCTGACACCCAAGTCTTATGCTTTTTCTGCTGACTCATAATATTATTGTTCTGGGCATCTCAGAAGCATTCAGTATGTAATCCTGACTGATGATGTAAACCACCTTGTCAGTTTTTATACGTGAGTACTAAGTGTAAAGGAAGTTGAGGTGGGTTGTTTGTGGAATCCAGGTTAGTTTTTTAATGCTGCTGCTTAGATATGACTCCTGATTGGTGGAGAAAATGTTGATGTAAGGCTGTGTGCCCATGTGAGGGTGGAGTTAGTGTGAGAGTTGTAATGTTAATAAGAGTTAAAGATCTTCTAGCCCATTAATAGGCCTCAGGAGGAGCCCATTAAGTGAAGCTTGTGTGTGTGTGTGTGTGTGTGTGTGTGTGTGTGTGTGTGTATGTGTGTGTATACACATACACGCCCTGAGGTGAGGTTTTGCTTTGGGGGTTTATTCTTTGGAAGAAGGTTCCTGTGCCAGATAAGACTCTGGGTAGTTGTTAAGGAGTTCCCCTCCCCCCACACCTTTGACAACCCAGATGTCGGTGCTTGTCTCTCTGGTAACTACATATGTATATAATGGTCAGACAGGTGGATCTGCCTGTTGATCTGTGATGTATGTACTGCTTATGGTCAGACAGTTAGAAGCCCTGTCTGCTGGTCCTTATTTCTCTGCTTGTATTTTGCCTATTGGTTAGTGTAATTAAAGAAGATTGTTGACCCCTCAAAAGTTACTTTCCATTTAGAAAAGTAGATCCAAGGACCTATGCTAGCAGTCATCCTGAGTATGTCAGGGTGCTTGCTGTTACAAGAGTTTTGGGTAGGAGAGACATTCTTCATCTGAGGGGAGAATTTGTAGTGCCAGACATTTTTCAGGATTGACTTCCATCATGGGGGTGTGTGTGTGTGGGAGAGGGAGAGGGAGAGGGAAAGGGAGAGGGAGAGAGAGAGAGGGAGAGAGAGACAGACAGAGAGAGAGAGAGAGAGAGAGAGAGAGAGAGAGTCAGAGACAGATAGAGACAGAGATAGATAAAGAAAGAGTCAGAGATTAAGAGATTGAGACAGAGAGAAAGAGAAACAGAGACACATAGAGAGATTGAGAAAGACAGAGATAGAATCAGTGATACACAGAGGCAGAAGATATAAAGAGACAGAAACCGAGAGATAGAAATGCACATAGAGATATCGAGACACACAGAGTAAAAGAGACTTTGTGTTTCCTAGAGAATGGGTTTCAGGGACTGGGTCTGAGGCAAAGAAAATTGGTAAGCCTGGATTTTGGAATGGATGGTTTCTTATCAGGCCACCCAGTCTTTGCATTGGCCAAGAAAATGATTCTTCATTAAGGACTCTGGTCTTCTTTTCACCTTTTTATTCTTCTGTCTTCTTTAGAGAGTGCAGCAGGGTGTGTGTGTGTGTGTGTGTGTGTGTGTGTGTGTGTGTGTGTGTGATTTCTCTTTCCAATCCCACTACCCCAACCTATTAATACATGCTTTAGTAAAGAAGCATATGCAAGCTTGGTGTAGTCTCCAACCTAGTCCTTTCCAAACACCTGTCAGAGATACTAGACTTGAACTTGAGAGAGGATTTTCGCAGTCCAATAAATTGCAGATGCTGGAACCATGGTAGTGTATCTCAGAGAAGAACACAGGAGCAATATGGGCTTGCCTCTGTGGTACAGGGGAGCTAATCAGCAATTTTGTTCCTGAACTCCTGGCTCTAATTAGATGAGAGGAGGTCTCCTAGGCAGAATGATCGAAAATTTAACTTTCTAGCCAGCAAAAGGGAGATGTGTTAGGGATTTCCTTGAGAGTAGCCCCAGTTTCGTAAGCAGTATGCCTCCTGATGACAGAAGAGGGTCACCAAGTGCATCCTGAGGCTGAATTATTAAAACTATTTAAAGAAGGAATAAAGGAACAAGACCTCATCCTCTTCTATATCTCTTAGCCTATCCTCCATCCCTATATTACAGTGAATTGTTTAGATGCTGTCCAGTAAAGTCCATTGAGAAGGAAGTTGTCTGATTAGCATCTCTAAAATGCATTTCCTTTCCATAGGCAGTCTAAACCACGAGATGGTGCTAGGTCAGATGGAGTTTAGGTCCCTTGTAGAAAATTAAAACTTAACCAAAAAAGGAAAAGAATTGTACTGATAACTTATGGGCTATTACGAGTACCTTTATGTACTTTCTGTATTTATTTATGGGCTTCTTGAAGTCCTTTTCATCTTCTGTATTTTCTCTAGGATGAAGTAAAGTCTTCACTATGTGTGTATGCTTTTATTACCTTGAGTGCTTGTATAGGAGCTGGGGTTCAATTATTCACATTCATGGAAACTTAGACATGAACTATATACAAGCTATATTTGGACATTTTCCAGAGTCAGTTCTGGGTGAAGGTATATTGAACCAAAGAGGTATTGATCCTTAAGGCAGTTGCAAGAACTGAATCTGCTCTGCGTCAGCCCAGAGCTCTGTGGGTCATAGCTTACATGAGGTTTGCTATAGCATCCAGAAACAGAACTCAGTGCATTTGTTGTATTTCTCAAATATAACACAAGCCCCTTAAGGTCAGGAACTCTTTCCTTTATGTCTTTGTATCTCCAATGCCTATGTAGCATGTCCTTAATACGTGCTTGTGACATTGGATCAAAATCACCTCTTCTCTAAATACAAGGAAACATTCCTTCCTTAAAACTCCCAACTTCTCATAGACGCGCTCCTGGGCTAAGAGGTGGGAATGAGTACAAGGGCCTTTCACTGTCTATGCCATTAATTAATATGCTTGAACTGGTTCAGGCCTCTCAGGAATCATAAGTCAAAACCGATTGGAAGTGAGATTACCACAATATCGTGTTTCAAGCCATATCCGACTCTATTTTTGTACTTTATCACTTTTTAGCCATTTAAATTACGTTCATTTTAATAGAATCTATGTTTTAACATCAGCAGACAGGTTGCATGTTTAATGTCCAGTTGGGTTTTTATGGGTAATTGAGCACATATGTACTAAACTAACCCCAATGCTCAGAACTGAAGGCTTTTATTTAAACAAATGGCCTTTTTTCCCCTCTCCCTACAGACAGCTTAGTTTCATCCGCTTGTTTTTTTTTAACAAGCCATTATTCAATGCAAACAAAACATGTTTCTCTCTTTCTTCCTTCCTTCCTTCCCTTTTTAAAAAACAAATGTATATTTCTATCACAAGTTTTATGGGAATTCACGGAAATCAGGGTTTCTTAATTGAAGCTGAGGAAGTTGGGGGACCTGTTAATGCTGAAGTCCTGCTCAGCAGCCCAGAAGATGAGGTTCTGAAATGAAGATAGTGGCATATGGAACCCCTTGGAGACTTGACAGACACAAATGAGTGAAGGCTTTTTGATCAGAATCCAAAGTTTCAAGAAAAGGAAGTTAGAGTAGTTTTAAGAGTAGCTGAGTACGTTGGGAAAGAATTGTTGACATCACAGGAAATGATTGGAAATTAAATTTGAGAAACATTTCTTAAGTGGCTGCTGTATGCCAAGTACTGTCTTAGTTACTAAGTATACAAAGATAGAAAAATGAAACAGGTCTTGTCCTCAAGGAGCTTATATTCTACTAGAAATAATGAACATAGAAATATTCTTTATTATAATCGATGTTCTGGTTATCTTCATCATTATCATTGTTTACGTTATTGTGAACTTAGCACTCGTCAACAAATACAAAGATTTCATTACAGAAAGAACAAAAAAGGGTATCATAAATGAAATCTGTGAACTGTTAGATTTTTAAAACCTAGGGGGAGCTGCTAGGTGATATGAGAAGAGAGAGTGTTGAGCCTGGAGTCAGGAAGATCTGAGTTCCAATTCAAGGTCAGACACTTAACTAGTGTGTGACCCTGAGCCGAACACTTAAATTTTGTTTGTCTCAACTTCCTCATCTGTAAAGTGAAGATAATAATAGCACCTCCCTCCCACGGTTGTTATGAGGATCAAATGAAATAATCCTTGTAAAGCAGTGCCTGGCACATAGTAAGCACTATGTAAATGTTAGATATTTTTTATTAAAAATATTTTGAATTTAATAAACTTGCCCTGTCTTTTTGTGAACACTGAGTATTTTAAAATCATCTAAAACCTGAATTTTAATTCACATCACCTTGGAGTCAAGAAGTCCTGAGTTTGAATCTCACTTCAGATATTTACCAGCGATATAACCCTGGCCAAATCATGGAATCGTAGATTTCGAGTTGGAAGGATATAGATAATTATAATAGACAATACAGATAATGCTTTAAGGTTTGTGGCCTTATATGTGGCTTGATCCTTGCAATAACCTTGAGAAAGGTGCTATTATTATCCCCATTTTACCAATGAAGAAACTGAGGCACAGAGAGGCTAAGTGACTTGACTGGAGTCACGTAGCTAGGAAATGTTGGGCTTTCATGATTCCAAGTCCTTCGCTTTATTCACACATTAGAGGTTTTCTTCTAGTCCAATGTTCTTATTTTACAGATGAGAAAGCCGTGATACAGAGGGGTTAAGTGATTTTATAATCAAATTTGAACTCAGATCCTCTGATTCAAACTCCAGTATCCTTTCTAAAGTGGTCATTTAATTTCTTTCCATCTTGGTTTCCATTTCTGTAAAATGGGGATGGCTCCTTTTTTTCATTCTGTGTGGTATCTTCTTTTTCAAAAAATATTATTTCTAACATTCATTTAAATTTCTTTTTTAGTTCTGAATTCTTTCCCTCCTCACCCCTCTCCCATCCATTGAGAAGGTAAGAAATGTGATATCAATTATACATGTGAAATCAATGCAAAACATATTTCCATGTTAGCCATGTTGCCAAAAAAAAGCAAGAATACTAAAGAAAGTGAAAAATACTTTAATTTGCATTCAGACACTATCAATTCTTTCTCTGGAGGTGGATAGCATTTTTCATCATGAGTCCTTCGGAGATGTCTTGGATCGTTATATTGCTTAGAAGAGCTAAGTCATTCACAGTTGATCATCACACTCTTGCTATTACTGTGTACAATATTCTGCTGGTTCTGCTCACTTCACTTTGCATCAGTTCATACAAGTCTTCTCAAGTTTTTCTGGAAACACCTTGCTTGTTGTTTCTTATAGACAAGTAAGTATTACATCACAATTATACACCACAATCTGTTCAGCCATTCCTCAATTGTTGGAGAATTTCTAATTCTAATTCAATTTCTAATTCTTTGCTATCAAAAAAGAGCTAATATGCATACATACATACATATATACACACATACACATATGTATACACACATATACACGTTTGCATACATAGGTCCTTTTTTTTTAAAAAACACATTTCTTTGGGATACAGACTTAGTAGTGGTATTGCTGGGTCAAAGGGAATGCAGTTTTCTAGCCCTTTGGGCATAGTTTCAAATTGTTCTCCAGAGTGTTTGGATCAGTTCATAGCTTCACCACAGTGTATTAGTGTGCCAGTTTTCCCTATCCCCTCTACATTTGTCATTTTCCTTTTCCTGCCATATCAGTCAATCTGGTAGGTGTGAGATGGTGCCTCAGAGTTGTTTTAATTTGATTTTCTTCAATAATAGTGATCTAGAGCATTTTTTCATATGACTATAAGTAGTTTTGATTTCTTTATCTGAAAACTACCTGTTCATATCCTTTGGCCATTTGTCAACTGGGTAGTGACTGTATTCTTATAAATCTGACTCAAGTTTCTAGATATTTGAGAAAGAAGGCCTCTATCAGAGAAACTTGCTATAATATATTTCCTCTAGTTTCCTGCTTTCATTCTAATTTTGGTTGCATTGATTTTGTTTATGTGAACCCTTCTTAATTTAATGTAATCAAACTTATCCACTTTATTTCCTGTGATTCTTTCTATTTCTTGTTTGGTCACAAATTCTTCCCTTATCCATAGACACAACAAGTATAATTTCTTCATGTTTTCTAATATGTTTATTATATCACCCTTTATGTCTAAATTATGTACCCAAAACTGAGAAAATTCTAACAATGGTGAGCACCAAATGAGTTAACACACAAAGTGTTTGGCAAACTTTAAAGCATTATAAAATGTCTTTCTTAGTAGTTAATGCTATATAAATGTCAGCCATTATTGTCATTGAACTCATGAGAGCAGATTGTGTTGGATCTGGAAGGTCAAACACCCCTACTCTTCCATGGAATGTGAACAAAAAGGTCAAGAATTCAAGTCAGGCCTGCAAGGTCATTCTAAAGAAAGATCTTCTTGATTGCTCTAATCCGTAACAAAACGGCTCAACATCCTTCTGGGTCCATCATCAATATCTGCTACAAGTTGTGCTTGATGAATGCTTGTTGCCTTGGCATGACTAGTTTCTCTCAAATGGATCATTGCTCGCTGGCATTTCTGATACCTAGAATAGATATACATGTTAGTTTCATTTTTGAAGACTAACCTTGTTGAACTGCATTGCCTTCAAGCCATTGGTCAGGTACAAAGGATGTCATAGACTCTTAAATCCCTGAATTGGATTATTAAAGGACAGCAACAAATAACACACACACACACACACACACACACACACACACACATACACACACACACATGCACACACAACCAAAATCATCTCCAATATACACTATCTTCCAGTAGAAGAGATTGATGCCTGGGAGGCAAAAGGTCTGAAATACTGTACCAGTATTGCAGTACTGGCCCGACTATCTATGTGACCTTAGGCAAGTCATTTAACTTCTATTACCACTAAAGGCATTATAATCCCTTCCCTCTCCCATTTCAAAGAATAATTATTCGATTGAACCTGAGCTATCAGTTGTAGAAAGATACTCCTAGTAAGGAAACTCTCTCCACCAAGGTAGGTTACTACCTTCTTTGCAGCTTAATGCCTTGGAGAATTGTCTAGGGGCTCTAAGAGGTTAATGGTTTCCCCAGAGTCACATAGCCAGTATTCATTAGAGATAGGGCTTGAACCCAGGCCTTCCAGACTTTAAGGTCCGTTCTTTATTATTAGAGGTGGCACAGTGGATAGAGCACCAGACCCAGAGGCAGAAAAACCTTAGTTCACATTCAGTCTCAGCTATATAACCCTGGCCAAATGACTTAACCTCTATTTGCCTCAGTTTTGACAACTGTAAAATGGGGATAATAATAGTCCCTACTTCCTAGGGTTGATGTGAGGCTCAAATGAGATATTTATTTAAAAAACTCCAGCATGCAGTAGATGCTATAATATATATATATGTTCTTTTCCCTCTTTATTCACTCTACTAAGCTGCCTTGGGATAATTATAAAAGTCAAATAATGAGATAATTTGTATGCAAGTACTTTGAAAAGTACAAAATGCTACACAAATGCTTTTGTTTGTATACTTATGATCGGTTTGTACAGTTATTAAACATTATAATAGATTACATTTACCTAGTGTTTTAGAATTTAGAAAGCATTTTGCATCCATTATATCATATAGACATCATAGTAGCCCTGTGAGATGAGTATTATTAGCCCCATTTTACTGATGAGGAAACTGAGGTTCAGAGAGGGAGGCTGACTCCTCCGTTGTCACACAGCTAGTAAGGGAAAAAGACAGAATTTAGACTCAAGTCTTTCTTGACTCTGAATTCAGCACTTTCCCCCTTTTTGGCTTCCTTGTGACAATAATTATTCATGAATGATCAAATGAAAATGAGTGAAAAAAGCATGTTGTAATCACTTACTATATACAAAGCACTGTTCTGGGTGCAGGATACAAATAAAAATGCACGACAGTCCCTGTCCTCAGGGAGCTCCCCCTCTAAGGAGGAAAAGATAATCTGAGAGTCAGGTTTTAAGCCAGAGGCAACGGCCCCGGTTGTCCTGAGAGTAGCAAAGTAGATGGTGTGGTACTTTCTGAACCATCATTTCCATAAGTAAAACCATACTGAAATGTTGGATGATGCCAAGGACGTCCTCTGATGGTGAGAACTATGTCTTCTGGGCTTTCAGTATCTGTGGCTTGAAAAGGTGGGAATTAGTCAAGTCAAGTCAATAGCGTTAATTAGGCACACACTATAGACAGGTATCTGTGCTAAGCCCTGGGGATATAAATACAAGAAAATACCCCTTATCCTCAAGGAGTTTGCATTCTCAAGAAGGAAGACAACATAAGAAAAGATACGGAAAAGGGGTGGGGGAAGGCAGAAGCCTGGTAGAGAAAGTCTGGAGAAGAAGGAAGGCTTAGTTGATCTGGGTGCTCTCCTTAAGATGGAGAGTTTGCTTCTCCATCCTTAAGATGGATCTGTCTGCCTCAGTTTCCTCATCTGTAAAATGGGAATGGGCAGCTAGGTGTCCAAGTGGATAGGAACATCTTCCAGAGTTCAAAATTCAGCCTCAGGTATTCGCCAGCTGTGTGACAAACCCCTTAAACCTCTGTCTGCCTCGGGTTTCTTAACTGGAAAATGGGCATAATAATAGCACCTGCCTTTGCAAGATTGTTGTGAAGATCAAATAAGATGAATACCTGTAAAGGGCTTTGAAAACCTTACACTATTATTAACATTAATTACTTGGATGTGCACGTATAGGTAGGTGTGTTCATGGGGAAATGTCTATGTGTGTATGCTCATGTATGCACGGAACCCATGTGGATGCTTACGTATCCTGCGAGTTTGTATGTGTGAGTGCACATATGTGTCCTTATGTATGTCAGGTGACCTGGTACCCTGCCCATCTCGGCCCCAGAGCTCCGAGAGTCAAACCCCATTAACTTGAATGAGGCGGCTGGCTAGGGGAGGGGGCGGGGGCGGTGGGAAGGGGCAGCTGATACTACACTTCCCTCACTATAAACCACCAGGACAGACAAAGACAAACGCGTGCAAGATAACGGATAGCATTTCCGAGAGCCGGGCTCCTAATGAACGTCGGCAGATGGGACCTGGTTCTTCTCTGAAAGTCTGCTCTTTCCTCCGGAGTGCTAACGCCCCGAAAACAGGCAGGGCTCCCCTGGCGCTCGCACCCCCGCAGTAGACGTGGCCCCGGGATGAACGTCCTCATCCATCTCTGCGATGCTGGAGATGTCCAGGGGATCACTTTCCTACCTGCCCTTGTATCTGGCTGCTTCCTGCAGTTGGGGAAGGTCTTCATTCTTTCATGCGTTCTTGAATTCAACAAGCATTGTTAAAGTGCTCACTTTAGTAAAGACGGCTCCCTACAAGCCTTGGTGGTGAACACTACAGATATTTTACATAGCCTCTAAATTCCCATTTCACAAATGAGGAATGGAGGCTCCCAAAGGTTAAGGGATTTACCCATGCTCACATCTTGTCCTCCCCATTCATTCAATATTTATTAATTGCCTATTATTATAATAAGAAAGGGTTGACATCTCTATGTAGGCAGCTGGGTGGTTAGGTGGAAAGAGTACTGGACCTGGAATCAGGAAGCCCTGAGTACAAGCCCAACCTCAGACACTTTCAAGCTACGTGACTCGGGAAAATAATTTCACTTCCTAATCTAGATATTGTTAGAAATAATCTAGATATTACGTACATAGTTTATGCGTAACTATATAACACGATGTATTATGTAGCTGTATGTAGCTGTATGCCATAGCTGTACATTATAGAGTTCATATACAATATGTAGTTCATATGCAAACTATACGATATATGACACATGTAACACGTTATAGGACTGTGTAACCATACATTATAGTTCATATGCACACTATGATACATACCACATATATTATATAACTATAGAATTCAATGATACATTACACAGTTTCTATGCACACTCTGTGGTATAATACATGCGATTTATTACGTAACTATAAAATACCACTACACTTTATAGAGTTTCTAGACAAACAATATGGTACACACATATGTTCTACATCATACGACTATTAGTATAACCACGCATTATATAATTTACATACAAACCATATGACATATACCACAGGTAATATGTGAACTGTATAATATGTACGTGTGACATGTTAGTGTAACTATGCATTATATGAGTTACACACAAACTACGTATCATACACATCTACAGCACACAAGCATCCTAGAACTGTGTAACTGCATGATATGGTTTATATACAGACAACACATCACATTTACCATATCATATTTATTGTCTAACTACATTGTGTAATTCACGTGTAAGCTATATAACATGCAACATATGACTATATAATAAGACTAGGCACCATATAGCTTGTATGCCGACAATGTATCATATATAACATCATATGACTATATATTGCACAGCTACATGATATAACACATACTATGTACTTCACGTGTAAACAATGTAATATATAACATGTAACCACACATTATGTAGCTTATAATAAACTATATTGTATAATATAACATATAAATAGCATATTACATTTTAATATGGTTTGTATGACATATAAACAATATTTAATTTCCCAATCTATAAAATGAGGATAATCCGTCAATCAATAAAGGTTTATTAAGCACCTACTCACCATGTCAATCACTGAGCTAAATGCTAGAGATACCAAAGACGGTCCCTGTGCCCAGGAGCTCCCAACAGCCCTTACTCGCAGGTTGTTGTGCGAATCTGATGAGAAAATGGGGAAAGCACTTTGCAAACCTTCAAGTGCTGGATGAATGTTTTCATTTAAGTCTGGCACCATCACTGGGAGGGAAAGGCTTCAAGGATTATCCTCATTTTACGGATGAGGACATCAAAGCTCAGGTGACTTGCCCAGGGTCAAAAAACTAGTAAGAGTTAGATGTCAGCTTGGAAACCCAGGTTTTCCTGACTCCAGGTCCAAACCTGTAGTCAAGATGCCATCCCCTCTGGTAGGCATGACACTGTGTTGGGCACCAAGAGTGCTAAGGAGGTAAATAAGACAGCCTTGTCTTGCTCCTGCTTACCAGCTAGTAAACAAGAAAAATGAGGTTGACAGTGGGCTAGTATTTGACTGACTTGGTTAGAATTTTATCATGGATATTATCAAAAATGCTGGATTTCCAAGAAATGGTATTTGGATTATGCCAACCTCTAATCACTATAAGCAATGTACCAGAAAGGGTAGGGATTGGGAGTGTGTGGCATGGCCAGGATGACTTGAGGACATGTCTTAATAATATGTTATTTGATTCTCACTACAACCCTGGAGGATAGAAATTATCCTGTAAACCCCTGCTCTAGGTGTATGGGGTATTCAGGGAAGACTAGTTCCTCTAGTGTGAGGGCTGCTGAGCCCTTTTCAGGGCTGCTCATCCACCTTTGATGTCACCCAACTCTCACCTGTAGCTCCAAGAAACTCTAGCATGTGCACTGGCCACACCCTGGTAAACTGTCTTGGCAGACAGATTAAACTGGGTTGAGGACCACTGACAGGCCTCATAACCTTTGGTGAATTGGGGGGTGGGGATGTCTGCCCCAAACATGCGAAGACTTTCCCGGCTGAATGGATGGATGAGCACAATTTGTTGCAATGGCCATGAAGGTAGCTGAAATGGGGGCTTGGTCAGACATGGAAGACCAAGTCATCTACTGCATCCTGGGCCATCACCAGTCATCCCCACTTTTATCTTGCCACTGGACTCCAGTGACCCTCAAATCTAATTCATGCGCACTCATGGTTCTCTTTGAATATAAAGGATAAACACTGAGAACAACAAACCACTACTTTACAGATAAGGAAAAATGGCCTCCCTTCCACATTTGATTTTGACATCCTTAGAGAGAAAACACATTCACAAATAACTAAGGAAATAACGAGGAAACATGGCTTAGGAGACAGTATGTTGGACCTGGAATCAGAAGAACTTGGGTTCAAATCCCACCGCTGATACTTACTAGATGTTTTACCCTGGGCAAGTTGTTTAACTACTCTAAGCCTCAGTTTCCTCATTGGTAAATGGGGATAACAATGCAGCACCCATCACATGAAATTGTCATGAGGTTCAAATGAGTTGATGGATTTAAAAGAAATTGTGATCATGAAACCATTATATAAATACCTAGTTATTATCACACAGATGAGCACATGGTAACTGTTGAGAAATTAAGTGAATTTTAGTTTATGTCTAATAAAGACAAAGTCCTAGAAGATAGGATCAAAGGGAGATGAGACCTCATATGCCATTTAGCCTAATCTCCTCATTTTTCAGATAAGGAAACTGAGGTTCAAGGAAGTTCAGTGATTTCTTCAAGGTCACCCAGGGAGTAAGTGACAGGTGGGATATTAACCCAGGTCCTCAGATTCCAGGGCAAGATTCTTTTTTGACCTTAGACCTCCTGTCACTAGAGATCTAATACTCCCTTTCACTATACTCAAGTCCTCAATGCATGTTTTTTTTGTAAAGATATGTATGTCAAGGAATTTTCCCAGATAAAAATAAAAGATGATCAACATCTATTTTCTAGGCTACAAAAAACATTTTCCAGCTTGATAGTCAAAAAAAAAAAAAGAAAAAGAAAGAAATCTCTTTTAAGTTTGATTCAAAGGTGAAAGTTATTTTGATTTTCAAAAGTCTTCCCATGAAGCAGTGGATGAACATTGGACAGGCAATCTGAATACCTATAGTTGGGTTCCAGGCAGGGCATGCTGGCAAATCTTTAATCACTAGCTCTTGGAAGGGGAAAAAAACCTTTGAAGTTTAATTGTATTACGAACATTTTTCCCATGACTTTCTTAAGTCTAGACAATCAACAAAATAATAAATCAAAACCTGATGTGTAGGATTTGTCTATTTCCAGGGTATAAATGTTCACGATGAAAATTTTAACCGTCAGCTCTTAGGAGCCAGTAAGAGCTGGAGAGAGCTAATCCCTACCTCCAGATGAGTCTATCACTGTGACTTGAGTCTTTGCAGAGGACAAGATAATAAGGAGAACTAGTATAGTAAGGGGGCTCAGAAAGCATGCAACGGGAGGTTCTGAGGAAGGACATATGTGTGTGTGTGTGTGTGTGTGTGTGTGTGTGTAGCCTTGAGAAAAAAACCCTCTTCGGGACAACAAAGTTGTCACCTCTTAGTATTTGAAGAGCTGTCCTGTGGAAGATATAACTTCTGCTTGGCTCTGGAGGAAAGAACTAAAAGCAGAGTGGAATTTGTGGAGAGGCAGATTTTGATTCACCGTGAGGAAATACTCCCTAACCATTGGAAGTGGACTAGGCTGCTTTGGAAGACAGGGAGTTCCCCCTCATAGGAGGACTTCAGGCGAAGGCCTGGATGACCACTCGTGGGGGTTCTTGGGAGGGAGGGATTTTGTTCAGCTGCAGTTTGGACCTCCTGGCCTCTGAGGCCCCTTCCAGCTCTGGCATTCAGAGAGGCTATGGAATGCTCTAGCGTGGGTCACGAAGATGTCGTTAGAGCTTACTCATCTGTTTCCGGCCTGGCTTCCTCACCAGGATGGCTGGACACAGTGGTCTTGGCTGCAAGATGCTCAGCTTGGGTCACTGAGGCCCGCTGGAGGTGGCCAGAGGGAAGGAGGCTGTGCCATTTGGAATCCTCTGTGACATTCTTACTATTTGTCATCCAGCTGAACTCTCAATTAGATCATGATGAATGGGGAAGATGGGCCAAAAGCACATACCCCAACTCCTTTTGTTGTTGCTGACTTTTTCTAACAAATGACCGAAGATTGACTTCTTTCTTTTTTTTTTTTATTTAACTTTTAACATTTATTTTCACAAAATTTTGGGTTACAAATTTTCTCCCCTTTTCTCCCCTCCCCCCCCAAACCCAAGCATTCTAATTGCCCCTGTGACCAATCTGCTCTCTCCTCTATCCTCTCTCCCTGTCCATGTCTCCGTCTTCTCTTTTGTCCTGTAGGGCCAGATAGCTTTCTTGACCCCTTAACCTGTATTTCTTGTTACCCAGTGGTAAGAACATTACATTTGGTCCTAACACTTTGAGTTCCATCTTCTTTAGCTCCCTCCCTCCCCAACCCTTCCCCTTGGAAGACAAGCAATTCAATATAGGCCAAATCTGTTTAGTTTTGCAAATGATTTCCATACTAGTTGTGTTGTATAGGACTAACTATATTTCCCTCCATCCTATCCTGTCCCCCATTACTTCTATTTTCTTATGGTCCTTTCCCTCCCCATGAGTGTCGACCTCGGATTGCATTCTCCTCCCCATGGCCTCCCCTCCATCCTCCCCCCCACCCTGCTTGTGCCCCTGTCCCCCACTCTCCTGTATTATGAGATAGGTTTTCCTATCAAAATGAGTGTGCATTATATTCTTTCCTTTAGTGGAATGTGATGAGAGTAGACCTCATGTTTTTCTCTTGCCTCCCCTCTTTATCCCACCACTAATAAGTCTTTTGCTTGCCACTTTTATGAGAGATAATTTGCCCCATATAACTTCTCCCTTTCTCCTCCCAATATTTCTCTCTCACTGCTTGATTTCATTTTTTTTTTAAGATATGATCCCATCCTCTTCAATTCACTCTGTGCACTCTGTCTCTATGTATGTGTGCATGTGTGCATGTGTGTGTGTGTGTACTCCCACCCAGTACCCAGATACTGAAATGTTTCAAGAGTTACAAATATTGTCTTTCCATGTAGGAATGTAAACAGTTCAACTTTAGTAAGTCCCTTATGACTTCTCTTTGCTGTTCGCCTTTTCATGGTTCTCTTCATTCTTGTGTTAGAAAGTCAAATTTTCTTTCTAGCTCTGGTCTTTTCATCAGGAAAATTTGAAAATCCTCTATTTCATTGAAAGACCATTTTTTCTCCTGAAGTATTATACTCAGTTTTGCTGGGTAGGTGATTCTTGGTTTTAGTCCTAGTTCCTTTGACTTCTGGAATATCCTATTCCATTCCCTTCGATCCCTTAATGTAGAGGGAGCTAGATCTTGTGTTATCCTGATTGTATTTCCACAATACTTGAATTGTTTCTTTCTAGCTGCTTGTAATATTTTCTCTTTCACCTGGGAATTCTGTAATTTGGCCACAATGCTCCTAGGAGTTTCTCTTTTTGGATCTCTTTCATGCGGTGTTCTGTGGATTCCTTGAATATTTATTTTGCCCTCTGGTTCTAGAATCTCAGGGCAGTTTTCCTTGATAATTTCATGGAAGATGATGTCTAGGCTCTTCTTTTGATCATGGTTTTCAGGTAGTCCCAGAATTTTTACATTGTCTCTCCTGATTCTATTTTCCAGGTCAGTTGTTTTTCCAATAAGATATTTCACATTATCTTCCATTTTTCAAATCTGCACGCTATGTTCTGTGATATCTGTCTTTCTCATAAAGTCCTTAGCGTCCATCTGTACCAATCCAGTTTTGAAAGATCTATTTTCTTCAGTGAGCTTTTGAATCTCCTTTTCCATTTGGTTAATTCTGCTTTTGAAAGCATTCTTCTCCTCATTGGCCCCTTGCACCTCCCTTGCCAACTGAGTTTGGCTAGTTCTCAAGGTGCCAATTTCTTCAAGATTTTTTTGGTTCTCCTTTAGCAGGGAGCTGATCTGCTTTTCATGCTTCTCCCTCATTCCTCTCATTTCTCTTCCCAGTCTTTCCTCCACCTCTCTAACTTGATTTTCAAAATTCCTCTTGAGCTCTTCCATGGCCCGAGCCCATTGGGTGGCCTGGGACACAGAATCCTCGATTTCTGTGTCTTTGCCTGATGGCAAGCATTGTTCCTCCCCATCAGAAAGGAAGGGAGGAAGTGTCTTTTTTCCGAGAAAGTACCCTTCAATAGTTTTATCTCTTTTCCCTTTTCTGGGCATTCTCCCCAGCCGGTGACCTGACCTCTGAATGTTCTCCTCACACCCTCCTCACCTCCTAGTCCTCCCAGCCAGTGTTTGGGAACTGAGATTCAAATGCTGCTTCCCGCCTTAGGATTTTTGGCGGGGGCAGGGCTGCTATTCAGTGTGAGAATTAAGTTCAGGTGATCAGGGGCAGGGCCACCTCTCTGGCTCAGTTCCCTCTGGGGGTTTATGCACAGACCTTCCACAATGGATCCAGGCTCCCGCCCGTTTGGGGAGCCCCTGACTGCAGCCACCTCTCAGCTTCTATCTCTTGGGGGGGCCCGAGCCATGGGGGCACCCCACTCCCCTCTCGACCTGCCAAAGACACTCTCTCACCTACCCCCGTCAGTCACCTGTTGGTGGGGGGGCTTGTGCCTCCGCTGGAGATCCCGTCTCTGGAACCTTCTCGGATCTGTACTTCTCGGAGCCCCAGCCTCGGCCGCCGCCGCACGTCCGTGCTGGGCTCCGCGTCTGCAGCGCGACAGACCTTTTGCACGAGAGGTTTGCAGGTCCCTCTGTGGGTGGAGGGACCCGCGTGGCCGCTGGAGATCCTGTCCCCGTAGCCCGCTTGGATCTCTTCCTCACGGTGTTGCTGCCGCGGTTGGGCTGCCCTCTGCTCCCTGTCCCGGCGCCCAGTCCACGGCGCGAAGGACCCCCAGCGAGAGGTTTGGAGGTCTCTCCGGAACAGAAATCTCCCTCGCTCCAATATTCCGTGGTCTCTGGGTGCAGAATTCGCCCTGGGTTGGTCCCCTCTAGCCGTTCTGTGGTTTGTGGGTTCGGAGCTGTGTGTATGTGCATCTTTCTACTTCGCCATCTTGGCTCCGCCCCCGATTGTCTTCTTTCATTGAGGGCAAAAGAGATACATGATTTGGTGGAAAGAATGTTGGATTGAGCCTTAGGAGAATCCTCTGGATTTGAGTCCCAGGTCCATCACTGACTAGATCTGTTTCCTCTCTGCTCCTTAGTTACCTCATCTGAAAAGTGGGGATAATGCTTATCCTGCATTTAAAATTTAGCCATTTTCTACAGAGCTATTTTGAGAGTCACAGGAGACCAGATTTAAATTTTGAGTGGAAAGAGACTTTTCAAGCCACCCATTTTTATGTCTTTATTTTACCAATGAAGAAATTATGACCCAGAGTGATTAAGTGGTATCTTGTCCAAGGTCACAAAAAGCTCAATTGAGATTCACACTCAGGTTGTCTGATCCCTTAAACAGGACTCTTTCCACTTTATCCTACTGAGACAGCTGGGTTGCCCAGTGGTTAGAGCACTGGGCTGGGGGTCAGGAAAATCTGAGTTCAAATCCAGCTTCAGACATTTTCTAGCTATGTGACCTTGGGCTACCTAAGACTTAACCTCTGTTTACCTTACTTTCCTCAGTTGTAAAATGGGGATAATTATAGCCCCTATAGAAAGGTAGGTCAGGAAGACCTGAGTTCACATTCAAGTGTCCTCAGACAACTTCCTAGCTGTGTGACCCTAGGCAAGTCACTTAACCCTGTTTGCCTTGGTTTCTTCATCTGTAAAAGGAGCTGGAGAAGCAAATGCCAAACCACTTCAGTATCTTTGCCAAGAAAACCCCAAAAGGGGTCACAAAGAATTAGATATAACTGAAATCAATAAAAATTATTAATCTACCTCCAGGCTTTCAAGAGAAGTGGACTTCAGGATAAGAATCCCTGATCTAGAATATTGTGCTTAGTGAGGCATCACATTTTGAGGAGGACATTGGCAAACAACATAAGTAACATGGTCTCTAGTGGGATAGAATGCTGAACTTGGAGTCAGAGAGTGCTGGGTTCAGATGCCTCCTCTCCTATTTACCAGCAGTGTAATCACAAGGAAGCTGCATAACCTTCAGACTGTAGGCAATTTTCTAAAAATATGTGACAAATATTCTGTGGCCTGTCTTGGAGTGAGTTGCTACTACAAGAAGGTAACAGATTCCATGGCAGCTGTCCAACATAGAATAGTTTGCTTCATGAGGGTGCCCCATCACAAGGAATACTCAAGGAGAGGATAGATTCTATCCAAGTCAGCTGCTGATCAGAGATGCTGAAAAGGGGATCTTTGTATTAAATAGATGCTTTAGATGACTTTTTGATGAATTTCAGCAAAAGCATTCTATGATTCTCTTGCAATGTGAAGTGACAAAAAGGGTACATTGAGCTTGGAGTCAGGAGCCCTGGTTTCAAGTACTAGCTTTGCCACATACTAGTGATATGATCTTTCTCATGTCACTTACCAGCCCTGAAACTCAGTTTCCCCGTCTGTAACATAGAGCTAATAACCACCTTGCAGACTTATTGTGGGAATCAAACAAAGCAATTCATGAGAAAAGTGCTTTATTAATGTAAGGGGCTATAATTATTCATAATAATTGCAAATTATCACTTTCTCCAGATGAAAAAAGAATATCTTATGAATTTATGAAGAATTTCCTAGAATTTACACAATAGGACTGAAATAATTTTCAAAAGATGATTCAGCTTAATTCAATAAGCATTTATTAAGCCAGGCACTGTGTTGTGTATTAGAGATACACGGATATAGATGAGAAACAGCTCCTGCCTTCATTGAACTTACATTTTACTGATAAATTTTTTTAAAAAAAGTTTAGTACATTTAGTGCAGTGTAGGCTGCTTTTAAAAAAAAAACACTGGATTTTTGAGTCAGACAGCTTTGGTTCAAAATCTGCCTCTGATGCTTTCTTACCTGTGTGACTTTTAGGCAAGTGACTTAACCTCTCCAGGGCTCAATTTTCTCATATGTGAAATGGAGTTGTGCTGGATGGTCTCTGAGGCTCCTTTTATGAGCTGACCAAGGCTCTACTTTTTACTCAGCAGCTTATCTGATACTGCCTTCCCATATTTTTGCATTTCATCACTGGTTTGTATGCAAATATGCAATAGTTTGTATCAATTACTTTTTTTGGCCACAATCTTTTTTATTAACTAATTTATTTCTTTCTAGTTTTCTACAATCACTTCCATAAATCTTAGATTTTCTCCCCCTCCCTCCCCTCTTTGTCCTCTTTCCCTCCCCCCGAGATGGCGTGCAATCTTATATGGGTCCTATGCATATATTCTTACTAAATACATTTTCATTTAAGTCATGTTGCATGGAAGAATTAAATGAATGGAAGACACCATGATAAAAACCAAAACAAAATGCAAAAGAAAATAGTCTACTACACAGCAACAACCATAGTGTACGAGGAATTTTTCTGTTAGACTTACCCCTTCCAAGCAACACAAGGACCTAAAAAATTCCCAACGAACTCTTGAGGCAAAATGCCATCCACATTCAGAGAAAGAACTATGGAATTAGAATGCAGAATGACCACAATCTTTATAGTTTTTAAAAACAATACTCTTACCACCCCCTCTAGTACATCTCTTCCTTGTAACCAAGATGTATAGTTAAACAAACCAAACCAACATATTGCTGTCAGTGTGTGCCTCATTCTGAACCTGTAGTCCACCAATTCTGTGATGAGAGAAGGGAGCTTTGTTTTACTAAGATAGTCAGTCCTCTGAAGTGATATGTGGTTATTTCAGTGATTAGTGCTCTGATGTCACACATTATTTTGGTCATTGGGTAGTTTTCTCCTGGTACCACATTCTTTTGCTTTGTACCTAAGACTTTCTACAAGTCTTTCTAAGTGTTCCACAATTCTTCACAGTTGTCTTTTCTTTTGGCACTGTAATATTCAACTATATTTCTACATCACGGTCTGTTAATCATTCCTAAACAGATTAGCACCTACTTTCTAATTTTGTTTTGCTTTGTTTTTTTACTACCTGAAACTGCTGCTAAAAATATTTATACACATATGGAAACTTTACTTCTGTCTTTGACCTCCTTGGGGTATATGTCTAGGAGATTCATCATTAGATCAATTTAAGTGATTTTTCTTACATTTCCAAATCATGTTCTGGAATGGTTGGACCAGTTTGCAACTCTACCAACAGTGTATTAATGTATCCGCATTTCTTCATCTGCAAAATGAGCTGGAGAAGGAAATGGCAAACCACTCTGATATCTTTACTAAAAACCCTAACGGTGTCACAGAGAGTTGGATGTGGCTGAAATGACTGAACAACAACAACTTCCCACAGTAAGTCTATCAATAAGAGTGTATGAAGGGCTCTCTACGTACCAGTCACTGTGTGCTCAGCCGCTCCAACATTTGTCATTATCTTACTTCTCATCATTGCCAATCTGATGAGCTTGAGGAAAACCTCGGAATTGTTTACTTGATATTTCTCTAATAATTAGTGATTCACCATATCAGATGAAGGCAATGGGCTAGATAGTCAAAACAATGTCCTTTAAGGCATAGTCTTCAGAAATACACTGTACCTAGACACAACAACTATCTTTAGAAAAATTTCCAATTCACGCCTGGCACATCTCTTCACACCACAGGTTGAAGAAATGAGTGACTTCGTGTTACTTTCCTCTCCTTGCTTCAGATCAGGAGAGATTCCTCCTCCTTCCCTGTCCTTCTCCTCCCAATATCCCATGGCTCTCCCAGGCACCCTCTGACACAAGTACAGTGGGAGGCGAAAATGAAATCTGGCAAGTACATGGAACAGTTAGTACTTCCTTCCTCCACCTCCCAAATGCAACAGTTACTAGGTTGGATGGTGCTATCTCACAGTTATTTCTCCTATCTGTAAATTCCATAACAATGGGGCATGATAGGACTCTGGGTCCGAAGAATGAGTTTTTATAATCACAAGAATTAGAAACTTTTAGTGTGAAAAGGCATCTTATTGGTCGAAATAAAGGGGACTTGATGATAACTTTTAAAAATTTATAACTAGCTCTATGTTGCTATCTGGAAGAGCTGACCAGTTTGGAATTCGATGAAACTGTCCAAGGACATTCAAGTGTATCTCCTCTTCTTTGACTGTTAGCAATACCAAGGTTGCGATTTCAAGCTTTTAATTTTTGACTTCCCTGAAATACAGGTCACAAGGGTTGATGCAAGTAAGGAAGTAGAATCTAGTGATTTCCAAGGGGACTTTCCATCTTAGGATCTATTATCATTTCCTCCCCAATAATCCAATTGAAATATTTAATTAACTTAACTAACTTAAAGTGGGTTTTCAATCCAGTTTAACAATATTTACTAAGCACTTACTATGTGATAGGCATGTAGGCAGAAGCATCATGGAGTAATGAATGCAGAGCTGGCCTTGGAGTCAGGAAGTCCTGGGTTCAAGTCCTACCTGTCACATTCTGCCTATGTGAGCAAACCACTTAACTTTTCAGTGTTCCCAAGCAATAGGTGTGGCGTCTTCATTGGCAGAGTGAAGTTCAACACTGGGAGCTTCCCATGACAATATAAGGCTAGTTTTAAAAAAAGTGAAGGGGAGGGACTCTCAGGAACATACATTTTATTAGGAGAATGCAACAGACAACTAAGTACTAGTGACAAGAATTTAGTTTAGTTGAAATCAGAGCGATTATATGAGATAAGGCTAGAAAGGTGACTTGAAGCCAGATTAGAACATAGGATCCCAAGATCCCAGATCTTGAGTTAGACGGTGTCTCAGAGGTCACCCAATCCATTTTACAGATTCATCATTTCATCAACCCACCATTTTAGAGATGAAGAAGTTGAGATCTAGAGAGATTAGATGGCTTGTCCCAGTTAAAGATATGGAAGGCCTTGAATGATATGGAGCAGTGCCCTTAGAGGTCACCCTATAGACTATTACTGAATTTTCTTCCATGGATGGATGAAACACACACACACACAGACACACACACACACACACACACACATGCGCATGCACTAAAACTCATAGAACATTTAGTCATTCTGTAGGTCCACCATGCTTCTAGTGACTCTCGAGAGAAGTTTGTGTCCTATGGGTCATTGTTAAATTTCACATCTATTCCAAAGTTCAACATGGAAAGGACAGACATGGGCATTTCTAAACTCAGTCTTAAAACTATTCTTTTCCTGGCTTTGGCTGCATGTTATATTCAGATTGGAAAGTCTGGTTAGGTTTAGCAATGAGAATATGTGAAATGGAGGGATGATCATGTTTGGGTCAGGTCTGGGTAGAACTATGCCCTCAAATAAATGTTTTAAAAAATGCCTGCGGTTCTCTCTGGAAATACATTTCCAATGGCTTGGAATTTTTCATAGTGAATTGATTTCTTTATTGCAGGACTAGAGAGTCCTTTTAAAGTATGCTCAAGATAGATTGAGTTCTGAATTTAGAGTCTGAACACCTAGAGAGGAAGGCCAGAATCACAGAATCTCATATTTTGAAGGGATTCCAAGGCCCAGTATATGCACAGGAAGGAATTCCTGCTGTGTAGCCTCAAGCAGGAGTCACTCCTACTTCTTCAACTGATTTCTTACTTTCATTCTTCTCATGCTATTTTTTCTTAATTTTTATTTTATTCTTATGTTTTATTTTTGTATTTTTTTTCTCTCTCCATTCCCCCAACTTTGCTGTCCACCATATTTCTTCCCTTAAGTTCCTATATTTCTTCACATATGTAGTAGATTGTTAGTATATAATGCTGAGGCAATGTGGCATAGTCAATTGAGAGACGACCTTGAAGTCAGAAAGATCTGGAATTAAATATTGTCTGTGGCACGTGTTGGTTTTGCGATACTGGGCTAGTCAGTGCCCACCAAGTTTCTAAGTAGGTACCTATTTACGATGGTAAAGGGGTTCCCTCACTGGGAGTTTCTTATAACAATGAAACCATAAATCCGAGTGTTTCTCTCTCTCTCTCTCTCTCTCTCTCTCTCTCTGTGTCTCTCTCTCTCTGTCTCTCTCTCTGTCTCTGTCTCTCTCCCTCCCTCTCTCCCCATCTCTTCCTTCCACTCTCTTTCTGTCCTCCCCACAATACATATTTATATATGCATTTATAAATTTGTGTGTATGTATGTGTGTATATATATTTGTACATGTGTGACACACATGTACATATATATATACACACTCTATCCCGACAATACCACATATACTTTAAAAAAAATCTATTTAGCCCTTCTGTGGTTGATATTTGATATGTTTTTGGCATCCTTTGAGATATTTCCAGACAGGGAGGGGTCCAATTGAAAAATTCCATTGAAGTACCACTAAAAATAAAAATGAGCTCATATTCAGAAAACCAAAACCTGATATTAACTCCTTTCCTTAGAAGAGAAACTTAGAGATGGTCAAGTTGCAGCTGGGGCTATTTTCATAACATTTTCAAAGTAGAGATACTTTACAATTGTTCCAGACTCCATCCATCTATACAATTAGTCTAGACTCTCCATTATCTCCTCCAAACGTAGGCTTCTTTGAGGAATCTTATTGACATTTTTCAGCATGTAACTTAGTATCATTTTGTTATCCTCATTTTCTGCCACGTTTAGAGCAAAAACTCTTTAGTAACATACCTGCCTGGTTATTTTATTTCATTTCCCATTTGGCCAAAGTGAGCCTGCCTTTTAATTTATACGGAAATCTGAACTGTGTGCTCCTGTCTCAGAGTTTTTAACTTTAACCTCTAGTTGACTCTTGCTGACTATGTGACCTTACACCCTGATTTTTCGGGTTACTTCCTGTACTGCATTTGAAGTACACATAAATCACATCTTAGGTCAACCCTTTCCTTAACATGAATAATATTTGTGTTCTCGCTGTGCAACACAATTTTACAACAATGCCAATTTATTTTTTTTGGCAGCCTAGAGTTTCTTAGGTTTTTTTAAAGTCCTATTAAATTTCAAACCTCTCTTAACTTTCAAGGTGACTGTGGTTTTAATGCACTCACTTTTCACCTTCGGAGACCTTAGTGCAAATCTGGATAATGTCATGTGTGAAGTATACTTGGGATTCAGTGGGTCCAAAGACAATCAGCAAATCCTTGAAATGATTGGTTATGAGAATTGAATTGGATCTGAATAACAATGACAAAAACAATAGACATTGATCAGCGCTTTATAGTTTTAAAGTTTTGCATATGTAACATGTACGCTCTGTCCCTCCCTCTCAGAGCCAGCCAGATTATGTTTCTCCTCAGGTTCCTAGCAGGGAAACGTGAGAAGTTGGGCTATCTCTTTTCTCTGTTATCAGCTCAAGCTCTCACTGGCTGTGTTCTCCCCATTTGTTAAGAGCTAGAGACAGCATCTAGTTCCATTCGACTATTTTTAGGTAACTTTTGTAAAGGAATATTTACTCTGAAATTACATCAAGAATAAATGTACAAACATTTCCCACCCCGCCAATACCTATGGGGCATACTCTTCCTATGTGGCCTAAATTTCAGGCGGAGTGGGTTCAAAACTTAGCTTGATTCCTACAACACACTGATCCCATTAAGTGCATGTCTAAAGGTGGCCTTGCTGTCTGATGAGTTCTCATTTCAGCTTTCACTGGCATAGGACAAGAAGGTCACTCTCAAAGATTCCTCTTTGCTTCTTGAGGCATTGATGCTTGGCTGGCTGGAATATGCAGGCTTGAACCCATGATCTGGAGTATCTTCGTGATGACCTTTTAAATCCACTCCCTTCAACTAGAATTAAAAAAGGATGAAAAAGAATAAAGAAAAAGACCAAGAACTGAAGTCTTTCTTTTTCTCCCAGGAGTCATATGGCCTCAGAAGGAGAAGAAGGTCTCAAGGCTGTCCATCTGAACTCATGGTCTTCACCAGAAGCTATGAGCAAAATTGTCCGAGATGGCATCAACAGCCAGTAGCTGAAGCTGAGAGGCCTTTTGGAAGATGCTGACACTTTCATCTAGTTACTGTGGTTATTCACTTGTTTCAGTCATGTTCAACTCTTCCTGAACCCATTTGGGATTTTCTTGACAAAGATACTAGAATGATTTGTCATTTTCTTCTCCAGCTTGTTTTACAGATGAGGAAACTGAAGTAAACAGGGTTAAAAATGACTTGCCCAGGGACATACAGCTTGTAATTGTCGGAGGCTAGATTTGAACTCAGATCTTTCTGACTCCAGGTCCAGTGTTTTATCTATTGTGCTACCTAGCTACACAACCAGTCAAAAAGGGCTTCCCCCAATTACATGGTTAGTCAACCAGAGCCGGTGAAAAAAATGCATGCATGCTCTGTCTCTCAAAGTTCCTTCAGTTACACATCATGATGATTGTCCTGGAAGTAAACTTCCTGGCATCTTTCATGTGGAGAAATTGAATCAGCCAAGCAAGCTAATGGGGTCCACACATATGCCAGACCCCCATTACACATATGTTTGTCACTTAAGTTTCACATCAAACCAGTCTAGGTAGTACAAGATATAAGTTCTTTGGAAGCAGAGGTTGTTCCACTACTACTTTTTTGTCTTTGTACCCCATTACCTAGCACATAGTAGGCTCTTAACAGATACTTGAAGATTGCTTGACTCCCATCCTATAGACCAGGAAGTTGAGGCTCAGAGGTGTTCAGTGACTTACTTACGACAACATGGCTAATAGTTGCCTTAAGCAGGTTTTGAAGCTTGGTTTTTCTGACATCCAGTCCAACACTCAATTCAATACACTGGAATTATGGAAATGCCTGTTTTATTCCATAAATTAAAAATAAAATCAAAACTTACATTGTGTACATAGAGTTTTCCAGTTTGTAAAGCATTTCCTAAAATCATTGATTTGGAGCTGGAAGGGATCTTAGAACCCATTAAGTCTAATCTCCTCATTTTACAGATGAGGAAACTGAGGCATAGCAAAGTCAAATGAATTCCACAGGGTCACAAAGTTAGTGTCAGAGGGGAGATTTGAACTCAGATCCTCCTGACTCTGCATCCCCTACTGCACAGTATGCATTATCCAATTTTATTCTTTCAATCATCTTATGGAGTAGACACCACAGGAAAAAAAATGGTCTGAATCTATAATTGTATTGGCAGAGAGAATTCTCCAGGTGGAAATTCTGTTCATAGATATAGATGGGCAATTGCTCTGTGATTTGTGTGAATCTTAAAGTAGGGGCACTGAGCTGTGAAGATGTGGAGGGATATACCCATGATCACACAGCCAGTGTGTGTCAGAAGTAGGGCTCGGAGGAGTCTTCCTGACTCGAAGGTTTGCAGAGGTTCCTCTAACCCCTCTGCCATGACTTTTTTCATGTATCTCAAGTGTAAGAATTATCATCTCCATTTTGCATCAGGGGAAACAGACCTAGAGAGGCAAAGTGACTTGTCTAAGGTCATACAGCTAGTCCGTAGAAGAGCTGGGACTCAAACCCAAGTCTCTTGTTTGGAGTCTTATGAGTGCACTGACCATTATACCACACTGCCTTGGGAAGGTCTGCGCTGGATTTCTATGCAGGCCGCATGAACTCTAGGTGTTATAAGGGAGAGGTGGAAGTCTTCTCTTCTCAACTGCTCCTCTGGGTGGGTGATTTCCTCTCTTGCTTTCTCTTAAACAAGTAAGTTTCCTTTAATTAAAATGACATTGTTGAATGATTTGGTAATCTCTGAGTTGTTTCTAGAAGCTATCATGTTGCACAGTTGGGAAATCAGTGAAGCAAAAACTGAGGGATTGAGTAGATGCCTTTCCTCCCAAGGGATAGCTGCTGGTGGTGGTGGGGATTGAGTGGGGGAGGGGAGGGGAGATGGTCAGCATTTGGGAAAGGAAGGTTAAAAGGTGGCGAGGACATCTACCCATCTAGAACTTTCTCAGAACTTCGATTCACATGCTTCCTCTGGAAATCTTTCTTGACTATTCCCTTTCCCCCAATACATACATCTTGTCCTTCAGTCTCCCCTCAATTCTTGGCCAAACAGAAGACAGTATGGAAAGCCTTGTATTTACATTAGGAAGACCTGGACTTATATCCTGATTTCATTTTGTTTTAGTTGTAAGACACTGGACAAATTTATTAACCTCTCTGGGCTTCAAGTCTTTCATCTGTTGAAAGAATGGTATGATATAATGCAAAGAACCATAGGCTTAGTCAGGGATCCTAGTTGAAACCTGGCTCTGATGTTTTCAAGATGTGTGGCCATGGGTAAACCATAACCTCTGCAAGCCTCAGTTTACCCACAGGTAAAATGAGGATAATAATATTTGCATGGTGTCTCTCTGAGGTTCGTTGAGGGGAAACTTTGGTAAACCTTAAAATGTGGCCTAAATGTGAATTATTTAATTCTATTTAAAAATAGTTATTGACTGTCTACTATATCTTAGAGTCTGTGACTGGAACTAGAGACACAAAGGAAAAAGGAGAAGTCCCTGTCTTCAAGAAGCCTGTATTCTGCTGTGAAATAAATATTTCCCAGGTCAAGTGATCAATAAACACCTTCTAAGTGTCTAGTATGTGCTGTGCTATGAAAGAGAGGGAGAAGGAGGGAGGGAGAGGAACATGAACCCAGTCCACTCAAGGGAGACTCTACTCACTCTACAACAACTGAAAATGCATTCAAAATAATTTTGAGGTAATCTTGATGGGTAAGATACTAGTTAGAGATATCTGGAACACCTCAAGAAAATTAAACACAAAAACAGAACTGTAACTTGAGGATAAATACAAAATATTTTGAAGTGGGGGGTAGGGAGATCACTAAGATGGAGGTGGGGAGGAGTGGATTAACGGAAGCATCATATGGTATATTGGAAATAGTGTTGGCATCGGAAGTCTTAGATTCAAGTCTTTGTTCTTACTGTGTAGGCAAATCACTTCACATCTCCGTGCCTCAGTTTACTCATCTGTAGAAAAGAAAGGGATTAGACTTTACCTCTAAATTCCCTTCCAGCTCTAAATTTATGGAGAATCCTATGATACTGTGTTGGAAGTAGTTTCTATGATACTGTGTAATACTGAGTAAACCTTAAAAATTTTGAGGGATTTCAGAGGTGGAGATGGAGAGAGAGAATGTTTCAGGAAGAGGGGAGAGTCTGTGCAAGGGCATGGAAGTGGGAGGGGCAGTGTGTGTGTGTGTGTGTGTGTGTGTGTGAGTGTGTGTGTGTTAGAGAGAGAGACAGACAGAGACAGAGGCAGAGAGAGGGAGAGAGGGCAGGAAGTGATAGAATGGGGGAGAGGCCAAGGAGAAAGGGAGAGTGTGCACATTTAGTAAGTGCTTACTATGTTCCAGTCACTGTGCTAAGCCTAACACAAACACAAACAAAAAGAAATATAGCTCCTGACTTCAAGGAACTAGTGGAGGAAGAAATCCCATTAAAGGAACTCCAGCGGGGAAGGACTGGGAAGTTTCCTTCTAGGGTGAGATGGAGAGGTGATTAGGGGCACCATGGGTTGGTCTGGGTTTGACTAGAGCATGATGAGGACTGAGATGGGATGTTGCATAAACATTGGGACTGTGGTAACTTTGTGTTATTATCATTCCTCTCTGTAGAATGGGACTATCTTGTAAAATTGTATCTGAGTTCCTGAACTGACTGCTTCACAGGGTAGTGAGGAAGGGTATTCCTAAACTAGAAAATGTTATAAAATTATAGCTCTATGATTACTTAGCATGTGCATTGGGGTGTTTTTGTCTCATCTTTTTCATTTGATTGTAATTACCAGAAAGCTGGAAATTGATGACTTCTGACAGTTTTATATTTGGACACTGTATGAACTCCAGTGGTTGACTTGACAGTTGCCATGTGAACATGAAAGTATCATAGAATGAACTTTCCCCCCAAAGCTTTGAAATCCTATTTGACATTCATGTTTATGAATGACCCATCACATAAAGGGATCGTTTTAGGGCTGTTAATGTATCGTGGTGCAGTGGAAAGAATTGGAGTCAGAGGACCAGATTCATATGTAGATGCTACCCTTTCAGTATGACCTTATGCAAATAACTTCACATCGCTGGTTCTCACTTTCTTCAGCTATAAAATGAAAGGATTGGATTAAATGACCTCCAAAGCCCCTCCAGTCTAGAATTTATGATCCTCTGAGATTCCTAAGAGGACATGTCTTCTAGCTGGACATTGGCACAGGCCACCTTGCCTAACCCATGTATTTCAGCCCTGAAATAGAGAAGATAAGATCCCCTGGATTAACTTTTTTTCTGTAAGACAAAATCCATTATTTTCTGTCTTTCATCTTGAAATGTATCAGGGTCTTTGGTTTCGTGATCTAAATATTTGAGTCAGCCAAGGAGAAGATTGGTGTGTGACTAAAATTACCTTCTTGGGTTATTACAAAATACTTACTTGAAAGTTCTAATCTTTCTACTCTGGAACAAAATGCCTAGTTTGTAGATCAACACAGGGGTCACAGAGATGGATCAGGGCTTCTGATGTGAAACTAGTGAAAGAGAAGAAGAGGGGGGAAGGAGAGAGAGAGAGAGAGAGAGAGAGAGAGAGAGAGAGAGAGAGAGAGAGAGAGAGAGAGAGAGAGAGAGAGAGAGAATATATATGAAACAGTGTCTCTGGCTTCAGACTGGACACACTTTTGCTGATTCTCCAGTGGAGTTTCTTAGAGTTACAGTTCTCAGAGTTGAAATCTTGTGAGTGGAAACAGTTACTGACATTTCTATGGCTACTGAAAATCTGCAAGGTACATGATCTTATTTGAGACATGACAGCGTCTCTGTAAAGTAGACATGATTGGTGTTACTGCAGCAGGAAGTTGGTAAAGACTTATGTCCCACACAATTGTTAGATAATTGTCCCTATTTTATAAATGAGGAGATTAAGGATTAGGGAAGTAATACCCAGATTCACAAAACTAGTGTTAGAGGTAGTATTTTAATCCAAATTTTCCTCATTCAAAGTCCAGCATTCTAACTGCTTCACCTCTTGAGTGTGGGAAGGTGGGAAAAGGTGTCAGATCGAATGGGCAGAAAGGTCAGAAGAAAGCTAGATTTGTCTCTTTCCCCAGGAGTGCTGACCTTCCCCTGGAATGGACGGGGCTATGAGAAATCCCTACGCCCACTCTTGGTGTTAGCAGCTCTCCTTTTGCTTATACACACAGTCTTGATTTATAGGAGCAGTCCAGTGAGCATCTGAGTCTAATTACCTGGATATATGAAAGTTCAAAAGAGCTTGTCTCAGTTAGCCATTCAGGGATGCTCTTTACCAAAAGCAGATGGAAAAAATAAAACACTCTAGTTTATGGCTATTTTTTCTATTTGAAAAGGGGAGGGGGGAGGAGGGAGAACAAAAAGAGTTGCCAAATTGATCCTTGTCAAGCCCTAATTAAATATTATTCATGATTGATTCGACTGTTGATGTGTTCTGTGTTTTAGCAGTCATAAATATTTTTGAAGAATGGAATAGCCTATTTTTGTGTAACCATAATCCATCATGCATACCGAAGTGAGCAAGGCCCTGCTGAGCTGGCCAGCCAGTCCTCCTTCTATGGAAGTAGGGAGGAAAATATCCCAGAAAGCACCCAGAACTTCCTTCTGACCAAGACAGGAAAGGGATACATTTACATATTTGTCCAGGTCAACGTTCATTACAGTTGTTTTCAGGTGGGAAGGTATGGATAAGATAATTCACTTAAATCAAGTTGAAACAAATAACTTTAGGACCTCACTACATTTAGAGGCAGGACTAGGGGTGGGCAAACTGGGTAGTCAACTAGGGCTCAAAGCATTGGTGGGAGCAATAGATACAGAGAGATTTTTAATGCTGGATGATCCCATACTGCATGTATTTATATGGTGATAAATCAAGTTGCATGAATTATAATGAAGATTCCAAACCTCTGATAAACAGTAACACCCAGAGATTACAGTTTTTCAAACCTTGCCTGGAAAATGCATATACCATATTTCAGCCCTAACTACAGTGGATGAGAAAACTGGACAAAACAATAATGACCTTACTCATATAATACTTTATTCCCTGTAAGGGACACATTGAAAATATGGTTAGTGTTTACAGATGAGGAAAGTTGGAGCCATAACTAGGGTGCAGCAACAAGGGCTTTGTTTCAGGTTAACAAAATTTAGAGGACATTGACAGCTCCTGAAGTCTTCTGGCTATGTAGAAATGACTGAACTTAACTCCTAGTTAGCAAAAATTGGTTAAAAATAGGGAGTGTTATTCCCATTTAACAGATGAGAAAACTGAGGAGAGCATTTAAATGACTTACCCATGGCCACATAAACACATGGCACTTGAACTGTCCTAACTTCAATTCCTGCATTCTAGGCACTATTTCAGGCTGCCAAATGGGTTTTCTTCTCTCAGGGGCTCATTCCAGGTAAGTTTTCCTCTTACCCAGCTCTACCTTGCTTAGTGTCCAGTAGGTGACAATTTTTTCATCAGTGAGATCACCGGCTTGCTCCTCCCCAGCCCCTGGTTCAGTTGAATTTGTCTTAAAAAGTTGGCTTGAACCTATGTTTGTTTCTGCTTTCCCTGAGTGCCAAAGAAATTATATCCCAGAGGAGTTAAATGACTAGCCCAAGGTTACACAGCCATTTAAAGAGCCAGGACTTGAACTGAGGTTTTCTAATTCCAAAGATGGTGTTCTTTTCATTTTTGCTATGCTGTCTAACCAGGAAGCCCTGAGGTTCCATCTGCTTCCTACTTGTACAATTCTGTGATTTTTCAGAGTTGAGAAAATTTTAGGATTATTGAGGGATTAGAGGTTTAGAGCTCAATGTAGCCTTTGAGGATGTCCTGGTGCAGTGGGAAGGATGCTTTCTGTAGTTAGAGAGCTGGAGTCCACATTCTGACGCGTCTGACCCTTATTTATTACCTGTGTGACCTTGGACAAGTTACTTTACTTCCTATTTCTCATCTGTAAAATGGGGGGCTACAGTAAATGGCCTCAGAGGTCCCATCCCCCTCAAACTTGAGATCCTTAAAACTTGAATAGCAAGCTAAAGCTGGGATGGAACCAAAGATGTTTAGTGTAGAAATATCTCTGCAAAGCACCTGCTGGTTTCTTAAAGAGCAAGCTGGATGGATGACTACAGCCCCAGTACAAGGCCAACTGGCCTTCTCAGCCTTCTGGTCACCAGGCTTTGCTCCCAAGGAATGTAGGTGGAGGCAAATTTCAAGGGGGCATTCGGGGCTCAGATTGATGATTTAAAGCAACAAACCTTAGCACAGCCTTAGTCCATCACCGGGAGGCCTGCCTTCAGCCCTCCACTGCCCCAATGTCCAGAGAAGTACAGAAAACAGCAGCACATGAAGTGGGGTTCAGATATTGATGAAGCCTTCTGACTCAGGATCTTGCTGAAATCTGACCTCTCCTGCCCCACCTCTGATGCCTTTGGAAATCTGGGATTCATTTGACTTAAGTTATTTTAAGCCCTACCTCTGATTTCTGAGACAAAGTAAGTGTAAAAGTTTGGAAAATGACTTTCCATTCTTTCCTGGGGGAGATTTTCCCCTCCCCAAGAGATCTTGGAAAGATGCAGGCAGGCATCCTAAGTAGAATTTGTTGTTAAATTTGTGAATTAAGCAGCTAATCTAAACGCTATGTAATTTGTGTGACAAGTGACAGCTTGTGTGAAAATACCCTGCCCAGATCCTGTTACCCATTTGCATCAATTTTGCAGGGGAAGGAGAATGTCACTGGAAGCCCATTAAGGCTCAGCCACCAGTGTTTTCCTAGGTGAAAGGGTAATTATTTTTGCTGTTTGTTCCTAATTTCTTAATAGTCAGCACAGAACATTAGGGTAAAGGATTATTTCAAACAAAGTGACAGATCAAATGTGAGAAAGATACAGCAACCCAGTGAACGATACGAAAAGCTATTAGTGCAAAGATAAGCTTTTGTTTGGAATCTGGAGGGCTGCTTGATTGGCAGCTCACATGAAATGGGCATACTGCCTAGGAGGGAATAAAAACTGAAAAAGAGTGCCCCAAGTAGCTGTCCTTTGGGCTGAACATTGCTTGTCTGGAGCTGACCCCTTGCTACAGCCCTTCATTAAGTGGGGCAGTAGCTTCTTGAGAAGGCAGGTATTTCCTTTCTGAAAGTCTGCTGTTCTAGGACTTTGCCTTTGTTTAGAATTTACAACATCATGCAATTTGCGAGGCTCCCTGGCATAGTGGATCAAATGCCTTGGGGTCATGAAGTTCTGGGTTTGAATTATGCCTCTGAAACAAACCTGGTGTGTGGATCTGGGCAATTCACCCAGGCAACTGTCTAAAACCAAGTCAGATATTATATCCGGTGATGGGCTGCTAAATTGTACTCTCTTTCTCTCTCTCTGTTTCTCTTTCTCTGTCTCTCTATCTAAATCTAAATAAATCTATACGTCCACATCTCTCTGTCTCCCCTCCTCTCTCTTTCCATCCTTTCCTTTCTTTCTCTGTTTCTGTCTTATCTGTCTGAATCTCTGTCTCTCTCTCCTTGTGTTTATCCCTCTTCCACTCCCCCATCTATATCTATATGTCCATCTCTCTCTCATTTCTTCCCTCTCTTTCTTTCTCTCTGTTTATCTCTCTCCTTTTCTTTGTCTCTCTGCCACTCTCCCATCTATATCTATGCATTCATATTTTTAGCTCCCATACTCCCTCTGTCCCTCCCTCTCTTTCTTTATCTCTGTCTCTGTCTGACTCCCTCCCTCCTCCTCTGTTTCTCCCTCTTTCTGTCACTCCCTCATCTGTATCTGTACACCCAGATCTCTCTCTCTGCCCTTCCTCCCTCTCTTTCCTTCTCTCCCTTTCTTTCTCTCCATCTCCGTCTTATCTTTCTCTCTCTCCTTTGTAACAAAGCTTGGCTCGCTGGGTGGGGAATGTTATTTTTCTAAATAAAAGTTACATTAAAACAAGCCACAAATAAAAACAATCACAGAACTTTGGAGAATATGTTGTAGAAGCTTTTTGATAAAAAAATCTGCACAAATGCCTGCAGCGTCTCCTCTGGCAGGCTAAAATCTGAGGTCTGGGAAGCAGGTGCAGATGGAAAAGGAGTTAAGCTGCCAAGAAGCCTGTGAGCTTAGCAAAGTGTGGGAAAGGGAATTGAGGCTGGGCTGCATTAGTGAGGCAGCATGGTACAGTGGAAGGAATGCTGAACAGGGTCTCATGGGACCTGCATTCGAATTCTGACCCTGTCACTTACTACCTGTGTGACATTGAGCCAGTCACTTCACTTCTAAGGGACTCAGTTTTGTCTTCTGCTTCCAAGGCCGCTTCAGCTCTGGATTATTACCCTCTCACTACTTTGTCTACATGACACTAAGTTCACCTGAGTAATTTTGTCCACACGACTAAGTAACTAGAAGCAGAAATTGAATGTACTCTGGTATTGTCTTAATGCAGTATGGAAATATGCCATTTTTAAATATTCTATTTAATGTAGGTATTTTTTTTTTGTTGTAATGTGAGCTGTCTTTTCCAGTTCTGCCCTTAGATATTTGGGTAAAATCCCATAGAAAGTATGATACAAATCACCCACAGGAAACTTTCACATTTCCTTTAGAAGTCAATTTGTCCTACTTTTCCCTGATGTGGATGCAAGTATACTCCAAAGATTCACACATAAAGAGCTAGATAGTACCTTACAAATCATCTAGGTTACCCTCTTAATTTTAACAATGGGTAAACTGAGGCACAAGGAGTTTAAGTAACTTGCCCAGCATCACAAAAAGTAGCAGAGTCAAGATTTGAACTCATCTCCTCTGGCTGCAGAGTCAGAATTCTTCCCCCTACTTCTGCTGTGTTCAAACTTCTTTGGATTTAAAAATGCTGGATAAATTTCTTATGTTTGAAAAAAAACCTCGTTCCAAAGAAACTTTGCCTGGGAGCCAGAAGGGAAGTGTTACTTTGGGAAAAAGCTGCTCTTTTCTCCCAAAAAGTGTATGGTTTTCTGATCATGTAGTCCCTGAAAGGAAATTGCCAGTTTGATAAGAGAATTGGGGTAACTTGGGGGAATCTGAAACAATGTCAAAGCCTGACAGTGAATGGTAGATGCTGACCTTCTGGGAAAAGCCCTGTACACAGCAGAGAACAGTAAGAACCCAAGAAAGTAAGTTATCGGGCTAGGGTAGGGGTAAGAGCGCTGAATTCGTAGTCAGACAACATAGGTCCAAATTCTGGCTCTCCTCCTTACTCCCTGTGTGACCTTGGGAAAGTCATTTGTTCTTCTATGCCTCAATTCCTTCATCTGTAAAATAATGGCATTCATGCCACTGAGATCCTTTTCAGCTCTAAATCTGTGATCATATGACTTGCACAGCAGACATTTGAAGATGCATTTAAAGAAAAAACAACAAACTTCTCAAACCCGATAATCCATGACCATGGCTAATTTTTATACTTTTGTTTTAGATCTCTTATAATTTTGGAATGTAAAAAACGTACCAGGCTTATCTCACGAGCTTGTTCTTACAAGTTTTTTTTATGCTGTTTTGTTAGTCAGTGTAAAATAAAACAACCCACCTAGATGATGGACAAAAAGAATGGTCTTTAAGTGGATTGTTTTCCATATAGGAATCTGAGTCATACCTATTCACTTTCTGTGGGCAGACTGCCCTTGTTTTTATGAATCCAGACAAAATCATTAATCTGGGTTTTGAAATCTTAGAACCATTGCTGATCACCTGGGTGCCAGAGATCGAGTTCTTAGAATGCCAGAATTGGAAGGAGATGAGAGATTATATAGCACAACTTCCTTATTTTTACAGAGAGGAAAGGTCATTTATTCAAGGTCATGTAGTGAATTTGTTGGGCAGTAGGCTCCAGGACCCTGATCTTCTGATTTTTGGGCATGAACTCATAGGTTTCAAGTTCAAAGGGTCCTGAGAAGGCAACTTGACCATTTTCTTTTTACAGATGAGGAAACTGAGGTCAATAGAGATTAAGTGACTTGCCCAACGTAATATAAAGACTAAATAGTAGCAGAGCCAAGATTCATACTGACTCATTCAGTCGTTTTTCTGTTGTGTCCGATTCTTTGTGACTCCATATGGGGTTTTCTTGGCAAAGATACCAGAGCAGTTTTACCATTTCCCTCTCCAGCTCTTTTTTTTTTTTTTAACAGATGAAGGGACTGAGGCAAATAGAGTTAAGTGGCTTGCCCAGGGTCACAGTTAGTAAATTTCTGAGGGGGATTTGAACTCATGAAGATGAATCTTCCTGACTCCAAGCCCAATACTCTATCCACTGTGCCACTACTGTCTTTTAAGGCAGTCTATAATCACAATTATTTATCACACACTGTGGACTCCTATGGAGCTTGCAGCTCACTATAATCCCCTTGTCTTTTTCCACCTAACAATATTCCGCAATCCCATGCTCATAAGTTGGCGTTTGAACTCAAGTATTGGACTTTTACATCTGTCAATCCAGAGATGCATCACAACTTTTGTCAGTTACCAAGTGTAAATGTGTTGTGATCACAAGAACTCATCTTGTAGAAGTATGTGCACAATGGTGTCCTTGGAAAAAAATCATTTGTATGATTAATATTAGTTTTGTTAACCCTTTGGGTTATTGTTAAATTTTAAGGTCACTGCTAACAATAAGGCTATATTTCTGGAAAACATTGCTTAAATAGAAATCCTTTGGGTGAGTCTGTCCTGACTGGGCACAGATAACATCTACTAAGCGGGCTCTGATCTTGTGACCTGTTGCATCAAGTCCCAAATTCCAAAGTCTGAGTCATAACCTGTATTCTATTCCTCCGTGTTCAGGAAAAAATGTTGCTTGTGTTGTAACCAATGAGATGAGACTTGAGGATAACCAACTCTCCCTTGCATGAGGGAGAAGAGGATTGTGGATAAAACTTTGAAATGGGAGTCAAGAGCCCCCTACCTACTAACTGCCATCAGCTATTTGTGTGACCTTGGGCAAATTACTTTACCTTAGTCAATTATGCCTCAGTTTCCTTATTTGTAAAATGAAGGTGCCTTCTCCTATCCAATTATCTTCCATCTACTCTGCATATATCTAGTTAATTACACATCATCTCTCACATTAGCAGGTGAGCTCCTTGAGTGCAGGGACTGATTCTGACTTTCTTTGTGTTACCAGAACTTGGTAGAGTATCTACTAGGACCCATCGACCATGTAGACCCTTTCCAGATCATTACCTATGATCTGGGTTCCATTGAATTCATTCAAGTTGAATCAATGGCTGATTGATCCTCCTGTTAGACTGTGAGCTATTTGAGAGCAGAAATGAAGTTTTTTTTGCCTTTCTTTGTATTCCAGCACTTGGCACAATGACTGGCACATCACAGGTACTTAAGAAATGCTAGTTGACTGATGGATTCAACATGTCATAGTAGAGATTTCTTTTCAGGTATGGGCTGAACTTGTTGGCTCCTGAGGTCCCTTCTAATCTCCAAATTCTGGGATTCTGTACTTTGACTAGGGAAGAATGTTTTCTTGGTCAGGAGAAAATAAGAAATCTTTATCTTGAGTAGTTTCCATGTTCTGCTCATATGACCTAGAAACAAGATATCTCTTTTTTTTTTAAAGTTTGTGGTTGCTTTGCTTCGATTCAAAAGGGTATCCAAGAGAAGAATGGTCTAGTTTTGTATGAATCTGTTTCTTGGTTTACCAAGGACAGGGCACTGGGTAGAGGCCAAGCCTCTTGTTTCTTTGTTACTTACTCTTTCATTTTTTCTAAAAACAATAACAGCTTCCATTTGTATGGCACCTTAAGGCTTCTAAAGGCAGCTGGGTGGTGCCGTGAATAGAGTGTTGGGCCTGCAGTAAAGAAGATTCCTCTTTGTGAATTGAAATCTGGCCTCAGGCACTTAGCTGAGTGACTCTGGGCAAGTCACATAATCCTGTTTGCCTCAGTTTCCTCATCTGTAAAATGAGCTGGAGAAGGAAATGTCAAACCACTCCAGTATCTTTGCCAAGAAAACTCAGATAGAGTCACGAAGGGTCAGACATGAATGAACAACAAAGGTTCCTACAGGCCTTCCCTGTACTAACGGTAACGTTTATTTCTGATGAGTCTTAAGATCTGCAAAACTCTTTCCTTACAAGGATAGTAGGGATTTCAACGTAATAATCAAAATGATTTATTAATGTGTTTTTATTAATTCATTAATTAAACAAACTAATTATGTATTAATTTGTTAAGTTTATTAATACGCTAAGCCCTGGGAAAACAAATAAAAAAGAAAAAGACAGTTCCTGTCTTCAAGTAACTTACAGTCTCTAAAAAGGGAAGATGGGACATAAAGGAAACATGAACTATAGAGGAAAGATGACTAATCCTGTGGGAACATGGTGGAGAAGCCAAGAAATCCAACATCGGTGTTTCCAGAGAAGCCAGCGATTGAAAAGAAGTGTAGCCAGGTGGGAAAGGTGATGTCTAGCGTCGGAATGGAGAGAACCCTGGACCTGGGGTCAGGAAGACCTGAGTTCAAAACTGATCCCAGAAACTTTCTAGCTGTGTGACCCTGGACTAGTCCTTCCATCTTTGCCTTCTTCAGTTTCTTCATACGCAAAGTAGCGATTTAATAGTATCGCCTGTTTCCCAGGGTTGCTGTAAAACTCAAATGAGATAATATATGTAAAACACTTCACAAACCTCATTATTATGAAGATTAATTATTAGCTACAATAATATAATAACATTCATTATAATATAATTTGTATAGTTGCAATAATTAGTTATAATATGGTAACTATTATTGTTATCTATAATGATAGTAGAAAGGCAAGATGGTGTGCTTGAGAAAGAGTCAATCTTAGAAAGACTTGCGTTTCAGTTCTGAACCCCCCCACCCCACCCTGACACTGACTGGGTAACCCTGGGTAAATCACTTAACCTCTCAGTGCCTCAGACAACTCTCTAAGAGTGTAAGGTGCAGAACTGGGGCTAATTTACAGCAAGGAAGGAAGTTTCCTCACCAGGAGTTCTCCCCAACTATGAAAGCGCCAATGTAGATTTCCTCTCCTTCCCCACAATAGTGGACCTTTATCTAGAGCCTTAAGGCTTGCAAAGCGCTTGGTATATATTAGTTTAGTTGACTCTCCCAACAACCCTGCCATTTTTCCAAATGGGGAAACTGAGGCTTAGGGAGATTATGAAGCTTGCTTGGAGTCACCTAACCAGTATGTACTATAGCTCTGATGTGAACCCAGGTCTTCCTGACTCCAAGTTCAGTACTCTGTCCACTATAATATTCTTATGAAGACTAGAATTTGTGTGGAGGAGGTGATTTCTACCTTAGAAAGAGGTGATGGCATCTCATGGTACTCCAGATAACTTTGGAGTCAATAGCATGACTGGCCATCTGCCACCAGCAGCATCTCAGAAAACCTCAAACAGGTTGAAATGTTTCTTTGGTCTCCTCTCTTTATTTTTGCATGACTTTCAGTCCTCTGCCATCATGTAGAAGACCTTTCCTGATTTTCACCACCACACTCCTAGGTGAGCCTTCCTTCCTCTTTCTCCTGGGCCATTGCCAGTAATCCTGACCTCTGTCTTACCACTGGACACCAATGACTGGAGGAGAGAGTAAGACTTTGCACAGCCCTGCCTCACTTAAATCCAATTCACTTGCTAGTCAAGACGTCACTCTCCTGATATCGGTCTTCTTGGAGAATGAGGGACGGACAGTACCAACAACAACCAAACATTTATACTATACATATGAATTAGATGTGAATTGGATGGATTGGATTTAAAAACCAAGTCAAGACATAATCCTATGATGTCACTGGTCTTTTTTGAAAATGAAGGCTGAACAACAACAAAATAGTACCTTATGCATACGTAGTTCTCAACATGCTGTCTGCCCCATAAACAAGTGAGTTCCTTGAGGGCAGGTGTCATGTTTTTGCCTTTTTTTATCCCTAACTCATAGTACAGTGCTTCATAAATGCTTGTTGATTCACTGATCCTCCCCCAGCCAGTATTTTCATGCTGCTCTCTGATAACTCCAACCCTACTGAGCTGTGCTCTGTCTGCTCTGGCCTCCTAATGCTCTCTGCAACCTCATCACCAGGAGAGTGAAGAGTTAAATGAGGTAACCTCTTCCCTATAACTCCCCCCAGAATTGGCTCCCTGGTGAATTGCCTTCTCGCTGGGTGAGGAACAAGAAGGAAGCTGGAATCGCAGAACCCTGGGGGTAGAAGGACCATCCAGTCCTGAATGAGAATGCCCTCTTCACTGTATAGAACAAATAAATGGCCATCTAATCCTTGCTTGAAGACTTCTGAGAGGTTAAGGAGCTAAGAATTGGGGGAGACAATATCAGCTCCCAATGAGGACAAAAAGGGAATGGGGAGCCAGAGCAGAAGTTAGCATAGTCAAAGTGGTTGTTGCCATCAATTACCTTTCATAGTATCCCTTGAAACTTTGTTCCTGATGTTTCCAGTTGGGCGTTTACATCTGGAGACCTGAGCTGATCACAGCTTGCCTTGTTTCCACTTGTGGTCTGCATGAACTTAGGGAAGTCATTTCTTTCTTGGCCTCAGTTTCATTATCTATAAAATGAAGGGATTGGGACTGATGGCTTTCAAGACTCCTTTCATCTCTAAAACCTTGAACCTATGATAATTTTATACAAATAAGAGGATCATAGTTTTAGAGCTAGGAGGGACGCTACAGGCCACATCTTGGACCCACTGGACAGACTGGTGAAGCCCATGGACCCCACCTCAGAACAATGTTTTTTTGGGGGGAAGGCAAGGCAATTGGGGTTAAGTGACTTGCCCAAGGTCACACAGCTAGTAAGTGTGTCAAGTGTCTGAGGACAAATTTGAACTCAAGTCCTCCTGACTCCAAGGCCAGTGCTCTACTCACTGCACCACCTAGCTGACCCAGAACAATGTTTTTAAAGGTATAAAATAAAATACATAGGATTTTCAATTACATTGAAGCAGTTATTAAAATATTAAAAAACAAATTTATGGACCTCTAATCTACTCCAACACCCTCATTTTACCAACGAGAAAACTGAGGCCCAGAGAAGTAAAGTAACTTGTTAACTTCTTAACTACTTAAGTAACTTAAGGTCACACAGATAACAAATAGAAGAGTTTGGCTTTGAATGCAGATCCTCTGACCCTAAATGTAGCAGTTTCTCCACTGCACCGGTCATTCTCCTGGGATCATAGATTTAGAGAAGGAAGGGACCTGAGATGCCATCCATTTTACAGATAAGGAAAAGGAGCAAATTTCAGGAAGGAAAGATATCCAGGAAAGATGGCCTATGTTTCCTTCCTTCCTCTGCAGGCAAGAGATAACCTTCATCAGAATTGTACCCAATTGGACACTCTTCAGCTCACTGCTTACAAACTCTTGAAAGAGATTTTAAAAATTCATCAGCCTTGCCAAGACTGCTGGAACAGGTTTACAACTCCCCCACCAACACCTTTTCCAAAAGGGAACTACTCTATCAATTCTTCATTAGGCTAGTTCTTTTTTATTTATGAGTCCCGGTGTTTCATTAAAGATGGTGGTGTTCCCTGTTGGGCAGGCCAGAGAGGCTTTTAGCCAGTCTTTCCTACATTGTTAGAGCAGCTATTAATATTTTAGTACAGTCAGCCTTAAACCTTCCATGGATTTAATTTGTCCTAGAATCCGCATGTCAAAACTTAACCAGGGCATGGGCCAATTTCCAGACCAATAGCCCAAATTGTCTAAAGAAGATGGCAATTAGGAAGACCACAAGGACTTTCCTATAGGACACCAGAGGATTTCTGCTCATTGGTTACAGTGAATCACCATTTTCTATGGATATTTTTAGTCCAGGCTAAGCCCCCTAGAACCAACAGTCAATTCCCAGACTCTTCTGCATGCCTCTCAGCTACTGGAATAATGAGTTTTACAACTGTTTTTCTCCTCTCTGAATTTATTTTATTAAATTTTTTAATCTCTTTTTTTCTGATTTTTATTAAATAAGGCAAGGTGCTGGAGAATAGACATTCATCTTATCCACTAGAGAGGTGCTACTCTCCATGACTACTTGCTTGGAATTCAATGCAGATTTGAGACTTTAGTGTAATTTTCAGAATTTCCACTTGGTGGAGCTTTATGATTGAAATTTTAATGCTTTTCTGGTTTTAAATGCTCAGAAATCAGGTAATTTTAATTTAATTTATTTTTTTCTTTTGCTGCAGTATTAGCCCTATTCAACCTACCTGTGGCTAAGGGAACACCGCAACAAATAGTTATGATTTCACTTTAATTAGCAATTTATTCAGCCTTTTAAGACATCCTTTGCCAGGAACCAGATTCTTATGGCTTTAAAAAAAAAACTATCCTAACTCCCAAATTAAAAAGTTAAAAGACAAAGAATCAACATATCAAAGTAGAAAGAGTCATGAGGATCTGACTCTATCACTTGTGACCTTGGACAAGTCACCGAACCTCTCTGGGCCTCAGTTTCCTTCCTTGTAAAATAAAGGAGACTGGAATCCCTTCTGCTTGTAAGTTTATGATTCTGTGATTCTGGTACAAAAGGTGACAGTGCTATTTACAGTCCCTATGGCATGCATGGCCATAGACACATGGGCACATATCAATATACAGAATTGGGCAGTTGGACGTTGGAGCAGTGTTGAACCTTAGTGTGAGGAGTTCCAAAAGACTCAGCATCTGAAAAAGCATCTAGAAATCCTCCTGCAGGCATGTGTTTGTGTGTGCATACACACATGTGCATGTGTGCGTGCGTGCATGCGTGCTTGTGTGTGTAGCTTAATTTAAAGGTCAAGGACAAGAAGGACAAATTCCCAAAATGGAAAGGATGTGTCTTACACTGGGTGTTTTCTGCAGTCCTGGTTATTACATTAGACATTTACCTTTTTGCAAATGTTAGCTCTAAAAGCTCTGCCCTCTTCCCCCGCCTTTTCCCCCTCCTTTTCTCTTCTTCCTTTTCTATTCCTTCCCTTTCTCCTTCCTATCCCTCCTCTCCGCTTTGCTCTCTCCCTTTCCTTTCTCCTCCCTCTTCTTTCCCCTATTCCTTTTCCTTCTTCCCTTCCTTTTCCCTTCTCATTCTCCCTCTCTTTTCTCTGTATGTCCCTTCCTCCTTCCTTTTTTTTCACTCACCTCTCCTTCCTTCCTTTCTTGTTCTCTTTCTTTTCTTCTCCCTTCTTTCTTTTCCCTCCTTTGACCTTTCTTTTTTCACGCCTTCTTCTCTCCCCTTTTTCTCTCTTCTCTGCCTTCCTCTTTTCTGCTCTCACTCTTCTTGCCTTCCATTACCTTGTCTCTCCCTCTTTCCCACTCTACTAAGAACACATTTGTGCCTATATTTAGCAGAATCAATCAAATGGATTTCTGGAAAATGCTTTGAGTCCATCTCTCTCTTAAGTGTAAATTGCAATGATGCCTCATCCTAAGGAATATAGGAATATGGAAGGGACTGTAGAGGACATCTGGCCCAACTCCCACATTTTACAGGGGAAGAAACTGAGTCACTGAAAGAATGCACTTGCTCTTTGATAGGCAGAATGATTTCCTTTACCCCACCTGCCCCAACCCCGATTTGGAACAAATTGCTATTTGTTGTAAAGCATAGTACAGGCTAGAGGTCAATTTTACCCTCCAGTTTAATAGAAGCGGGAGCTGAGGTACAGAAAGAGCTGACTCCAGCTGGCCCTCTGTCCCCTACGCCTTGGTTTTTCTTAGGTACCTTCATTCTGCTCTCACTGACCCGGATGATCTCCTCTGGGAAAGACCTTCCCTTCCCCCACCCCCATTCAGTAAGCATTTATTAAGACTCTTCTAAGCGTTAGGCAATATTCGAGATGGAAAGACAAAAAGGAAAACAGTTCTTGCCCTTGAGAAGGGGACAAAAAGACTGGCAGGTACACACATAAAGGTAATCTGAGAAAGGCATCAATGCTAAAAATCAAGGAGTTCAGGAAAAGTTGCTTAACGAAGTTGTGGTTGTATGGTTTGTTCTTCATTCTCAGAGGACCATAACATCAGGGAGAGGATGACTTGACTTGCAACTGACTTTGATTTGAGTGAGGGAGGGCTGAGCTAAAGAGGCAGCACCTGAGCTAAGAATTCTAAGCTAAGGATTCTAGGGGGTGGAGATGAGGAGGGTTTACTTTTGGGGCACAGGGGATAGCCTATATGCAAAGGCATGGAGGTGGTAAGAGAGGAGCTGAGTTTAGTGGAATAGCTTATAGGGAAGTATGGCCCAAACAGATTACATAAAAGAGAAGAGCATGAACTAACTATGGAAAGTTGGGGTACAATGGGGTTATGAAATTTACATGTTAGGCTGCGGAGTTTGAATTGAATCCTGGAAGTAATAGGGAGCCATTGAGGAATCTTGAGTGGGAGAGTGATATAGTCTGACCTGTGCTTTTAGGAAGATTAGTTTGGCAGTGGTGTCAGGGATGGCTAGAGAGTGGAGAATGGAGGCATTTACTTTCCACACTTGCTTTCTGTGTAGTAAAGGCAGGGACTTTGAATTGACCGCTGAGCTTAAACTGGGTGTCCACATGAAGGATCCACTGAAACTTCCAGGTAGGGAGAGAATAATGCCAGGAAGAGTCTCAGTGATCTACTCTTCCTCCTGGGCCCACACATGGCCACGAATATAAAGCATCTTGGGGCACTTGGAGTCAGGAAGATGAGTTCAAATCTGGCTTTAGACGCTTCTAGCTATGTGATCTTAGACAGGTCATTTAACCTCTGTTTACTTCAGGTTTATTATCTGTAAAATGGGGATAACAGTAGTGCCTACCTGCTGGTGCTGTTGTGAGGTTCAGATGAGATAATATTTGTAAATCATGAAGCACTGTACCTGCACATTGAATGTTGTTTTTGTTCAGTCACTTCAGCTGCGTCTGACTCTTCATGACCCCATTTGGGGTTTTCTTGGCAAAGATACTGGAGTGGTTTGCCATTTCTTTCTCCAGCTCTTTTTACACATAAGGAAACTGAGGCAAACAGCGTCAGGTGACTTGCTCAAGGTCACACAGCTAGTGTCTGAGGCTGGATTTGAGCTTAGGTCCTCCTAACTACAGGACTGGGCACTCTATTCACTATGCCATGTAGCTGCCCTACCTGGCACTTGGTAAGCATTACATTTTTATAACTATTATTTTTTCTTTGTATTTTTTCTTTTTCTGCACTTAGGTAAAGGAACATTGGAGACAGCTATAACTTTGTGGGCTTCTAAAGATTGGAAGAGTAAGCCAATAGAGGTCCTAGAAATAGAATTTATACCAGTTTGCTGGCAGCCAAACCCTGTGAGGAGCAAGGCTCTGAGTCATCTGCTTAGCCCACCATAGCAGTAGATGGAGGCATTTGACACCCTGGGTGCTACAGCCGTGGCATAGCCCCATCAAAGGGCTGTGCCACATTTGGAAATGAACTTGGTGGGACAAATACTTTGGTAATTTAGTGGAGAGTGTGGTAATTTAGGCCTGGGAGTGGGGGATATATCTGTATTTCCATTCTCACTATCTTTTCAGTAAATATGCCTTTGTAAAAAGTGACTTGATATTGGGATTCCAATCACTGGACCAACCTATCGTATAAGGAGATACCCGTAACTGGCAATGGATATTGGGAATAACACACCAAAATCAAGCTTACGCTAATGGCATTGGAGAAAATCTGACAGTGCCATGGGGTATCCCTAGAATTGTAAGGTGAAGATGCGGCCAGCCTTGCTCTCTGAGGACTCGGTTCAAAGACCCACTACATTAGCTCCCTAGGGCTAAATATGTGAATGGGTACAAACAATAAACACATAGTATACATACAAGGTTACCTTAGAAGGAAAGATACTAGGAATGAAGGAGGAGAAAGGAAAGGCTTTCTGCAGAAAGTATTTCTGGAGATGAGTTGGGAGGAAGCCAGCGATTCCAAGATGTGGAGATAAGGAGAGAGGGCTTTCCAGGCATGAGGGACAATATATGCCAAGTCAAAGAGGTGAGAGATGGAGTATCCTAGGTGAAAGGCAGCAAATAGGTAAGTAGGGCTGGTCCACTGAGGTCATGGAGGGGATCAATGTACAAGAAAAGTGGAAAGAAAGGAAGGAAGGAGTAAGGCTACGAAGAGTTTTAAATGCCAAATGGAGTGCTTTCTATTTGATCCTGGAGTTAATAGGGAGCCAATGGAATGTATTGAGATTTATTTATTATTGGTCAGGGAGGTGAAATGATCAGACCCACCCTTTCCAAAGTGACCTACCCATTCCTTTGGCAGCTGAGTGGAGTATGGACCAGACTAGGGAGAGATGGGAGCCCAATCACAAGGTTACTTCAATAGTTCAAGAACAACGGGATGCTATGTTCCCCCAAGCACAGAAGTAGCGATATAACATAGGACTGTGTGCCCTTCGGTTGTACCCCCAGAGATACACGTTCTACAGTCAACTTATCCTGATAGAGTGAGATGTGGCTGCCTTTGATCCTCCCCTTCTCCCTGTCCCTTGACCTATGAAAGCTTAGTGAGGTTCCCCCGAATGAACATTGCTGCAGCCCAAATAATCACGTGCCAACCAGCACAAAGCACAAACATCTGTGGACAGAGGCGGACACATCTGATTGCTTTCTCATTATTCTTTTGCTTTCTTCCGCTGGAGGGGTATCTCTGTTCCTTTCCTTTTGAGCTTTACTCAGAGACCTTTTTCGATGTCTCATTTGAATGAGATGGGGTGGACTTGTCCATGGTTGGTTCCTTGAGATTTTTTAATACTACTTAACTTTAAAAAAATCAGACTTGTGATTTCACTAGTATGAGAAATTTCCATTGAGGAAAGTCCTGTATCAATGTAGACTGGCACCTGATTTTCAACTACAGTTTTATAGAATTGACTGAGAGTACTCAGAGTTAAAGTGACTTGTCTAGGGTCTCACAGCCAATGTATGTTGCAGGCAGAATTTGAAGCCAGTCTTTTTGTCTTGGAGGCCAACTCTTTATCCACTATGTCATGTCGCTTCTCCAACAGATTGTACATAACATAGAGCTCTATTCCTACATGGGCCTTCTGTCCCTCACACATGTAGCTTCAAAGGATGGGGACTCACACAGTAGGAAATTCACTTATAATGGATGTGAACAAGCTTGAAAATACAGGAGTTTTTAGCAAGTCAGTATTTTTATCAGACTTCTCCTTGATAGGGGCTTGAATTACCAATAAATCAAAGGGTTTTCCAGTGATTTGAGTTTAACCTGATGACCAGGATGTGTATGCCCTTCCCAATAACCATAACCCCTTGGTAACTAGTCCTCTGAACTTACTCCAGCTTATCTAGGTTTCTTCTAAAAAGATGATGCCAAGAACTAGGTAGGATACAACACATGTGAATGAATGGAAAGCCCAGAGGAACCCTAGCTTACTTCTATGTAGATACCATAATTTTAGTGTAGTCTAAAATATTTTTGGCAGTCATATCACACTGCTTGGTTATACTGAATCTACAGTCCGTTCAAGGTCTTTTTCCACTTAGCTATCTATTTTAGCTATCTTTCTTAGGTTATACTTTTACAATTGAATTTTTGAACCAAGCTGTAGAGATTTCCAGTTTTCCTTATAAAGGTTTTTCTTGTTAATTTCAGTTTGCTACTTTAGCCTTTGAAGATACTTGCATATTGATTCTTTGAGCCTTTGGATTAGTCATGCCTCCCAGATTCACATCATGCACTGGCAAATATGCTATTTATATCCTCGTGTAAAACTTTGATAAACATGCCAAACACACTTGAGCCAAGAATAAATCCTTTAGGCACCCCAGCAGAGACTGCTGTCCAGATAGACATCAATTCATTTGTCAATAATCTTTGGATTTGCCAGACAAGCAGTTATGAACTTACCTGACCATACCATCATTTAATAGACATATCTATATTTTATACACAGGGATATCATGAAAACCTTAGTCTCATAGATTTGTTCTATTGGGAAGAGAGCAGTGAATATATGAACAGACCATGGTAAATCCGTCCTCACCACTGTTAGAATAACTCAAAATATGTGTTTTAGTAGCATCATCTTTGTTTGAGAACAGATAGCTAGTTAAAATAGAAGCCTTGTTTTATACATACACGAAGTAAGATCTTAGATCTGGAGGTAGAAGGGACCCCAGAGGTCATCTAATTCACCGCCATTTCTCCTCTGCCTCAACTGCATTCCAAAGTAATTAAGTAACTTGTCCAGGCAGCAAGTATCAGAAGTGGAATTTGAACTCAGATTTTTAAATTTTGGCCATTAAGTGGTGTAGTGGATGGAATACCAGGTCTGGAGTCAACAAGACTTGAGTTCAAATTCAGCCTCAGATGCTTACTAGCTGTGTGACCCTGGGCAAGTCACTTCACCTTGTTTGCCTCAGTTTTCTCATCTATAAAATAAGCTGGAGAAAGAAATGGCAAACCTCTCCAGGATTTTTGCCAAGAAAACCCCAAATGGAGTCACAAAGAGTCATGCATGACTAATGAAAAAATAACTAAATAATAGCTTCTAACTTTAGAGTCAACGTTTTTCCCACTGTTCTATGCTGTTTCCTACTTGGAGAACATAACCACTTAAAGGACAAATATGATGGCTCTACTACTGTTGCCAAGAAGAATTAAAAAAGGAGAAACTGATTACATTTTGTTTGTTGGATTTCCTTCTGGCTTTATTTTACAGCTTTTGGGAAAACTGTTGCTCCTCATACCAATGATCAGTCAAGATGCCTATAAAGCACTTTGTAAAAAAGTACTATTTAGATGTCAGTACTTTATTTAAACCTAGGATGGCTCCAGACACTCTCACACACACACACATATTCACATATGTGTAAACACGGATACATGTATAAGGTGTATATGTATGTGTGTGAGCTCAAAGCTTGGGAATCCTGATGGTGGTCACAAATACATAAGGCAAAGACCTGGAAGAAAAATTGAGGTGGCAGGTAAAATCTCGAGGTAGCTGCCCCTTAGAGTTCTTGCTTCTTATGTTTCTCCCTCCCTTTCATTTCCAATGGAGACTCCAAGAATCTCAGAGAGAACCAAGACTTTTGGGATCCACATAACTCTTGTGGGGTTTTCCTTTCTCTGAGGATTTAGGAACACAAGATCCTCATAAGAGAATTAAATTGGAGTTACAAGGATTTCTAACCCTTAGAGAGAGACTTGAGGACAGAAGTTGCTCATAACAAGCAGGAGGAAAAAGGATCAAAGACAGGTAAACGCCTGTGTGCTTTATTATCAGGTTGTGTTTTGTGATCTACAGGAGCTTGGTCCAGGAGACAGCAACTTTTCTGAGATGGAAAAAATTGAGCACAGATAAATGTGTGCTCTTCTATGTATGTTCTCTCTGCATGCCCACTGTTTTCATTAATGGTATGTGTGTCTACAGGAGTGAGAGAATAGCCCAGGTTTATGGGGGAAATGTTCTCTTGCTACTTATTTTATTATGCTATTTTTCTAAATACCTTTGCTTTGAAACAATTGTGTCCTCTGACTGATTAGTAAAAGTAAACACATTGGTGAAGGTTCCTAACTTAAGTGATTTTGAGAGGATATGGATCCTCAGAGTTCCTTGATTCTCTGGGACCTTGACAGGCTAGAATGGGGATGCCCCAGATACATATTGATAGACCAATTCCAAGAGCATTATATGGGCTGAGCACTTAGCTGCATGTCATAAGTTTAGTAATATGAATTACCGATCTACTTCTTTTTGTGTTGTAGCTGGCTAGATTACTGTCTTTTGTGCCCTGTAGACTTCTTTGAGGGTGCTGGGGCGTATTGTGTTAGATGAATGATTTCTCTGAAGCAGAGAGTTCAGAGAGTCATATTATCAATAGAAAATCCTTGTTTTATTTGAACATTATACAGAACACTTTCCATGAAGCTAGTGAGCACTTTTAGCAAACATATATCTCCTCTTTAAACATCTCATTTGTCAATACTCAGGGAATTGTTGAACAGAGTAATTTCTATAGTTGTGTCTGTCATAGTCTTGTGTGATTTTGATGTACATGTGAAAGATGCTTTGTCTAAGGAGAAACCTCAAGGCTGCATTTAGCACAAATCAGTCAAAAGCTTTCTTGAAAACAATAAATAACAGATGGATTAGGATCTTATATTTGCTATACTACTGTCAGTTGCATAACCATAAAGATATAGTTTATTGTAGAAAATCACATGCAAAAGAAGCCTACTTGTTGCCTTCTCATCTTGACCTCCACGTGTATAGATCATTCCTTTTTAAAAAACAATGTTTTTTTCCTCAGTTACATATAAAACAATTTTTAACATTCAATTTTTAAAGTTTTGAGTTCCAAATTCCATTCACTCCCTCCTTCCCCAATCCCTCTCTGAGAAAGTAGGGAATCTGTATAGATTATACATGTGCAGTCAATGTAAAACATTTCCATATTAGTCATTTATTGGAAGAAAACTCAAAACAAAAGAAAGCAATCCTAGATGTTTCAGTCTTTATTCAAATGTCATCAGTTCTTTCTCTGGAGGAGAATGACATTTTTTGTCATGAGTTTTTTGGGATTGTCTTGTATGGTTGCATGTATTGCTGAGAATAGCTAAGTCATTCACTCTTGTTCATCATATAATATTTCTGTTAATGTATATAGTTTTCTCCTGGTTCTGCTCACTTCACTTTGTATCAGTTCATGCAAGTATTTCCAGGTTTCTCTGAAATCATCCTGCTTGTCATTTCTTATTGCACAACAATATTTTATTACAATCGTATACCACAACTTGTCCAGCCATTTCTCCAATTGATGGGCATCCCCTCTATTTCCAATTCTCAGCCACCACAAAAAGAGCTTCTATGAATATTTTTGTACAAATAGGTTCTTTTCTCTCTTTTTTTCAATCGAAAGAGATGCTGACCTAGTAGTGATATTGCTGAGTCAAAGGGTGTGCACAGTTTTGGTCACAGATCCAAATTGCTCCCCAGAATGGTTGGATCAGTTCACATCTCCACCAACAGGGCATTAATGTCCCAATTTATGCACATATTCTCCAATATTTATCACTTTCCTTTTCTGTCATATTAGCCAATCTGATAAATGTGAGGTGTATAGACCATTCTTAAAATTTTATAGAGCTGAGAAAGAAAGCATAGATTGGTAGTCACCTGCATTTTCCTGGTTAGCTTTCTCTATTTCTCTTATTATTTCAGTCTCTCTCTATCTGTTTCTCTGTCTCTTTGATGATTCAACTCTCTCTATCCTTCCCCCCCCCTCTCTCTCTCCCCCTCTCTCCAAGTCTATCTTCCTCCCCTCTCTGTCTCTCTCTGTCTCTGTCTTTGTGATCTTTTTATGTTTAAAAAATTTCTTCTCTTTAATATTTCAAAAGTGTTGCTCATTGAGTACCTTTAAATTTGTGCCACCACCCCAATCAAACAGTTCCATAATATACTTGGTCACCTTCAGATTTTTTTTCTGATGGCGTCTTTTCTAGAGGCCATTTCCACATTTTTTTACATGATAGCAGGTACAAAGGGGACCTTAGGTAAACTACCTTACTTCTTGAGTTCTCAGTTCTCTCATCTACAGAATAAAGGGATTAAACTAGACCAATCCATCAATCAGCAAGCATGTATTAAATACTTCCTTTGTTCCAGGCACTGTGCTGGGTGCTGAAGATACAAGTACAAAGAATGAAACAGGGAACTCTCAGGTCCCTCTCAGCTTTAAATCTATGATCCTATGAGTTTCCCATTCCAATTTCATTTTAGCAACATTTATTGAGTGCCTGCTTTGTGCCAAGCATTGTGCTAGGTATTTAGAATTCAAAGAGAAGTGTAACACAATCCCTGTCCTCAAGGAGCTTACTTTCTCCTCATTCTCATGAGAACCTTAAAATTCTCTTTCTGCTAAGTTTCACTTTCACTGTTTAAGGGCAGCTAGGTGGTGCAGTGGATAGAGCATCAGTGCAGGAGTCAGAAGGACCTGAGTTCAAATCTCACCTCAGACACATGACCCTCACTAGCTGTGTGACCTTGGGCAAGTCACTTAACCCCAATTGCCTCATCCTGATGAATATCTGGTCACTGGATTCAGATGGCTCTGGAGGAGAAGTGAGGCTGGTGACCTGCACAGCTTTCCCTCACTCAAAACAAAGTCAAGTGCAAGTCATGTCATTAGTTCTCTGATGGCATGGTCTTCTTTGGCAACAAAGAACGAACACAGAAAAGGACTTTCATTGTTTAGCTTTATGTCATAATAGGTGAGGTGGAATTCTGGTATTATTGTAGAATCAGGAGAAGAGGGACCTGGCTGTCAGTCTAAATGATGAATTAACTCTGTGGATGAATGAACTCTAGAAGTGCCCTACCATTTCCTTTGCTGTCACAGGGACTCTGGTCTCTAGGAGAGAGTGTTGACGTATTGAGGGCTAGCCATTTTCTGGTCACTTGAGCTAATAGGTTATGATGAAAGGTTTATCCTTAAAGCTTTGGCTTAACAAAGTCACAGGGCCATCAGAGATAGTCAGATTCATTTGTGGACTTCACCAGTTTTGTCATATTTCCCCTAAGATACAATAATCCTATAAAAAGATGGTCAACCTTGGGAAAGCAATTATATTGTTCTTTGGATATGGAGATCAGATGAAGGATTTATGTGTGCTCTTGGGGTTGTGCTTCCCACAGTGGAATGACTTTGGGCTGACCTAACTCTCATCTCACCCCCTATGACCAGAGCTTGGATGGATGAGGAGTACAGTTGGCATTATGGTCATAGAAAAATTATTTTATGTACTTATTTTGTATATCCTTATATGTGTATGAGGTGTCTCCCCATATAGAATGTAAACTCCCTGAAGGCAGCAACTTTCGCTTATGTTTTTGAATCCCCAGTGTCCCAGTGCATGGTCTGGCACATTATAAGTTCTTAATAAATGCCTATTGATTGAGTGGCTCTTTGCATAGAGGTGATCTTGTCATATGGGGATTAAATTCAAGAATTTCACTGAATTGGTGCCGGGATCTAATTCAGAATCGGTAACCAACAGCATGGCTACCCCTGAATGGCTCCTGAGACACAAGGCAACATTACTGCCCCCTAGCTTATGCATATCTTATTTTTACCTGCATTCTTTCTTCTGTCCTCCCTTTCTCATATTCTTTAATCTTTTTCTTTCCCTTTCTTCCTCTCTCACCTTTTAATTTAATTTTCTTTTTTGAATCATGCAAGAGAAATAGTATAAAGGATGCCATCAGAGAGATATGTGAATGGAAGAAGTGTGAACTGGTCATGTAGTGACCGTCAGCAGAGAATACTTGATAGGTGGCCACCTGGCCCACTGGTGTCCATGCAGTGTCAGAGATCTAGAGGAAGATGCCACACCTCACTCTTACTTCAGATATTAGGGAGATGCCCTGTGTAATATTTGTTAGAGATCATGGACAGAGGCTGCTCTGGATAAGAGGGCAGGGATGCGCTGCAGTGTTGGTGGGAATGGCCATAGGCATAAAATCACAGACCTAGGGAAGAATCTTAAGATTCCTGTAGGCCTGATAGTGGCCTCTAGAGGCTCTCTTGGGTATTGCATGATGACATTCAAGACTGGCTTTTGCTCTAATCAGAAGCTGTAGAGGGGAAGACCACTGCAATCTTGTGCTGAGTTCTGAGTTTACAAAATAAGACAAAAATATGGTCTCTGTCCTCAAGGAGCTCACACTCTAATGAGAGAGACAAATAAATAAATAGCAAATATGTGTTTGTCCTTCGTTGCTGAAGAAGACCATGCCATCAGAGAAATGATGACATGATTTGCCCTTGACTTTGTTTTGAGTGAGGGAGGGCTGTGTAGGTCACCAGCCTCACTTGTCCTCCAGAGCCATCTGAATCCAGTGACCAGATATTCATCAAGATGAGTGGAGATGACCCAGGATGAGGCAATTGGGATTAAGTGACTTGCCCAGGATCACACAGCTAGTGAGTATCAAGTGTCTGAGGTGAGATTTGAACTCAGGTCCTCCTGACTCCTGCTCTATCCACTGCACTACCCAGCTGCCCCAGCAAATATAAATATAAATTGTAAACAGCAAACCTACAAGACACGTAGAATGTAAAATGTCTGAGTTGGAGCAGAACACAGAAGTCAAGTGCAAACCCAGTCTGTGCAAGAATCCCTCCTACTATGTTATCAGTATGTGGTCATCTGTCTTCTTCGTGAAGCTCTCTAGTGAGAGGGCATCTCACAATCAATGTGGTATAATGGAAAGGGAGCTGACCTTGGAATCAAGAGAAAGCCTAAAGTCCAAGTCCTACCTTGGACATTTACTAACTGTGTGACCTTGGGCAAGTCACTTCATCTTATCCTGATCTTCCAATTCCTTACCTTTAGGAATAATACATACATGTATACATATATACATATGTGTGTTTATTTGTGGTTGTTCAATCATTTTTCAGGTATGTCCAATTCATTGTGACCCCATTTGGGATTTTCTTGGCAGAGATATTGGAGGGGTTTGCCATTTCCTTCTCTAACTCATTTTGCAAATGAGGAAATTGAGGCAGAGTTGCATGGCTTGCCCAGGGTCACACAGTTTGTAAATATTTGAGGCTGCACTGGACCTGGAGTTAGGAAGACTCATCTTTGTGAGTTCAAATCCGGCCACAGACACTTACTTAGTCATGTGACCCTGGCCAAATTACTTCGCCTTGTTTGCCTCAGTTCCCTGATCCATAAAATGAGCTGGAGAAGAAATGGCAAACCACTCCTGTATCTTTGCCAAGCAAACTCTAAAAGGGGTCATAAAGAGTTGGACATAACTGAAAAATGACTAAATGACCTTACACATCCCACAAAGAACCATGCCACCCCAACTGTGTTACCTCCAAAGTGTGGTCTTCTGCCTAGTTCCAGGGATGTAAGATGATGGGGCTGGGATGTCTTTTTTAAAATGGAGACTGAGCAAAAGACAAAATCCCCTTTTCTCTGAAGCTGTTGGCTTTGGAAGCCTAGATTTTAGTCTCTACTCTCTTAGCAAAGAGATTGCTGTTTGCTTTTAAGTCTTCCCCTACCCCACCCCCACCATAAGAGCCCCCTCCTCCCGCCCCATCAGCCACACTAATTATGCCTGGAGTAATGCAGTAAATGAGAGCTCGAATATATAAAAGGTAGCATTAGCAGAGGGAATGAAGGCGCCCTCACCTAGAGCAGCCTGGGAGACAAGCAGGCAGCCAAAGACAAGTTAATGAGCTAGAAATTGTTGAGCTTTGCTGTCTGAGGAGCATGGTAAATGGAACATGTGGCCTTAGGGCATCTTTGCATTGAGATGAAAAGAAAATGAGTTTATTTTACAAATAAATAGAGTTTGTGTTTCTGTTTGCTATTCATGGCTAGAGTGTTTACTCCTCAGAAACAGTGAAATGTCACCTAAATATTAAATATGGACAGGGATTTCTTTATTCTTTTTCCCTTCTAGTGCCACTAACAAAGTATTGCTTTTACAAACTGTCTACATACACCTCAGTTAAGCATCCTGGGTCTCCTCTTTCTTTGCTATTACTAAGTGATGAGGACTTAACTGTGACTCTTTTGGGGAGAAAAATGGGGAGGGAAATTTGATGGAAAGACTTGGTACATTAAAAGCCCATTTAAGTTGAGTGTTGTGAAATGACGATGATGATAGCAAGCCTTTCTATAGCGTAGAAAGTTTGTAAAGTGCTCTATAAACACTGTTTCTTTGGATTCTCACAATAACCCTGGGAGGTAGGTGTTATTATTGACTCTATTTTCAGATGAGGAAACTGAGGCAAACAGTGGTCAAGACTGACTTTTTATTGCTGTATTCTCAGTGCTTAGCACAGCGCTTGGCACATTATGAATACTTGTTATCGATATTCTCAGAGTCACACAGCTAACAAGCATCTGAAGTTGGATGTAAACAGAGGTTTTCCTGACTCCCGGACCGCTGCTTTATCTGCCACCAAAATGCTTGGCTCCAAAAAAAAAAAAAGATATAAAAAGACACCTCCCTCCACTTCTTTGCACAAATAGGAGGCTATGGCTGTGGAATACTGATTATTTTTCCTCCTAATTTGATTAGTTTTACCAAACTTTTTAATCTTTTTCTTACTCTTTTTCTTCAAATAAAGAATAGATTTCTGGGAAGCAGCTGGGAGAGGGACCCATCGGAAAAGGAGATGATGTAAAACCAAAAGATACCAACAATTATTCGTTAAAGGTATGTGAGTGTTCTAACAAATGTCTTTTTGAGCCAATCCAATTCAGTATTAGAGTATGACATGAATCTGTTTATTGTTGCAACTTGATACGAGTTTCATATTTGGTTGGAGTTTCTGGAAAAGTCCCACAATCCCTTGGGAAATATATTTCTTCTTCCATACTTAAATGGATCTGTGGTCTCATCAATGTCTGTTTTTGTTCCATTGAAGATGATCACAATCCAACCATGTCTACGTGAATGAGCTAAGGCTTGAGGTCAGATATTATGAGCATCAGAAGGCAACATAGTATGATGGAAAGAAGCCTGTCTCTTTTGAGTCAGTGGATGTGGGTTCAAATTTCACTTGTGATTCTTCTACCTGTATGCTCTTGGGTATGTCATCTCAGTTCTTTGTAACTCAAGGTTCTCATCTAGAAAAGGAGGGAGTTGGATCAATTGGTCTCTGAGGTTCTTCCAGCTCTAAATGTTCTAACTCTCATGTTCTTCCTCCTACATCATGCTGCCTAGCCAAATGTATTTATGTTGTGAGTTTTTTTCCCTGAGCTTAAAAACAACACTTTTCATCCAGTTCAAGACAATGGAGATTGGCACTCAAAAAAAATATTTCTGGGCAGGATATTTCCTGGGAAGTCAATTTTGTGGGAAATTAATGCAGTTCTCTTTATTTCTACCCAGAAGGCATGTGGACCAACAAATTGAACAGAAATGGTGTTGGATTTTGAGGAACAGTGGGGAATGGACTTTAATAACTTAATAATTAATAAATAAGAACTTAATAATAATAATTAACTTATTAGATTTATTGTTGTTACATAGTCATCTCCAACTCTTCATGATCCCATTTGAGGTTTTCTTGGCAGAAATACTGGAGTGGTTTGCATTGCCTTCTCCAGTTCATTTTATAGATGAGAAAACTGAGGCAAACGGGGCTATGTGACTTGCCCAAGGTCACATAGCTAATAAGTTTCTGAAGTCAAATTTGAACTCAGTAAATTGAGTGTTCCTGATGTCGGGCCCAGCAACTCTATCCACTGTGCTACCCAGTTGTCCAATTTATTAGATACTCTAGTTTAAAGTAGCTTGATGATGCAGTATTGAGAATGCTGGGAGTAGATTTCAGAAGACCTGAAGTTAAATCTGTTTTCAGACACTTATTAGTTATGTGATTACTTGACGTCTATCTTACTCAGTTTCCTTATCTGTAAAATGGGGATAATACTAACATCTACTTTCCAGGATTACTGTGAAGATAAAATGAGACAACATTGATAAGATGTTTTACCAACCTTAAAGATTGAAGTTAGCTACTATCTTGTTGTGGAGCACAGGCCAGATATGCCAGATTGAGCAAAGTGGTCCTCTGAGCAGGGATGCCATTCTCTGGACACCATTGGGTGTTGCTTGGTTTTAGAGGCATCTTGAGTGAACACATTATCCTCCCCTTTACACCCTCCTCTTCCATTTTTTTAAAATCAGTATTTTTGAAGGATATTTGCATGAAAAGAGGATCCCAGTAGCTTGGGCATCAGCTGTTCCTCTTTCTTTTCCTTCCTCTTAAATCCTAATCCTGTTAGGGAGACATCTCAATTAGATTTTGTCACAGAGGATTATGGACATCTGAAGAGTTATAGACAGAAAAGATCAAGCTTCATAGGAACAGAGAATTTCTAAGGAACAAAGAGTCTGATTGTTAGTAGCCAAAAAGTTACAAGCAATCAGAAGGCAGGGAGGAGGAAGGGACAACTTCAAGACAGGGAAAATTGTTAGGAAAGTCAATTGTGATAAAAAAAAAGTTTTTGTGAGGAGAATGAGTCCCTTGATAAAAGAAACTTCCATTGGACTGAAATTTTAGATAGAAAGACAGAGCATTTATTTAACACTTGTTACGTGCCAGGCACTGGGCTAAATGTTGGGGATACAAATATAAGCCTACCCTCAAGAAGTTTACTTTCTAATGAAGAAGGCAATGTATAAAGGGGCTGGAAAGGAAGGGAGGTGAGGGAGAGGTACCCATGTAGGGGAAAGGCTATGGAGGGAAAGTCTAGAAAGTCAGAAATGAAGCTGAGAAGCAAGTAAACATGACCTGGGCATGGTCAGGGGCTGGGCTAAGGACTCATGAATTAGAAGACAGGGTCATAGGGCTTTGAAATATTGTTTGAAGTCTTCTGGAGAATCTTGGTCTAGAGGTGAAAGGAACCATGAAATCGTAGATTTAGAACTGAAAGGAACCTCAGAGACTATTTAATACCTTCCTTTTCTATATGAGAAAACTGAGAAGGAAAAGCAATTTGTCCAAGGTCACATAGGAAAGCAGACCTTAAAAGACATCCAGTCTGACCCCTTCCTTTCAACAGATGAGAAAAATGAGACCCAGGAAAGTTGTGATCTAAAGTTGCTAAAGTAGGAAGGATTTGAACCCAGGTCATCTGACTCCAGAGGCAGCGCTGTCTTGATTACAAAGACATCTCAAAGATCTGGTGATTTTGATTGGAGCTTACAATTTAGGAGACTTTCCTATTACCATTTTTAAAGTTCTCTCCCTCTACAAATCCCGTTCTGCCAATTTCCCTCTTTCCCTTCCATTATCAAAAACGTGTTTGGCAACACAATTAATTGATACTCTAGTAATTTCCATCTTTCTTGTCCTTGAATATTTTTAAAATTGGACTTATGATTTGACTGGCATGGGGAAATCCCTCTATGTCAAAACTGCCTCCATCAACACAGCTGGGCAATTCACATTTAACTTAGACCTTCAGCTTTGAGGTAGTAAGTGACTTAGCCGTGACCATATGGTTCATATGCTTCAGAGCCAGAACTTGAATCCAGTTCTGATTGACTCTTGCTTACTTAATCACTGCTGCCTTTCTTGAGCATTCCTGGAACAAGACAAAAAATGCTTTCCCTGTATCTTTCAGTCCTCCCTCCTTAAAGAGCCGTTGTATTGTTCTTCTCATTCCTTTAACAATGATGCTTCTGAGGGCCTTCATTCCCCATTTTAACAACTTGAACCAAAGTCATGGGCCTAAAGATTGATTATTTTGAGGATAGGCACACACTTCAGCATGGAATGGGTTAAGTATTGATTTGGGACTTTGTAGAGTACACACTGGCATCCATGAAGATACCAGTTCTCAGCGGGTATGGCTTAATGGAGATTTTCAATTTGAAAGAGACATGGTTTTTGGTGTCTCTGCCATGGTTCTCCCTCTTCTGGAAATAATACCAGGGTAGCCATTATTCCTGATAGGAGAGAGGATGTTGAAAGGAAGGATGCTGGCTTCCAGGTAAGGGTTTTGGCAGATCCAATGCCATCTCATTGGTTACAAAGCCTTCCTGGAAAGCTTGCAATTATCCGGCTCAAGCAGCACAATTAAGGAAACAATTCATCCCATCTCCCTTTATTGATACCCCATTGACAAGAGACTAGGGTGGCCCAGGAGATTGGGGACGGAGCCATAGCCTTTTGCCCTGAAGTAGCTGGTTTGAATCAATTCGCTGGGGGAGGGATCATATATTGCCTCCATGTGAAGGCTGTTTGGTGACCTCTGTGAAATAGACGTGTGGTTTTGGGTCCATGGAGAGATGGGGGCTTCTCAACACCCAGGAGTCCAGCTGGCAGAATATACCAAATGTGTGGCTTAAACTGACATGATTATCTCCTCCTGTTTATGTTTTGGTGAAATTCATAGCATGGAAATCCTGACTGCAATGGAGTGAAATTTAAGGTGGATGCAGGGACTACCAGAGATGAGATTTCAGTTCAATTCAACAAACATTTGCTTTAAGCACCTACTATGTGCCAGGCATGGTACTAGAAGTAGGTGATACAGAGACAAAAAGTGACTCAGTATTTGTCCAAGAGGTATTTACATTCCTTCTTCTGAAGAGATCTAACATTACTCAGAGAAATAAATACAAAATAGAGAGGAGGTAATAAGTATTTTTTAGAGGGGGAGGGCAGAGTGCTAATACCTGGAACTGGGCTAGGGCAAACACTGGATAACATCACAAAAATTAAATTGACAGTCTCTTAACAAACAAGGAATGCCCAAAGAATGTAAGTTTCTTGAGGGCAGGGACAATTTCACTTTTGTCTTTGAATACCCAAAGCCCAGCACAGTCGTGGTACACAGTGGATAACTTAATAAATCTTTAGAAATGAATCAGGGAAAAAAACACAACTTAATAGCTGTGGGACCCTGGACAAGTCACTTAACCTCGATTGCCTTGCAAAAAAAGAAGAAAGAAAAGAAGAAGAAAAAACGAATCAGAAAAAGGTTAGTGTAGGAGGTAGGACCTGAGCTGAGCCTTAAAGGAAGCTAGGGATTCTGGAGGTGGGGATAGGAAAAGAGCATTCTAGGCTTGGGCTCAGAAGGAATGCTTAGTTGGGAGAACAGCTAGTAACCAGTTCAGTCAAAATGAAAAATATCTAAGGAAGAGTAATGTCAGTCAGTCAATAAGCATTTATTGAGTGCCTGCTGTGTACTGTGCTAAGCACTGAGGTTACAAAGAAAAGCAAAAGACATCCCCTGTCCTTGAGAAGCTCACAAAGAATGCTTGAATGTCTTTGGCAAAGTAAACTCAAGCTACATTGTGAAGGGTTCGCTTCAAGCTTCTGGGTCAAAAACATTTAAGCCCATAAGCTTTTTTATCCATGTTTTCCCATATCATGCATATCTTCTGACAGTCAAGAAGATGGAGCTGAAGACAGTACAGGTCAAAAATATAGATGACTTTTTCAGTTCCTACTAAAGTTTGTACACATCTCTATAGCTTTTTACTGGCATCATTTCTTTGTGAATTAGAACCTGAGGGATCTTGCTCTTGTTTCCTAATCAATAAATCAACATATATTTAGTAAGTGCCTACTATGTGCCTGACCCTTTGTGTTTGCCAAAGTCTCTGCCCTTAAGGTACTTTCATTGAAAAAAAACAGGCATTCCAAGAGAGAAAAGTGAGGAGGAAGAGCATTTTGGGAATGGGGGGTGGGCAGTGCAAAGGTGTAGAAGTGGGAGATGGAGCACTGTGTGTGAGGAACAGAAAGAAGAATAGTTGACTGGACTATGGTGATGGGGAAGGGGAGTAATGTATTCTAAGGTTAGAGATTGGGTTGGGGCTAGATTATGAAGGGCTTTAAAGCTAAAATAGGAAAATTTCAGAGAATCAAAATCAAAGAATCCTATTTTTGTAAGTGACCTCAAAGGCATTTGTCCCAACACGTACCTGAACAAGAATTCCTTAAGAAGCATCCCCAAGAAGTGGCCACCCAAGCATGTCTTAAAGACTAATGCTCTCATTGGCATTGCTGCATATTTCAGAAAGAAATGTACATTGTAGGCCCAGAGTAAATAATAACTTTTTTCAAATGGTGTTTAATATTGATTAAAATAAGATGAGAGCAGATGGCAAATTCCTTAGTTCTGAGTCTGTTTTACAGCCTCAAAGCCCCATCGTATTTTTGTCCGCTACCATTTTAATTTAGTTCATTTCAACAAATATTTCTCAAGTATCTTTTTTTTTTGTACAAGATATAGCACAAGGACGTGGCTACACAAAGACAAAGTAAAAACCAGTTCCTACCTTGGGTAGCTTATATTCCATTGGGAAATTCAAATTTAAACATATAAAGAAATCATGTAATAGAAAATAATAGAAAGTTATTTGAGGCAGAAAGAGAGCATTAATGACTGGGGAGGCGGACAGGAGGGTCTTGGGAAAGGATCCAGGTCCAAAGTGATATACTACTTAAGCCTTGCAAGTATCATCCTCATCATCATTATTCTAAGAGGTCAACATTTTAAGAGGTGAAGGATTTAAGGGACAAGAAGGGTAGTCTGTTTGAAGGCATCAACATAGGAGAGAATGTCATGTTTGAAGAACAGAAAATTAGTCAATTTGATTGGAACAAAGGGGACATGAATTGGCATAGTATGAATGAGTCTGGAAATGAAGACTGGAGCAAAACTGAAAAATTTGGTTTTTATTCTAGGCAGTGGGGAGCCACTGAAATTTCTGTGGCAAGGGAGTAATATGGGCTCTGCGCTTTAGGAAGATTATTTTGGCAGACCCATGTGAAGAGTGGGGAGGGAGGAGAAGGAAACTGGAAGTAGAATATCGGTTAGGAGGCTGTTGCTATATCTTTGTGATCCAAGATGGAGACTTATCAGAGTGGTTCCGTAAGAGACAAGAAGAGGAAAGATGTAAGAGATATTGTAGAGGTTGAACCAGTAAGGTTTGGTGACCAAATGGATATGAGAGAAGTGAAAGAAAGAGTCAAAGATGAGTCCAAGATTGTAAACTTGGGTGACTAGAAAGATGGTAGTAGACTGAATAGAAAAAGGAAAGTTTGGAGGAGAGATCAATTCAGGGGAAACAGTAGGGCCACCTCTTTGCCAGAAGCTGGAGCATAGGCAGAGAGAAGGAGGGATGTAGAAGGGTTTTGAGGCAAAGAATAGAAGACAAAATGGAACTCTAAAAAGATAGCCTCTCTTTTCTGAGAGAAGTCTAAGAGGAAGTCATTTGCTGAGAGGGGAGAGGGGGTGGTGTAGGAGTTCTTAAGAGTATGATAGTCCATCAGAGAAGAATGAACGGATTGCAATGGGGGCTAAAGTAAAGGCTCTTAACAAATGTGTAGTGGGCCAAGTCAGCTAAGATATGTGTCTTCTTCCAATACCAATCAACGCCACACAAGTAGGAATGGAAAAGACAGACCATAGGGGTAGCCCAAGGGTGGCATTTGGCAAGGCACATCTGTCAATAGGACAGGGGAACTTGGTAGAAAAGAATTAAATTGATTAGTGATAGGGTCAAGACTATGAAGGAAAAAAGTAAGGCCAAACAGGAATGAAAGATTAGGAGAACAGGTAGAGGAACTAAAGGACATGGTGAGATGGGGGCCTGAAATGGTTTAGGTCACAGAAATGGGAAAGCTGCAGCCTGGAGTCCACATGTGGCCCTCTAGATCCTCAAGTGCAGCCCTTGATTGAATCCAACTTTTGTTCTGTGAAGTTTGGATTCAGTCAAAAGGTCACACTTGAGGACCTAGAGGACTACATGTGGACTCCAGGCTGCAGGTTCCCCACTCTGTGGGAGGTTTGAGGAGAGAAAGATGTGGAAGAATAGGCGACTGTGATCAGAGAAAGGAATTTTGAGAGCTCAAGGCCTTGCAGGTAGGACAGAGATGGATGGTGAGATCTAGGACACTGCCATCCCTGTGGTGGCAGAGGGAGAGTGAAGATACATCACAGGAAATGGAGTTAGTGAAAAGGAAGGTCAGTGTTTGAGAGGACATTGACAGTAAGTCCCAAAGTGTTGGAGCAGGATTGCTAAGGTGAAGAGAACTGAGTTCAACAATCTCATGAGTAACTTCAACAGGTGTTTTGGTGCTTATAATGTAAACCCTTCATTTTGCCAATGGTGGATGAATCTTCTCTCTAGGCTTGATGGAAAGAAAAGAGATGCTTCAGCTTTGGGACCGAGACATAGCATATTAGATTTTGGAGTTAAGGGACCAGAGTTCCACTTCCGATTCTACTACTTGTGTGACCTTGCACAAACCAGGTAACCTTTCTTGGCCATTTCCATGACTGTAAAATAAGGAGGTAGACTAAATGACCTCTAAAGCATCAACTTTAAATCTCTGATCCTGTCTTTGGATATCACCCCAAAAGGTCATTAAATTGTCTGTTGAATCCTGAATTTGTTTCTGGTTATGCCCATACCTCTCCCTGTTTTGTTTCATTTTTGCCCAGGTCTGAAATCCGGTGGGAGCAAACACTTAGTCCTCAGACCCCACAAACGACCCTTCTTGTTCATTCGTCTGTGTGTCTAACTTCCACTTTCTACTCTGGCCTCCTGGCAGCTGGCTGTATAGTTGACAAGTGGAACTGATTGAAGAGTCCACAGGTGAGTTAATTAGCGCGGTGGCAGTTTGGAATGCTGGGAGCTGCCATTTAGCGTTACATCGTGGTGGCTGCTGTTGTTACCGATGGGAAGCAAGTGATGTGCTGTGGGTTTCAGAAAGCCTGCCTCCTGATTGGTCCCAGGATATGTCAGCATTCTGGCAGGAAGCCACCATTCAGAACTACTTTCCCTCTGAACCACATCACAAATCATATCGGTACGCTTCCACTAACGATGGCTGTTGGCCAATCAAGACACGGTTTCCTAATAAGATCCTTCTTCCCTCCTAACGGTGATGATGGGCGTTGAGGCATGCAGACCTGCCAACCTGTCGATTGGCTTGGTCCTAGAGGGACAGGGAGTCAGTCATTAATATTTAGGTGTAGAACCTATCGATAAATGGATACTCTCATGGAGTGAAAGGAAACAAAATGTAAAAGAACACATCCTCTTTAGACAGAGCCAAGAGGAAAAATACAAACAGCTCTTCAGGCTTTCTAGAGCAGAATCAAGGTATGGTGGAAATAGTTCTGGCTCTTAAATCAGACCTGGGTTCGAATACCAACTCTGCCACTTGCCACCTATGGGGCCCTAAGGCCTGTCACTGAACTTCTCTGGAACTCAATATATATATGACATTTATAAAGTGAAGGGCTTGAACAGGATGACATAGAAGTTCCTTCTTGCCCTATCAATGAACCTTGTGCATGCATGTGTGCATACATTCAATCAATGAACATATTATTAAGCACCTATTGTACTCTAGGTGCTCAAGGCAGGATGTAATTAAATGGCTAATGTAGCTACCATTTCTTTTATCTGTTATCATTTCTTTTTTGCTCTTCCCGGTCTACTTGGGCGGTATGGGTGACACAGCCAACTTTAACGTTCCTTTCTCCTTTGGAGATGCACCCTACCTGAATGAGGACTGAACCCACATGCCTAGGTCATGAAGTTATATTTGCTTGGGACAATTGACTAGTTCCAGCATTTTCTCCTTGTTACATAATAACATGCCAAAAGTTGACTTGTTTCCTTCTGTGATTCAGGTTTATGATTTAAACGCAAGGCATCACTTAAATAACAGAATTGGACTGAAGTAGAGTTAAATTGAATATTTCTGTTGACAAGAAAATTATCCACTCTCTGTCTCCCAGAACTTCATCGACAAATTACAGAAACACAGCAGTGAGATGTGTTTTTTTATTCTTTTAATCCATGCTTTAGAAAGGTCTGAGCTAATTTACTTTGTAAGTTATTGGAGAAGACTTGTAGGAGGCTGTGTTTCTGATTCACTGGTTTCTAGGAAGATGGGTTTGATTTTTATGTACTGTTGTTGGTAATAAAAAAGCTGCTTCTGTTTAGTTTAGGGAAAGATTTTCAAAGTCCTTTGTTTTTAATGGCAAACATCTATTCATTTATTCAAGCTTTATTAGGGTCTTTTCTGTTTTACATCAGTCATTTCCTGGTATTTTGCTTCCTTCCACTCCTTTCCACCCCAGTAGTATCCTATTAAACCATCTTTTGTTAAAAGAGAAAAAAGAGGAAAGAGAGAAAGAAAGAAAAAAGAAAAGAAGGAAGAAAGGAAGGAATGAAAGAAAAAGAAAGAAAAAAGGAGGAAAGAAGAGGAAGGGAAAGAAAGAAAAGGAAAGGGAAGAAAAACATTTCACTTATGGCCTGAATTCTGTCCACTCACCTAAGGACGTTGGGCTCATACGCATCAGGTTCAATCCTATGAATCCTGAATACAGAAAGTCATTTTATTTCTTTTGCTGTACTTCTAGCTTGGGGTAAAATGCCATGGATCCTCAAAACAAAGCATAAGTATAGAGTTTCCACATATATAAATTATAGGATCCCCTCTGACAGGTATAGTGTATGTATAACATGGGTATTGGCAATGGGGCAACATCTCATTGCCTCTAAAACACACATAGACACAGACACAGACATAAATATGTAAGAGGGAAAGGACTTTAAAGGAATTCATGAGCACATGCAGAAGCACAACACATGCAAACAGACTATTACACCCATTATACTCCCTTAGAAGGTAGAGACCCTTGGTGGGGCTATTGAGCAAATCTCTCCCATTCGCCTGCACTATTGACTCAACTCAAACCAATATCAGAGAGAGTCAGCAAGGTCCAGATCTTTTGGCCCCTGGTGGCATGGCTCTAATCCTTCGGCAGCAGAGCTATCCTACTGGTGTTCTTCCCCTTCAAGAAATGTGCCTTTAAAAGTCATGTTGCCACTTGAAGGATGATGCCTGACTCCCAAACTCAAGATTGTCCATAAAATGGTTTCTAATAAAAAGGATAAAAAGAATGTCACTTTTATAGCCCACAGGGAAAGAAATTTCTTAAGCAGAGCCTTTCTTCCTATACCTAAGCCAACCAATCATCTTAGAGGCATCCCAGTCACTAGTGACAAATCAGAGGAGTTTCCTTCATGGAATCAGCAAGGGACCGGTGGGGTCACATCTACCACCATGGATGAGGCCCCCTTCTATGCCCTATAATTTTATCAAATGCACTGGGGGCTCATAAAATTGATCAAAGCTTCCCTGAACAACCCCTCCCCTTGTACAGAAGCAAAAACAATTGACACATGTCAGACAGTGTCTATGACACTCCACCTGAGCAGCTCATACTTCAAAGAAAATGGAATAATAGTAATTATTATTATATATTTCCCTTAGAGGTTTGCAAAGCACTTTATAGACATGCACACACAAGTGTATGTATGTGTGTGCATGTGCATGGGTGTGTGTGTGTGCATGTGTGTGTGTGTGTGTATGAGTTGAGCCATGCAGGAAGGCATATTTCATCATCTGTACTCTGGAGCCATTTTTGAATTCCTTCTTTTATATGACTCAACTTTATGAGCAAGTCACAGATGTACTTTTGGGAAAGCTGATAGTATAGAGAAAGTTGGACTTACCTCGAGTCACTATTCTGCGTGGAAAAGCATGGACTGTGATGAAGTGTACATGAGCATTAAAATGTCAACTTGAAAACACTTCTGTTCCAGGAGAAGCTGCTTGGGTGCAAAGTGTGTGTGCAGGGGGGAGTGGTTTGGGGGAGCAGAGCTAAAAGAACACAAACAAACCTGAAGGCTAATCTCACTTTTCACAACAGGCACGGGCTGCCCATAATTTCAAGGAAAGTGGGGCTTTGCTGCACTGAGGTTGTTATCTCTGTGGGGGTGCGTGTGTGTGAATTTCTTTGGAAGCTATTTGTTTTCCATGTAAAACGGGAAGTCTGTTGACTCTAGCTGATTTTTAAAAGCCTGGAGATGGGAGTTTGCACAGATGCCATCACTCAAAGCTGTTTCTCTTGGAGAGGAAAGTATCAAAGACTTGATGAATGGAAGTGTTGAAAGAAGTTTTGATAAGGGAGTCGATGGAGACACATCTTACACTTTGCAATAGATTTGTGAAAAAGGATAGTCACGTACACTTTGTTGGTAGATGGTGCTGTAACTGGGCAAGTCACTTAAACCTGTTTTCTCAGCAGAGATTTCAGAGTGATTTTCCATTTCCTTCTCCACCTCATTTGGCAGATGAGGTGAAGTGACTTGCCCAGGGTCACACAGCTAGGAAGTGTCTGAGGCGAGATTTGAACTCAGGAAGATGAATCTTTCTGACTCTAAGCCCAGCACTCTGTGCACTATGGTACCCCCTCTCTACTCCAAACAGCAAAGTGTATTCAAAGTAATTTCAAGGGGGAGAGAATGTTAATAATTGGGGGAATGAGGAGAGACATCTAGAAGTAATGTGGGTAGGAATTTTATATGTGTTGTAAATTTAAATTTTTGTACAAAAATTTTATAAATGTAAATTTAAATTATTTAAGGTTTTATTAAAAAATTCTGATTTTTGAAAACATCAAAGAGCTTTTTGTCTCCTTCATATTAACATTACCTACTCTTTGTGTGCTTTTCCAGGCTTTCCTTCACAAGAGGGGGATATTGTCCCAGGATATTTTTTCAATTTGCCATTTACAGGGTTACTTCCCCCACCCCCAGATGAAGACATAAAAGAAACAGCAACGACGATGACGATGGAAACATAATAATAACCATTTATTCAGGGTGTCTGTCCTAAAGTCCCTTGGGACATCTTGTACATCTCTTTAAAGTTGGCAAAGCACTTTATAGAGAACAATGTCTCCTCTGAGCCTCCGGACAATCCTGCAAAGCGGTTCCTGCTTTATCCAGTGTTTAGTGCTCCCCTTTGTCACTGTGCACTTATTTGCATGCATCCTTTGCTATCTGAAAGCATGTTGTATGCCCCTTGTAGACAGTAAATCCTAGAAGGCAATGACTGCCCCCTGCATGTTGGTTCTAAGGCTTTGGCTTGGTTTGGGGGGGGGTCTTTTGTTTTGTGCGATTTTTGCTGTCAGAAGGGGACAGGTAAAGAGGAAAAAAATTAATGCACGTCCATAAAAAAATTAAAAATAACGTCCCCCAGGGACAGATTTATGTTTTTGTCCTTTACAAATGAAAAAACTGCGGTCTAAAGAAGTTAAATGATTTCCTCAAGGTAACACAAGCATCAAGTAGAGACTTTAAGTCTCCTAAATATAGTGTACTTTTCATGACACAGCTTTGCATCCCCTACGGACTTTTAGGTGACATTGCACCTTAAATAATAATGATTAAATACAAACGTAGTGCCTTGCCTTCAAGAAATCCACAAGAAGCTAAGCGTGTGGCACTGGCGTGATCCACTAGGCCTGGAGTCGGGAAGACCTGAATTAAAATCCAGCCTCAGATACTTCCTAGCTGGGTGACCCTGGGCAAGTCACTTAAGCTCTGCTTACCTCAGCGTCCTCATCTGTAAAATGGAGATGATAATAGCACCTGACTCCCAGTGTTGTCGTGAGGATTAAATGAGCTAATAATTGTAACACCGTGCCTGGCACATAGTAAGTGCTATGTGAGCATTAGCTATTTTTTATTATAATTCCTTCTAAGCACAACACCTGGTATATAGTATATATTTATAAATATTAGCTATTTATTGTTATTAATACTCCTAATAATGCTGGCACATAGTAAGCACTATATGAATGTTAACTATTTATCATCACCATCATTATTACTACCCTTAGTCCAGTGCCTGGCACATAGTAAGCACTGTATCAATATTAGCTATTATTGTTACCGTTATAATTGTGAAAACAGAAATTGGCCTCTGCCTGAGGGAATCCATAGCTTCCTTCAAAGGAATGCACAGGTGTGACTTCCTATAATTACAAAGCCTTCCTTGATCCCTCCAGTTGCTAGTGCAACTTTTGAAATTATTCTGCATTTACTTATTGGGATCCACTCCTCTCATGCCTCTTCCCAGTAGACTATAAGCTCCTTGAAGACAGGAATCATTTTGGTCTTTTGTTTTATAGATGTAGACATGCCTTCCATGTCTACACCCAAAAGTATATGATCCCCAGTAACTAGTGCTTTGCAAAGAGCAGGGACTTATTAAATATTTTTTGAAGCTGAATTGCAAAGTTCATTGGCACTATGCAGGAATGTTCTGGGTAGAGGAATATCAGACTGAGGTGATTAAGGCAACTCAAAGGTTAAGTGACTTGCCCAGGGTCAGTCAGCTAGTAAGTGTCTGAGGCCAGATTTGAACTTAGATCTTTTTGACTGCAGAACCAGTTACCTAGTAGCCTCCTTGGTTTCACATGCATACGGCAATGAGGTCAGCTCAGTGGCTCTGTAGACCTTTGGTTTACCAGGCAGTCTAATACCTCTCCTCTCCCACGCTTGGTTGTCAGAGCCTCTCAAACGCTGAGCTAGCTCTGGCAATGCTATTTGTAATGAATGCACTTTGCAAACCCTTTAAGTCCTACATAAATGCTAGCTGTAATTGTTGTCTCTCAGTCACAGACATTAGTCTTTTCTCTCTGTGTTTGACTTGCTCTGACTAAATCCAGAAAATAACACCCACTCCTATTTATCCAGGATAACTGGCCTACAACATTCTCCTTTCCCTTTACCTGGCTATTTCTTAATTCTAAAATTAAACAACAATTCTGCTATTAGGATTAAAGATCTAGAATTGGAAGGAGACATTGAGACCATCAAGCTTAGCTCCCTCATTTCAGAGAGGAAGAAATGGGGGCTCAGACACATCGTGACAATCCCATACTCAAAGCCACATGGACACTGAGTGATAAAACCAGGTCTTATTGCAGTTCCATGCTGTCTGCCTTGGTCTATTCATGAAAGAATCACAGAGCTATGACCTTTTTTAAAAAAATCTAACACTATATTTAAAATCAATAAGGAAACCATCCTCAAACAGAGTGTCTAAGTGTCACTTCTGGAAAATGGAACTAATCAATGAGAAAAGACAACCTGGGTTAAATCTTAGAATGGCCTATCAGCTCAGACTTCTCCTTTAAAATCTCATTAGTGCTCAGGTAAATTGGCTGAAGAGAAGGCAATGGGTATTTATTAAGCACCTACTATGTACCAGGTACTGTGATAAGCAATTTATAAATATCTCATAATCCTGTGCTATTATTATCTCTATGTTACAGATGAGAAGATAGAGGTTAAGTGATTTGCCCAGGATAATACTGCTAGTAAGTGTCTATAACTGGATTTGAACCCAGGTTCTTCCTGACTCCAGTGAGTAAAATGAAAACAAAAAAAACCTCTGAAAGATTAAGGGACAGGTCTTCAAACAAGTAGTTAGTGTTGGAGGTAGGATTCAAACCCATGTCTTCCATGTCTTGCTGATTCCAGGTCCACTGCAGGGTTTACTACTCTAGGATGATAAATTAACTCTTTCTGCTTCACACTGGCATTGTTTCTTTAAAGTATTGTATTTGTATGTAATCATTATTATTGTAGGTAAAATGTCTCCTAAAAGCCAAGTCAACACTGGAGGCAAAGTGGTGTCTTTGAAGACCTGGACTGATATCTTCACCTAATAGCTGTGTGGCTTTGCACAAGTCGTTTTATTTCTTTTGATCCCATTTGTCACTTGAAAAATGTGGATCACAGCCTCTGTCTTACCTTACAGGATGAGAATCACGTGGGATACAGACAAAAACAAAAATTAGTCTTCTGTCTTCGAAAAATTTCTAATAACATTTATTTATTTTCCTTCTCTTCCATCTCATTCTCATTGGGGAAATAAAGGAATAACAAACGCAAAACCTAACGATAAGAACTGATGTGCATTAGTAAAGCAAACCCAATCCTCACGTTGGCCACGTTTAAAAACATGCCTCTGTTTCTGCATCTTTGAGTCCAGCATCTTTCTGTAAGGAAGCAGGTAGCATGCTTCACCATCATTGTCCCTCCAGAAGTCTTTATTCTGCTCTGCATTTTTACAAATATAAAGTATGATCACCGCTGTTACTATTATTAATATTGATGGGGGATTTAATAAATGCTCCTTGACCGACTGGCTAGAGGCTGCTCAGTCTCTCAATGGGTATGATAGTGTCCATTTGCCAGCCAGCCACCTTTAGTCCTAGGTGTGAGATTTCTTGGTTTTGTCTGAGATCTTTAGCATCCTCCCCGCAGAGGTTTTATTGACTGAAGGCACCCCGTCGTTTGCAGTGATGTCATTCTTTATCATGAAAAATTGGGTGAGTTCAGGATGACTAGGAGGGTTTTTAACTTGTTAGCAAAACTCATGACGATGGAGATTTGCCTGAAGGGACATTCTCATTATGGATGTCTGTCTTAAAAAAAAAAAATCTTTGTGTGTATGTGTGCATGTGTGTATACTCACATGCATTTATAGGAAGAGATAAAATTTTTTCGGAGTGCAATTAAATTTAGAAAAATAGATCTCAACTCATTTTGTAACTGATATGAAATAAGACTTGTTCTAGTTTGTTTTTTTTTTTTTGGATCCTTAGGTTTCTGTGAAAACTACTTTCAGATGCACGTTAGCGTCCAGGAAAAATGAATACATGCAAAGTGATGTAAGCACATGGCCCTGTAAATTTTCCAATGGCCCCGGGGCACTGTTATCTGGTCTTTGCTGGGAAATCACTCATCATGTAGCTATCGGGGAAGGGAGAGCCACGGCAGCCCCTTTTCTGGGAGCAGTCCAATGCAGTATGGATATTAATTAAATTTATTAAACAAATAACACAGCGACTCAGGGAGGCAGGGGTCCATCTGCCAGTTCCGCAGATTGATCTCTGCAGAGACGCGAGCTGAATGGTAGTTGAAGCTAACTTGCCGAGCTCAGCAGATGGGCCCTTGTCTCTAGTGGGAGAGATTTGGTGGCAATCCAACAGCTCTTTCCCCCCTCCAGCTTTTTGTTCCTTGCAACTGTGATGGAAGAGGCACTTCGCTGTCTTTTCTCAGCCTTGTGTTTCTGTCTCTACATCCTCTACAAATCTCCTCCCTTTTGTTTAGGTGCGCAACGTCTAAGTCTGAGTGATTCCTTAAGGAAAAAAGTCCCAGCTGATCTTATTTTGTGTGTGCAATGTAAACCTTGAGCAGAAGATAATTAAGAAAATGAAATCCCATTGACTTTACACCCCGCTTGTCCACAGGGCTGTAGCCTAGCCTCTTGCCCTGGGATAAAGTCTCTGATCAGATTTTAATTTAGTCAGTATCCTTAACTGGTTGTACTCAAAATGCTGGCTGGAGAAAAAGTCATTAGTTATTATGGAGATTTAGGATCCCGTTCATAAAACAGTCCCTCCAATGACTTTTTGACATGAGCTCCATTTTTATTTTCTTGTAAAGCTCTCATTTAATGGTTCAGTTTTTCAAATCCATGATGTTTTTCTCTACCTTTGACAAATGTGTCCTCTCTCTAAACCCCAGGGTCTACCTTCTTTGCCATCTGGGAAAGGATGTCATGGGCAACATCCGATCAGTGCGTGGCAGATCTGCTGGTGGCTGGTGGTGTTTTCACATGCCCCTGCAAAAAGACCATGAATGGAAAGCACTCCCCATTAAGTCGACTACTTGACCTCCCACTGACTCATTCTATTAGGGCAGTAACTCAGGCAGAGTGATAGGGCTTTGATCCAGGGTGGCAGACAGTGTTAGCAATCCTCTAGCCCTTAACTGTTATAGAAAACAACATTGCTTAGCACTTAGGTAGTTAGAATCATGAATTAAAATAGTAAATGGCCGTTGGGAATCTGGAGTGAGCTCTTCTCCTGCTCTATCATTTTCTCTGCTCTTCTTGTGACCAAGCAGTAGCCTTATTTCAGCTTCCGGATCTGGGCCCTGAAATCCTCCTCTGCCCTAAATGTGCTCTTAATTGAAGACATGCTTGGCTGTTAGGGTTGCCCAGTCCTAGTTCCTATGGTTAACAGCACCTTTGCCTCTCAGACCACATGGTATTTGAGTCATCATTCTTAGCTGGCCCTTCCATGGTCATATTCATGGGAGTAATTGGAATAATAAGATCATAGGATTATAGATTTAGAATTGGAATGGACCTTAGAGGTCATCAAATCCAATTCCCCTCATTTTATAGATAAGAAAGCTGAGGCAGAAAGAGATTAAATGACTTAAGTGTTCAGGATCTCACAGAAAGAATCTGAGGCAGGATTCGAATCCAGCTCTTCCTGATCCTAAGACCTATACAATTAGTACAGAGGAATAGGAGATTTTCTGAATTGTTAGTAGATTCTAGGAAGCTTGAAAGATGGATGTCTTATTCAGAGACACATACATAAGCAACTAATATTTCTTATGACCAGTTGCTGGCATGAGGATGAAAAATAATGCCAGCTCACATTTAGATAGTACAGGAGGTTTGCAAAAGTTCTTTAAAGAAGTATCTCATTGGATACACGCTGGTTGATGATTGTCTGCTGCACCTGTGCGTAGGTTCTTCATCAAGTCCACTACTGGAAATATTTTTGCCTTTAATACAATAATTTATATTTTTAAGCCTAGAGATCATTAGACTTGCCCAGAAAGCTTTCTTGAAAGTGACCATCATTGCTAAGGTTCCATCTTCCTCCTGGATCACATTGACATTATCAGGTGGGGGTGCTTCCATTATTGTGGTAAACTGCCAGTTGTAAATGGACATTATCCCCCACCCTGCTTTAGTGTCTGACCAAGGATTACAGTGAGATCTAAGACACATTGGTAAACATCAGGGTTTTGTGGACTTTAAACTGGTCCTGTGTAATAGAGACAGCAGAGCAGAGAAACCATGGCTGCTGAAAGGTGTTTGTTTACCAAGGGCGGGGGGCATTGCCAATTTATTCCTCTAATTTGTTGGAAGTCCAAATCCACCAGGGATGTGTGCTGGGCATCTGAATTCATAGCCTATTTCCCACCATGTCTGGTTGCTTTCCTTCTACCGTCTGGCCCTACTGGATCTAATTCCGCGGTCTGATTTAAACAGCAATCTAGATGCTCTGGCATCTCAATTTAAGGGAAGATTGGACGTTGTTTTCGAAGGGAATTGCAAGTGTTTTAGTCTCGATAGGGAACAGATTGTGGCCTCCTTCCTGAGGACAGGCTGGGAAGTAACACATCAATCTCAGGGTTTGCTTCTTTAACTGAAATGTTTTTAACCCTCTGTCCACTTATTAGCCGATGAAGTCTATGGAGAGGAGGCGAGAAAATTCATCTAGCAGACAGGGTGCGAGCTTCTGCAGTGTTCTCCCTGCCCCTGCTGGCCCTGACCAACACATCTGTGGATTCATTGGGTCTTGTGGATTTTATCAGCAGGGAACATATTGAGGTGCAAGAGAATAAACCTTTTAAAAATGCTAGTATAGAAGTTAGTTTGGGGCTGTCGTAGGAAACAGAGGGGCAGAAACCTAAAAAAAATACCTTGTGTCACATAGTTCATTATATAACAATGTCGGCAGTGTGGTGATCAATCTTGACTTTCCGAGCCTAGAAGTAAGTAAACCATGTATTTCTTATGGCAGAGACCAGAGAACACAAAGTATAGAATGCAATACACACACACACACACACACACACACACACACACACACGTGCGTACACGCACGTGCTCAATGGTCTCTGAGATCTCTTCCAGCTCTAAATCTCTGGCTTTATGATTTAAAAAAAAGCTGTCAAAAATAATCATCTGTACCATAATTTTATCTACAAAGTATTATGCTATGGTTTAATTTTCATGTTTTATAAGAAGAGGTTTATAATAAGAGGTTCCTGTGCTCTGAGGTGGCACAGTGGATAGAGTGCCATGCCTGAAGTCAGGAAGACTCATCTTCCAGAGTTCAAATCTGGCTTCAGACACTTACTAGCTATGTGACCCTGGGCAAGTCACTTAATCCTGTTTGCCTCAGTTTCCTCATCTGTAAAATGACCTAGAGAAGAAAATGGCAAACCACTCCAGTATATTTACCAAGAAAATGCTAAATGGGGCCACAGAAAGTTGGACATGACCGAACAACAACAAAGTGCTGAATAGTGAATAGATGGAGTTATAGGATCATAGCTTTAAAGCTACAAGAAAGCTGAGAGGTTATTGAGTCCAAACCCCTCATCTTACAGATGAGGAAACTGAGACGTGGACAAGAGAAGTGACTTGAAAATTTGGGTTTGATTTGGAGATATATATATATATATAGTTGTGTGAGCATAAGCAAGTCACTTAAGGGCTCATGAGGTCAGACACCATTGCTCCAAAACTGTAAGATTAAGATTCACCCACATAAGAGGAGTTCCTTACTGCTGATGAAGTCATTCACAGAGACTATCTACCTCCCCTCTGGCATTCTCTCTCTCTCTCTCTCTCTCTCTCTCTCTCTCTCTCTCTCTCTGTCTCTCTCTGTCTCTCTCTCTCTCTCTTTCTCTCTCTCTGTCTCTCTCTCTTTCTCTCTCTCTTCTCTCTCTCTGTCTCTGTCTCTCTCTCTGTCTCTCTCTCTCTTTCTCTCTCTCTCTGTCTGTCTCTCTCTCTCTCTCTCTCTCTCTCTCTCTCTCTCTCTCTCCCTTCCTCCCTCCATTGAAAGTTTGCTTTATTTTCAGTAGAAAATGTTTGGCTATTGCTCATTTAATATTCCTATGCTTGTAGCACTCTCCTTCTAGGGATTCATGTTGCTAGACCTTAAAACACTCATTGAATTAACCCTCCCCTCAGTCCTGGGAGAAGGGGGGTAATCTATCACTCTTTGCTAGATGGTTCCCCCTGAACATTTTGATAAACAAAACAACAAATAAAAACTTGCAATTGGGAATCACATCCCCCATCATGGCAGAAGAGCTGCCTCCAGGATTAAACAGTGCAGCTGTTCAAAACATGTTGTACTGAACTATTCAGGTGAGAAAACGAAGAATACAGTATCTCTTTATGAATGCAAGTGGGACCAGGACCTGGCAGATTTTCCCTGGGAAGATTGAGGAATGGACTGGTATTGGGCAGAAACAATCCTGTTCCGGGGAACCCAGCAGAAACCATGCTCATTACCATTCATAAAACTAGCCTAGGGTTCCAGAATTGTCCCTGCATGGTGATAAGGTCTGAGAGACAACAGAAATGACTATGAATTTGGAGTGCCAGGACCTGGGTTCAAATCCCACCTTTGTTACTACTTGTGTGACCTTGAGGAAGTCACTTAACTCTCCTGTAACATAATTTACCAGTGCAATGGAAATACAAATTAGAATTAGTTCTCATTAAATACATGCAAACAGTTTATATTTTCTATTAGGTAAAACAAACATTAACCCTACTAGGACCAAATCATTAATTGGATCTGGTTTCCTAGAGTTTTTCAGTAAGCATATCTCATACTAGCATTCAATGACAAGGTTTCCCTCCCTGTGCCTGACTTGTCACCTTCGAGGTTGTTGCCTGGCAAGTTGGTAAATATCAGTCAGTTGATCAGCGCTGCCCTCAAATAAACAGGAGGGAAATTTGAATCTTAAGTTTAGTGAATATCTCAGTCAACCTTCAGTTTCAGAAAACAAGGGGTCTCTGGTAGGTTTCTTATAATTCTACTTATGGTTGTCAGATAGTTACATCCAGATTCTGATTTGTGATCAATGACCTAATTTGTTTATCAAACAATTTGACTGAGGCCTAATAATATAAACTAATGAGGTTATTTACCAAAATATTCCATTGATCTGTCCTATGGGGAAGGGGTGTCCAGCATGTTTGTGAATATACACGTATTGTTTACCAAACTTAGCACAATATGTTAATCTAAATATTGAAAAACAAGTTATGAAAAATAAACATCAAAATACCTTATCATAAAATGGGTTGAGATTTGTATCTCTACCTTAATTAATCTTATCATAGAAGGCCTAGACTTCTCAATTGAATCAATCAATCAAAAGTGTAAGCTAGGTTTGACAGATCCAGTGAAGTGCTTTAGTCATTGGATAAAAGCCAAAACACCACACAGGAAATATTTTGTGATTGTTTGAAGAGAATCAGTCATGCCCTTTGGGCATATATGTCTTTTAAGAACCTCTAACTTTAGTAGCAAAGCAGCCAAGTTGGCTTGGCTCCTCCTCGAGGGGGCAGATACCTCCTATATTATGCCTATATCAGAGAGCAGCAAGGAGGAAGAGAGGAGTGAGCTCAGATGGGCCATTACATTCTACCCCTATGCTCCCCTCCCTCATACCATTGGCCATGTTATCAGAGACTGGATCAGTAGTAATACCCCTACCCGGGAGTAGAATGAGATATACTGATGACACACTGAGGACATACTAGTGAAGAAACATTTAGCCATTCAAGGGAAGAAGCAGCTTCAGTATTTCCAAGTCTCAGAGCCCAGAAAACTCACTTAAGGAGAATTTTATGAGGACTCTATGAAGAGAGAAATGAACATCCAATAACCAGGGAGTTTTGAGTTCACCCTTTGGTCACATGAGTTCTCTTAAGTTTGAGCCCATTCTCCTCAGGGATCTTGTGTGTGCAAAGGGAAAGTGTGCCCCTGTTTTTTTTTTTAATTTGGCTGGGGGAGTGTTCTTATAATACCAACTCAGTAAATGCCTTTCTATAAAAGCTAGTAAAGTTTGTCTGATAATTAATGAAGAGCATGACAGATGGGGCCCCATCAAAAGCAGTAATATAAAAACTCAAGTCCTTAGGATTAACCTAAAACTCTAAGGCAAGAAGTAATAATCTGCCATCTATGGACCCAGACTGCCAGTGTTAGTGGAAGTTAGAGAATTAGCTCAGAAGGACTATTACATAGAGAAATATAGAAGATTAGAGAGAAGGGGTGGACCTTTTCCCACTATACTCTTGAAATCTTCAAAGAATTAAAAGTTCTGGTGACTTGAAAGGCCACAGAGAGACACAGAGTGAGTGTGGATAGGATGAAGTATAATGGCAATGAAGACTTGCATACAGAAGTAGTGTAAAATATATCATCACACATGATTAGCAAAGCAAATGAAATAACAAAAGGAAAAACAGATGGATTCTATGACATTAAAAGAATCAAAGGAGACCCTCAAGCACTGAGGATAGAGCTAGTATGGAGGCTTTGTGGGAGGAGAAAGAAAAGAATGCGGGATGAAAAGACATGGATGAGCTGAGATCTATACCAGAGAAGGATGTATTTACCTCAATAACATCATAGATCTGGAAAATGTAAACTCCATAATTCAAGAGACCAAAAATATGTAATTTTCCTTCTATTTAATTCCCCATGACCCCCAGCAAAAGGCTGTGCACAGTCAGCTCTCAAAATATACCAACTGATTGTTGATTCAAACTTTTCATACTCTCAGAGCCAATCAAATTAATCCACTTGTCCCTGTTCTGACCTTTGACTCAACAAGACGCCCTTCTCTCCACACCCCACCTCCACCTCCCCATGTGTTGCTTCAGTTATCCCATACCTCCAGGATACTCTTTTCAGCAGATTCTAATCAAATAGCATTAATTTATTTCGGGCATTTGGATGTCATTTGATCAGACTGACCTTCATAGAGCAAGAGTGGGATCAATCATTTGACTCATGCTCCCCTACCACTTCAGATTTTAACTTATAGGCCCATAGATAATGAACTGAAAGAGATCACAGAGGTCATGGGGTCCATTCTTCCTCATTTTAGAGATGGGAAAACCCAACACAGAAAGGATGAGTTATTTGTCCAAAGTGGCAGAGCCAGGATTTTAATTCAGGTTCTCTGCCTCTCAATCTAGTGCTGCTCAAGTACTTGGGATCATTGTATAACCTCCTTCCTGATGCATACATCCTCTCTAAAACATCCATGGCAACTGGTCATTCAGCCTTCAACACCTGGGACAGCATCTCCCCATGTGAACCTACTCAGAGACCTGTGATGATGTGGAATGCATGCCTTGCAGAGGTTGCCCCGTAGGTGTAGACATTATGTAAATGGTTCTGGTTGTAGAACCTCTTTGGCCATTTTTTCTTTATCTGAGTTCTTGGGGTATATATTTCTTTGATTATGACATCTGGTGAGAAACAGGAAAGGTCTTGCATCTGTATATCTTTCCATAGAATGCAATGTCCTTGAGTGCAGGTACCATATTTTGTGGTGTCTTTGAATCCCTAGTGCCTAGCACAGAGCTTTGTGTGGAATGAATGCTTAATAGATGTTTGTTGAGTTAAATGAAATTGGCAAGCCCACTATCATTCCATGGATCCAATTTTATTTTTAATAGCTCTAGTTATTGGGAAATTCTTTCTTAAATTGAGTCAAAATCTACCTTTCTCTAACCTCTGTTCCTTGATTCCAGGGTATCCCATTGGAATAATAATTTTTTTCTCTTTCTGATAAAAAAAATTCCTTCAAGTATTTGAAAGAGTTAAGTATTATATTCCCTTAATTTTTTTTCTCCAGACTAAACATTCCCAGTTATCTCAACAATTTCTCACACGATGAGAGTAACTCAAGGAAAATTAGAGAGCTGGCTTCAGAGGCTATAATATCTAGAACTCTTATTTTACAAATGAGGACAGTGAAGCTGGACAGTTTACGTGACTTAGGTCACACAATCAGCAAGTTTCTGAGGCAAGATTTGAACTTGAGTTTTCCTGGGTTCTATTTACTGCACCGTGTTGAGTCTTCAAATCCACAAGCATTTATTAAGTGCACCATTCACTCTAGTTTGAAATACTTTTGACTGAAGGAATAATAAGCTTTGTTTTAATTACCAAGCTCACAACCAATCACTCGTAATCAATAAACTAGCATTTATTAAATGCTTATTATGTGCTAGACAGCTGTGCTAAGCTCTGGGGATACAGAAAAGACCAAAGACAGTCTCTGACCTTAAGGAGCTCACAGGCCAATGGGGGAGACAATGTGCAAACAACTCTGTACAAATGAGATATAACCAGGATAAATTGAGAGTGGTCTTGGAGAGGAGACCCAAAGGCTTAGGAGGATGGGGAAAGGCTTTTTGCAGAAGGTAGAACCTTAGCTGAGCCTTGTAAGGAAGATCAGGGCTCTAAGAGAAGAAGCTAGTGCTCTCTGCTGCATAAGGCACTGACTCCTGGTTTCATGATCCCTGTTTGTTTTCCCAGTTTGCCAATATCTTTCTGAAAATTCAGCGTCCAGAACAGAACGCATTCCATCAGGGGTGGCCTGACCTGACGAAGGACAGCAGGGCTATTGTCTCTCTTGATTCAGACACTGGTCTTCTGTATGATCTCATTGCCTGCCACTGCATCAGCTTCTAAGCAGTCACATGTTGATTTTGTAGTCCACTAAAACCCTCAGGTGTTTTTCTCTAGGCTGTGTTGTCAAGTCAGGTCAGGTCTCCCCTGTCTCAGGCAGTTAAGTGAAACTTCAGGATCTCTCATTTCTTTCTGTTATATCTCATCTTATTTGTTTGTTTGTTATGTTTCATCTTCCTGATCATTGTTGAATCTTGATTCTGCCAACTGAAATGTTGATTCCATCTCCCAGTTTACTGTCATCAACAAATTTGGCAGGTCAGTCTCCTCTAGCTGCTCCTGCCTCCCCCCATTCCCCCTCAAAGCATATTCTTCAAATGCAAATATATGTAATTGTATGTAAATATATTATGCACATAAATGCAAATATATAATATATGTTGTGTATATGTAATACAGGAACATTTATGTATCTGTATATATTCCCATATAATACATGCATATGTACATGTATATATTGTGTTATGCAGGAATATATGTATATACACAGGAGACTATACATATACACATGCACATACACACATGTATGAATACATGCATATTTGTATGGAGTCAGGAAGACTCATATTCCTGAGTTCAACTCTGGCCTCAAGACGCTTCCTAGCTGTGTGACCCTGGGCAAGTCACTTACCCCTATCAGCCTCAGTTCCTCATCTGCAAATTGAGTTAGAAAAGGAAATGGCAAACCACCCCAGTATCTTTGCCAAGAAAGTCTCAAAGAAGGTCATCAAGAATGAGACACAACTGAAATGACTTAACAACAAACAACACACATATGTATATATGTGTGAGTATATCTATCTATCTGTTGTCTCCTCTGTTAAAGCATCTTGAAGGAAGGGATTGTTTTCTTTTCTTTGAATCCAGGCACGATGCCTGGAACATATTACGTATTTAATTGATTGTCTTAATCAAGTCATTGATACAAAACATTGAACAAAGCAGAAGACAGAGCCCTGTGGCAGGAGAAGCCTTCTTTCTATAGGCTGATATATAACCTTGACCAAGGAGTTTTAACTCTCTGTCCTCAGAAGTCAACAATTTGCTGCTGAGTCTTCCCAGGTTGATAAGACCAGACAGAGCTTGTATCCTTAAGTCATAGCCTTCAAGATCCTTGGATCACCTCCACAGCACATTGAGGCATGAGAGGAAGCCTTAGAATAATAGAAAACCTTGGATAGAATTAGAATAATAGAAAACTTAATGCCTTAGAAAAATAGAATATGTTAGGAGTATTTAGTTAGTAGCTGCCATGCTCAGGGTGAATGACAATATGGCCATTTTAAAGATCAGGTGAGGGAACTGGGGGATGTTTAGCAGGCAGAGGAGAAGCCTGGAGATGTGGCAAGCTAATTGTCTTCCAGGACTTGAAAGGCCATTGTGTGAAAGAAGAATTATACTTGATCTGTTTGGCCCCAAAAGATAGGATGAGGAACGATAGATGGAAAGTGCAAAAAAGCCAATTTAGGTTTGGTAGGAGGAAATTCTACCTAACAATGAACACTGTCCCTAAAAGAGATGGGCTTGTTTAGAAGGTAATGGGTTCCTCTTCACTGGAGGTCTTCAGGAAAAGCTCAATAACCAATTGCCAGGCATGTTGAATGATTAAGTATTTATTAAGCACCTACTATGTGCCAGGCACTGGGGATACAAATACAAAAGTGAGAGTTTCTGTCATTCAATGAGTTAAATCGTCACAGGGAGACAACATATGGCAGAGCATGGTAGACAGGGAGGTCTGTCTGAGGAATCACATACAGTTAGTGGGGCCCCTTTCCCAAAGCAAAGAGAGTATTGATTTCATTAGTATTATTACCCCTACAGCAAAAGATGGAAAGGAGAGAAGGCACATGTGCTGAAGGGTAGCAGATGGCAAGGTGGCCAGATAGGTGCTAATTTCTTCCTGGTGGATGATTGGATGGGATGGGAATCATGGGATGGGAAAGGCTAGTATAGTGGTTGGGTATTGGTGGTAGTGGTAGTGGAGTGGTGGTGGTAGTCCTTCCTTCTCAAATAGGATCAATGACATCACAAGAGTGATTTCTTGATTTGTAAGTGAATTTTATTTAAGTGAGTCAGAGTTGCAAAAGTCAAAAAGTCATCAGTCATGCTTTCTTCCCAAGTCACCGAAGTCCAGTGGCAAGACAAAACTTAAGATGCCTGGTGATAGCCTGGGATTGAGTGAATGACTTTGGCCTTTCTAAATTAAGATCTTTCCCAGGCCTCAATTTGTCTGAGGCAACACCCATTCAGTGACTAAGGACTAGGTAAGAATTGAGACAAAAGATGACCTAATTTACCATTACAAAAATATCAGTCTGAGAGGGAAAATCCTCAAAGCTTCTGGCCAGAACAGAAGAGAATTTCCATTCACACTCATTCTAAGCCACCAAAATCTAAATTCACTCACCAGTCATGATTGTTCCATCTTAGGGTAGAATTCCAAAATGGAGTGGAATAAGGGAAAGGGAGAGTATGGTTTCCGCAGGTAAGCTATTTTAGCTAGGGAAAAGAAGAGCCAGAGGGCAAATGGCAAGATGCCTGGGGAGGCTGTTGTATCTTCCTGTTGATGGCATGAAATTGTTGAAGATGGTATTCTTTTCCATGTATGAATTGGACTAGAGAGCTACTGAGCTCATAATTCTGAAATTCTGTGATTTTTTTTCTGGTCCATCCTCCACACAGTTAACAAATTAACATTCCCAAAACACAAGTGATGATGTCACTCTCCTCCTCAAACATCATCAATAGATCCCTATTGCCATTTGGAGAAAATACAAATTCTACAGCCTAAAATTTAAGACCTTCTACCATCTGGCTCTCCCCCACCCCAACTTTCTAGACAGTTGACATTCAGTTCCTTTGGGAATTCTTATACAGTCAAACAGAGTTGCCTGTTTTCTCCAAAACCTATCATTCCATTTTCCATTTAGTGCTCCTTACCAGGAAGGCTTTTCCTCTTCTGCTATGCTGTTAGAATCCAGAGATCCCTGAAAGGCTCAGCCCAGGTCCTACCAAGTTTTCCTGGTTGCTTATGGAGTGTGTTCCCTCCCGAAAAGATCCTATCTGTGGGCTTGGGGTACCATGTCCATGCTAATATGAGCTGCTGGAGAGGTAGGACTAATTTCTTTTTGCTACTTTCTTGTATGCTCAGGGCATAGTACAGTGCCTGGCATAGAGTATGAAACAGTTAAGCCTTTTAAAGAACTTAATCTTTGCTAGGCTTCAGGGATACAATGACCAAAAAACCGAAACAACAACAAAAAAACCCCAGGACCTGTCCTCATAAAGCTTATATTCTATCCAATTGAACTGAGAGACATCCTGAGCTCCAAGCCTTCACCTACTGGATACCATGGCTTATTGTCTCCTCGAGATTTGGGCATCTGTTTGCTGAAATAGGGCTTGCCTCAGTGTTTGGCTTGTGGCTGGATGCATTTTTTTTATCCTGCTCTAAAGACAATTCAAGTGAGAAACTTCAGTACATTGGCTTTGTTCTTTGAGTCATCGCACTGTAATTAACTGAGTCTGGTTTTAAACACTGCAAGGACACCTTTCTTGTCTGTTTATGTCAGGAAAAAATGGCTAATGAGCGCTTATCAAAAAGAGGAACATTTTTTCATTAGATTAAGTAAAATCAAAACAGATTTATAATGTGCTATTATATTTCAGCCTGTGAATAAATTGAACCAAATAGCTTATACTTCCCTAATTTCCTGAGAAATTTTCTCTTCGTCTCCTCCTCCTCTTTCTCCTCTTTTTCTCTTTCTCCCTATCTCTATCTGTCTCTGTGTCTCTGTGTCTCTGTCTCTCCCTCCTTAACCTCTCTTGGTCTCCTTACTTATAAAACAGAATGGCTGGATATGCAGTGTGCAGGATTTCGAGAACCCAAGTTCCAGTTCCAGCTTAGCCCCTTGTTGCCTGTGTGTATCTTGGGCCAGTATCATAGTCTCATTGAACCATAGATTCAGAACTTGAAGGAATCTTAGAAGCCCTCTAGATCAGGCATCTATGAACTTCTTTTAAAAGATATGTTCATCACTGGATTTCCATATATTTGGTTTCCTTTGGAATTCTATGTATTTTATGCATTTGAAAAGTATTCTTAGCAGAGGTCCATAGGTTTCCTCAGACAACCAAAGGAGTCCAGGACAAAAAAGTCTAAGAATTCCTCCAATCTAGTCCAACTGTCTCATTTTATAAACAAAGAAATTGAGTCACAGAGTCAACAAATAGTGAGTTAGGGTTGACTATTCCCCTAACTCTAAACCTAATTCTGAGTTGCAGCTGGAGATGGACCTTTGAGCTTCTAACTAGGGATATAGTCCTCTCTTCCAGTGAGCCACAGTGTCTCCTTTGTAAAATGAGGGGATCAAGACAGAAGCCATCTAAAGTGCTCTTCAGCTTTAAATTGAGGATCTCACTATCCTATGAAAAGATATTTTCTAATCACCTTTTGAGATCTCCAATTCTCTGAGAATATAGAATCTTCTAGCTCTTCAATGCAAAGTCCCAAAGTCAAGATTTGGGCTACACCTAACCATTATTTCTGGAGACGAAAGACTTGGGTAACCTAGACCTGATGTCAAAAGACATCTTCTGAAGACTATGTCAGTGGATTCTGCTATATCCCAATACAGGTTTTTAAATTGATTTGAAAAACAGTTTCCCCTACTTTCTTATAACATGTTAATCAAGACTGGTCTGCCCCTTTCCCTTCCAGGGTCATGTAGAGCTTTTAAAGAAAGCACAATTTTCCCCTCTGCCCTCTTGTGTCCAAATAGGTAGACATTAGTCTGTGTGCCATCAAAGGGAAGAGATCATGAGGATTGATAATCCCTTAAGAAAATGATGTGGTAAGAATTTGAAAGGTAATTGCTATTCCTTGATTGGGGGTGGGGGTGGAGGTGGGGGCTGAGGCTTTCCATTTGAGCTCAGAAGTCCTAAGCTTCTGTAGGACTGAAGCCAATAAGGGCATTTGTGTTAAATCTAGCACCAAGATGGGAGCCCTCTCTGTCCTAGGACAGGCTGCCAAAGGAGGAGAGAACCTGACCAGGTGGGTAAAACAGATTAGGGCAAAGCATCTATGCCAATCAATATTGGGATCAGGTCTGTGAGGGACCACTAATCAATCTCAAGAAAAAAATGAAATATAATTTACATAGAAATACAAACATTGAAGCCTAGCATCATTTTCAATGCCACTTGGAGACTAGATTCATCTTAAGAGCCCAGGGAACTTGAAGACTTCACAGAGAGGCAGTGTTGTGGAGTGGGAAGCTGGCTTTGGAGTTTCATCGAAGATTTAAATTCCCACTGTGATACTTTCTACCTGTGTGACCTTGGGGGAGTCTGCCTCTGACCCTCCATCACCTTATCTAGAAAAAACAGCCCTATCCCTGAATAACGTTGCCTCAGTCAAAGTGAGAGTTTAAGGCCAAGGTCTTTCACTCCATCCTGGGCCATCTCCAGTCATCCTGATTGAAATCTGGCCGCTGAACTCAAATGGCTCTGGAGGAGAGGGGTACGCTGGTGACTTTGTATGGTCCTCACTCACTTAAATCCAATTCATTTGCTAGTCATGGTATCATCTTCCTGATGTCATGGTCCTCTTCAAGAACAAAGGACAAACCACAGCTTGGAAAATGAGGTGAAGATGGCTATGTGCTGGTATAAACATTTAACAACCGCCTTACTAGCGGGAAAACATTCTAGCAACACACTTTTACATTTAATCTGCATCATTAGCCTTTCCCCCATTACTTTCTTCAGTAGACAATCAACTATACTATAATTATTATTAATATAGTATGTGTACTATAATCAAGCCCTGATTTGTGGCACTTGTTGATTTCAAAGTTGTAAATACTCACACTGAATATTTAACAATGGGCTGTCATGGGTCCTGCTGGCTCCTGTATACCTCTGGCAAATACACAACATATGTAATGTAGAAGGCAGGTAGGAGGAGCTTGTCTTCCCTGAATTTGGTTGGTTCTTCACCCCCTGTGCTTCCTCTGTTGGTAGAGACAATAGTGATGTAACTCTGTACCTGTTAGCCATCTTTGTAACGTTTGGCCAGTCAGCCTCACCGTGTCTCAGTGTCCATATCTGTAAATTGAGGTCAGCCTCTAATATTCCTTCCAGATACAGATCTATAGTCCTAGGAAGAGCAGCTGTGCAATTTCATTTGTTGGCATTGACATGGTGATAAACAGCTACAATTAATTCAGTAACACTTCTAAATGAATTTGTGTTGTATTAGTCACAACACCATCTACATATATCTAAAACATAGTAGTGCCCACATGTGTGAAACATTATTTATGCCATCTGCAGGAGGCAGGTTTGCTTATTTATTCTATTGAGTCACACCGCATATTTTGCCAAAGCTAACTAGAGATCAAAATGACAATGTTTGGTGTACACATGGATTAGTGGACTCTTTGTGATAACTCCGTAATGCCTCCAAGGTATTGGGACCCATAGGTTGAGAGTGACTGCCCTGAATGATCTCTAAGTTCTCTTGTAGGTTTAAATCTCACAAATCAATGATCCCAAATGCCCCCTTACTCATGGTTTTGTCATGATAGTGATTTTCCTAGATACTTCTGGTGGTTCAGCCATTGTGACCCCATTTGGGGTTTTCTTCATAGAATTACTGGAGTAGTTTGCCATTTCCTTCTCCAACTCTTTTTACAAAAGAGGCAAATGGAGTTAAGTGACTTGCTCAGGGACACACACTAGGACTAGTCTAAGACTGAATTTGAACTTAGGTCTTCCTGACTCCAGATCTGTGAGGGCAGCACCGTCTGCCCCTCCTAAATACTGTAGCAGCAAGTACCCTTACACATCTAGGATAGCCTACTATCATAGATTCTTAGATCTTCTTTTCTAAAAGGAAAGCAACTTTTGAGGGATCAACGATCTATTTTAATTACATTCATCAACAGAGTAAATACAAGTAGAGAAATAAAGACCAACAGACAGGGCTTCCAACTGTCTGACCATAAGCAATACATACATCACAGATCAACAGACAGATCCAACTGTCTGAGCATTACATACAGACATAGTTACCAGAGAGAGAAGCACCAACATCAGGGTTTTCAAAAGGGGATGGAGTAAGTGGGGCACCTCCTTAATGGCTATCCAGAGTCTCATCGGGTCATATCACATGAACATTTTTCCAAAGAGTAAGCCCTCAAAGCAAAACCTCACCTCAGAGTATATATACATTTTTCAGAGCTTGAGGGCATGATCCTTGTGATCCAGTGCCTCATTAGCAATTAACAAAAAGATTGAGCCTTCCTACAAAATAGGTCTCCCCTAATCAAGCTTCCCTTAATGAGCTTCACCTGAAGCCTATTGATGGGTGAGGGAAGATCTTTAATTCCCATTATAGATACTTGCCTCTTTTAAAAAGTCCTTGATACTTTCCTCTTTTAAAAGTCATTGCAGGGATCTGCAGACTTTTTTGATAAGAGAACTGATTGACTATCAAAATTAAAACCAGTTTCCATAGTCTATTCTGGTGTGAAATGGAAGGTGTCCTGATGAGATGCAGCAGTTTTGTAATTCCAGGTCATAGAATTAGTAAACCCATCAAGTCAGAGTTCTTTTGACCTAGACTTCTCATCCCTGGGCTTCATAAAGGTAGATTCAAATCCCTTTCCCTCATGTTTGACACTCATGTCAAACACCCATTTGATTGGAGTGATGAACAAAACCTTCTCCTAGGGTGTTTCTTCTTCTGTGATGACAGGTGGGATGCTGTTGAATTGGGGGGAGAGAGTCGTGGAAGGCAGACAGGAAGGAAGGACTTACCATCAGACACAGGTCCCATCCTTTTGACACGTATAAGGGGTTAAACTATTCCTGAACAGTTTATCGCTCATCAATTGTAATTAAATATGTTTATATTAAATTATGTTCTGTAATTAATGTAAAATCCTTTAGCCTATGCTGTTATTAGAACCAGATGCTGAAATATCAACAATATTTCAACCTGACTGCATTGCCTGCCAGCTGCCTGACTATAATTACTTCAATCTCAGCTTGTTATCTAATTATCACCTTTGTAAAGGGAAAAGTACTCTCTAATGCTGACTGATTGTTTGAGATGATGGTGAAGAGCATGAAACAGCTGTCACAGAGCTTGGTCCCTGCTTATCTCCAAGAGGAAACATTATGAATCTCCCCCTTGGTCCCAGTCATTTTCTAGGGATGAGATTGTGGTCAGGGAACGGATATAGGTTACTTTCAGTTCCCTTTAGCTTTTGGGTCCTAATCTAAGAAGAGCTGGATCAGGTATCAAAATGCCAGGCACATCATCTTTCCAGCTCTGACATATGTTAACTGTGTGACAATAGGCAAGTCTCACTCAAGTATTCTGAGCTCATTTTCTTCATCAGTAAAATTGTAGATAGGTGGCATAGTGGATAGAACACCAGACCTGGAGTCAGAAGATTGGAGTTCAAATCTCGCCTCAAACACTAACGGCCTGAGCCTGGGCAAGTCACTTCACCCTGTTTGCCTCAGTTTCCTCATCTGTAAAATGAGCTGGACAAGGAAATGGCAAATCATTCCACTGTCTTTGCTAAGAAAACCCCCCAAATAGTCATGAAGAGTATGACAGGACTAAATAACAAACAAAATTGTGGTGACAATGAAACTTGTACTACTTTCCTCCCATGGTTGCTATAGGGAAGTAAGCACCAAGCATTTATTAAGCGTTCCAGTTACTGTGCTAAATACTGGTGATACAAAGAAAGATAAAAAAACAAACAAACCACATTCCTTGCCCTTGTGAGCCCTCAGCTCACAACCTGAGGGAAAATGTTTTGTGAACCTTAAAACCCTACAGAAATGAGAGTGAGTGGTGGTGGTAGTCTTAGTAATGCTATTAACCCGAAACAAACATTAGATCAGAGGCTCCTGTTGTGGTGCGCCCACAGATGCTCAGTTTGGGTATCTCTTTACTTCTAACTAATTAGAATCACAGAAAAATCATAATTAGAATTATAGGGGAAAAAAACTTTAGAGTTTGTCAGATACAAGCCTCATTTTATATATGAGAAAAATGTAATGGAGAGACAAAATGGCCTTGGCTTCTCACATTTAGTAGAGAAGGGAAAAGCAGAACTCAGGTGTCCTAACTCCCAGGCCAAGATACTTTGCTCAGACTAGGCTTTCCTCCCTCTAACTAGTCTGAACTAGTATTGAGCAAGGCACAGAGTCCTGGGAGTACGCAACCTTAAGAAAGTGGATGAAATTGGATTTTGCAGCTCTCTCTTCTTGTGAAATGTATAACATTAGTGGCTTTCTTGATAGATCTGATCCTCACTCCATTTTAAAATATGAAACTGAGTGGAGAGAGGCTGCGAACATGTGGTTCTCTCCTTCTGATTAACCTGTTTGTGTTTTGTGTTGCTTGTCACTGAGAGGGTGAATGCAACGTTTCCTCTGCTCTCTTGTTCATTGTCCCCTTCTCCCCACCTTATCCAAGGGCTCTCATATCGTCCTCCTTTGGGTCCTCTCCTAAGTTCCCTCCCACCCCCTTCTTTGTATTCTTATTCATCCTATCCTTGTTCAAGGTCTCATTACTTATTTTAAAAAATAAAGTGTTGTTGATAGCTTGTTTTTTGCATCATCAGAATTTCATCAAGTATCTCTCTCTTCACTCTTCTAGAGAGAGCCATCTCATGTGATAGATAATATTTTTAAATACAAATACAAAAAAGAGAAAAATCAGCAAAATTGACACATCAAAGAAGTCATATATATATATGTATACACAATATTGCATGTGTTTTTGGACTCTCTCAGTGTTTCAGTCAATTGTGTTGACCTTCTTCCTTCCCCAAATATGATTTGTCATATGTAATAGCTCTCTGGAAGGGAGAGGGAGAGGGATACTTGGGATAACTATCATGATGTAAGAAACAGAAAATACTGATAAATACGTTAAGAAAATATATTGTGTTCCAAACCTTTGGACCTCCTTTGCAAAGGAGTAGGGTGGGTAACTTAGTATATCATTTTTAAAAGGAAGCAATCAAGGTGAAGTGATTTGCCCAAGGTCACACAAATAAGTATCTCAGGATAGATCTGAACTCAGGTCTTCCTAACTCTGGGTTCACAGCTCTATTCACTGAGCCACCTAAAGTTTCTCTCTCTCCCTCTCCCCCTCTTCCTCTCAATCTCCCTCTCTCAGCTCTGTTAGTTTCACTCTGCATCAGATCATGTAAGTCCTTTCATGCTTCTCTGTATTCATCATGCACATCATTTTTTACAGCACAGTAATATTGTGTTACATTTATGTACCATAATTTCTTTAGCCATTCCCCAATGGATAGACATCTACTTTGTTTCCAATTCTTTGCTATCAAAGAAAGTGTTACTGTATATATTTTGGTGGCTACAAGGACTTTCTTTCTCTCTTTTAATATAATTTTATTTATTTTGCTAAATATTTTTCAATTGCATTTTAGATGATTTTTAACATTTTTAAAATTTTGAGTTTCAAATTCTCTCCCTCACTTTCACCCCTACCCCACCCTTGAAAAGGTATGCATATGATATTCATTATACTTGTGAAGCCATGCAAAACTATTTCCATATTAGTCATGTTTTAAAAGAAAATACATTTTAAAAAATAAAGTGACAAAGTTATGCTTCAATCCACATCCAGAATTCATCATTTCTCTCTCTGGAGGGGGATAGCATTTTACATCATGGGTCTCCTTATCATCTCTGGCTTGAGAGCTCCTGAAGTTGCCACCATCCATCATCACTGCATCCACTTGGCTCCAGGCCAGCCTCCAGTCCTGTCACAGATTTCTCTTTCTGACCTCTTAAGTTGCCTTGGGCTCGAAGAATGTCTCACCTTGACCTTTTGTTGGCTCTGCTACTCCAAATTCAATCTGAAGTCTTAATTTAAGGTTGTTCCCAGAGGAATATTGGAGGAGCTTGGCTGAATGCTTCCTCCTCTCAGCTATCTTGACTTCTTATCAATAACCTCCTTGGGGTTATGTCTAATAGTAGAATTCCTGAGTCAAAGGGTATGAACATTTTAGTCATTTTATCTGAATAATTCCAAATTGCTTTCTAAAATGGTTGTATTAACTCAACCAACTTAAAACTGAACTAACCTATAGGATGTCATATATGTGTGTATACACATATATATATATACACACATATATACATTTATATCTTTTATTTATCTATGTACCTTAGATAACAAAACTTTATTTAAGCAATTTGAATCAAAGATTTTTTTCCCATTTTATTGCTTCCCTTCTTATTCTAGATGTATTATTTTTGTTTGTGCAGAAGCCTTGCAATTTCATGTGATCAATATTCTCCATTTGGTCTTTCATAATTGCCTCCATCCCTTGTTTGACACTCATTACTTATTGATGCTTATAGATTTTGGATCTCGAAAGGACTTTAGGAGCTGCCTAGTCCAATTCTCTCATTTTACAAATGAGGAACTCGAGGCCTATAAAGGTGAAGTGACTTGTCCAGGGTCATATAGTTACTAAGCATCAGAGGCAGGATTTGAATCCAATTCTTCTTGATCCCAAGGCTTGCCTCCTAAATATTTTTTCTGCCTCCAGTCTTTTCCCTTCAGTCCATGCTGAAAACTCTGGTCAGATTCATCATGTTAAATCACAATCTGATCATGTTATCTTTTGCTGACACTCCCTACAAGCAGAACAAAGTCTAGACTCAAAATACAACATTCAAGTCCCTGCACAGTCTGGCCTTCCCCTATATTCCTAGCCTTATCTCCTGCCAAGGAATCAAGCTACACCTAACCTGGACTATTCATTGTCCATTCTCTGAATTTTCCCACCTCTGTACCTTTGCTGATGCTGTATTCCCTTCTTCTGAAAGGTCCTCCATCACTACCACAAGAATTGTACCCTATACCTCTTATATTAAAATCCTACCTATTCTTCATGATCCAGTCTTAAGTCTTCTTTGCTTTTCTACCTGATATAATTTCTCCATTCTCTGAAACTACCTAGTGCTTTAGGACTTTGCAAAAACAGGTATCACTTTCTGATTTGTACTATAATTATTGGAATATATGTGAAGGAGACCCATAGAATGGAGAGCTGGGAGGGTCCTAAGAGGTCATTTAAGTCTTGATTTCATTTTCCATATTAACTAGGGCAGCTAGGTGGTGCAGTGGATAAAGACTCATCATCATCATCATCAAATCCAACCTCAGACACTTCCTAGCTATGTGACCTTGGCCAAGTCACTTAACCCTGTTTGCCTTAGTTTCCTCACCTGTAAAGTGACCTGGAGAAGGAAATGACAAACCACTCCAGTATCTTTGCCAAGAAAACTCCAACTGGGATCACAGAAAGTTGGAAATGACTCAACGATGACTAATTAACTATGAAATTTTAGACGTAGTAATTTTATTTCTTGACTTTTCTGTAAAATTAGACTTGGATCAGATGAATTCTACTCCAACCTCTTCATTCTACAAGTGAAATTGAGGCCTAGAGGGGGTTAAATGATGAGCTTGAGGACTCCATGCTAGACTGTCCTTGAGGGCAGAACCTCTGTCTTACCATTGTATCCCCATTCAGTGTCATATACAACCCAAACCAAAAACTTAATTGATTCAGAGAAACATTGAGGGCTTGAATTGACCCGAAATTATGGTTGCCATCACAGATCTCTGCACATTGAGCAGCGAGCTCTTAAATTATTTATCGGCCTTATATGTAACAACAACAACACTAATAACTAACATTTTTATAGTAAGCACTATATTGCCAGGCACAGTGTTAAGCACTTTAAACTTATTATTTCATTTGATCTTCATAACAAACCTGCAGGGGACTTTCTATTTCCATGGTACATTGGAAAGAGAACTGGAAGTTTTAACTCAGACACTTACTAGCTGTGTGACCTTAGGCAAATTACTTAACCTCTCTGAGCGTCAGTTTCCTCATCTGTAAAAATGAAAGGGGTGGAAAGGGTTGACTCTAAGGTCCCTTCCAGCTTTAGAGCAATTGTAGTGATTCCAGAGAGAAGAAACCCAGCATGTCTTTTGAGAGAACCTGGACAATTTGGCAAAGCTGATCACAAGTTCCAGGCTAAACCAATGCCCTGGAATACGATACTTCTGCCTGCTTCAGGAGGGGGAGACCTGGTCTTATTGTAAACCTCCAGGTCAGTTTAACTAGTGACACTTACGGGGATCTCCTGAGGACAACAAAAGCTGCCTTGTCTGGCACTCAGTCAACCAGAAATTTCTGTTAACTGTTAACTTTTACTTTTATCTATAAATGATGGGATCGTGGCCTGGAGGTTCTGTATGATTCTGAATCATTGACTAAATGGTTGAAAGTGGAATCAAGAGTTAAATGCATCTTAATGAATTCCCATTCTTCGAAATGTGATGATCCATGTTAATTGTTATCAAGATAATAATGACGTATTTATGTAATACACTAAGGTTTGCTTCACTATAATGCCATGAGATAGGTAGTTTTTGTGATTGACCTTGTGATTTCATTGATGTAAGGGGCTTCTAGATGAGGAATCTCCCTCTACAAATGTGGATTGGCACCTTCTTTGCCACTTACTTAGAGAGTTGCCAGGGGGCACCGAGAAGTAAAGCAATCTGGCCCAGATTGAACAAGCAGCATGTGGTAGCCTTCTTGAATCTGCCATGATTCCTCTCTTAGATGCTATTTAGTCATTTTCAGTTGTGTCCTGCTCTCCTTGACCCCATTGGGGGCTTTCTTGGCAAAGATCCTGGAGTAGTTTGCACTTTTCTTCTCCAGCTCCTTTTATAGGTGAGGAAACTGAGGAAAAAAGGGTTAGGTGCCTTCCCCCAGGGTCACACAACTGGTAAGTGTCTTAGGCTGGATTTGAGCTCAGGTCTTCCTGACTCTAGACCCGACACTTTCTCCATTGCAGCACCTCAGCTATCTCTCTTAGAACACGTTCATTTTACAGTTGAGGAAACTGAGGTTCATAATGGTGATGTGGCATGGCCAATACCAAATAGCTATTAGATGTTGGAGCTGAGGCATGAACCCAGGTGTGTCCAAGCCCAGTGCTCAAGGACCTGTGATTTCAGAGAGAGCAAGATGGATGGTGGATGAAGGTAAGCTGGAGCGCATGAAGAAACAAGGAATCAAGGAGTACTGGAGCAAAAGATGTCACTGGGGAAATGTACAATTGACCAAGGTATACTGACTACACACTGAGAAGGATGCATAAGTAGTGGCCAGCCCATATGTTCCACTGCTACCTTGGAGGTCAAGCGAAGGTGAGGAAGGCTCTCTGTCGGGACCAATACTAGCATTTACTTCACAGGCTTATTTTCAGCCTCACATGAGAGAATGAATGTAAAGCATCTTGCAAACCTTGAGGTGCTAGATAAATGTAAGCAGCTATTAGAACAGGGAGGGTCCTCAGAACATGGAACATAAACTGTCAAGCTGGAGGGAGCTTAGAACTTAGAATACAGAATATGGAAAGTCAAAATTAGGAAGGGCTAATGCAGAGAACATGGAAGGATAGCTTTGAGAAATATCATAGCTGAGAGGCACCTTGATCGTTGAGTCTAGTCTTATTTTATAGAAGAGAAAGAAGGAAGGAAGGAGGGGAGGAAGGAAAGAAAGAAAGAAAGAAAGAAAGAAAGAAAGAAAGAAAGAAAGAAAGAAAGAAAGAAAAAGAAAGAAAGAAAGAAATGAGGGAGAAAAGAAGGAAGGAAGAAAGGAAGGAGGGAAGAAAGGAGGGAGGGAGAGAAAAAAGGAAGGAAAGAAGGAAGAAAGGAAACAAATATTTATTAAGCACTATGTGCCAGGAGTTTTGCAAATATGTTATTGAATCCTTAATAATAACTCTGGAATATGTGGAAATATGCTTAATATGATTGTACATGGATGGCCTATATCAGATTGCTTGCCTTCTTGGGGAGCGAGAAAAAAATTAGAACTCAAAATCCTATAAAAGTGAATGTCAAAACCTATCTTTACATGTAATTGGACAAAATAAAATATTATTAAGTGAGGAATAAAAGAACCCTGGGAGCTAGTTGTTATTATTGCCCCCATCTTATAATTGGTGAAACTGAGACAGATGATGATGATTAAGTGACTTTCCCAGCAAGTAAGCTCCTGATGCCAAATTTGAACTCAGGTCTTTCTGACTCCAGACCCAACGTTCTGTCCACTTAGCCTTTATCCTCTCAGAATCAAGAGATCTAGGAGAGGAAAAATACTTTTGACTTGCCTGAGACAACATGGATCACTAGGCTCTGAACTGGTCATTTCCCTGATCTGAGATCCAGTGCCCTCCTCCCAGACTTCTCATTCTTTATTGGCATAAGATGTACAGTTTCATGCCTCCACTAACAATATTATGATTGGTTTCTTTCAGTCTAAACAAATCTCATTATCAAAAAGCAATCTCATCTGTGGGAATGCTCTATAACCCACAGATTCTGTGAGTTGGTGCCGCTGTGGTTTGAAGGCCCTAGACAGAGTCAGCCCAGGATGGGAGAGAAGAACTAGTGGTTTTAATTCATTGTGTGAAAATTGGGGTCTGGGGTCACCAGCCTTGTGGCACACAAATCTCCCTCTGAGAATTTCATTTCATTCTATCAGTTAGATTAGAAATACCCTAATTATCCCACTGAAATTAAATTACTTTATGTTAGGGTGATATAATGAACAAATCATACAGAGGATATTGAGATGCGCATCTTATTAGTCACTACCAGACGAGACCATACACTAACCAGACCTTGCTGGCTTCTGAGGACTAGTCTCTGCTGCACAAAAATGGATAACAGGATGAGGGAAATGGGAGAGATGGGCTTCTCTGGTGGTTGGGATGCTTTCGAGGGTAAGCCTTTTCCTTGGATAATGTTAGTCTTCTGCTACAGACAAAGCTAGGAGGTAATTCAGGTTTTCTTTATGGATAAGGGTTGACTTTCTTCCCCAAAGAAACTGGCCCCAGTCACAAAACATAGCATACAGAAAGAATTGTACAATACGATAAATGGCTCAACTCCATTGTCCCCGGCAAGGAGTGGAGGACTTAATAGTTGGAAATGGGACATTTATCTTCATGGTTATTTCTCCTTTGAGGGCAACTTGGTGTAACAGGAAAAGTGCTCCTTGGGTGTCAGAGGACCTAGGTTCAAATCTCAGTTCTACTGTCCATGGCACATGTGGCCTTGGGCAAATGACTTCTCTGTCTCTGAGCCTCAGTTTTCTCGTAAAACAATGAGGTTGGACAACAACTAGTAGGGTCCCTTCCAACTTGAAATCTGATTTCCTGGTCTCAGCTGCTACTGCCATTCCATTCTCTTTTTTTCTATTTGAGCTTTTCAAAAATAATATTTTCTTTTCACCTCAAAATATATGTAAAAGCAGTTTTTAATATTTTTAACATTTGGGGTTTTTAAAAGATCTGAGTTCCCTTCTTCTTTCCCTTCCTTCCCTCACTCCCTGAGATAGTAAGCAATCTGATATAGTTTATACATGTGCAATCATGTAAAATATTTCCATATTAGTCATTTTGTGCAAGAAGATTCAAAAAAAGGAAGGAAGAAAGAAAGAAAGGAAGGAAGGAAGGAGAAAGAAAGAGAAAGAAAGAAGGAAGGAAGAAAGAAAAGGAAGGAAGGAAAGAATGCTTCAGTCTCTATTCAGACAACATCACTTCTTTCTCTGGAGGTGGGTAGCATTTTTCATCATGAGTCCTTTGGGATTGTCTTGGATCATTGTATTCCTGAGAATAGCTAAGTCATTCACAATTCGTCATTGACAATGTTGTTGTGACTGTGTACAATGTTCTCCAGGTTCTGCTCACTTCACTTTGTATCAGTTCATGTAAATCTTTCCATTCTAAGGTGATATCCTGCCTACTCTGTATAGATGTCTCCACCCTCAGAATGTAAGCTCCTTACGAAAGAGGCTTTTTTTGCCTTTTGTTGTTGTTTGTTGTATCTCCAACGCTTAGCACTGGGCCTGGCACAAAAGTGCCTGAAAAATGCTTGTGAGTGATTGATATGATACTAGGGCTTATTAAAATCAGGGTTCAGAGATGTTTCTGAATCTGCTGCTTATTAGCTTGGTGACCCTAGTTGAGTCCTTTCATCTCTTTGAGCCTCAGCTTTCTCATGTGTAAAATAGGAATGATAGCAGTTTCACTACCTACTACCCAGAGACCTCACGAGCTGGAGGATAATTTCTTTAGATAGGATATATGAATGATCCCTACCCATCACCACTGAAACACTAGCCCAAGTCATAAAAAACATAGTATAGTAGAAAGCTATGTGATCCAGGAGAAAACTGGATCTTTCTTTGTAAATTTTAAAGTGCTATTTAAATATGCTCATGGTGAAGAAAGCTAGCTGTTCAGAGATATGGCTCCCATGATCTCAAGCTATAGGGTGCTAAGAATGTGAGAGCTGGTCACTGACAGAGGCCCAGCTCTGTATCTGGGACATGGCTGAGTTGAGTTTCATCATCCCTACTAGACATCTAAATGATGGACACACAAGCTGAACCTTGATACAGGATGCAGTTCTTGTTAGGCCCAACTTCATGGGAAAATTAGCTTTTCAGTTCTGTTTTATCTATGGTTTTCCCTGTGGAGATTCCCCTAGTTCATCTCTCCCTGCGTGCATGGTTGTAGCAGCAAAAACAGTTTAGGGTGGGTGAGGAGGAGAATGTTAATTACACAGAAGTAGCTTCATTCCATAGCCAGTGATGAATAATTCTTGCTGTCAGACAAGGGAGGGGGAGCCTGTTGCCTGAGAGCCTGGTAGTTGATATCATAGGGGAACCTGTTCAGCAGCACAGCCCAGCATACAGAGGATCCCTTTAAGGGCCTTAAGCCTGTTACAAATAACGGCGTGTGGCCACTTCTTGGCTCTGAATGGAGTCAGGTAGCAAGTCATTTCAAAGAAAAATCATGATGAAATTCCGTTACACAGTGCTTTTCAATTTAAAGGAAGGGACCTTTGCTGACACTAATTTGCACTTGCCTTAATCAGGGAACTTAGAAAAACACAGCTTCCCAGTTGCTCTGGTGAGAAAGGCTCCTACTGTTTGAAGATTTTTCTGCCTGCCTGTTTCCCACTATCCCTTCAGCAGTTACTAGGCTCAGGGGCTGTCTGTCTAAGTTTTTGTGACAAAAACAAAAGGGTTACTGGTAACTCTTGTGGGGAAAGCAGATGCTTCGGAGGCAAAGTGACTATCTTAGGTGAATCGTAACTGGAAGTCAGAAAGTAGAACCCTCCCCTTTTCTTCTTATCCCATTCCCAGTACAAGAGGCATTATCTTTGGGGTGAATGAAAGTGCTGAATTTAAAATCAGGAAAACCTGGGTTCTGGCATTGCTTCATTACCATTTCTTTTCATTATTTCTCTTAAGGTTCCTGACATTTTTCCCCTTCATATGAATTTTATTGTTATTTTTCTAGTTCTATTAAGTAATCCTTTGTTTACTATGGTATCACAGAGATCAATTAATATAAGTAACATTGTTATTTTTATTATATTGGCTCATCCTACCCATAAACAGTGGATATTTTTACATTTATTTAGATCTGTATTTCTATACACAATTGTTTGTGAGTTATACTTTAAAAGGAAGAAAAATAATATTAGCTAACATTAATATGGTGCTTTAAGGCTTACAGTGTTATCCCATTTGATCTTCGCAAGAGGTAAGGCTGTTATCATCATCCTCATTTAACATATGGGGAAACCAAGGCAGAAGTTTGTTTTCTTCTAAGCAAATTTGCACAAGTTGCAGTTAGTAAGGGTCTAAGGAAGGATTTGATCTCAGGTCTTTCTTACTCTAAGTCCAGCATGTAATCCATAATTTAATAAATCTTTAAAAATAAACATGAGAGCAAAAGGAAGTTCAGAAGGAGACATAGACAAGTAGGGAAGCATTGGAATGAATGTTAAATTTGAAATACATATTTAAAAACCAAAGGCTATATGTTGTGGAGATTCTCATATACAGTCCTCCTTTTTGGTTTTTTTTTTGTGTAAGGATATTTTTCAGGTTCAAAACAATAAAAAGGAAATTTTAAAAAATCAGAGTAGCATTACACTTAGGCGGAGAAGATGACTGCCTCTCTGCAAGGAAGAGTGGCTGATATCCAAAGGTCTAAAAATTCTTACTTATCTGTTTGACGCACTCACAATTCTATCATCATCAAAATGATATTGTTTTTATACATTGTTGTTTCTTAAACCTTCAGGACTGTCAGAATTCACTGTGAAAATAGAAATAATCGGGGCAGGTAGGTGACACAGTGAATAGAGCACTGGTCCTGCAGTCAGAAGGACTTGAGTTAAAAATCTGAACTCAGATATACTTCTTAGCTGTGTGATCCTGGGCAAGTCACTTAACTGAATGAGAAAGAAACAAAGAGAGAGAGAGAGAGAGAGAGAGAGAGAGAGAGAGAGAGAGAGAGAGAGAGAGAGAGAGAGAGAGAGAGAGAGAGAGACAGAGAGACAGAGAGAGAGAGACAGAGACAGAGACAGAGAGAGACAGAGACAGAGACGGAGAGAGAAAGAAAGAAAAGAAAGAAGGAAAGGAAGGAAGAAGGAAAGGAAGGAAGGAAGAAAGAAAGGAGGGAGGGAGAAAGGGAAGAAGGAAGAGAGAAAGAAAGGAAAAGAAAAAAGAAGGAAGGGAAAAGAAAAAGAAAGAAAATAGAAATATCTCACAAGGGCTATTACATTGACCTTTTTATGAGCCATTAATATCATAGCACAGAATTAATTCATCAAATCACTATTGAGGTTGGAGATCAAGCCCCAGAGGGAATGTGCAGGGAAGAGGTAGATTTCCATGGGGGAAGCAAGACTGATAGATCCAGAGAAGAGAGAGCTGCCTAAAAAGGACAGTAGAAGGAGATGAGACAGACACAGCTAAAATGTTACATAGATTGAGAAATTGAATGAGGCACCAAAGTGGAGGTTCTTCGGAATACTGAGATGGTGCATGTGGACAAGAGAGGTTGGTAAAAGAAAAGGTAGGAAAGGTGGGGAGGTAATAAAGACAGATTCTGTCTTCCATATAATTTCTCCTATTGAGAAGGTAGTTTTGACACCTTCTTGAATCACCTTTCAAGGTGCATCTACTATGCCCTGGAAATGAGAAAGAAAGAAAGAAAAAGAAAGAAAGAAAGAAGGAAAGAAAGAAAGAAAGAAAGAAAGAAAGAAAGAAAGAAAGAAAGAAAGGAAGGAAGGAAGGAAGGAAGGAAGGAAGGAAGGAAGGAAGGAAGGAAGGAAGGAAGAAAGAAAGAAAGAAAGAAAGAAAGAAAGAAAGAAAGAAAGAAAGAAAGAGACCTCAATTTGTCCCTTACAAGGTGACATACTATGTGGGTGTGCCACACCGTCATGTAGAATGGCTGGTATTTCCCAGAGACCTTTCTGGTCATGCTTTGTTAGGGAGGTCAATTCAGTCCTTGATGCTGCAATTAGATTTTTCTGCCCCCATTCTCAGCCTTAGCCTTTCCAGTCCCTGCTTGGGTAATTAGACACACTGGCTACTTGACTGGTCCGCAAAGGTGACATTTAAGCGAAACAACATGAAGGGTTCAATGTCTGGAACGTGCTTTGAAAGTTGGAAAGTGGAAAGTGGAAAAATGTTTCTTTTGGGTTTGAAATCAATCAATCCATCAACAGACATGTATTAAGCACCTACTATGTGCCAAGAATTGTGCTAAGCCCTAGAAACTGAGAGTTGGACCTAAAGGGTCATCTAGCAGCACTGCATGTGATGACATATAAATCCCCTTATAAAATCCTGAACCAAGGGCGTGTGTGTACGTGCGCATGCATATGTGTATGGGTGCGTGCATCTGTGTGTGCATGCATGCATATGCAGGGGACTCACTATTTCATGAAGAAACCTGTTTGTTTAACCATATTGTCTTTCTCCAGTTTTTGAAGGCTAGTGTTTTGGGTTTTTTTGTTTTTTTTTTTAATGAAAGCTAGTCAGGCAATTCATTAGGTCATGCAATGAACAGAGAGGAGGGCCTAATGACAGAAAAACTTGAGTTATAATTTGACCTCAGATGCCTATTAGGTGTGTAACCGTCGACAAGTCACAGCTTATATTTGACTCAGTTTCCCTGTCTGTAAAATGAGAATAATAATGGCACCTACCTCCCAGAGCTGTTGTAAGGATAAAATAAGTTGTTAGAAGGCAAGATAAATACTAGTTTTTAATTGGGGTGATCGAAAGTTTAAATATCAATCCAGTAAGTACCTCGTGGGTTTCTCCAAACAAATTAAGATAGTTCAGGGTCTGAATATACCCGATTTTAAAGTGATAAACCATATCAGAGCAAAACCACAAAAAACTTTAAATGAATGATGGGCAGATTGCAGCAGCTGCAGACACATCACCCTGCAGTTTAGGGTTCTTTCTCGGTCCCATGTTTGCTTTCAGCTGAACCTTTTCAGATGAGTCTCTGCTGTAATTCAGATACAGGAGGTATATTCTTGGGAAGCACGAACTGGGAAAACGATAAATTGGTGTGTGAAGCGTATTTGCTTGTCTCTAGACTTCTATCAGAAATTGAATTTCACCTCGGTGTTAGTCCATGACTGGAAGCCTAGTAGAGAGCTGGTCCTGAATCGAGGTGGATCTGGGTTCAAGTCCTACTCCTCAGACATTGTTTGTGTGACCCAGACTAAGCTAAAACTGCTAAAGTTCTACGCAAGTGTCTATAGCCAAGACAGATTACGAAGGAGGAGCCCAGAATTCCGTTACTGGAATTGATGGAAAACTCAGTCTCAAAGATGTGAAATTGTGGAGGTGTTGGTCGTCATTGGTAAGAGTTTCCTTACCTGGGAGCTCCTTTATACCAAAGAAACCATAAATTTCACAGGAGAACTGTTTTTCTCTTAAGAGAAATGTCTACTTGGTATTTTAATTAAAACGTGAAAAATGAGCACCAAATCCTCCCATCCCATTTCAGCTCAGTTGGGAGCTGGGAAGAAATGCTGATGTCTAGATAACCAAGGGACCAAGAGCTCAGAGCTCAGCACTTCTCCCTGTGTATGAAATCTGCTTTTCTGTGGCCCCTATTACTAAATTCTGAAATAATCATAATGATAAAATAGCATGATTAATCTGTTTTCAATGTCCTGTAGGTGCTTTCTTTTGCTGCTAAGCTTGGAGCCACATAACCCATTTTTTAATTCTGCATTTATTAGCTGTGTGACCTTGGGCAAGTCATTTAGCTTATCTGTGCCTCAGTTTCCCCTTCTGTAAAATGAGGATAATAATAGCACCTACCTCCCAAAGTTGTGAGGATCAAGTGAGTTTCCTCAGTTTCCTCATTTGTAAAGTAAGAATAATAATAATAGTAATAATCCTTCTTTCAGAGTTGAGGTGGTGATCAAATGAGCTGCCTCAGTATCCTCATCTGTAAAATGAAGATAATAATAGTACCTTTCTTCCAGGGCTGATGTGGTGATCAAATGCGGCAACCTGTACAGTGATGCAAACCTTAGAATTCTAAGTAAATGGAAGCTGTTGTTTTTGTTGTAAACTCTCAGTGGCATAGACAGCTACCTGAGACTGAAAATGACTAAGAAGATGCTGCAAAGTAGGCATCAATTCACTGATAGAGGAGATTCCTTATGTTGATGAAATTTCAGGACTGGGTACAACCTCTCCTTCCCCTAAAAAAAAAAAGAAAGGCAGGAAGGAGGAAAGAGAGGAGGAAGGAAGGAAGGGAGGGAGGGAGGGAAGGAGGGAGGAAGGAAGGAAAGAAGGGAGGGAGGAAGGAAGGAAGCATGACCTTTTTAAATCTAATTGAAGTAAACAGAGAATACTTCCCTAGCTGGTGACTCCAGAGGCAGACCTTACTAGCACTGCTACGGATGAACGTTGTAGGGTCATAGACCTTCCCTTCTCATTCTAGTTGTCTCAGCTAATCAGCTGGTGGGAAATAGTTGGGAGTCAAACACATTGCAGCATCCCATTAGATCTCTGTTTCAATGAGTAGGGTGTGCCTGTTTTTAAACTGCCCTATGTCTTTTTTCTATTTACCTTTTAATCACCGAGTGATAGATAAACCACAACTTACCCAAATGAGCTATCTGAACCCAGCAAGCTCAATCTTTTATTTAGAGGGCATCATTCATTTCTAAGTGCCTTGGTGTTTTTGTTTTGTTTTGTTTATAGGGTAATGTTAGGGATATGAGTAACTGGCAGAGGAAGTATATTTAACTGGTGAGATTTATGATCTGGGAACTGTGATTTTTACACTGTCCTTATGATTGGGGGACATGGGTTTGAGTTTTGCTTCTGATGCCTATTACCAAGTTACTTAAACTCTATGAGCCTCAGTTTCCTCATATGTAAAATATTGGACTTGATGGCTTTTAAAGTTCCTTCTAATTCGAAATTTGTGATGTTATAACTATCTGCTGTCATGACACAAGTAGAGGGTGCAGTGGATAGAGCTCTGACCCCGGAGTCAGGAAGACATGAGTTCAGATCCAGCCTCACACACTTACTAGCCGTGTGGGCAAGTTACTTAACTTCTGTTTGCTTCAGTTTCCTTGATTGTCAAATGAGGATCATAATAGCATCTCCCAAAGATCAAATTAGATGATGTTATTTAAAAATAAGATAATATGTATAAAGTGCTTAGCACAGTGTATGGCACATAGTAAGCACTATATAAATGTTTATTCGCTTCTTCTTCCCCTTCAGTTTCCTCATCTGTAAAATGAGTTGGAAAAGGAAATGGCAAACCACTCCAGTATCTTTGTTAAGAAAACCCCAAATGGGGTCACAAAGTATCAGACACGACCGAAAAATAACTTAACAACTCCCCTGTTTTGACCTACTTCAGCTGCTCAATTCAATATCCTTCCTAAAAGACAGCACTCACAAGTGGACCTAACTGTACAAATGTCCTCTACTCAGATCAGAGTACCAGGGAGTATGACATGGATTTCCATATTTCTGGACCCATTGCTTTTACTAAGGTAACTTTGTTGGTTACCAGGTCATACTACTGGCTGCCTTATTGAGTTTGTAGTCCACTGAAACCCCCAGATCTTTTTCACATGATCTGTTGTCTTCAGTAAACTTACCAAGGGACCTGGGATAACTGATTTAACGTCTTTGTACTTCCAGCTGTATAGCAGAGCTCACAAAATCAGGGTATTTCATTTATACATCTAGCCCTGCATTAACTATGTGACCCTGGGCAAGTCATTTGACTGCTCTGGGTCTCAATTTCCATGTTGGTCAATTTACGAGATTGAACTAGATAGTCTCAAAATCCCCTTCTAAATAGAACATTTTATGAGTATGATCCTATGAATATTCTAGATGATATATCTTTTGGTCTAAATAGATGGGAAATGGGATCATAAATCAATCACTCCACAAGCATTTATTGAATATTACTTTGTGCCACTCCCTGCATTTCAATTAAAATAAAACATTCTTTCTTGGAATTGGAAAATTGGGAAAAAAATGCTATGCATTTTTCCCTCGTTAAATCAAATAATCTGGTTGATAACACACTTTAGAGAAGTGTTCCTGACTTTATTCACCCATCAAAAGGCAGCGGCATTGCAGGGAGAAGGGAGGGACCCAAGGGTGGGATAACAAGGCAATGGGTGATACAAGAGAAAGAGCAGCCCCTACCTTAGCTTCCAGAAGTCTCTTGACTGTCTCACCTCTGTGATTTTCCACAGGTGATTACTCCCTATGCTGGAACTCACTTCTTCCTGATTTCTGTTCCTTAGAATTCCTCCTTCTATCCAAAGTGTAATTCCTTATCTTTCCAGTGATTATTGCCTGCCCCATCCCACCCCAAAATAACTGTATTTATTTTGTATGAATTTTCTATTTATTTATCTGTGTACATAAAGGGCTTTCCCCCCAGTAAAATGTAACTTCTATGAGAGCAGGACACTGGGTTTGGTTTTTATTTTGTAACCTCAGCACCTACCATAGAGTCTATCACAAACAAGGCACTTAATAAATGCTTGCTGAATCCAATTGATTGACTTAAAGAAAGCAGAAGTCACCCAGGGGCCAAGTCAGTAGCCTCACCCCGTTTTCTGAGTCTTAGACTCAGGTCTATAGACTTAGGTCGATAACCCTCATCTAAAAGTCAACATTCTGTAATCTCAGCTGAGGCACAGAAGGTGATGAAGAAGGAAAAGAAATGGGGTTGTAGGCCCTTAATGTATCAGTCAACCAACCAGCATTTATTAAGTACTTACTGTACGTTGTGTGCGTTCGTTCTTCGTTGACGAAGAAGACAATGTCAATGGAGAAATAATGACATGACTTGCACTTGACTTTTGTTTTTTGAGTGAGGGAGGGCTGTGCAGGTCACCAGCCTCACTTCTCCAGAACCATCTGAATCCAGTGACCAGATATTCATCAGGATGACTGGAGACGACCCAGGGTGAGGCAATTGGAGTTAAGTGACTTGCTCAAGGTCACACAGCTCGTGAGTGTCAAGTGTCTGAGATTTGGACTCAGGTCCTCCTGACTCCTGCACTGGGGCTCTATCCACTGCACCTAGCTGCCCTAGGACCTACTGTATACCAGGCACTGTATACCAGGCACTGTTAGATGCTAGGGATACAAAATAAAAAATGAAACAGTCCCTGCCCTCAAAAAGTATATACTCTAATGGAGAAGACAGCTCTGAGTACACCTATATGTACTTATATGTGAGTATATATAGGGATCCATTGGGATATATGTATATACATTATTGTGTGTATATGTACATATCTATTATTCTAGAGAGATATATAGATATGACTATAGAGAGATCTCTATATAGGTAAGTCTGTGTCTAAAGATCTACATATCTATACGGATTGCTATATGTTTATATCTATATTTATGTCTATATCTAGAGAGGGAAAGAGAGAAGGAGAGAGAGAAGAGGGTAGAGAGAAGAGAAGAGGAGAGGGTAGAGAGAGACACAGAGAAAGAGGGGGAGAGAGAGAAGAGTGTAGAGAGAGACAGAGACAGAGAGAGACAGAGAGAGGAGAAAGAGAAGAGGAGAAGACAAGAGAAGAGGGTAGAGAGAGACACAGAGACAGAGACAGAGAGACAGAGAGGGGAGAGAGAGACACACACAGAGAAAGAGACAGAGAAGGCATTAACATCTGGGGGGATCAGGCAGGTATTGTTATTGTTTTCCCCCTAAAAGATGGTGCTTAATGAGAATTGTTAAGGAAACCAGAGATTCTAAGGGCTAAAGAGAGGGGGCAGCCAGTAGAAAGCATTGACCACTAGAGTCTTTTGTAGCTGAACTAGAAGTTTGTCAACCAGATTTTGCTGTTCAGACTTTAGGTTTTCTGTAAACACATTCTCTCCTCTCTCTGTCTCTCTGTGTCTCTGTCTCTGTCTCTGTCTCTGTCTCTCTCTGTCTCTCTGTCTCTCTGTCTCTCTCTCTGTCTCTCTGTCTCTCTCTCTCTGTCTCTCTCTCTGTCTCTCTCTCTCTCTGTCTCTCTGTCTCTCTCTGTCTCTCTGTCTCTGTCTCTCTCTGTCTTTCTGTCTCTCTGTCTCTGTCTCTGTCTCTGTCTCTCTCTCTCTCTCTCTCTCTCTCTCTCTCTCTCTCTCTCTCTCTCTCTCTCTCTCTCTCTCTCTCTCTCTCATACACACACACATACACATTTGCCTTCTTGATGAAAACCAAACAAGATGCCCAAAGTACAGTAGGAGGCAACATGGTACAATGGAGAAAACACTGAATCTGGAGTCAGAAAATTTGGACTGAAACCTCAGCACCGCTCCTTAATTCGAGTGTGTGACCTTGGGCCACTAAGTCCCAGTCTGAACCTCAGCTTCTTTATCAATAAAATGGGGGTGGGTGGAACGGATGAAATGATCTCTCCGGGTCCTCCAAACTTCAAATCCTCTGATTCTATAAACATTTGAATTTCAAAAATGAGTTATCTTTTCAGATAACATTTTTTCTTCTTACCTGGCCCAATCAGGAAGCCAGTGGAATGGAGGTGACATTCTGGTGGACAGCTTTCCCAGAGGATACATTCTGCCTTGGCTTTTGTGTTCTCCTCAGAGAAATCTGTTGCCTTGGAGGGGAGTCGCTCCTCCCAGGGCCCTCGGAGGCTGGGAGACACCACTGAGTTGGACGGCAGCTAGGCTTTAACTCGCCAAGGCTTTCTTGTGAAGGTCCAAATCTGGTTTGGGGGCTCTGTGGGAGGTGGAACAGCTTGTACTTAGCAGGTGACAGTTGGGCTTTAGCTGTTTGCTGTTGGAGTTGTCTTTTCCTCTACCTCCCCTTCCTTTCAGAGCCTGATGAGTTCTCCCTGTCTGTGCTTCACGTGTCCTATCTCATGCATTTGATGGAGAAAATGCTCTCGACCTACTCTCCTGAGGACCTGGTCCCAGACCAGTATTTCTAGCAGATATTTCTTGGCCTGCAGAGATGAGAAAGATTGCTTTCCATGTGACTTCCTTTTCCAAAGTTTATTTTCAATAATAATAACAGCAGGAGAGGTAGCATGGTGAATACTAAGTTAGTCTTGGGCTCAGAAAGTTCTGGATTCAAGTTCCGATTACTGTGTGACCAGAGCAAAGTCAGTTAACCTTTTATAGTCCCACACAGGTTTCTAAGACTGTAATGTATAGCTGAGTCACTCATGAGTATAATAACTTTTATATAATTTTGTTATATTATGCTGTTCAGTTGTTTCAGTCATGTCTGACTCTTTGTGACCCTATTTGGGGTTTTCTTGGTAAAGATACTGGAGTGATTTGCCATTTCCTTCTCCAGCTCATTTTACAGGTGAGGAAACTTATTTTAACAGGATTAAGTGACTTGTCCAGGGTCATTCTTGGATATTCTTTACAGTCAGTCAACAAATATTTATTAAATGCTTACTATGTACTAGGTAGTGTGCTAAGTGCTGGAAGCAAAATAACCTGTTTATTAAGACTTTTCTTTAAAAAAGAAAGAAGATGTTACATTACAGAAGGGACATTGGACTACAAGTCAAAAGGTCTGGATTCTGGTCATGGACTCTGCCACCCAATGTCTTTGTAACGTTGAAGCCATCTTTGAACCTCAGTCTCATCCTCTGTAAAATAAGTCTCATCCTCTGTAAAATGGGACAGGATGACGTCAAAGACTCCTTTTAGTGTTTGTCTTCCATGACATTTAATGGGGATTCCAGGGAGCTGGAAAAGTGAAGGTGGGGTGCTCTATGAAATAGGACATGGAATTATGTCTTCCCAGATGTCATTAATCTCCTTTAATGAATGAAAAATATGTCTGGTTTTGATTATTTTAGTTTTGCTAGTGAGATACATTTTAGTCACAGCAGTGGGAAAGGAGATTAGGGGTGAGGATTGTAGACTACAGATTGAAAACCTGAGGGACATGGTTCCTAGACTGTGGGTTTAGTAATGCAGCCATTACTACTACTGATAGTGATGAACCAGTTGATTATAATGAGGATGCCTCATTCTTTTCTATTATGGACTGTATATGATTTCATATACACCCATGCACTTAACCACATGGTCATGTAAACTCTCCATGAGTACTTAGGTAGCACAGGTCAACCACCATTCTGTAATTCTTTGCTCTCCTAGGGTTAGTGCGATGTGTTTGGGGTTGATGATTTTCTTTCTAGTATTGCTCAAATAACCATGAAGTGCATTTTCTGCCAACAAATCAGGAACCATAAATCAAATACCACAGTATTTAATTAGGGCAGTAGAGTAAGGTAAATAGCAAGAGGGAAAAAAATCTGTAAAAGAGTTTAAAATTTTTTCTTAGATTCCTATGCTGCTTGTGGGAGAAGAAACATGCCCTGGATGTGCCTGAATATGACCCATCCCTCATGGCGCCACCTTCCAGTAACTGGCTGTATGTCACTGAAGCTTCTCTTTGCCTTCATGGATACTCCTCCTCTCTGCCCCTAAGGCTTCTTTTCCTCTGCTACTACTTCTCTGATGAGCAGCTGCTGAATTCCCAGTGTCATAATTTCTGGGCTTTACTTTCACTGGTAAGCTCGAACTTGTCATAAACTGGAATTGTTTCCTGCTTGCGGGGCTCCTTCCTCAAAAAGAGTGCTACTGTTACCACTACTCTTTTGTGAGACAACCTGGCCAGCCTGCTAGAGCTAATCACATTTTCAACTCTTGTGTTAGTCAGGCCTGTAATATGGTGCACAACAAGCCTCTCTGGGTCAAGATCTCATCTAACCTCACTCCCCATGCCCCTCAGTGCTACTTCCCCTGATACTGGGATTGGCATGAGCAGTAAATTCCTTTTGAATCCCATTATACCAGGGTCATACAAAATGTCCCGAAACTTAGACAAGCATTTAGCAACAGTGGCAGGGATAGACAGAGATGGCGATTTTTGCCCTATACTCCTGCAGGGTGGTCAAAAGACCCTTATTCAAGCCCTAACTCTGCTCTTCCTGGCTCTCACATCACCTCTGGAAATTTCAGATTTCTCATCTAGAGGCATCCTACAATAAGGAAAAGGACCCTTGATCTGGAGTCAGAATACCTGGGTTTGACTCCTGCTTCTGCTCCCTGTTCTCAGTATAACTTCTCATACTTTTCCATACTTTCCCCACATTTCAGGACATTTTTCCCATGCTAGTACTCTTACCAGGTGCTGAGGGCTCTCAGAGAGTCACAAAATTCAAGAGCTGGAAAAGACCCTCTAGTCTAACTTCTTCATTTGACTTTGGAGATAACTAGTGATGTGTGGGGAGCCATGTTAACCTCTTCTGACCTGCTCAATTAGAAAAAAGATCTAATAAGCATATTTATACAAAGGAAGTAGGTATTTAAAGGATTGACCCTTTAGAAAGGTGTTTGCATTTCTCAAGAAAACAGAGAGGAGGCGATATTTTACACAAGTAGATGAATTAAATTGTAACTAGGTCAGAGCAACTGGGGTTTTGCTCCAGGGTGCTAAAATTTTAATGCTGTCAACTTTGCTTACAATCCTTTAACGGCATAGACACAACTAAGTTAGCAAGAATATTAGTCAAGATAGGGAGGTGAGAGTGGAATATGCTGCCCACAACTGCCTCATACCTGGCAAGTTCCTCCTTTCCAACTCCACCACCAGAACATCTTTGATGTGATATATCCCAGAGTTTCTGCCTGTTAAAGTTAATGTTTGGCCACTTGTCATGCAGCTTGCCCCTGTGGGTTTGATGAAAATGCTATTCATGGCACTGGGAACAAGTCACTAATAGTAGGATTTCAAAGGCCATTGCTGCTAATTACCAGTCATAAAATGCCAAACCACCCAGGTGCTCGATATAGGGCTATAACCCAGCGATTATAGCAACTAAAAAATGTACTTCTCAGAAAAACCTAGGCCTGATGTTCTATGTCCTACAATCTCTCCCAGCTCTGATGTTCTATGTCCTGAAGTCCATCCCATGCCTAACATTCTATGTCCTAAGGTCTCTTCCAGCTTACAAATTTTGTGCCCTAAAGTCCTGCCCAGCTCTGATAGGCTATATAGTCTAAGGTTTCGGCAGCTCATGTTCCTCTGATGATGCAGTGACAGTACAAAGCATGTCTGGTCGTGACATTCATCCTCTTGTTCTATGTTTTTAGAATGTTCACTTAATTACAGGTGCTGAAGATGGAGAGGGAGGAGAACTGCTTAGGGCAGAGCAGTCCCACTACTTCCATCAGCCTGGGTGGCAGAGGTCTTCAGGGATGCAGGATTGTTCTGCTCTGGGAACTTTCTTGATAGACTTTTTTTTCAGCCCTGTCCCAGTTAAAAACTTCTCTTCTTCCTTAAATTATCAAGTTCCCTACATTACTGCCTCTCTTGACCCCATCTTCATTTAGTAAAAAGTACCTGACTCCCTGGCTTTCTTCCTTTTTCTTCCCTTCTAGATCAAGGATTCTCAGCCCGGGATCTGTGAACACAGGTTAAAAATATATGTATTTGTTTCTATCTATACCTGTGTGTATGTGCACATATGCATACGTATATACATATGAATAGATAGGTAAATTTATTTCAATATAATTGGTTTTCTTTGTAAATCCATTAGCAGTGTCTGGCACACAGTAGGTGCTAAGTAGATGTTGATCATTAATTGACTTTACATGTTTAAGAATGTTCTTCTGAGGACTCCTAGAAAGGTGTCCGTGGATAAGAACCACTACCCTAGATGGAACATAGAATTATGGAATAACAAAATGTTGAGCTGGAAAGCGACCTTGGAGATCATAGTCTAACTCTCCCATTTAATAGATGAGGATGCTGAGGTCCAGTTTAGAGTAAAGGTGATTTGCCTGGTGAGATGGTGAGATTGAAATTAGAAATCAATTTTTTTATTATTCAGTTCAGTAAACATTGACCATTCATTTACTGTGTGCAAGGCCCTCTGTCTAGGAGTTTGAAGTTATAAAAAACAGACTTGAAAACTCATGTCTATCTTCAAGAAGCTTGGATTCTACCTGGGGATATAACATATCATCGGATAAATAAATACAAGGGAATCTAAGGTGAAGAAGACTCTACTGTGATGGTGGTGGTGGGGTTTGAAATATCCTAGAAGGGACCCTTGAACTGAGCCCTGAAGAAAAGTGGAAGTTTGAGAGACAGAATTAATTTTGGAGGGGAAAGAACGCTAAAGAGAGAGATTGGAAAAGCATGCATGGAGAGCCTGACACTTTCACTGAGCTGGAGGCTAAGGAGCTAGTTAGTCCAATCAAATTCTGTGTTAATTTCACATTCTGCACTAATTTCAAATTCTGAGCTAATTTCAAGTTCTCCACTAATTTCAAATTCTGAGCTAATTTCAAATTCTCTGATAATGTCTTTATAGCAGACCACATTTCCATAGCACTTTCCCTTTTACAAAAAAGTTTCTGATTTTTTTTTTTAACAGAAAGTGTTTTTCTCACAATTCCTCTGTTGTATAGTGGAGGGAAAAAAAACAAAACAAAACAAAAACCCATTTATCTGGAGTCAGAATAAGTATTCACTCCTGCCTCTGATGACTCCTGCCTGTGTGACCTAAGACTAGTCATTTAACTTCCATCGTCCTCAGTTTCCTTCTACGTAAAATGAGGAGGCTGATTTAGCTGGCCTCTGAAGTCCAGCTCAGCTCTAGAGCTATGATCCTAACTTTACTTCTCTTGGCCACAGTTTCCTTATCTGTGAAATGATGGGGTTGCATTAGATGGCCTCCAAGGTTTCTTCCAGCCCTAGCTCTGCAATCTTTATTATCTCCATCTGACAAATGAGGAAACAAAAGAGGCCCAAAACTCATGGTTTTGTTGCTAATGAGTGACAGAGCTGGGATTAGGGTCCATGTCTTCCGGATCCTAGCTTAAGACTCTTTTCATGCTGCTTTATTGGAGGGGAGAGGTGCAGATAGGGAGGGGTAGAAAAGTTTGGATGTCAGAACTAGGTACTCTGAAGTCAGTAGGATGAAATTTCCCAAGAAAGTAGGTTGTAAAATTGTGCAAAAGCAACCTAATTCATGGGGAAGGAAGGAAGGAAGGAAGAAAGGAAGGAAGGAAGGAAGGAAGGAAGGAAGGAAGGAAGGATAAAGGAAGGGAAGAAACAAGGGAAGAAGGAAAGAAATAAAGGAGTGAGGGAGGAAGGGAAGGAAGGAAGGAAGAAAGAGGGAGGGGAGGAAGGGAAGAAAGGAGTGAGGGAGGAAGGGAAGGAAGGGAGGAAAGGAGGAAGGAAGAAGAGAGGGAAGGAAAACAGAGAAAGAAAGAGAGAAGGAAAGTAAGGAAGAAAAATTTGGAAGCTAAAATGACATTTGCTTCTAAGGGCTGTCCATTCATCAATCCTTGTCCATCCTTCTGTTCCTCTCCCAGATCAGCAGTGTCCCTTCCCTGCCCACCTGGCACCAGATGTGCTGTCAGCCACCACTGTGTGTCCCATGTCCTCCGAGTGGCAGAACGGGAAATCTCAGGTGACATTCACCTGGAAGCGCTTCGCCCTCAACAGCTGCAGCCCCTTGATTACCTTGCCCGCCTCTGCGGCTCATCGCTGCCACCCTATCAATTGCTTGTCAATTCAGCTTAGCTCTGATTTTGACTGACTGGAAGGAGGGGAGTGGCAGTGGGCCGTAGGCGAATGGTGAAAATTAATTGCTACATAAGAAAAAATGGAAAGATAATTATTCCTGCTTTCCTGTCAGTGCTCGAGGGTAGATGACCTCATTAACTTGCAGCTTGTACACAATTCAATTACTAGGAGATGGAAAATACATTTTTAATTACCTCAGTGGCCTGCGCCCCATTCATCTCCATTTGCTGAGCTGGTTTTCCCTCTCTTGTTCTCAAGAAGAAGCGCCATTTTCTTCTGGTGGCCATTAGAGCCTGGTCCTCGACATCATGACTCCTATTTGAGGTGTACTAGGAAAAGGGTGAGATTAACCCCTTGGTGCTAGGTGGGCAAAGAGGCAGTCCAGACAGCATTAATGTATTTTTTTTTGTTATTAATTTATTTAACTTTTAACATTCATTTTCACAAAATTTTGGGTTCCACATTTTCTCCCCTTTTGTCCCCTTCCCCCACCCCAGAACACCGAGCGTTCTAATTGCCCCTGTCTGCCAATCTGCCCTCCCTCCCTCCCCACCCCTTCCCTTTGGAAGGCAAGCAATTCAATATAGGGCAGATCTGTGTAGTTTTGCAAATGACTTCCATAATTTTAGTGTTGTGTAAGAACTAATTATATTTCCCTCCATCCTATCCTGCCCCCCATCGCTTCTATTCTCTCTTTTGATCCTGTCCCTCCCCAAGAGTGTTGATTTCAAATTCCTCCCTCCTCCCATTGCCCTCCCTTCCATCATCCCCCCCACCCTGCTTATCCCCTTATCCCCCACTTTCCTGTATTGTAAGATAGGTTTTCATACCAAAATGAGTGTGCATTTTATTCCTTCCTTAAGTGGAATGTGATGAGAGTAAACTTCATGTTTTTCTCTCACCTCCCCTCTTTTTCCCTTCACTAAAAAGTCTTTTGCTTGCCTCTTTTATGAGAGATAATTTGCCCCATTCCATTTCTCCCTTTCTCCTCCCAATATATTTCTCTCTCACTGCTTGATTTCATTTTTTTTTTAAGATATGATCCCCTCCTCTTCAGTTCACTCTGTGCACTCTGTCTCTATGTGTGTGTGCGTGTGTGTATGCATGTGTGTGTGTGTTATCCCACCCTGTACCCAGATGCTGAATAGTTTCAAGAGTTACAAATATTGTCTTTCCATGTAGGAATGTAAACAGTTCAACTTTTGCAAAGTCCCTTATGACTTCTCTTTGCTATTTACTTTTTCATGCTTCTCTTCATTCTTGTGTTTGAAAGTCAAATTTTCTTTTCAGCTCTGGTCTTTTCATCAAGAATGCTTGAAAGTCCTCTATTTCATTGAAAGACCAATTTTTCCCCTGAAGTATTATATTCAGTTTTGCTGGGTAAGTGATTCTTGGTTTTAGTCCTAGTTCCTTTGACTTCTGGAATATCCTATTCCACGCCCTTCGATCCCTTAATGTGGAAGCTGCTAGATCTTGTGTTATCCTGATTGTATTTCCACAATACTTGAATTGTTTCTTTCTAGCTGCTTGCAATATTTTCTCCTTGATCTGAGAACTCTGGAATTTGGCCACAATGTTCCTAGGAGTTTCTCTTTTTGGATCTCTTACAGGTGGTGATCTGTGTATTCCTTGAATACTTATTTTGCCCTCTGGTTCTAAAATCTCAGGGCAGTTTTCCTTGATAATTTCATGAAAGATGATGTCTAGGCTCTTTTTTTGATCCTGGCTTTCAGGTAGGCCCATAATTTTTAAATTGTCTCTCCTGGATCTATTCTCCAGGTCAGTTGTTTTTCCAATGAGATATTTCACATTATCTTCCATTTTTTTCATTCTTTTGGTTTTGTTTTGTGATTTCTTGGTTTCTCATAAAGTCATTAGCCTCCATCTGTTCCATTCTAATTTTGAAAGAATTATTTTCTTCAGTGAGCTTTTGAATCTCCTTTTCCATTTGGCTAATTCTGCTTTTGAAAGCATTCTTCTCCTCATTGGCTTCTTGAACCTCCTTTGCCAATTGAGTTAGCCTATTTTTCAGGGTATTATTTTCTTCCCCATTTTTTTGGGTCTCCTTTAGCAGGGTGCTGCTTTGTTGTTCATACTTTGCTTGCAAGTCTTTTATTACTCTTCCCAGTTTTTCCTCCACCTCTCTATCATGATTTAGAAAATTGTTTGGGCTCTTTAAGACCTTTTCCCAGAACTGATCCCATTGAGTGGGCTGGGATTTAGAAGCACTGACTTCCGTGTCTTCCCCTGATAGTGAGCACGGCTCTTCCTCATCAGAAGAGAGGGGAGGAGAAACCTGCTCACCAAGAAAGTAACCCTCAATAGTCTTGGTTTTTTTTCCCTTTTCTGGGCATTTTCCCAGCCAGTGACTTGAGCTCTGAATATTCTCCTCACACCCACCTCGCCTCCAGATCCTCCCAGCCAGCGCTTGGGGTCTGAGAATCAAATGCTGCTCCCAGCCTCGGGGCTTCGGCAGGGGCAGGGCTGCTATTCAGTGTGAGATCAAGTTCCGCTGCCAGGTTGGGGCAGGGCCGGCTCAGTTCCCTCAGGGGGTTTATGCAGAGACCTTCAACAATGGATCAGGGCTCCTGCCTGCTTGGGGAGCCCCGGTATGCTCCCGCCTCTGCTGTTGCCTTCCGAGGGGGCCTGAGTATGGGGGCACCCCACTCCCCTCTTGACCCACCAAAGAGACCTTCTCACTGACCCCCATCACCTGTGGGTGGAGGGACCCGCGCGGCCGCTGGAGATCCCGTCCCTGAAGCCCACTCGGATCTTTTCCTCTCGGTGCCACGGCCGAGGCAGGGCTGTACTCAGCTCCCAGTCCCAGCTCCCAGTCCCAGCGCCCAGTCCGCGGCGTTAAGGACCTTTTGCGAGAGGTTTGCAGGTCTCTCTGGAACAGAAATCTCCCTCACTCCAATTTTCTGTGGCCTCTGGGTGCAGAATTCGCCGTGAGTTACTTATTTGTAGATGTTCTATGGGTTGTGGGTTCGGAGCTATGTGTATGTGCGTCTTTCTACTCCACCATCTTGGCTCCACCCCCATTAATGTATTTTTAATTAACTTCTGATGTCAGGAAACTCCCATCAGAGATGAGAGAGAGAGAGAGAGAGAGAGAGAGAGAGAGAGAGAGAGAGAGAGAGAGAGAGAGACAGAGAATGTGGAAAAACAATTTTTATATTTAGATTCTGAGTCATTTAATGGAGGAATAAATTTAAATTGGCCTTTGGAAATCAGCAAAATGGTCTTGTGCCAGGAGCTTTGTGGGGCTGGAGAGAGGGTTTTTACTGTTATTTAATTCATTTAATTAAGGGATGACTTAATTATCTTTAGCAGATTGCTAGGTATCCACTTCCACAAGCACTAAGGACCTTGAAGGCCCATAGATTTGCAGCTCAAAAGGGCTGCAGAGTCCAACCCCTTTCATTTCATACAAAAAATATGAGGCCCACTGAGATAAAATGACTTATGATCATAGGCCTGGATCAAGAGGGGAATCACAGACACCAGTTAGGTTAGCCTCCCAGGCCATGAATCAATCTCTCATTTGGTCAACGTTGATTGAAGAATGGATATTACTCGGACCATGTCATGCTTTTGGACACATGGAAGGCTGCCTGGCATAGTGAGGAGAGTCAGCCTCAAAGCCAAGAAGATGGCATTCAGGTTCCACCTCTGAATATACTATTGTGTGACCCTGAGTAAGTCATTTAACCTATCAGTATTCTGGGCAGGGAAGGTGACCCCCTACATTGGTAAAGGGAGTTTCCTTGCCTGTGAATTTCTTAAAATATCACTTTAAAAATCACAAGTTTTGTCCCTATTCCCTATACCTGGATAGTCTATTAATTAGTTAACCCATATCTATAGCTTGAATAATTACTGTGTATGGACAATGAGTGGAATCCAGAAAGCAGGGAACAGTCTTGGTTGACTTTGCACAGTCCTTTAGACATCTCAGTCTGTCCCCTGGAGCAAAAACCCATTTTTTTCATGCCAGTATACACTTTCTTAGTGATACTATGTGGAACATTGTGAATTCCAAAGAATCAAATTTCAGGTAACCCAAAGGATTCGGGAAAGATGCATGGTCAGGAAAGAGGCCTAACTTTGACTATTTTTGTTGTTGTTCAGTCATGTCTGACTCTTCGTCACCCCATTTGGAGTTTTCTTGGCAAAGATCCAGGACTTGTTCACCATTTCCTTCTCCAGCTCATTTTACAGATGAGGAAACTGAGGGAAAGAGGGTGAAGTGACTTGCCCAGGGTCACACAGCTTGGAAGTGTCTGAGGCCAGATTTGAACTCAGGTCTTCCTGACTCCAGGTCTGGCACTAAATGCCACCTAGCTGTCTCAGCTTTGGCTGTAGTCTATTGCTAATGAAATGTGAAAACTGGTATAGTGGACATCCTCCAAGATCATGGATGAGTGGAAAGGCAAGTGGGCTATTAAATAGCAAGAATAAGGGATAAAAGATGGATGAATGTGAGTGCTACCCTAGTTCCCATGAACTATTAAAAGGCCACCTTTTTGCTTCAGGGCTCTTGGGGAATGTGAAGACTCTTTCACACATGCCATTTAATGAGAGCCCTGATGTAAAGGGAGAGAGATGTCATGGGGCCTTCTCTTTTCTGAGGCCATATGGTTCTGCACCTTGAAGTCCTTGAAGGAAGTGGAGACTCCATGACCTTGTGAGAGTATGCCTTGACATCTTGATGTTCAATAGTCTGAAGGCATCCTGAGGTCCTTGCATTCCAGTCCAGGTAAGGTTTCAGAAGGCTAGCATTCGTGCACTGAGAAATAAAGAGTGACTTTTAGGAGTAACCTTCTGCTAAGGGCCAATGGAAGCTGAGATGAGGGATCATTGGGCAGTAACACCATATCTGAATGGGAACTTGGTGGTACCAATGCTGTGTAGGAACTAACTTAGCAGCCATATCTCCTAAGAGGTCGAAGATGGTACATGAGAGAGTACACTCCAGGGATATGAAATATCTGAGGTCAGAAAGTGGCATTTACTTCAAAGTAATACAATATTTTACTGTAACATCAAATTTCTGATTAAATGTTTTTGCCCATAGCATGGTGTGTTTTTGAACTTGGTTTAATTTCTTTCCTCTCCTGGCCTGTGGGCCTATGTTAGTTTACATGATTGCCACAACTAGACTTATAGCATCCTAGAATGCTGGCTCTGGAAAGGATATTAGTCCAACCTACTTAAGCCTCAGTTTTCTCATCATGAAAAGGATGGGGTGGGGTGGACTAGATGTTCTCTGAAGCCCTTTTGAGCTCTATAGCTATGATCCCCCCACCCTTATGTCTTTAATCCTTCCCACAATAGACTGTCTCCCCTTATTCGGGTATTTCAAGGATCTTTGATTTTGACAGTGTGGGTATTCCATCTACCTGTGTAGACAATGGCCCTCTCCACAAACTTGGACAATTTTCTTCATTTGCTATAGTAGAAAAAGTCCACACCCTGCAGCCAAAGAGATGAGCCTTTCCAAACTCAGGTGAACTGGTCCTGGGATAACAGACAAATTATCCTTTATTGGTGCCACCCTTAAAATCTGTTCATTTTGGTAGGACCTCTCACAGGTGGTGCTGGCAGAGTCTTCTACAGTCCCCTCTATATCAGAGTGAAAATTTGGAGGAGGATTCTAGTAGAATTTATTTTACAAATAAGGAAATGGGGGCAGGGAGGAGTTAAGTGAGGGGTCCAAGAACACATAGGCAGAACTGGGACATGAACCCAAGTCCCCTGAGACTCAAAGGTCAGAGACCTCCAGGAGGCACCATGCTGCCTCCTCTCTACCTCTCCTCATTTTCAGTTGTAGATACTCCCGATCTTAAGTTGTTGGTTACCTTCTCTTTATACCCAATACTCTCTCCTTTGTTTTTCTTTTCCTTTTCCCAGTGGGATGGACTAAACAGAGGAGGGGAGAAGTAAGAAAAAGAGAAAATAAATGCTTGTTAATTAAAAAAGAAAGCACTTTATCTTCTTGTCAGCTTATTCATTCTACCACTCCTATTTGAATGACTCCCAAACCTATCTCTAGACCCATCCTTTGAGTTCCTTCTGAGCTCTAGACCTCCATTTCTGGCTTTGTATGGGACATCACCATTGAGTATTCCGCCCTTCAACCAGCCCCAAAGTGAAATCATATTTTTCCCCAAAATGAGTCAATTTCTGACTTCCTTATTCCCATGAATGATATCACAGTCCTCTCTGTTACCCAGCCTTGAAACTTCTGTCCTCTTTGATAACGTCCTTTGTAGCAAGTAGATATTTAGTGAGCTTTGCTACTCATGTTTTTTCTGTTTTCCTTGAATCAGTCACACTCTCCACCCCTATCTCTTTCTGTCAGTTTTACACCTCCTCGCATTTTACCCTTTAACAATGCTTTAATGAATTAGGAAGATTTAGCCCAGAGAAGGGAAGAATTACTGGGGGTAATGGTATTTATCTTCAAGTAGTGTTCATTCATCTATACACATATACATAATATGCATTATATGTATTCCATGTATACAAAACATCTGCGTATTATATTTAAGCAATAGATATGACATACGACTTATATATGCTATAGAAGTATGATATAATGTTACATGTAAGTATTACACATGCATTATAATACATCTATGTATTATGTACGTGTTTATATATAAGTAGAATATGTGATATGCCACTTAAATGTATTAAATAATATTATATGTGCATTATATTATTACATGTAATAGTGTATGCATATCATATCCGTGTATTATAAAATGTTATATATAAGGATTATGTATGCGTTATGTGTATTGTAGGAAATATAGCACATGTGTTATGTACAAGTATTGTGTGTGATATGCTAATTACTTGTATTACATGTATTATACCATGTATTATGTATAACTATTATAATGATATCATAGTTCTACATGTATTACATATAAATATTTTCTATTTAAGCTTTATACATATCCATTATATAATATAATACTTATACGTGTATTATATAATTTTTATATGCTTTACATATAGGTATCATATATATTCATTATGTATAAGGATATGTGTGGCACATATAAGTAATATATGTGAACATACACACCACCCACATATACTACTTACATACAATACATGTGTACATACTTGCATATATAGATAATACTAATATTATGCACTAGTATACATTCTAATAGGCAGATAAGCAAATATTTTCCCTATGCTTCTCGCATTTAAGGACCATGTCATTCTTTGTCTTTCTATCTGCAGCACCTGAAACAATCCCTGGCATGTGGTAGGGATAGGGATAGAAGAGGCATATAGACTAGACCTGGGATTTCATTAACATAGGGAACTCCCTCTCCCAATGCAGTTGGCACTTTCTCTGTACCACAGTCTTAGAGAGTTGCCTAAAGCACTGGGAGGCCAAGTGACTTACCCAGCATGGCACAGCCAATCTGTGTCAGACTCAAATCTTGAACTGAGGCCTTCTTGTCCTTAAGACTGGTTTTGTATCCATTAATCCACGCTACATCTTGACATGTTTTTTTTCTGTTTCTTGTTCAGTCGTTTCAGTCATGCTCAACTCTTCATGACCCCATCTAGGGTTTCCTTGGCAAAGATACTGGAGTGGTTTGTCATTTCCTTCTCCAGATCATTTTTCAGAGGAGGAAACTGAGGCAAACAAGGTTAAGTGACTTGCCCAGAGTCATACAATTAGTATCTAGGATCTGATTTGAACTCAGGAAGATGAGTCCTCCAGTCTCTGGGCCCAGAACTCTATCCACTGTGCCACCTGACTGTCCCTTATATTGACATATAGTAGATGCTTAATCAATGTTTTGATTGATGGATGACTTTTTTGTTGGATATATCATAGAGGAGATTCTTTCTTTTTCTTCAGGTACATATCATGCTTATACAATGGGAGCTCCTTGAGAACAGAGACTCTTTCATTCTTGTCTTTGTAGCCCCAGCAACTGGCAAGGTACATGGCACATGTACAGTATGTGCTTAATAAATCCTGATTGATTGATGGGTGACTTCTTACTAGCTATGTCATAGAAGGCATTCTTTTTCTAATAGATGCACTGAAATATAGAATGGAAACTCCTTGAGGACAAAGATTATTTCATTCTTGTCTTTGTTATCCCAGCACAGTGCGTGGCACCTGGACAGTATGTGGCTAATAAATGTTTGTTGATTGATTTATTGGGTAGTCAACCACCAAGATCCCCTTTTCTTCTGAAATTTTGAGAGTCTATAAATCTCACTTTAGACTTTTATTAGCAAGTGTATATAAGCAAATGTATAGCAAGTACATAAGTAAGTGTAACCTCAGTGTTCTTTGTAAAATGGGGCTAATGATATTTTACCAGCTTCATGGGGTTGTTAACAAAGTTCCTTGCAAACCTTGATGGAACATAGAAATATAAGATGGAATTTTTGTCTTTGTTCTCACTATACATCTGTAAAATTAGCCATGTAACTAGCTGATCTCTACAGTTCTTTCCAATTCTAAATCTTTTGGTGACTCCATGTCCAGGACTTATTAAGAGGTCAGGAGATAGCTTCTGTAGAAGATGAGAGAGACCATCCTGAATTTCCTTCATCCTCCCTACCACCAAGTAGGATATTTAGGAGAATGTTGTTTGTTAAAAAGGTGGTGGGAGGGAATTTTAGGGGAGAGGAGTGGGGATATCAAAAGAGAAAACAAAAAGCCTCAGGCCCAGGTCCAAGGCTGCCTGACGATGTTGCCAGGAGGCCAGGTGCTGCTTCTGGAAACCTCTCTCTTCACTTGGCATTTCAGTTGTCGATGACAGCCTGTTTCCTGTGCTGAGTTGGGAGGGCTTCTGCCTCCCCATTGGCAGGGGCTGAGGTGAAGAGCAAAGAGGGGATCTCTCTGATCATTTGATCAAGAGTGAGAAATCAGAAGGCCCAGCGGGGCAGCATGTCTGAACTCCACAGGGCCACTGGAAGGGGGGCAGCATGAAATTAGTCCTCGCCTCTTTCCCCACAATCAAGCACCTCTTTCTCAGCATTCTCCCCAACAAAGAGAGGGTTGAGGTGACAGAGGCTGTTTCCTGTGAGGCTTTGGCCTTTCTGTGCCAGAGAAGGAGAATGGGGAGTAATGTGGGATAACCTTCACTGTTCCCCTTTTGCCAAGCTCCAGCTAGAATTTCTCACCAGTAATCCCTGCAGGGATTCTTTGGGTTACCTTTAAATTTGACTTTGAAGTTCATTGTTTTCTGAAATAAGAGCAATAGAGCTTTTGATATGGTTGTTGGTGAGGAGAAGGAGCTGAAAGAGAATCATGAAAGAGAAATTTGAGCCTAACCCTCTTACCTTACTCTCAAAGATAAAGATTTTCATTGAAATGTGTTTTCTTCCTATGTTTTACTCCCTCCATGAAAATCTCCCTCTGATATACCATCCTGGCATCGAGGTGACTCTGGGTAGTCCACAACCGGGTGCTTGGCCAGTATGTGGAGCCAGAAAGGCTTTGTATGCAGGCCTAGAAACTGACCTTGCAAGGACCGGTCCACTGAGAGTCAAGGCCTTACAATGGAGAAAGTACTGACTCTGGAGTCAAGCACTGCCTTGGACACTTCTTAGCTTTCTAATCTTGGGGAAGGTATCAACCTCACTGGACCTCTATTTCCTATCTGCAAAATGAAGAGGCTGGACTCTGCCTCTGAACTTGTTTCTGGTTCTCAAGCTAGGATCCTAAGTTAGAATATCATCTATTTCAGAACTGGTTCAAGAATCCTCATCACCAGACTGGTTGCCAGTGCATAGAGCCCTGGCATCAGAACAATCACTTTCTCCAGGTTTCCCTTTGGGTAAGTTATTTGACCACGGTAAAATTAGGGGCTTGGACTAGATGCGCACTAATGTCCATTTCAATTCTTAATCGATAATCCTGTGAATGAGATGACGTTGTGTTTTTTATTGGGAGGGGAAAATGTTTTGTTATTGTAGTTTTGCTACATGAAACCATCTCTTACGGCATGGATGGTTTACAGCCTGCATCGGTAGAGAGGAAATCCATGCCAATGGAATCATGGCTCTTTCGAAGGAAGCTGCATTCATGTAAACAATCTTCTGTTTAATCACATCTGTGGGGGACCACATAGTCCAAGCTCAGCCTCCAGCCAAGCATATATTTTGCAAACTCCAAGCTGAGGCTGAACGACTCCAGGGGCTTGATGCACAGGATTATAGGACCACCAGATCAGAGACCTAGAGTGAGGAAGAGACTGTGAGATTCATCTGGTCCAACCTGCTCATTTTACAAGTGAATAGTTGAGGCCCAGATAGGGGAAGAGACTCAAGGTTCCACAGGTAGGTGATTGTGTCAGAGCCAGCCAGTCCTCTGATTCCAATTCCACTTCAATAAATATTTGTATTTTTTAAAAATTTCATTTCTGTTCACTTCTATTTTTGCATCACCCTCATTTCTGAATATGCCCTTCCTGACCCCCTTATCTAATAAATCATTCCAGGTAACAAAAATATAAGAAAGAGAAGAAAAGAGAATGAAAGACAAAGGAAGGAACAGAAAGAAAGAAAAAAGAGAAGGAAAGAAGGAAAGGGAAAAAGAAAGAGAAAGGAAGGAAGAAGGAAGGAAATGAAGGAAAGAAGAAAAGAAGTAAGGAAAGTAAAGAATAAAAGAAAGGAAGAAAGAAATGAAGGAAGAAAAAAGGAAGGGAGCTATAAAGAGAAGGAAAGAAAGAAAGGAAAGAAGGAAATAAAGGATGGAAGAAAAAGAAAAGAAATAAAGGAAGAAAAGGAGAGAAAAAAGGAAGAAAGAGAAAAATGAATGGAAGGAAGGCAAAGAAAGAAAGAAGGAAAGGAAGGAAGGAAGAAAGAGAAAGAAGGAAAGAAATGAAAAAAGAAAAGGAAAGAAAAGAAGTCAGGAAAGAAAGGAAAAAGGAAGAAAGAAGAAAGAAAGGAAGGAAGGAAGGAAGAAAAAGAAGGAAGGAAAAAAGAAAAAGAAAAAACTAGCCTACACATCAACCAAATCTGACAGTATATATAATTAATGTTCCATGTCTCATTTTTCCACCATTCCAGTAAAGAGAGGGAGATACAATTCAACCTAGGATCATAGATTTAGAGCTAGAAGAAACATTGGATGCCATTGAGCCCAACCTCCAATTTTAGGGATGAGGAAACTGAGGCATGAAGAAGTTCCATTACTTGACTATGGTCATTGCTAGTGAGTTTCTAAGGTGGCATTTGAACCCAAGCCTTCCTTACTTGTGTCCAGCATCCTATCCACTATAGTCTACTATAGAAAGGCTTTTGGGGAGAGTAGCTTGTCAATCATAATTACATTGAGTTCAATTTCAGAATTTTTTATGTTATTCTTTCTATTTGTATTTTCAATAAACATTTACCAGGTACCTCAAGTCAAATGTAAGCTCCTTAAACAATAGTCCCATCCCAATTTTTTACTTGTAACTCCAATGCCCAGAGTAGTACTTTCACATAAAAGATATTTAACACATGTTTTTGATTGATCAATTAATACTCTGTCTTAGGCATTGTACTAGGAGTTGAGGGTGCAAAAATAGAAACATAATTGTAGTTGCCCTAAGGGAGTTTACCTTCTCCTGTAGGAAATGCAATGTGTACATATGGAAGGAAATACCACCCAGTTTCAAAAGGAAGAGATGCTCATAACAGGAGGAATCAGGAAAGCACCTCTGCTGGGCTTTGAAGGAAGCTGGGTTTACATACTTCTGCTTTAGAATTGATTGGTAGCATGGAGAAGGGCCAAGGTGGATTTGAGAGTCCCCAGGTGACTCATCTGCAAGCTTGTGTCTTCTATCTAGTATTGTTCAAAGGCCCACATGAGGACACGGCAAATAACTGACTCGAATTAGATGTGTGAATAGGTAAATACATTCCCCAAAGGGTCGTGCAAGTCAATGTTTGTCTTTTGGGGGAAACGGTGTGTCTGGGCAAGTAAAACAATGAACAGATTGAGCAGGGGGAAAGAAGCGATGGTCTCAGGGATGGTGTTCTTGCTTGTAATTTGAATTCGACATGATTGCATTTTCAAAGCATAAAGGCATGATTAGGGAGGAAAGAAGCACAGAGGACAGAAGCAGGTCTCCCTTGACCCTTTAAGCAACAATTATAGTCCTGATGTTAAATGTCTTGTAAAAGAAGTAAGCCACTGCTTTGTAATGCTTGAAATCCTAGCTGTTTGTCTGTGGTTCAGGTACAAATATCAATGACAGAATGTAAGAAAGTAAAAACAAGGCTGAGGTTTTCACTGTCTCCTCTCACTCTGGATTTTAAGTCTTTAGAGCTTTGTAGCAATGCCCACAGGGGCAGTGACATGCCATCTCTTTGACGTGCTTTGGTTTATTCAATCTTGCTGAATTTGACGCTGAAAACTTTGGCAAAATTAAGAATGATGGGAAAATGTTGCAGAAAGTCAGACTGGAACCTCACTTGAGGGAAAAAATGAGAACTGTCCAAAAAAAAATTGCGTGGGCTCTTTGGGGATGGAGTGGGCTGTTTTCGTTGGAGGTTTCCAAGTAGAGGCTGGATGACCACTAGATGTTGGAGAAGGGATTCTCAGTCAAGTAAGGGGTGGGTAAAATAACCTCTCAAGTGCTTCCTACTCAGAGTCTGTGATGCTGTCAACTCTTATTCAGGATTCCTGAAGGATTTGGAGTGAGGAAACCCTCAGGCTGGGGCTGGAATTTTGGGTTTATTTCTCTACAAAATGAGGAAGTTGGCCCAGATAGCTTCTAAGGTCCCTTCCAGCCCCAAATCGATGACTTTATATGTCTTAAAGTGCATTTATCAAGTTCCTACTATGTGCTAGGCATTGTACTAAATGTTAGGTCAAAGAGCTTATTATATTCTTATAGCAGAGAGAAAATGCACATGCCTAGGGAGATACAAAATATGTGCATTCCTGAGTCTGGATGGGGAAGTGGATGCCTTGTGGTACAGGAGAGGATAAGGGACATCCAGAAAAGCAGCTTCCCTAGTCTAGAGGAAAAGGGATTGAGAGGAGAAAAGTTCGAAACCTGCCCGTCCCTGACATGTCTTCTGCCTCTCCAACTGTCCAAGATCAAGTGCAAGATCATTGGTAGCATTTAAAGCCTTTGACAATCTGATCCCTTCCCACCCTTCTGGTCTTATTCTACTTTTCTCAATGCCCTCTCTGATCCACCTACACAGGATTCCTTATGGCTCCCATCCATCCATTGACTCAGCACTTCAGTGTTGCTGACTGTAGCTGAATAGGCTAGATCTGCTCTCTAGGTCTAGGACCTCCGTCCTGCTTTATCCCAACTGCAGATCTCCCCATTTCTGACCCTTGTCACTTTGTTTTAGAATCCCCAAGCTTCTCTCAGAGCTCAGCAGAAGTCCCATCTCTGCCATGAGGATCACCATTCCCGTAGCTGCTTCCTCCTTGAATTTATTATGTACATATATTTATATATGTACACATACACACATATATGTATGCGTGTATAGTGTGTGTAATATATATTCAAATTACCTTGAATTTTATATTTCATATGTATATTTATATGCATATATCAGTAAATCAAATTTACCTTGAATTTACTATTTGTGTGTGTATATACATACAATATATAAATGTTTTATATATGTGCGTATGTACATGATATATTATATATGCAATACATATGTATATAATATGTATACAACATATATTCAAATTGCCTTGAATTTTATGTATATATAACTCAAATTGTATATAAATCAGTAGATCAAGTTACCTTGAGTTATATAACTATATACTATATTATGTAATGCATTATATAGCCTAATAGTAGTATACATTATATAATATTATGGTATTGTGTAATTATACAGTATTATATATAGTATATTATAGAGTATTATATATTACTGTTATATCATATGTATTATATACTATTATATCTTATATAATATATTGCATAACATAATACATAAATTGTTTATATAATTCAAGGTAATTTGAAGGTAATTTAACTTACCGACTCTTTTCCCAGTCCCCCGCCCTAACCCCCTGGTCACCATGAGGAAAAAGAACATTGTAAGCATCACGCTTAGCATTTCAAAGAGGTAGAGCTACTGCAGAGAGAGAGAGACAGAGAGAGAGAGACAGAGAGAGAGAGAGAGAGAGAGAGAGAGAGAGAGAGAGAGAGAGAGAGAGAGAGGAAGAGAGAGAGAGAGAGAGAGAGAGAGAGGAAGAGAGAGAAAGAGAGAGAGAGAAAGAGAAAGAAAGAGAGAGAGAAAGAGAGAGAGAAAGAGACAGAGGAGAGAGGGAGAGAGAGAGAGAGAGAAGGGAGGGAGAGAGAGACAGAGAGAGAGAAAGAGACAGAGAGAGAGAGAGAGAGAAAGAGAGGGGGGGGAAGGGAGAGGGAGAGATCACATAGTATTTTTTGCAAACTAATGAGCGATCTGATTGTCAATACTGCCAAAATAATAGCAACAATAACAATATTCATATTGTGTTTCAAGGTTTGTGAAGCCCTTTACACGCGTTATCCAATTTGATCCTTCTAACAACCCTATGGGATCGGTGCTATTATTATCCCCATTTTACAGATGAGAATAATAAGGCTGAAGGGAATTAAGTGACCTTATCCAGGGTCAAACAGCTAATAATTATCTGAGTCAGAATTTGAATTCACCACATAGAATTCACCAGCTGCTTCAGTGGGAAAGCCTGGATGGATTGAAATCTGTCACTGAAAAGAATAAATAGGTGAAATCACAGTGTTTGTATATTGTCACCCCCAGCCCTCCCCACAACAGACTGTCAGCTCCTTGAAGGCAGATCCTGCTTTGTTATTGCTTATAATTGAGTGGTTATAACTATTGCTTATAAGTAACACACTAGTATCCAGCATAAAGAGTACAGCTAGATGGCAGAGAATATAGAGAGCTATACATGGACTCAAATTCAACCTTAGTGTCCCTTGGGTAAGTTATTTAACTTTTACTTGCCTCAATTACCTTATCTATAAAATAGGATGATAATAGTACCTACCTCCCAGGGTTTTGTGAGGGTGAAATGAGATGCGACAGGTAAGATGCTTTGCAAACCTAAAAGTGCTATCTAAATGCTAACAATTTATTGGTGCTTTCTCCAGTCCTTTGCCTTCAACCCTGGGTCGCCATGATGTAGGATAATATTCTAAGCATCAGGGACAACCTAGCAAAAGTGGAGATATGGAGGATGGAGTAACTGAACATGGATCTATTTCACTACAATACAGGATATATTGAGAAATAATGTGTCATGAGGCTGGAAAGGGAACTTGGAGCCAGATGGTGAAGGACTTTATGCACCCAACATTGCATAGGAGGTAGAGAACAACCTGTGTTGTATTTGGGAACTTGTGTCCCATTTTCAATGGTCCTAAGCTGCCCCCTGACATGAGAACCTGTCTTTTAAATATTTTATTTTTTTCCAATTCATGTTAAAACAATTTTTTAACGTTTGGGTTTTTTTTAATTTTGAATTCAAATTCTCTCCCTCCCTTTCCTCACCCTCTCCTACTAAGAAGGCAAGTAATTTGATATGTTATACATGTGCAATCATGCAAGACATATTTCCATATTAAACATCTTGTGAAAGAAAATGCAGACTAAAAAAAACGAGAAAAATTGAGAAAGCAAAATATAGTACATTTTGATGTGCATTCAGACTCCATCAGTTCTTCCTCTGGATGTGGATAGCATCTTTAATTATTAATCCTTCAGAATTGTCTTAGATTGTTGTATGGCTGAGAATCCCTAAGTCATTCACAACTGATCATCATATAATATTGCTGTTACTATGTACAATGCTCTCCTGGTTTTGTTCACTTTACTTTGCATCAGTTCTTCCCAGGTTTTTCTGAAACTATCCTGGTTGTCATTTCTTATAGCACAATAGTGCTATATTCCATCACAATCATGTACTACAACTTGTTCTGCCATTCCCCAATTGAGGGATATTCCCTCAAATTCCAATTCTTTGCCACCACAAAAAACTGCTATAAACATTTTTGTACATGTAGGTCCTTTTCTTTTTAAAAAAAATCTCTTTGTGGGGGGCAGAGCCAAGATGGTGGAGTAGAAAGACACACATACGCTAGAAGAACTCCCAACAAATTCTGGAGCAGCAGAAGCCACAGAACAACAGAGCGGAGGAGATTTCTGTTCCAGAGAGCCCTGAAAACCTCTCGCAAAAGGTCCATCATGCCCCGGACCCGGAGCTGAGCCCAGCCCTGCCTTGGCCGCATGGCACCGAGAGGAGCAGATCTGAGTGGGCTTCAGGGATGGAATCTCCAGTGGCCACGCAGGTCCCTCCACCCACGGGCCCCAAAGGTTGGTGAGAGGGTCTTCTTGGCTTGCCAAGAGGGGAGTGGGGTCCCCCCATAACTCAGGCCTCCTCGGGAGGCAGCAGCAGAGGTGGGAGCAGACCAGGGCTCCCCAAGCAGGCAGGAGCTAGGATCCATTGTTGAAGGTCTCTGCATAAACCCCCTGAGGGAACTGAGCTCCATGTGGCAGCCCTGCCCCCACCTGAGCAGCTGAACTTAATCTCACACTGAATAGCAGCCCTGCCCCCTCCAAAAGCCCTGAGGGTGGGAAGCAGCATTTGAATCTCAGACCCCAAGCGCTGGCTGGGATGATCTGGAGGCAAAGTGGGTGTGAAGAGAATACTCAGAAGTCAAGTCACTGGCTGGGAAAATGCCCAGAAAAGGGAAAAAAATAAGACTATAGAAGGTTACTTTCTTGTGAACAGGTATTTCCTCCCTTCCTTTCTGATGAAGAAGAACAATGCTTACCAGCAGGGAAAGACACAGCAGTCAAGGCTTCTGTATCCCAGCCCACCCAATGGACTCAGGCCATGGAAGAGCTCAAAAAGGATTTTGAAAATCAAGTTAGAGAGGTGGAGGAAAAACTGGGAAAAGAAATGAGAGAGATGCAAGTAAAGCATGAAAAGCAGGTCCACACCCTGCTAAAGGAGACCCAAAAAAATGCTGAAGAAAATAACACCCTGAAAAATAGGCTAACTCAATTGGCAAAAGAGGTTCAAAAAGCCAATGAGGAGAAGAATGCTTTCAAAAGCAGAATTAGCCAAATGGAAAAGGAGGTTCAAAAGCTCACTGAAGAAAATAGTTCTTTCAAAATTAGAATGGAACAGATGGAGGCTAATGACTTTATGAGAAACCAAGAAATCACAAAACAAAACCAAAAGAATGAAAAAATGGAAGATAATGTGAAATATCTCATCGGAAAAACAACTGATCTGCAAAATAGATCCAGGAGAGACAATTTAAAAATTATGGGCCTACCTGAAAGCCAGGATCAAAAAAAGAGCCTAGATATCATCATTCATGAAATTATCAAGGAAAACTGCCCTGAGATTTTAGAACCAGAGGGCAAAATAAGTATTCAAGGAATACACAGATCACCGCCTGAAGAGATCCAAAAAGAGAAACTCCTAGGAACATTGTGGCCAAATTCCAGAGTTCCCAGGTCAAGGAGAAAATATTGCAAGCAGTTAGAAAGAAACAATTCAAGTATTGTAGAAATACAAACAGGATAACACAAGATCTAGCAGCTTCTACATTAAGGGATCGAAGGGCATGGAATAGGATATTCCAGAAGTCAAAGGAACTAGGACTAAAACCAAGAATCACCTACCCAGCAAAACTGAATATAATACTTCAGGGGAAAAATTGGTCTTTCAATGAAATAGAGGACTTTCAAGCATTCTTGATGAAAAGACCAGAGCTGAAAAGAAAATTTGACTTTCAAACACAAGAATGAAGAGAAGCATGAAAAGGTAAACAGCAAAGAGAAGTCATAAGAGACTTACTAAAGTTGAACTGTTTACATTCCTACATGGAAAGACAATATTTGTAACTCTTGAAACTTTTCAGTATCTGGGTACTAGGTGGGATTACACACACACACATGCACACGCACACACACATACACATAGAGACAGAGTGCACAGAGTAAATTGAAGAGGATGGGATCATATCTTAAAAAAATGAAATCAAGCAGTGAGAGAGAAATATATTGGGAGGAGAAAGGGAGAAATGGAATGGGGCAAATTATCTCTCATAAAAGAGGCAAGCAAAAGACTTTTTAGTGGAGGGAAAAAGAGGGGAGGTGAGAGAAAAACAAGAAGTTTACTCTCATCACATTCCACTTAAGGAAGGAATAAAATGCACACTCATTTTGGTATGAAAACCTATCTTACAATACAGGAAAGTGGGGGATAAGGGGATAAGCAGGGTGGGGGGGATGATGGAAGGGAGGGCAATGGGAGGAGGGAGTAATTTGAAATCAACACTCTTGGGGAGGGACAGGATCAAAAGAGAGAACAGAAGCAATGGGGGGCAGGATAGAATGGAGGGAAATATAGTTAGTCTTATACAACATGACTATTACGGAAGTTATTTGCAAAACTACACAGATCTGGCCTATATTGAATTGCTTGCCTTCCAAAGGGAAGGGGTGGGGAGGGAGGGAGGAAGAGAAGTTGGAACTCAAAGTTTTAGGAACAACTGCTGAGTACTGTTCTTGCTACTAAGAAACAAGAAATACAGGTAAAGGGGTATAGAAAGTTATTTGGCCCTACAGGACAAAAGAGAAGATGGAGACGAGGGCAGAGAGGGATGATAGAAGAGAGGGCAGATTGTTGATAGGGGCAATTAGAATGCTTGGTGTTTTGGGGTGGGGGGAGGGGACAAAAGGGAAGAAAATTTGGGACCCAAAATTTTGTGAAAATGAATGTTAAAAGTTAAATAAAAATAAATTAAAAAAATCTCTTTGTGATACAGATCTAGTAGTGGCATTGCTGGGTCAAAGGGCATAGTTTCAAATTGTTCTCCAGAATGGTTGGATCAGCATTAGTATCCCAATTTTCCCACATCCCCTCTAACTTTGTCATTTTCCTTATCTTTCATATTAGTCAATTTGATACGTATGAAGTGCTATCCCAAAATTGTTTTAATTTGCTTTTCTCCAACCAATAGCAATTTAGAGCATATTTTCATATTACTATAGATAACTTTGATTTCTTTATCTGAAAACTGTCTGTTTATATCTTCAGTAGCAATTAGGGAATTACCTGTATACTTATAAATATGACTTGTTTATATAGTTAAGAAATGAGGTCTTTATCAGAGGAACTTGATTTAAAAATTTACACCCCTTCCCCATTTTCTCCTTTCCTTCTAATCTGTCTCTGGAATCAATCTTGCATTGATTTTGTTTATGCAAAACCTTTTTAATTTAATGTAATCAAAATTATCCATTTTCTATCCCTTATTACTCTCTTATTTGGTTATAAATTCTTCCCTTATCCATAGATCTAATAGGTGAATTATTCCATGCTCTCCTAATTTGCTTAAGGCATCACCCTTTATGTCTAAATCATGTACCTATTTTGACCTTATCTTGGCATTCAGTGTGAAATGTTGGTCTATAACTAATTTAACCCAAACTGCTTTCCAATTTTCCCAGCAGTTTTTGTTAAATAGCAATTTCTTGTACCCAAAGCTTGGATCTTTGAGTTTAACAAGGACTAGATTACTGTGATCATTTACTAGTGTTTATCATGTACCCAATCTATTCTTCTGATCCACCACCCTGTTTCTTAGCTAGTACCAGATTGTCTTGAAAATGATCACTTTGTAATACAGTTTGAAATCTTGTATAACTGGGCTACCTTCCTTCACATTGTCTTTTAAGGACATTTTGAAATGACTATATGTCTTTGAACCTGGAGACAACAAAATCTGTTGGTGATTCCAAGTCAGTGGTCATCTATTACCATTGATGACTTGTGGGAATGGGGGTGGAGAGCCATAAAGGACATGAATGAGGAGATGGATGGTCAGAAAGGGAGATAGACCAGTATATAGGGGAAGTAAGAGGTGATAAATGGACTGCCCAAAGATCTATGGAAAAGAAAGTGATCTGACAAAGGTTTGTAGCCTCCTTGGAAGATGTATGGAAGGGCATGGCCAAGAAATGGCACATGAGGTATGATCAGCACTGATGAAGTTAGTGCCCATACTAATGAGATTATGGATCTCTGAAAATATTACAAAAGAAATACAAAGTAAATTGTGGTCAAGAGAGTAAACAGAATTATGAAATCCAGAAGGGAGTGAAATGTTTGACTTGGAGAAGAATCAGGGATGACATCATAGTTTATTTCAAGTAATTGGAGAATGGTCCCATAGAAGAAGGATTAAACTTTCGTTGGTTGGCCCCAGAGAGCAGAACCAGGAGTGCTGGATGGAAAGCAGCATGGTATAGCATAAAAGCTCCGAATCTGGATTCAGGAGGATCTGGATTCAAATCCTGCTTCCAATACTTACTAGCTGTGTAACCCTGGACACATCACTTAGTTTCTCTATGCCTCAGGTTCTTCTTTTGTAAAATGAAAGGGATGGACTTAATAGCTTTTAAAGTTCTTTCCAGTCATAAGTTTATGCTCCTATAAGTTGCAAAGAAATGTATTTAGGCTTGACATCATGAAAGAACAATCAGGGTGTTCAAAAATGGAATGAGCTGTCTTAGGAAGTGGTGCGTTTCCCTTCATCACAGCTTCTCAGATATATTATAATGGGGATTTCTTCCATTCTGGTCACTGAGATCCCTTCTGACTATGTAATTCTAGGATTCTGTGTCACCCATGATTTTAGGGCTTTGAGAATCTGGTTTAGATGATGGATTTCAGAAGATATAGTTATTACCCAGAATTACTCAGTAGTTGTAGTAAAAGTATCATTTCCTCCATTTTGCAAGGGAAGAAATTGAGGTTGAGAGGTTATTATCTACCCATGATCTCACAGATAGTAAGGAAATATTAGAATTGAAATATGAGCCTCAGTCTCTAGGCTTCAAATTCAGTGCTTTTTCTACTATATCTATGTCCTGCCTTAAGCAGGAACCTGAGAGTCGGGGATGATTGCACTGAATGGAGAAGTAGGGAAAAGACCTGATGTTTTGGGAGGAACTCCAAGGAAAGGCTTAGAGTTGGAAGAGTGTGTGGGTGGACTGAGAGTGGAAAGTAGGGGTTGAAATGAATAGATGGTTTGGAGAGAGAGATCAGAGGTACTACCTTGGTGGGATCAAATTGTAGAAGGTTTTAAATAGAAGACTGAGATGCTTGAAGCTAATACCATAGATACAGAGGCATTATCAGAAATTTGTGAGCAGGCAGAAGTGAGGAAATCAGCACTTTAGCAACATTAATCTGATAACAGGGCAGAGGTAAGTCATCAATAAGGGACTTTCTTTAGTTTCATTTATCATTTTTAGTTTTCATTTATCATTCTCTTTTTATGCTTCAGTAGAATTCCCAAGTGGCAACAGCCACATGTCTACAATCTTCTTGATGAGTTTATCCACACTGGGAAGTGGAGAGAACAATAGTGGGCATGAGAAAACTGTGGCATTTTACCAGTGGTGACCTGGGTGTGAGGTTGCCATGGAAGACTTCATTGGGGAGATGTATGACTAGAATGTGACTAAATGGGCCAGGCAGGTAGCAAAAGTAATGGGTCACAGATGGACAAACACCCATACATATACGTATGTATATGTATATACACACAAATACATACACACATGTGTACACATGTATATACACATATACATGCATATCACATCTCTCCCTTCATTAAGAAACTCTAGGGGCTCTCTACTTACTCTCTATAGGGTCAAATAAAACTCCTCTATTTAGTTTTTCTAATGCTTTCTCAATCTGATACCCATCTCTTTCCAGCTTTGTTATATATTACTTTCTTTCCTGCATCCTTTCAAATTGTTTAGTCATTTTTCAATTGTGTTCAACTCTTCATGACTCCATTTGGGGTTTTCTTGGCAAAGATACTGCTATAGTTTGCCATTTCCTTCTCCAACTCATTTTACAAGTGAAGAAACTGAGGCAAACAGAGTTAAGTGACTTGCCTGGGGTTACACAGTAAGTGTCTAGGGCCATATTTGAACTCAGATCTTTCTGACTCTAGACCTGGCACTCTATCCACTACACCACCTAGCTATCTCATATATCTAGCCAAACTTGCCTTTCAGTTCCCCTTTGATGACATACATGCAAACAAATATATACAAAACAAACTATGTAAGGTTAAATAGGAAATAATTAACCAAGGGAAGGCACTGGAATTAAGTGCTTAACATGGTGCACAGAGTAGACACTTACTGAATGTTTATTCCTTTCCCTCTCTTCCATCTTAAATGTAAGGCATGCGGACCAATCAATTCAAAGACACAAAAGTAGGAGTTTGTATGTCATTTGATCCTCCTAACAACTCTGTAAGGTAGGTGCTCTTATGACTCTTATTTAACAGTTGAGGAAACTGAGGCAGGCGGTGGTTAAGCAACTTGCCCACAGTCACACAGTTAGTAAATGTGTGAGGAAGGATTTGAACTGAGACCTCTCTGACTTCAAACTCAGTGCTCTATCCCCTGAATCACCTGCCTCTGAGGAGTCTGGAAGACCAGAAGCAGCGCAGGAAGACTTCACAGGGACAGAATGGCTTTAGGGGAAGTGGGAAAGATGAGAAAGGGGAGTTTTTAATCTTGTTGGGGAGACAAAACTTCAAGGATCCTAGTTTTGGGATCTGGGAAGGATGTGAGAGGTCATCCAATCTATTTCTCTTATTTTATAGATGAGGAAACTGAGTCCCAGAGATGGTATGGGACTTGTCCAAGGTAACTCAGCTAGGTGAGATCCCACCCACCAAATCTCAAAACCACCATCCTTCCCACTACATCACTTTCACATTCAAAAGTATCCGTGTGCAGTCCATGACAACACATGCCAAAGTGGGTGGGTCTCCTCCAAGATTTCTTTGTGGTGTGAAAGTGACCCCAAGTTCTCAAAGGCCAGGTTAGTGGATGGCAAGCTTGAGCACATTCTGCCATGTTCTGTACAACAAAGCTGAAAAACCTTCTAGGGGAAATCCCCGTGACAGATGGTGCATATCTGTATCCAGGGATCAGCTTAGCTAAGTAAAGAAGAAGAGAGGGACAGAGAATGAACCTATGATCTCATTGGAGTAGGGAGCCCTGAGGTGAAACTTATAATCTTAGATACCCGTATTATGGAGATATTAAGAAACTCTTCTAGGGTCACACTGCAAGTGTGGAGTCAGAAGAGGGACTTGAATCCAGGTCTCCCTGGTTCCAAGGCCAACTATCTGCCACACCCCAGTGTCTCTTACATAGATTAATTTCTATAGGATTGGCCACCAAGTGGTGATTTTTTAAATATAAAATAATGTGATACAAATTATTATAATATAATATGATCTAAGTCATCTTTGATATTCTCCCCGCTTCCAAAATCAAGCTCTTCCTTATAACAAAGAAAGACAATTAAGCAAATACAGCCAGTCTATTTGACAATATAGGAAACACCTTGCCCTGGCAGCCCACAACTCCCTTGCTTAGAAGAGGAAACAATGTTTCATTACCTTTCCTCTGGGAGCAAGACTGGTTAATTACAATTACTCAGAACTTGGTTTCTGTCAGTGGTCTTTCCATTCACGCTGTTGTGGTCATTGTTACTATTGTTCTGATATTGTTTCTTTCACTGTGTCTCCATTCACAAAAATCTTCTCATGCTTCTCTGAATTCCAGACATTTGCCATTTCCTCCTGCACAGGTATATTCCATATTCCAATTCATCCATTTACCACAGTTTGTTCAACTGGTTCCCAGTCTGAAGGGCACCAATTTTGTTTTCAGTTCTTTGGGGTGATTCCCCTCTTCTTTAAACTAAGCTGTCCTATATGTTGGTATAGGGAACTCCTAATGAGAGAATCAACGTAGATCATCACTTTACCAGAAATTATAGACTTAGAGAGTGGGTTAGGACCACAGAGGTCAAATGACTGACGGTTACAGGTTCACACAGCCAGTATGTGTCAGGGGGCAGATTTGAATTCGCATCTTACTAAATCCACAATTGGCTCTTACAAGTTCACCACCACAAATACTTTTGAATACATGGTGTACCAAAAACCTTCATGCAGTTTCAAGCTTTGATAACTACTGAAGAATTAATGCTACAAACTTACAAATAACATTTAAAAGGTTAATTCATTTAAGTAATAATTAAATTATTAATTATTAAAAATTTAAAATCTTGAGAATATTGGGTTATTGATAATATTTCTTATTAAAACTCAACATAAATACCATCTCATGCTATACGTTGTTTGTCTATTTTCTAACTTCCATCAGCTTCCACTCAGTGACTGAAAGTATTGCATCTGTAATCCTGGCCTTAATGTTATAAAGAAGAAAGTTTTGCTGCGTAAACGACAACTTTGATCTGGTCCCACAATGAAAAAGTCTAATGGAGACAGATCAGATGACTGAGGTGGCAAAGCAAGAAGACTTCCTTGACTGCCCCAGTGATCTGAGAAAGTGTCATGCAGATATTGCCACACACACAGTAGATAATGACAAGGTGTCCTGCCTTGTTGAAATTAAAATGAGAAGTTTGTTATTTAAAATTTGCAAAACTAAATAAATGAAAAGTAAATTTAAGTAATTAACCTTTTAAATGTTCTTTATAAGTTTGTAGCATATACCTATGGAATTATTAAAGCTTAAAACTGCACTAAGACTTTTGGGATACCTATTTTTAGACCTTTTCTTTTTTTTCTTTGATCTCTTTGGGGCTACATGAATATAAACCCATTTGCTAGTCAAGGAGATTAATATTTTAGTGTGTAATCATTTTTGTGGCCAAAGCAGTCCATTGAATCATTCTCTCAGGGGCAGAACCTTGATTTATATCTGTCATAGGAGCCTCCACATGGATAAAATCCTGGATTTTTGAAGTAAATGTGTCATCAGGCTAATAATGCTATGGCAACTTAAGCAAGGATCAGGTCAGCATTTTTGTTGTTGTTCAGTCATTTCAGCAGTATCCAACTCTTCATGACTTCATTTCAGGATTTTCTTGGCAGATACTGGAGTGCTTTGCCATTTCCTTCTCTAGCTCATTTTACACAGGAAGAAACTGAGGCAAACAGGGTGAAGTGACTTGCTCAGAATCACACAGCTAGGAAGTGCCTGAGATTGGATTTGAACTCATGAAGATGAGTTTTCCTGACTCCAGGCCCAGGGCTCTATACACTGTACCACCTAGCAGCCCCTTAGGTCAACATAGACTAGTAAAGTTACGGAAGACTTTGTGAAGTATAGAATTTTCTCAAATAGGCACACTGTCCCTAGGGCTTTCTGCTCAGATCAGAGTTTCCCTGGGTACTATGTGAATCATAATTAGAATCATGGGGAATTTAAAGTGGGAAGGGATTTTTGAGACCACCTCTTTGAAATTCTTAAAAATGGTATAACCCTTGTCCCAGTTCTACTGGTCTCTAATTTTCTTGCCTCTAAGCCTTCCTTTAAACCAGCAGTTCTGGGAAGACCAGCTTTTACTTGGTTTATGTTTTCCATGAAGCTAAGCAATTTACCATCTAAGTGACCCTGGGCAAATCTTATTTCTGATCATATTTAGTGCTGGTCCCTATTATGTACTTTCTGTTAGAGCTAAACTGGTAACATGGTATTCCCATCTCCTACATCCATGCCTTTGCACAGGCTGTCCCTCATGCCAGGAATGCACTCCCTCCTCATTTCTGCCTTCCAGAAGCTCTAACTTCTTTTGGAACAAAGCTTGGGAACTACCTTAGAATTGCTAACAACTTGACTCCAGCCTGCTCTACCAGTACACATTCCTTCTCTCTATTCACTCTATGATGCATCTAAAATGGCTCTCTTGTGATTTCTCTACCATGACATTTCATCTTTAGTCTCCATGCCTTTGCATAAGCTGTATCCCATGCCTAGAAAGCACTCCTTCCTCACCTCCACCTCATAGAAACTCAGTTTTCTTTAAAGAGTACTCAAGCTTCTGCTTCTACATAAGACCTTTCCTGATCGCCCTAGCTGCTAGGGCTGCTGTCTTCCCCTAAATATCCTAGAATTTATTGGATACATACCTTTTATGTACCTAAATGTGGAAATATTATCTCCCTCAACTGAGTAGAAATTACTGGAGGGCCAAGACTGTTTCATCTGTTGTTATATATCCTCAATGCCTAACACAATGTCTGGTATATACTAGGTGCTTAATAAATGTTTTTTGATTGACTGATTGACATATTTTGTATTTTCTTATATATGCATGAATACCTTAATAGAATGTAAATTCCTTAAAGGCATGAATCTCTTTAAAAAACTGTATTCCTGGCACCTATCACACTGCCTTGCACCTAGTAGGTATTTAATAAATGCTTGTTGAAATGAATTGAAGTACCTTCTCCCCTCTCATTTTACTTCTCTGTCAAAATGAGAAATGGATTTATTGCTGGAAGTAATGTCAGAGGCCATCCAATCCACCTTCATTTTACAGATTAAGAAACTGAGGCCCAGAGAGGAATAGTGATTTAGTCAAGGTTGCAGAGAAAGTAAGAGACAGATCCTCTGTTTCCAACTGACTGATGAAGCCATCCAGACTAATTCATCTCAAAGGTCCTTCCCGGCTCCAAGGCCATGCTCCCCCATCCTAATATCTCCCTAGCACCCATCCCCTTGGCCTGGCTTCAAGGCTGGTGCTGGCCTCAGCCAGCACAGCATTCAGCAGCTGGGCGGCCAAGCCTCTAGCCTGGCTCTGAGTGCAGGCCACTTTGTTCCTGGGCTGTTTTGGGCTTGAGATGTTTTCTATCTTTTCCATATTTCAAAGCTTTGTGGTAAATAATCAATTCAAACCAGCCCAGAGTCTCTCTTTCTGTAATTCTAAAAACCCATTAAATTATATTGTTGGGAGAAAACAATAGCCGTGCTAATCATGCACTGTGCATGTGTACCTTAATTTCCCCCGGGGCCTGAATATGAATTTTTACTAACATGTTAATTTTGTGTGTTAATCAGTAGCTGTAGGCCCAATGAATGGATTGACTATGTAAAACTGTTTGATATTGAAACAACTCCTTTTGACCCCCCTCAAATTGGCTTCATTCCCCTAAAGACGGTTAAAGTTAATTAAGCACTCAATAGGTTTATGGTGTTTAAATTAAAATATATTACTCCTCATTGTGTAGTCATCAAGTGAGAAAGACATCCTCCTCCTGGCTGCTTGGCTGGGTAATGGGCTTATCAAAATTCATGATGTAATAAGAAGGATTTGTTGAGGGCGACAAGTGCGTAAGGGATGCTGGCTGTCAGGAGAGGGGAGGCACTGACCGCCTTTGTCCACTGGAGGGCGAGAGGCTGCCACGAATGGTTTGAGGATGCGCCTGCTTTTGCAAAGGATTTGGCCATTGTCGGTGAGCCTTCATGCTTTTCAAACAAGAGTTTGGGTTTCCTGTAGAGATAGAGCTCTCTTTTAAAGTTTTCCGATCATTTTCTCCTACTGTTTCTTTCTTTCCTCTAGGAATTTTCACATCTTGGTCAAGAGAGCTGAGCATCCACTTTGGCCTTTTGCTCAAGGGTATTTACTTTTAGGATCGTAGATTTAGAGGTGAGGAGATCTAGTCTGAACCCCTCGTTGTACAGGGCAGCAAACTGAGGCTCCTTATGACTTGTTTTCCTCCCTTATAAAACAAAGGGGCTAGAATAGATGGTCTCTCAGGTCTCTTCTAGGTCAAGATCTATGATGCTGCAGTCTACAGGGTATCCCCCAAAATCTCAGTGTAGTATTAAGTTATTAAAGACAGAGACTTTGAGGACACTGTATATGCCCAGTAGACTGTAAGTTACTTGAGGACAAGAACTGTTTCCTTGTCTGTTTCCAGATCTAATATGTTGCCATCTTGATTCGATAAATGTTTGTGAATTGAATTTAATTCTGTGTGGTTTCTGTTTCTCATTCACATTTTAGAGGTATTAAGAAAGTGAAGAACAGAGGGACAGCTCTAGTCTTCAGAAATAGTCTGGGGAGAAGACGCTGGACAAATCATCATTCTCAGTTGATTTACTCATTGGAACTAAATTATATTTATTCTGTCCCTATTCTGCCTTAGTTTGTCCTATTATTTCAGTTTTCAGTCATGTCTAACTCTCCATGACCCCATTTGGGGTTTTCTTGGCAGAGATACTGGAGTAGTTTGCCATTTCCTTCTGCAGCTCATTTTACAGATGAGGAAAGTAAGGCAAACAGGGTGAAGTGGCTTGCTCAGGGTCACACAGCTAGTAAGTGTCTGAGGTCACGTTTGAATCCAGGAAGATGAGTCTTCCTGATTCCAGGGCCAGCACTCTCTCCACAGTGCCTCCTAAATGCTGGAGTAAGTCTTCTCATGAATGGATGAGATCTTTGTCCAAGTTTTAGTCTTTACAGAAGGGGTGCATTATCATAGCCCTCCCTCCAAAAGCCCCTATAGTCAAAGTGTCACAGTTCACCTTAAAATTCTCATGTACTGTGGGCAGCTAGGTGGCACAGTGGATAGAGCACCTAGAGTCAAGAGGGCCTGAACTCAAATCTGATCTCAGACATTTATTAACTGTGTGACCCTGGGCAAGTCACTTAGCCTGGATTGCATCCAAATAAGAATCCTCTTGTACTTATAATTCTAATCAACACATGATTCTAGTGGTTATCGACCAAAGAATACAACTTATCTCCTGCCAGAGAGGTGATGGATTCAGTATGGAGAATGAAACGGTATTTTTGGACATGGCCAGTGTAGGAATTTGTTTTGTAGGACTAGGCATATTTGTTACAAAAGTTTTTTTAATAACTGAAAAAATTAATTTAAAAAAATCTTTATGTATCAGGTGCCAAGTCACTGCTTGGTGTTTTTACCTTTTATTTTTTATTTCTTTTCCTAACTTTAGTATTCTTGGGAGGCACTGTGACATAGTCTCAAAGCCGGGAAGATCCGGGTGCAAATCCTCCCTCTGAAACAGACTGGCTATTTGACCCTTGTTAAATTGCTTAATCTGTCTCAGTATTTTAGACAACCAACACTCTAAATTGCAGAAAAGGAGCCAACCTGCATAGTTAGAAGTTTCTTTACCTTACTGTTGTTCAGTCACGTGTCTCACTCTTTGTAACCCCACGGACTTGTCCTTGGCTTTTTAGCAAAGATGCTCAGTCAGTTTGCCATTTCCTCCTCCAGGGTATCCCCATTTTACAGATGAGAAACTGAGGCAAATAACAGTTAAGTGACTTGCCCAGGGTCACACAACTAATAGGTGTCTGAGGCCATATTTGAACTCATATCTTCCTGATTTCAGACCCAACACTCTACCCATTATACTACTAACTGTACCCCTCTCCACCCCCACCCACCAACCAGGTAACTTCCTTACCTAGGCGTTCCTTAGACCAGTGAAATCATGGTTACAGTCCCTATCTGGCAATCTCTGAAGACGAATAATTACTCTCCAAGTTGAATTAATATTTAAGGCTACCATATTTTTATGACCTAAAATAATTAGGTCTGGTCAAAGCATCTCTTCCAAGTCTAGAATTTGTGGTATTAGAAATTTTGATCACCTTTACTAAATGATTTCATAAACCATCATGTCTTCAGGTAATGGAGACACTTAAAAGACGGTAGCAACGACAAAACACATTGGGAATGTCTTATTGAGGGCTTTCTACCTATGACAGTGTGGGCCTGGATAGCTCAGTCTGTAGAGCATCAGACTTTTAATCTAAGGGTTCAGGGTTCATGTCCCTGTTGGGGTGAACCACCTATGAAGTATCTGAAGCCTAAACTAAAAGTTTGTACCCTACTTAGCAGAACATGGTCCAATCTGGCTCCTTTTATAAATTGTCAGTCAAGAAATATGGTAAAGGTGTTGTTGTTCAGTTATTTTCAGTCACATCTGACTCTTCATGACCCCTTTTTGAAGTTTTCATGCCAAAGATACTGGAGTGGTTTGCCATTTCCTTCTGCCACTCATTTTACAGACGAGAAAATTGAGGCAAACAGGTTTAAGTGACTTGCCTAGGGTCACACACCTAAGAAGTGTCTGAGGTCAGATTTGAACTCAGGAAGATGAGTCTTCCTGACTCCAGGTTGGGCCCAATCTTCACCTAGTTGCCAGGGTAAAGGTGCCCTCCCTAAGAAAATTAGATGCCAAAGCAAAAGAGATCGCTGGAAATACATTTCCCTGATCAGGCTTGTCAATCAGCCTCTGTCTATGAAATTGGCAGATTGCTTATTTTAAAATGCACTTCACTCACTGAGGAGCCAACGGATAGTCACTAAACCACAGTCATAAAATTCCATTTCTTGTTCTCTATTCACTTCTAATCTTAGCAGCTAGCCAGTGGGTGGCCACATGAGGACATGTCCATAAGTTAGAGAAAACTGGGATCTCATTACCAAATTCCCCTTCCATTGGGCCACTTAAGTATTTAACAAGTTCTTCTGGCTGTAGGTCGTGTTTTAGTCTATTTTCCCTGAGAGGATAATTGACCTGAACCAGGACTGTCAATGTTAATAATCTTACCCCGTAAACTACTTGATTAATATCAGCTGGCAATAAATTGACTCTCTCTTATAGGGGAGTAACAGTGGTCCAACCCTCTCTAGGGAATATTTGACTATTTTCTGCCTGCTTTTTTTGGTTTGCCTTATCTATAAGGCTGATGGCCCTTGGGGATGAGCAGCATAACTGGGAAAGAGAAGGGGAGAACTCTCTCCCCTCTCTGGCAGAAAATCTCAGGTATGAGAAAGGGAGAAAGGGAAGACATTTTTCTCTGCTCATTGGAATGTTAGCTTCATCATCTTAGACCCCCTCCCAATGGCTCAAGGCTATTTACCTTTCTGTATTTCTCCTGACTCTTGTGTTTGCATTTCAGTGTAAGATTATACTCAGTTTTGCAGGGGAAGTTATTCTTGGTGGTAAGCCTTTATCTTTTGCCTTTTGGAGTATTATATTCTAAGATTTCCTCCTCTGCACAAAAAGATGTCCAGAGACCTATGGGCTTTAGGAAAGGGAAACTAACTGAAAAGCCAGTATGAGCACAGGGAAGCTTGCCAGGTCTTTGTGGTTCTGGCTGTGGTTCCTTGAACAAGTCTTTCTTTTTTTTAAAAAAAAATAGATTTTTGATACCTTTTGTTTTCATATCTCCTCGATTTCCTGAGAGGCAGCTAAGTGACCCCTTGGATAGAGTACTGGTCATGGCGACAGGTAGGTCTATATTCAAGTCTAGGGGAAAATAGTACTAAAGGTAAAATACTAAATAGATACTAAAAGGAAGAAAATACTAGACCTACCTCCAAGAGTTATTGAGAGGATCAGCTGAGATCATATTTGTAAAGTACCTAACTTATTATCTGGCATGTAGTAGGTGCTTAATAAATGTCTGTTTCCTTCCCTCCTTCTTTCCCCTCACCCGTTCCAGAGAACCATCTCTTATGAAGTAAAATTCCTTTTAAAAAAAGAGAAAGAGAAGAAAAATCAGAAAACAAATTAATACATTAAAAAATAATTTTTATATGTAATGTATACCTGTGTCTCACAGCACCCCCCCCCCCCAACTCTGTAAAGGAGTAGGAAGAAGTATATTCTCATATTATCTTTGGGGCCAAGATTGTCCTAAATAATTTTGGAACATTAAACTCTTTTAAATCTACTTATAGTTTTTTTTTTTAATTTGACCTGAAAACTCTGGCATTACCCCTCTGAGACACACAGGTAGACTTTTTTTAGTCGCCTATGTTCTCACTGATTTCTCAGAAAGTTCCCTTTTCCTTTTCATAGACCCTTGGGTATCTTTTATGAACATTCTGGACTAGATAAGAGCATGTACTGTAGATTCTCTTTAGATTTCTTGACAATTATTTGGTTGGATGCTCTATTTTAGGTTTTTACTGGAGTAGCTAATATGAGATCTGGGCTGCCTGGCTACTCCTCCACGCAACCATTTTGACTAGAATTTTCATTTTGAGGTTTTGGGGAATGATTCATTTTCTATAGCCCAAAGAAGTAGGGATTTTTAAAATGATTTATTTGGGTCTATGGCTCTCTTACAGGTTTGCTAATTTATGACATCAATGCAGTTGGCAATGGTCACCTCAACTTGTCCAGTGTAGTTTCAATTACTACTAGAGGTTGACCTGCTGGCCACTGTGTCAGAAGGATAATAATTCTGCATAAATAGGATTCTATTGAATGATTCCTGGTCATCCACACTGTCAGAGGCAGTGCCCACACTGAAAAGATCACAGATCTAGTGGACTCTTGGATTATTAGATTATCTCATTCATGATGATGGGCAGAAGGAGGTGTCACATTATCAATAATGTCTTCGTCTAGCTCTTGTCATTAGGTGTATACTTAATTAAGTTAATTTAGTTCTAATTTAGTTGAGAGACTTTGAGGTCTATTCTCTTCCTAGCACATGTATCCATAGTATATCAGAGAACTTCCAAGACTTGTCAACATGGATGAATGGGTCCCACTTTTGATGATTTCTGTGGGCATAAGTAATATTGCTAGAAGGAATCTAGAAAGTATCACCAAAGATTACAAAGCCTGAGGCTTTGCCTGAACTGAAGGCCACTGGGGCCCAAGTAGTTTCATCTTTCATCCTTCACCAATATTTAAGCACTTGCCATATTCTAGGAACTTGGGATAAAAAAAAGAAAAACACAAAGAAAAATTCCCCTACCCTCGCTGAGTTTATATTATATTGTAAGAAATGACACATAGATATATAAATAAATATAAAATATGAAAATTTAAAAAATCAAAGTGATTTCTACTACCTGATAGGATCTGGATAAATCCTGTGTAGGGAATGGTGCTTGAACTTGACTTTGAAGGAAACTATGGATTCTGTGAAGCAGAGGTAAGGAAAGAATGCATTGCTGATATGGAAGAAATCTCTAAAGATGCTCATTTGTCTAAGTACAGAAAACTAATGAGACTTCACTGCTGTCCATTGAAAAATACAAGAGATTGAAGAAAAGTTCTGATTTGGAAAGTAAATGACTAGATTCAAGATAGTCTCTGAGAAGAGGATTTGATTTTTGGATCATAGCTTAAAGTGTCAAAATAATAAGTTTTACACCAGAGTTTGAGTGTGCACCTCACAAAGGCTGATAAAATGCCTTTTCCTTGTGCAAGTCTGATCAAAATGGCTTTAAATGGAAAGAGATGTGGGGGGGGGGGGGCAGGGAGGGTTATAAAACTGCTTATGCATACCCATCTAGCTAGATACCATACAGAGAAGATGTAAAGCAGGAAGAAGAAAAACAGATGAGATGCACAGGACTTCACAAGACAAAAATCCAAGAAAGCAGCCAGTAATAAAACTCATGACTTAGAATTATAGAGTAATGCACAAAGTTTAGGCCACAAGTATTTGTGACCTACACAAATACATTAAGTACATTAAGCAAGAATGACCTCATAAATAGTACTGAGATTTGGCGAAAAGAGAGATGACTGGAATATGACTCTGCAGGGATATACTTTATTGTAAAAAAATGAGATGGGAAAGTGGCAGGAGGAATAATAGTGAATGATAACAAGGTATAATCTTGTGGAGAAACCCAGGAACCAGATGGGGAAGCCTTGTAGAAAGTGTTTGGATAAAGATTAATGAAAGGAGAAATGAAAGAAATGTTGTTATTGGAATATCTTACAAACAACCTGGACAGAAAGAGGCAATAGATGAGGAGTTTGGGAAACTGATCTCAACTCTGACACAAAAACATGATATACTAGTGATTCTCTACTTTTCTAAACATTTTCTGAAGCTCTGTCTCTGTGTCTCTATCTTTGTCTCTCTCCATTTCTCTCTCTGTCTCTCTTGCCCCCTCTCTATGTGTGTCTTGTCTGTATCCTTCTTTCTCTCTCTCTCTCTCTGTCCCTCCCTCCCTCCCTCTCTTTCTCTTTCCACCAAAAGCAGAGTAGCTAATAATGTCTCACCTTGACTTATCTTCATTTAGTTATTCAAAAGGTGGAGAAATCAACAAGAGGAAATTCCATTTGGGACTTGATTCTGACTAGCAAGGAGGAACTGATGATTGATGGGAAGGATATGATACAAACCTTGAACAGAAGTGAACACTATCTTAGAATCTGTTCTAGAGAGGAAAAAGAAAGTTGGGAATAGTGTGGCATGCGCCTAATATTTTGGAAGAGCAAATTCCAAAAATATTCAGGGAAAAGATGGTTGGGATCCCATGCGCTAAAGGGAAATCCACCTAGGAAGTATGAGAAAGCTTAGAAGAATGAAATTCTGAATACACAAATAATTCACACAAAGTAGAAAAAAATTGCTTGAGGAGACCAATATGGATGAACAAAGAACTCACCAACCACCTAAAAGAGTGATCTTGCATTATTTGGAACTAAAATTCCTCCTCATTAGAAATAAAACTTTCCTTTGCCTGCAGGAATGCAGTTCTGGCTAATTTAACTCTCATTCTCATCTAGCTCATTGTTGTCATTAAGGGTTAAAGCCAGGTTTCTCCATCTTTCTGCAGGAGGCTTGTGTTGGTGCATCCCACCAATAATCCCTGCCCTCAGAGATGACCTTCCATCTACCCTGTATGTGTATTGTTGTACATAGTTGATTGCTTGTTATCTCTCCATAAGAGGGTGCGTTTGAGGATAGGGACTAGTTTTACCTCTCTTTGTATCTCATACACTAAGCCCTATGTGTGACACATAGGTGTTTAATAAATTTTTGATGGGTGATGGAATCCCAGCTTCTTGATTAAATGTTGGCCTCTTTTCTATTGTGCTACTCTGTTATTTTTTTAACTGGTCCTGTGATTTCATTACTATAGGGAATGTCCAGCCAAGTGCTCTACCAGTGGAGATTAGCCTCTTTTCAGCAATTTGTAGGCATGGAGAGTTGTCTGGGAGATCGAGAGGTTACGTGATTCCCTCCCAGAAACTTAGCCACTGTGTGTCAGATGGCAGGACATGAGCTCTGGTCGTCCTGACTGCAGCCTAACTCTCCACTCACTATGCCAGACTTGCATTGCATCATATTCTTTAAGGGGATGCATTTCCACAGCATGGTCCTAGAAGTTAGAGTGGTTTCTTTGCCTTCCTTAGGTCCCAGGAACTTTCCCATAAAATTTTTATGGCAAAACTTGCCTCTGATGTTTGCTCTTCCTGAGAAATTCCCTGACACAGTGCATGAAAAATATATAAAATAACACTTAACTTTTCCCTTCAGAAAGACACATGAAAGCTATAATGGTGCATGCTGACTTTCCCCTCCGGGCCTCTCACAGACTGGGGGTAGGTAGGCGATGTGGCTTTTCAGCCTTCCCTGACAGTTAGCGTTCACATCTCCAGGAGGAACTGCATAATGAAGCCGGCACAGTGCAAGCATGGGCGGGAATGGTAATTCCTTCAGGAATACATGTTGGAAATTTAAAAGGTGCCCTGATGTCTTAGATGGCGGGCAAAGTGCTATGAACTAAGACTGTCTCACATATCCCTTTCCAGCACTGCCTTAACCCCGCCCACTCTATTCTGAGGAAATGAGGGGCCTCCCCCAGCCCAGGGCGACCAGGACTTACATGCAGCCTGGGCACTTGCATCCGATAGGTGACCAGCATCAGAGGTTCCTATGGAGCCTTTACTTGGGGATGAAAAGACTATGAAATGGGTACATTGCTTATTTTCGCTTCTTTGACTGAACCCAAACTTCATAGAATAAATCCCTTTAATAAAAATGATTTGTTCTGTAAAACTTGGACTCAGTCAAAAGGCAGCTCGAGGCCACAGGTTCCCTACTCCTAGTCTAGGCGGTAGGTGGATAGGGTGCCCAAACTGGAGTCAGGAAGACCTAAGTTCAAATTCTGCTTTACCTATTCACTAGCTGTGTGACCCTGGGCAAGAAACTTAACCTCACTGGGCTTCAGAGTCCTCATCTGTAAATAGAGATAAATTAGGATAAATAGGATAAATCGAAGATAATCAGAAAACCTGCCTCACAGGTTTTTCCTATAGAGCTACAAAATGCAATCTTTCCAATAAACTTGGGGCCTTCCTCAAATTTTCTTGATATCATGGACTATAGTGATAATATTCCTTTAAGGTCAGTAAATCTTAGCCCCTGGTCTAGGTTCGGACGCTGACAGGGTCAAGCATTTAGACCTCTAGTCTTTGTGATGTGTGAATGTGGGGGTTGGGGGTGGGGATGGGGTAGGAGTAATGTGGGATGGGGGATGGGATCATCTTCAAAGATGATTAACACAGGCCAGAGAGGGGAAAGCCCAGAGTAAGCCCAAGTGCTGAGGGGGTTAGGCAGAGGGTAGGAAAAGCATCTAACAAGCGTCCCCTCGCCTGGGCCAGAAGGGGGCAGCAGCACACCAGGAAGCAGGGGTTGCAAACCCAATTAGCCTTGAATGTCTTCATGGCAAGAGATTGAAAGGGCCCTGGAGGTACTTGGAACTCGGGTCTATGGAGGAGAAAACTAGGGCCCAGAGACTCTGTGACTTGCCCAGGGTCACACAGTTAATTAGTTGCAGAATAGGGATTAAAACTCGTGTCCTGACATCTTCCAATTCTATCCTCTGCACTATATAACGATGATGATGAAGACGACGATGATGACGGTAGTGGTGGTGGTGGTGGTGACGATGATTATTATCACAATAATAATACCTTACATTTTAATAGTGTATAATCTTTCCTTCATGTTCTAACACAGTGTCAAATGAGGGGATTGGATCAGATAGCAGTTACAACAAAACAAGCACAGCTACAGTATCTAGCATTTACATAGGGCTTTAAGGTTGGCAACATTATCTCACTTTATTCTCACACCAATACTGAGAAGTATTTGCTATTATTATTCCCATTTTACAGATGAGGAAATTGAGGCAAACAGAGATAAAGTGACGTGCTCAGGGTCTCATAGCTTCTAAGTATCTAAGGTAATATTTGATCCCAGGTCTTCTTGACTCCAAGTCTAGGGATCTACTGATTGGGCCACATCCTTAATGGATATCTCTTTATAATGAGTAGAGTGCTTGGGGGGCCAGAATGGCTTAAGTGACTTCAGAGTTTGTCCCTCAGCATGGTGCAGTGGAAAGACATCTGAACTTGAGGCAAAGGAGCTGGGTTCAAAGCTCGGTTCTCTGAGTTGTTATTTCTGCAAGTTTAGGATGATTCAGTTGAACCTCTCTGGGCCTTAGTTTCCTCATCTGTAAAATGAGGGATTATCTAGACAACATCCGAGGTCCCTTCCATCATGGAAATGGGACAGCAAAAAGTCCAGTCTTGGGACACAACTATATGATCTCTTCCAGCTAGGATTCTTTGTTCTTAGGTCCCTTTTTCAGGTAGAGAAATTCAGAGTTCCCACAACAAGGCAGGATCTGAGGTTTCTGAAATCCCAAGCCTTAGCAAGAGCAGCCTACTGAGCCAACATTGTCTCTCTGGGGAAATGATTTACTTTGCTAACTGGGGGTGGGCAGAAGTCTCTTCATGCTGGTGCTTCACTCCATCCATTCGTCCTCTCTGTGTGGCGAAAGCCCCCCATTCTGAATTACTCCTATAACCCAAAACCTGTTGACGGGGCTGTTTCATTCACTCCATTAACCTCTTCCCCCACCTTTTTTAGTGTCCCCAGCTGGTTTCTCAAGTTAACCAGTAACTGGACTTTTTGTTGCCCCATTTCTACGATGTGGGGGCCTTTGCAGACCCCCTCCTCTCGCTCCTCTCAGAGGGAGGAAGGTGCTTTGTTGTGCTTGGTCCAGTCAAGGGTTCTCAGGAGCCTTTTCATGCTCATTTGTGTCTGAGGGGACTTCAATCTGCCCCCCTCCCCTTCTCCATTTGCCTGTTGCCTCCTCTCCCGCTCTCCCTCCCATCTGATAACCAGCTCTACTGTTCCCTGATGCTCATCCCTGACAATGAAAAGGGTCTCCAGGCAGTAAATCGGAGGAGGCGTTTGAGCCCAGCCCTTTGAAAGCAGTGACAGAGACAGAGCACAAGGCTAACTTGATTTAGTTATGAGCCTTCCCACTGCTGCCATTACACACGTCGGGATAATACTGCCTTCTCCCCAGAAGCCTGAAAGGGAAACAGAAAAGGAAGGGGTGGGGGGAAGCCACCCAAGTCCAGAGAATCATTGTCTATAAAAAGTATTACAATCTAAGCCCAAATAAAGTTTCCTGGCTGTGTAGGAAAGAAGTTTCACCATTCTACCAGATCTGTCCTGGGGAATCTGACTGACCTGGACATGGCCCTGGCAGGCTAAGTCAGGCCCAGAATTGGAGACCCCCATCCCACTGTATGTGGAAAAGGCTGCTTAGTCAGTATACTGAGGCTGAGATCTCTCTAGGTCATCTCTCCTCATTGCTGCCCTCACTTGACAACTAGTTAACAGTTCATTAGGAACTTTGAAAAATGGGGCAAAAACAAAACAGCCAGTGGAGCGGTAGGGGCAGGTCTCTTCTCTTTATCCCATCCCTTTATATGAAAACATTTTGTCCAAAGACAAGCTCACAGGTCAGAAAATGATCAAACGGATTCTTTCAAAAGCGGAAAGTTAAACCACAAAATGTAGGCATTAGATGGGACTTTAATGATTAATTTCAAGTCAGATCCCTTCATTTTTCAAATCAAGGCCCAAGGAGGGAGGAGGACTTGCCCTAGCTCACGAGCAGTAAACGTAAGGACTAAGATTTGAAACTCCAAATTAGTGAGTGTTCTTGGTACTAAGGGCAACTTGGTGGTACCATAGTTCACAGAGGGCTGGGCATGGAGTCAGGAAGACTCATCTTCATGAATTCAAATCTGGCCTCAGACACTTACTAGTTGGGTGACCCTGAGCAAGTCACTTCACCCTGTTTGCCTCAGTTCCTCATCTGCAAAACGACCTGGAGAAGGGAATGGCAAATCATCTCAGTATCTTTGCCAAGAGAATCTCAAATAGGTCATGGAGAGTGGAACACAACTGAACAACAACTTGACACTAAACCAAGTGCCTTTTTCCCCACCCCCACCTTAGTTCTGTTTAGTTACTTCCCAAACCCAGTAACCAACAATCGATAACAGGACCAAGCCTTTTTAAGTATAGGAGGAGGACAAAACCATCCTTGAAGATGGCACTGGAAGTCACTGGGGCTGAATTCATTCTCTACTGTGTGGGTCATTTCGTTGGGTCCCTAGAGACCTTGAATATAATCTTCATACAGAACTACTCAACCACTCATGGTTGTCTTTTAATGTTGGTTTTAGGTGACTTCCTGTCACTAACTTGAATTCAACAAATCTTATTTAAGAGATAAGACACTGTGCCTAACTGCTAATCCTGAGGATTCAAGAACTCTCTCTCTCTCTTTCATTCTCTCTCTCCCTCTCTCTCCCCCTCCCTCCATGTATATGTATTTTTGTATGTGTGTTGTATGTATATATATATATATATATATATATGTGTGTGTGTGTGTGTGTGTGTGTGTGTGTATACACACACACATCTTGCCCTCAGAGTGCTACATTCTACTGAGGTCATGTTCTATTCACACACATACACAAAAACACACATGTGCATATACATACATACATCCAATAATGTGAAAGGACTTGCATTGGAAGACGGAGACATTTTGGAGTTTGAGTCCTCTGGTTTGTGTGTAAAATGAACAAAAATGTATTAAACATTTCCTGGGTGCTGGGGACAGCAAATCCAAAGGGTAGGAAAATGTAATGGACTTGACTCTCAAGAAGTTTTAAATCCTAAAATAATTACTCATGAAATTTACATTGAATATATATTTAGTTGGAGCAGCAATCAATCAATAAGCATCTATTAAACACCTACTATGTGCCAAGCACTCTGCTTCATGCTGCGGATATAAAGATAAAAACAGTCTCTGTCTTCAACGAGATTGTATTACATAGGGGGAGATAACCTATAGCTATTGATAAAGATATAGATATGGTTATAAATATCTATAGACAGATTTATATAATTACACAAATATATTGTTATATGTAGATTTTATATATTTATATATAAATTTATATATATTTATACATATTTTATTTATAGATATATCTATATTTATGTCAATATCGCTATATAAATATATGTTGATTATACATTTTATAATTAAATATCAACATAGAAGTATTATATTAATATAGAATTATGTATTAATATAGTTATGTATGTACTTAATTATGTATTAATATAGAATTATGATAGTTAATATGAATATACATTATACACAATTTATTATCTAATTGATTTAGTTAGTTATGAGTGTAATATATTATATGTAATTTGATTAACTATAATTGTAGTATATTATGATTAATTTATTCGTATGTTAATGTAATTGATTATATAACTATTAATGTTCGCATATATTTAATATAAAATATAATATAATTGGTTAATGTATAATTTATTATGATAATGTATGATCTTCTATTCTATAATTATGTATAGTATATAATAATTTTTCATAAATATACGTTGATATATTTATACAATTATTTTTATAAAGTAAGTACGGGGTAATTGGAAAAGGAAGGCACTAGAAGTTGAGGGGCTGGGGTCAAGAAAGGCTCTGTATAGAAAATGGTGTTTGAGCTGAGTTTTAAAGGAAAGCAGGGGAGGAGGGAGTGCATTCCAGGCATGAGTATCAGCCTGAAACAATGAGGATATGGAGGAGGAAAGGTCAAGAACTTAAAGAAGTCCAGTTAAGTTTATGTGCTTGAGTATGTGAAAGGAAGCAGGTATAAAAAAGCTAGAAAGGTTGGGTGAAGCCGATTTGTGAATGCTTTAAAGGTCAGAGGAGTTAGCTAGAGGTAATAGGGAGCCACAGAGGGCAATGAGGAGGAGAGTGACCAGGTCAGATCTAGGGATAAGGAAAATCACCTGGGCAGCTTTGTGGAGGATTACACCCTTCAAATGGGGTTGGGAGGGGGCAGGACAGATTGTAAACACCAGAGCAGTTCAATCGCCGCAAGAACTGAGCCCAGAAAGTTGCTGATTTAAGTCCCGGGGCTGGGGGTGGGGGGGAGGGGGAGGGGTCCTAAAGCTCTTCTCAGAAATCTAACCTGGGAAGCTTTCTGTTACCAGGAGTGTGTTCCAGCCACAGACTTGGTTGACCTTTGCCTCTGCAGACTCTGCAGGCATCTCAGCCTACTCGGTGCTTTGCCCATGAGCCCTTTCCACCAAGCTGAACTCTGATAAAGGGCAGTAGAGTGTGCATCGCCTTGAATTGGGCTCAATCTTTGCACACTAATATCTGTGAGAAATCCCTCAGCAGAAGAGAAAGGATGTGTTTGTTTAAGAAAAAATCACTGCAGTCCTGAGTCACTGTGTTGGAGACATTCTCTAAGGCCAAAGGAATCCAGTAGATAGATTCAAGTCAATTCTGTGGGGCCCAGCCAAGGCAACCCCTAGAAGGAGGGAAGAGGCAGTGTTGTTCCTGAATCTGGAAGCAGAAGCCCTAGGTTCAGATTCACCCCTGCTATTTATATCCTTGAGCATGAGAGCTCAGTTTTTTTATTTCTGATATGAAAAAGTTAAAGAAGACATCAAAGGTCCCTTCCAACTCTCAATGACACTTGGATAGAATGTAAGGTCCTCCAGAGAAGGGATTGTTTCTGTCTTTATAATTAAATCTCATATTATTATAATTATGTATAATTGTTATATTATTATAATTTATAATTACAATATATAATTATATGTTATATTACATGTGGTCTTGGGCAATTTGCTTTCCCCTTTGGGCTTCAATTTCCTCTAGTAGAATGAAAAGATGGTGCTAAATATTCTCTGAAGTCTGTTCTGGTCAATCTTCCACATCTTGGTTAAAGTCATATTCCAACAGCTCAGGGCAGACTCTTTACTCCTTTGCTCAAAGAGCTGCCAGGGCTCCCTATTAGGGTCAAATATAGATGATTCTGTTTGCCTTATGAAGCCCTTTGCAATCTAGCTCTATTTGACCTTTCCAGGATTATTTGGTATTACTGTTAGCCCTTCCACATCATGGTAGTTAGGGGCACCACACTCCGTGATCTAGAAAATCTGCACAAAAATTTTGACCCTCCCTTTGTACCAGGGAAGAAGTCTTAATTATTATGGTATTAAAAAACAAAATATGTTGATATTATACAATACTATACATATATTTTATGCATTTCTGGGTTTCTGAACTTTTTCTGGGTTGTCTGGCTTTTGTGTGTTGTCAAAAACTTCCCCTAAATTCCCATTTAATTTCTTATGCCAGTCGGTTATATATGGAAACCCCGATGGGGAAAGTCAAGATGTTGAAGGGCTAACTGTATTCCCCTTTGCATATGTTCCAGTCAAACGAGACAATCACAAAGAGTGAATACAACTGAAACTATCAAACAGCACACATATGTATGTATATATTTGGACATGGCCAATATGGGAGCTTGTTTTACTTGACTATGTAAATTAATTACAAAAGCTCTGTTTGTGTTTCCCTTTCCCCACCCCACCTCCACCCCCAACAAGGGGCCGGGGGGAGACTGGGAAGGAGAAAAAATAGATTTTTATTTATTGAAAAATAAAATAAGATTTAAAAATACAATAAAATGGCAGAGGGAATGGAGAAAGGTGGACTAGATGGCCTCCAGTTTCCTTCTGGCTTTAAATCCTCAGAGCCTAATGAAACTTAAATCCCTTCTTTTGACTCCCCAGTGACCTTAGTCTTTTGGAAGGGGGGAAAAAAACCATGATTTATTATTTCGGGAAAGATTGTGTAGAAGTTATTAACTTTTACCAGGGCCTTGTGGCAGAAGCTTTCTTTTAATTCCGTATGATATTTTTTGAGGTTGGGAAATATTTTCAAATTACTCTAGAAAGCAAATACACTCATCTGTTAGATTGCAGTTGCAGGCCCCTGAGCTCAAGATAAACACACATGCATGTAAGACAGGACGGGATCAAGCTGACTGTTGATTTTATGACCATCTTAACTGGGTTGGGTAGTTTGGGTTATTGCACCAAGCAAGATGTAACAGACCACTTTCTGGTCCAATGCCATTTTCCTATAACCAAGATCTGTGAAAGTGATGGTAAAAAAGGAAACATTGGCAGGTTCATAAGAGACTGACATTGGTGCTTGAGATCATTAACAGTATCTGTGTTCTATTGTATATTTATTTATCTTGCTAAATATTTCCCAATTATATTTTAATCTGATTCAGCTGTGCAGCAGCATTAGGGGCCTCCAGTTTCACACTGGCCTAGAGTCTAGATGACCTCTATAAAGTTCCTTACAGCTTTAAACCTGTGAACTTTCTATGCAGTTTTCCCTCTTTGTGAGGGAACTAAGCAACTTTTGAGATTTTGCTTCGGCGGCGGGGGTGGGATAGAGACACTGTAGAGAATCAAGCCTTTGTGTCTCCCAAAACCTAGTTTAAGCCTTGTACTTAATAGGTACTTAAGTAAGCTTTTTGAATTGGTTTGGATTGAATTTTCATAGCACATTACACAGGGCTTTCACTTGGTTTATCAAACTTATTAGAAAGTTGTGCAAAGATCATCTTTCCCATTTTAAAGATGAGAAAATGGAAGTTAACTAAGGTACAGTGACTTCCCCAGGGGTCGCCCAGTTCATAATTGTCAGAGTCAAGATTAGAACCCAATTCTCCTGACACTGAGGAATAAAAAAAAAATGTTGGTAAGAATAAATAACTCTACGTGTACTATGTAGAGCCTTACAAATGGTGCCTACTTCCCAGGGTTGTTATAAGGCTCATATAAAATTATGGGTACAAAGCACTTTGCATGCAGACTTTTAATGCATTGTATAAATATCACTCATTTTTATCATCATTATTTTTATTATTTCAGAGGAGAGAAGTTTAGAGACTTTTAAGAAGACCCGATAAAAAGGAATGTTTACAAGATTAGTTTATTCTTGGTCCCAAAGATGAATGCTAGTTTCTAGGCTGGAAAAATCTGCCAGTTGTTTATAGCAGTTTGGGGGAGGGGGAGAGGAGAGAAGAGTACAGGAAGGGGGAGAAAGAAAAGAAGTAATAACAGAAAGAGAGGTGAGAGAGATGAAACCTAGATCGGAGGAGAAAGAAGACGAGAAACTAGGTTTTACTGAGTGCTTATTGTGTGCCAGACCCTTTGCTAAGCACTTTATAAATAATCTCTCATTTGATTGTCACAACAACCTTGCCAAGGAGGGGCTGTTGTCTCTTCTAATAGCTAAGAAAACTGAGGCAGATAGAAGTTTAATGATTTGCCCATGATCATACAGCTACTAAGTATCTGAACTCAGGTCTTCCTCCCTCTTCTTCTTTTTTTTTTTTGGAGGCAATCAGGGTTAAGTGACTTGCCTAGGGTCACACAGCTAGTAAGTGTCTGAAGCTAGATTTGAACTCAGGCCCTCCTGATTCCAGGGCTAGCACTCCATTCACTGTGCCATCGAGTTGCCCCCAAACTTGTCTTCCCGACTTTATGCCCAGGGTCCTCTGTAGCATCTCACTTCCTCTAAGTGGGAAAATCTCCTGCCCCCGACAATGACTGAAGTTTGAGGTCAAAATAAAATTGGGAAATTGAATGATTTTCAAGAAAAATGGCAAAGTGTGGAAGAGAATAATCTGATCATCTAATATCTCCTATAACTGTTCAGATTGCTGGCTACATTATTTTTTTAAGAAATAAATTTGGGGGGAGGAGCCAAGATGGCCGAGTAGAAAGATACACATATGCCAGCTCCTAACCCACAGCTCATAAAATACCTGTAAAGAAGAATTCCCAACAAATTCTGGAGCAGCAGAAGCCACAGAACAACGGAGTGGAGGAGATTTCTGTTCCAGAGAGGCCTGAAAAACTGACACAAAAGGTCCGTCACACATTGGACCAGAGCAGAGCCCAGCCCTGCCTTGGCAGCATGACACTGAGAGGAGCAGATCCGAGCAGGCTTAAGGGATGGAATCTCCAGCAGCCTCACAAGTCCCTTCACCCACAGGCACCAAAGGTCAGTGAGAGGGTCTTGTTGGCTGGCTGAGAGGGGAGCAGGGTGTCTCCATAACTCAGGCCCCCTTGGGAGGCAGCAGCTGAGGCAGCAGCAGACAAGGGCTCCCAAAGCAGTCAGGATCTCGGATCCATTGTTGAAGGTCTCCTCATAAACCCCCTGAGGAAACTGGGCCCCATGTGGCAGCCCTGCCCCCACCTGAGCACCTGAACTTAATCTCACACTGAATAGCAGCCCTGGCCCCACCCAAAGCCCTGAGGCTAGGAAGCAGCATTTGAATCTCAGCCCCTAAACACTAGCTGGGTGGATCTGGAGCCAAGGTGGGTGTGGAGAGGAAACTCAGAAGTCAAGTAACTGGCTGGGAAAATACCCAGAAAAGTGAAAAAAAATAAGACCATAGAAGGTTACTTCCTTGGTGAACAGATATCTCCTCCCATCCTTTCAGATGAGGAAGAACAATGCTTACCCTCAATGAAAGACATAAAAGTCAAGGCTTCTGTATCCCAAACATCAAGAGTAAATATTCAGTGGGCTCAGGCCATGGAAGAGTTCAGAAAGCATTTTGAAAATCAAGTTAGAGAGGTGGAGGAAAAACTGGGAAGAGAAATGAGAGAAATGCAAAAAAAGCATGAAAAGCAGGTCAACACCTTGCTAAAGGAGACCCAAAAAAATGCTGAAGAAAATTACACCTTGAAAAATAGGCTAACTCAATTGGCAAAAGAGGGTCAAAAAGCCAATGAGGAGAAGAATGCTTTAAAAAGCAGAATTAGCCAAATGGAAAAGGAGGTTCAAAAGCTCACTGAAGAAAATAGTTCTTTCAAAATTAGAATGGAACAGATGGAGGCTAATGACTTTATGAGAAACCAAGAAAATCACAAAACAAAACCAAAAGAATGAAAAAGTGGAAGATAATGTGAAATATGTCATTGGAAAAACAACTGACCTGGAAAATAGATCCAGGAAAGACAATTTAAAAATTATGGGACTACCTGAAAGCCATGATCAAAAAAAGAGCCTAGACATCATCTTTCACGAAATTATCAAGGAAAACTGCCCTGATATTCTAGAATCAGAGGGCAAAATAAGTATTCAAGGAATCCCCACCAATCACCTCCTGAAAGAGATCCAAAAAGAGAAACTCCTAGGAACATTGTGGCCAAATTCCAGAGTTCCCTGGTCAAGGAGAAAATATTGCAAGCAGTTAGAAAGAAACAATTCAAGTATTGTGGAAATACAATCTGGATAACACAAGATCTAGCAGCTTCCACATTAAGGGATCGAAGGGCATGGAATAGGATATTCCAGAAGTCAAAGGAACTAGGACTAAAACCAAGAATCACCTACCCAGAAAAACTGAGTATAATACTTCAGGGGAAAAAATGGTCTTTCAATGATGTAGAGGACTTTCAAGCATTCTTGATGAAAAGACCAGAGCTGAAAAGAAAATTTGACTTTCAAACACAAGAATGATGAGAAGCATGAAAAGGTGAACAGAAAAGAGAAGTCATAAGAGACTTACTAAAGTTGAACTGTTTACATTCCTACATGGAAAGACAGTATTTGTAACTCTTGAAACTTTTTAGTATCTGGGTAGTTGGTGGGATTACACACACACACACACACACACACACACACACACACATCACAGCACAGCACACAGTGAATTGAATAGCATGGGATCATATCTTTAAAAAAATGAAATTAAGGGGTGAGAGAGAAATATATTGGGAGAAGAAAGGGAGAAATGGAATGGGGCAAATTATCTCTCATAAAAGAGGCAAGCAAAAGACTTATTAGTGGAGGGAAAAAGAGGGGAGGGGAGAGAAAAACAGGAAGTTTACTCTCATCACATTTGACTAGAGGAAAGAATAAAATGCACACTCATTTTGCTATGAAAACCTATCTTACAATACAGGAAAGTGGGGGAGAAGGGGATAAACAGGGTGGGGGGGATGATGGAAGGGAGGGCAATGGGAGGAGGGAGCAATTTGAAATCAACACTCTTGGGGAGGGACAGGATCAAAAGAGAGAATAGAAGCAATGGGGGGCAGGATAGGATGGAGGGAAATATAATTAGTCTTACACAACACAACTATTATGGAAGTCATTTGCAAAACTACACAGATCTGGCCTATATTGAATTGTCTGCCTTCCCAAAGGGAATGGGTGGGGAGGGAGGGATGAAGAGAAGTTGGAACTCAAAGTTTTAGGAACAACTGTCAAATACTGTTCTTGCTACTAGGAAATAAGAAATACAGTTAATGGGGTATAGAAAGTTATCTGGCCCTACAGCACAAAAGAGAAGATGGGGACAAGGGAGGGGAGGGATGATAGAAAAGAGGGCAGATTGTTGATAGGGGCAATTAGAATGCTTGGTGTTTTGGGGTTGGGGGAGGGGACAAATGGGGAGATAATTTGGAACCCAAAATTTTGTGAAAATGAATGTTAAAAGTTAAATAAATAAATAAATAAAAATTAAAAAAAAAAAAGAAATAAATTTTATTTAGTTTTTAACATTCACTTTCGTAAGATTTTGAGTTCCACATTTCCTCCCCATCTCTCCCTTTCCCTTACCCCCAGATAGCGTGCAATCCGATATAGGATATATATAGATATAGCACATATCTATATATATACATTCATATTAAACCTATTTTCGCATTAATCATGTTGTAAAGAAGAATTAGAACCAAATGCTGACAATATTCTCGTTCCATTTCTCACTACTTGTTCCAAATAGAGGGGAGTCAATCGATTTAGGACTCCATTTCCTACCTCAAGGGCAACTGTAAATAAGGAAAAAAAAACAATAAAATTAGCATTTCAGTAAGAATGCAAATTAGGAATTATCATTGATAATAGAATGTAAGCTCCTTGAGGGAAGGGATGCTTTCACTTTTTTCCTCTTGTATTTTCAATGCCTTGCACACAGTAGGCACTTAATAAATGCATATTGATTGATTGAATCATATTATTTAATTTGTTTAATACTAGGTCAGAATGATTAGAGCTCTGCCCAATGGCACTGACATTTGGAGGATGCAAAAAATAGAGCACGTACACTCCTGTAGCAGTAAGGAAATTGCTATAATCCTTAGTTCCCTCTTTTGCTCCAATGAGATTATCTTAATTATTTCTTGAATGACTTTCACTTGATCAATCACATAGTTGATTTGAGAGTCCAATTTGTGCGGCTTGTCTTGGATGCCCAACTGTCTAGTCCTGGCTTGGGAATGCAACATTCTGACTATAATATTCACCCAAAGGATTTAGAATTGTGATGAGGATACTCTCTTCTGTGGTATGGAGTGCAGAGCATGTCTGTGGATAGTGTGATAATGCCAGCTCATGACACGGGATGGCCATGACTTTATTTAGGCAGAAAACTTTCTTTTTTTTTTATTGACAGTAGACTTGTCCCTGGTATTCAGCAAGATTCAGAATGCCTGGAATGGCCAAGCAGAGATGGAACATGAATACGCTGGAATATTATTATTCAGGAAGAAATAAATGAAGACTTCTGAAAGTTTCACATTAATGGATGCAGAGAACGAAAAGATCAATAACTACAACAACAAATTAAAAGACTGCTGAATGAAAGCCAAACTTGGAACAATTGAAAAACGGGTCATGGTTGCTGAGGTCAGAAAATAAAGAAAGATATTCCCTACCTTTCCATAGAGGCAGTGGCTGATGAGGACAGACTGTTCTGTCTATTGCCAGATACAATCTAAGTATTGGGTATTTTTGCTTAACTATTTTTTTCCTGGCTACAAAATAAGGTTAATTCAGAGGGAGATGGAGAGTATTTCCAGAAATTACTGTAAAGTAAGAAAAAAAATGCATCAGTAAACTTGAAAAAAAAGTTCAATACTTCTGTGCTAATGCAGATACCCTAGAGGAAACTGGAATCCCAGAGGCTAAACCAGAAGCTTTGTTTAGGGAGAGGCAATATTTAGTTCCCAGCTCTTGTAGTCAAGTGATTTTTTAAAAACTGGGGACTGTAAAAGATGAACTGGAGAAATTCAAAACAGAAGAGAATAAAGATGTTTTAAATTCTACCTTGTCAGGGCCAAAATCGCTTTTAAGCGAATGGAAACTGCCCAGAATGGACCATACTGCTTGTTTTCTATGCATGATTGATCATACTTTTGGGGGATGCATTTTAATGGCGGATTTGGCCAGCCAAAGTCTATGTGACATAATAACAACCCTTGGTGGTTCTTGACACTGTAGCCTGTGCCTCATGCATATGGTATTCCTAACCTAAGGATCTCAAAGTATAATTTAAATATATATAAAGGATGAGGCTTTGAAATTTCTTCACTCCTTTTCTTTTTCATTAAACTAAAAAATCTAGAATGAAAGTGGGAAGGGAGAGGAGGAAACTAACCAGTGATAGCCAATTTATCACTAAGTATTTATTACAGGCTTGCTATGTGACAAGCAAAGTTCTGGAAAAACAAAGAAAAGCAAAACACAAAAATAATCCCTGCTCTCAAGGACCTTACATTTTGATGGGGGAGACAGCCCACTTATATATAGGTACGTAACAGATGCGTATGGAGTAGGTGGAAGGTAATTTTAGGGGGCGTGGTTCTGGCAGCTGGGGAATGGGGCAGGACAGGCCTTTTGTAGAGAGTGATCATTGAGTTGCGTTTTAATGAAACCAAGAGATGAAGTTGAAGATGGGAAAGAGACAGTACAAAGACTTGGAGAGTGTCATGTCCAAGGAAAGTTACATATGCCAATATGGTTGGATCAAAAAATGTGCAGAGGGAAGTAAATCTAAGAAGACTGGAAACGGAAAAAGAAACCAGACTGTGAAGAACTTTAAATTCCCAAGGACTTTATCACTGATTCTGGAGGTCAACAGGGAGCCAGTGATATTTATTGAGAAGGTGAATGACACAGCGAGACCTGTTTTAGGAAAATAGCTTCAGCAGCACTGTGAAAGATAGATGGGAGTGGAGAGATTTGAGGCAGGAAAAGCAAATAGAAGCCTACTGCTATAGTTCAGTCCAGGGGTGAGAACCTGCAGCCTTGAGGCCATATTTGGCCTTCTAGGTCCTTGGGTGTAGGCTTCTGAGTCCAAGTTTTACAGAACAAATCCTTTTATTTACGGGGATTTTCTGTGAACTTTGGAGTCAGTCAAAGTCCACACTTGAGGACCTAGAGGGCCACATATGACCTTGAGGCTGCAGATTCCTCATCCCTGGTCTAGTCCAAGGGGATGAAAGCTATAGTGTTGAGTTCTGAGCTAAGCTGGAGGAATGCAACTAAGAAAAAAACCAAGAGTCTCATCTCAAAAAATTCACATCTTAATAAGGGGTGACAGCATATAAAGAGGGTTGGTTCAGCTGCAGGTTAGAGGGAAAGGCACAAGGGGCCCTTGACATATAGGGCAGAGAGTGAAGCCCAGTAGTCTTCCATCTTTGGGGAAAGATGAGAATTTTCTATGTCTTGCACTGTCTCCTTAATATCTTACTGCTCCAGGGAGCAGTCACCATGATCCTCATCATCATCATGTAAGACCCTTAAGAGCAGGGACTGTTTCATTTCTGTCTTTGTATCACCAGGGTTTGGTACATGGTGGATGCTTAAATACTTATGTACTGATCATGATCCATGATCAACAGTTTTAGAAGACAGAATACTGGACTTGAAGTCAAGAAGTCCTGGGTTTGAATTCTGCCGAAGTTATTTAATGCGCTGTGAGCTCCTTAAGGCACTCTCTAAGCCTCAGTTTCATTATCTGTAAAATGGGGATGATAATCGCGCTTACCTCAGTGGGGTTTTGTGAGGATCAAATGAAATGAGGTATGCAAAGCATACTATTTAAGGCTAACCTTATAAGTGCTTTATTCCTGTTTTGCAGATGAGGAAAGTGACACTCATAGGGGTTAAGTGATTTGCTTGTGGTCATATAGTGAATGTCAAAAGTGGGATTTGAACCCAGGTCTTTGATTCCAAATTAACATTCTGTCCGTGTTCCCTTCTCTTAGTATTAGCAGTCAGCTGGTGCGCAAAACCTTGGTCTGTTTTTCTGAGACCCTTTTTAGTATACACTTTCCTTATTCTCCCCTCCCTAGTTCCCAAGTTTGCAAGACTTATGTGATAAATCCTGTGTTGCTTTCCAATAAACTCAAGTCTTTATTAAATCTTGGGGTAACTTTGAAACATTTGTAAACAGACCTGCAAAATTTCTCCCCAGTCACCAAAATGTTGACGGTACTAACTGCATTTATGTTCATTATCACCTAATTACAAAGAAGAATTACATTAGGAAGCTATGAGGCTCTTCCTTCCTACTCACACCCCCAATGAGTCCCTCCCTAGCCCAGCCCAATCTCAAGAAATCTTCTGTACAAGTTCTTGGCGGCCCAGGGTCTCCACCCATGTCCCCCTCTCCCAACAGAGAAGTGTCTTAGGGTTTATCCTCCACCAATTACATTTGTCTTTTTTTTTTCCTTTTTCAGGAAGCATGCAGAAAAGAGAGGCATACAATTCAATATCTTTTAAAATGGTACAGCTGGAGAATGTGCTAACAATTCTAATTTGCTGATTTCACGTATGAAAGTATTCGTGAGTTTATTTGTCCATCTACTACTTATGCATTTAATTGCTGGGAAGATAACCTCAAAAAGGCAAAATGACAAATGAAGCAAAAATTTTTCAGTGCTAAGTTGTTCCTAGAGCCAGAGAGGAAGAGATTTATTCATGCAACTTAATTATGCTATTTTCTTTGAAGCATTTTATTTTTTAAAGTTGGTTGTTTTTCTTTTTCAAATTAATATGCATTTTTAATTAATCAGTCCCTCCCACTCTTCTCTCTCCATTGAACACATTTTTAAAAAAGAAAAATAGAAGCCTCACTATATAGCTCCATAGTCAGGCAAAACATTCCTGAATTAGCCAGATACAAAAATGTCTGTCTCTTTCTGGATCTTAAATTCATCACTTCTTTGTCAGGAGGGGAGTGGCATTTTCATGCTTCATTTTTTTGACCCTTGATTCATCATTGTATTGATCAGAGTTCTAAAGTCTTTCAGAATTGTTTTTGTCTCTGATGCTGTTATCCTTGTTTTAACTATCCTCCTAATTCTGTTCACTTCACTCTGTATCAGTTCATAAGTGGCCTCCTAGTTATCTCCGAAATTGTCAATTTTATCACTTCTTATGGCTCAATAATATTCCATTACATTCCTATGCAACAATTTGTTTAGCCATGAAGACAGTCCCTTAGTTTCCAGTTTGGGGCTACCATGACATAAGCAATTATAGATATTTTTGTTCATGGGGTCTTTTTCTTCTTTCTTTGATTTCTTTGGGGGTATCAGCTTAGTGGTGTAGCTGGGTCAAAGGGCAAGTAGGTGGTGCAGTGGTTTGAGTTGGATGTTAGTTGGAGCTGGAGCCAGGAAGACTCATCTTCCTGAGTTCAAATCCCGCTTCAGACACTTGCTAGCTATGTGATCCTGGGCAAGTCACAACCCTTTTTGCCTCAGTTCCCTCATCTGTAAAGTGATCTGGAGAAAAAAATGACAAACCAATCCAGTATTTTGCCAAGAAAACCCCAAATAGGGTTGTGAAGACATGACTGAAATTGCTCAGCAACAAAAAGTATACAGCTTGGTGACTTTCTGGGCATTTCCCGAAATTCCTGGAAACTAAATTTGCCTTAAAAATTCAATTTGAGAGTTGTGATTTTTTTTTCAAAAACTACTCAGGGTGCCCAGATTGGTAGTTACTACATGTTACTACTTTTTATTCCTTTTCCTGCTGGTGCACTTTACACTTTAAGCAGTGAGTGGTCAGAAAATAATTCATACAATGCCAATAGGCTAAACTAGAGTTGTGACTGGGAGGGCATTATCCCTCCAAGTCTGGCCTACAGGAACATGGAAAAGGGAGGGTACGTCCCCTGTGATGCTTCTTTTTTTCCGTCTTTCCTGCTTCATCAAGCTCTACATTGGGGCCGCCATCCCATTTTCATGTATTTTGCACTAACTTCAAGATGATTTGGGCACTGACATTTTGCAAGCATCCTTTTTTTTTTCCACCCCACACTCCTGTTTTGCTCACAATTGGGGATGCTTACAGCCATCATAAGGTGCAATTAGCACTGCAGCTCTGGCAAATAATGAGAGGCTCATTGTAAACGCACTAAAGAGGACAAATAGCATTTCAGGCTGGATTTAATCCCAAATACCTGGAGCATTGTGGTAAGGAGGTATTGGGAGCCAGGACAGTCACCATGGTGCCAGAGAAAGAGAAATGAATTTGTGATTGGGAGCTCTGGAGCACATCAACTCTCTGGGCCTCAATTTCCTCATCAGTAAAACGAGGAGATTGGCTTAAGCAACAGCTAATGTTCCCTCCAGCTCAAAATCTATGATCTTGTGACTAAAGCAAACCAACTTTCCCGTGAGTAAATAAATGGGAGAAATTATAATCAAACCAGTCTCTGGAATTAGATGCCCATCAGTACTGTATGATGAGAATCAAATCTGGAAATTCAGAATTGAGAGGCAGTCACTGCCCAGTAGATTGAGGATTGAGTTCCAGGATTATCTCCATATGGCTGTGGGGGAATCACTTTGCCTTTCAGCATCTCAGGTGATGCTAAGGCTATAAAATTAGAGATACATTGCTGATCTACATTTGTGGAGGGAACTTCCACCAGGAGTTCCCAGCATAGATTAAAACATAGACAAGGACAAAAAAAAAACAGAGAGAAAGAGTGTGATGGTATGTGAGCATGTATGTTTGAGGGGAGTCTTTTGGTTCCATGTATCATTCTAGCTGCCTAAAGATGGTTTGGGAAAAGCTGATCAGTCATTGTTGTCCAACTCTCTGTGACCCCATTTGGGGTTTTCTTGGCAAAGATACTGGAATGGTTTGCCATTTCCTAAACAGCTCATTTCACAGATGAAACTGAGACAAAAAGGGTTAAGTGACTTGCTCAGTTGTCACACAGCTAGTAAGGATCTGAGGCTACCTTTGAACTCAGGTCTTCCTGACTCTAGGCCCAGTGTGGGATATATTGAACAAAATAAATAAAAATGCAATAAAACATAGAAAGTGGTAATTTGTGATTTTCTAAGGCAATATATGGATCCTTATGTATGGCTTAGATCTGGTTGTAATGGTAATTTAAATGGGAAGATCTTTCCCATCCATTAATCGGCCCAATGGATTTCTTTGTTGCTGTGATGCATTTGGTTTTCTGCTGTTGGGATTTGGCTTTCTGGTGTTTGAATAAATATTTTGTGTGGAGAGTCTGTTATATTTTGCGATTCAGAACTGTGCCAACATATTCATAGCCACTGTGAATATCGCACTGGTGCTACATTCGTCAAACCCCTTCATTTATTGACAATAAAACTGAGGCTCCAAAGTGGAGTGCCCAGGATCACACAGGTAAATTCGATTTCAGGTATTCTGATTCCAACTATGGTGCTCATCCTATCCCATTAACTACGTCATGGTGGACAAATGACTTGAAACCTTTCAGAGCTTTTATTTCCTGATCTGTAAAATGGGAATAATGATGCCTGCATTTATCTCACAAGTTTATTATGTGAGAATGGGATATCATGTCTGTGAAGAACTTTGCAACACTTAAAGTCTTGTATCAATGCTGCTTCTCCTTCCTCCTCCTTCTCCTTCTCTCTCCTCCTCCTTTTTCTCCTCCTCCTCCTTAATCCAGCACTTTAAGGCTCACAAAGCACTTTACTTGTATTATCTCATTTCGTTCTCACAACTGTCTGACTGATGAAGAAACTGAGGTTGAGCCAGGTTAAGTGACTTGTCCAAAGCCACATAGCTGGAGTGTTAGAGGGAGAATTTGAACTCACACCTTCCTAATTCTGCATGTTTTATCCACTATGCTCCCTAACTTCCTCAAATCAAATGAAATAATATATGTTAATGGCTTTGCAAACCTTAAAGTGCTTTTTTTTTTTTAGCAATGGCAGTAATTATTATTCTTGTTATTAGTGTTTTGTTGCTAGTATTATTACTGGTGAGGATTATCTCAGGTGCCCAATCCTTGTGGCCGTGGTTTCTGAACATTACTCAGGGAGTCTGGTATTGATGACTAGAGTTAGACCCTATGGAGACCCCTGGAGTAGCCTCAAGACTAGCCCTATCCCCCCTGGCCCTGCTCATACAACACATGTGTATCCCCAAGGTGAAGCAGTCAGCAGCAACAAAGCTGAGGGCCATGAGGGAGGAGGGGAAGCAACGGTGTGGGGCCAATGCAAGAGTCAGCAAGGCTGGCAGCTGGACAGGGCAGGGCAAGTCAAAGAAGTCTGGCTGGGCAAAAAGAGCTTATTCCAATTTGTTGTGCTCAGTGAATTGGCCCTGCCTACCTGATCTCTGCATCCTCCTGCATTGGCAAACAGCTGGGTCAGGCAGGAACTGTGAGAAGACTGAACCCTCTCCCAGCGTGCTCCTCTATCTCTTGTTCCACCTGAGGTGGGACTAGGGTGTGCAAGGTGGGCACCTTTCTAAGGGGCGAGCACATGTAGGAGGGTGCCACAAAGGATGCTTGTCAATGTGACTTTTTGCAAATTGTCATCTTTATTCCCTGCCAGAAAATTCCGTCCTCCAGTGCATGTAGGTATTTATTTTTTCCATAAGGTGGGTGAGAGAGGCAGCCTAGGGGACTGAATGAAAGGCCAGCCTTGGAGTGAGAAAGATTTGGATTCAAGTCCTGATTTTGACACATACTTCCTATGTGACCACAAGCAGCTTACTCCTTAATCTCTCAGTGTACCATGCCACTCTCTTATGTCGTGTTGCCAATCTGGCTCATTAGAGGGAATTTCCATACCAGGAGTTTCAAGGGTCTGACCAAAATATTAAAGCTATGGAAAAACTATTGCTTTTATGGACTCCGTGTTTATTGCTGGAGAAGGCAGGATTTCTGCAGGTGAAACAAAGGGGCCAATTGGGCTGTATGTCAGCATATGCTTTAGGAAAACTCCAGACATTAGGTCAGGGCTAAGCCAAGACCTACAGCAAGATGACAGAACGGGCAAAACCGACTCAGCCTTGATTCCCACTTCTCTTTCCTAGACATCAAGCACAGATGTCCTGCCATGGAGCATCAAGTGCAGAGAAATCATCATTTATTAATTATATTTTCCAGATGGAAAGGTAGCCTGAGGTGGATTCTCTCTTTAAAATGGACACCAAAGATGCTGAGATGCTGAAGTATGTGGCAACTGACCTTAACATGGACTCCTTTGTAATCAATCAGTCCCAGAAACAGGGCTGGCAACGTCAGGTCAAGCTGTTCCCTTTCCTGAGGTGTCTGCTTTAGTCTGTGGGAAGAAGACAGCTCTTTTCTATGAACAATTGTCAGTCACGCAAGAAAAGGGGCTTCCATGAGCCCCGTCCCAACGGAGCCCCGGTGTTTAATTTCACAGATCCCGCGCAGTATCACATCAGCATCACGAGCGCATTCCGGCGCTGTTCTAACATATGGACGGATGGATGGCTATACACAAGGGTGATGTCGGCTGCAGGCTTAAGTCCTTTGTTCTGTTCCAGAAATGGTTTGCCATCCCATGTGGCAATGGATCTTTATACGTCATCGAAACTGCTCTTTCCCTGTAAATAGGACCAATCTCCAACCCAGAGTCAATGCAAAGTATTGTGTAAAGGGCTGAAAGCTTTTAGTTCAGAGTTTATCTGCCAGAAATACTTCTGAGCTCTGGTTATTAATAATAATGATAATTTGATCCCAAAGGTTGTTGAAAGTTCTTGATGGATTTTTGTTGTCGTTTCTTTGCTCAGTGTGAAGATGATCGAATTCTCTAATTTGTCGTGCTATTATTATTTTTTTCTTTTTCTTATGGTGTTTATGGTGCCGGCAGGAAGGGAATGACTCTCTTATTAGATGCCATTTCGATTTGCACGGTGTGGATTTTTAACATAAGAAAGGGATTTTCTCCCAGTTAAAAAGTCAATAAAGTGGAAAGGCTGGGAGGTTATTTTGAAAGATGATTCTTTGAAGATGATTCTCTAAGGATTAATTGAGGAAAAAACCAAACAGGAGGTAGGTGCTTTATATGTTTACAGGTTAAACATTCCATAAGTGGCTTGAAATCTGTCTGCCTTGGCATAACCCGGAGCTAGGTAATTGGCAGAACATCTCGCCAATCCTACTTCTTTTTCCCGTGGAGTGACACTCACAACAGGCTAATTCTTACTCCTGCGTGAGTGCTACAGTAGGAACTCAGCATAATTTGCTGATAGGATATCAAAAATAGAATTAAGATAATTACATTTTGCACTTGTAATATTTCACAGGCAATAATCTGCTTAAAAATTGCACTTTTGAGGCAACCCAGTCATTTAAAACTTTTTTTTTAATGGAATGGCAATGAAGCTGCCTGACGTGATTTTTTCTAAATTAAAAAAAAGATATGTATTTAATTTCTAAAGGCAATCATTTATCCGGTCACCTATCTAGGGTTAGAGGACCCTGAGTTATAAATAGTAAATGTTTCTACCATGTGTAGTTTCTTTTAATCATACTATTTCTGAGAAACTCTGAAAAAATTCCTTTCTCTTCAAGGTATAGTGGGGGGAAAAAACTGCACTAGGAGGGAGTGTGGTACTGTAGAAATAGCACCTGCTGTGGAGTCAGAGCACCTGGGATCAAATCCCATTGCTGATATTACCTGATCATGTACTGTTTACTTAACTTCCCTGTACCTCAGTTTCCTTATCTGTAAAGTCAGGGAACTAGGCTAGATGACTCTGAGGTCCCTTTCAGCTCTAGAACTATGATCTAATGTCTTGGGTTTTAGCACCTCTTCTACCACTGAGTGACCTTAATTAAGCAAGATGCTTCCTCTCTCCCAGTGTCAGTTACCATGTTTATCTACTTTGGGGCTGGACCACATCTTTTGACATCACATCTAGCTCTAGGATTTTAGGAACATAGATTTAGAGCTGGAAGGGACCTTAGAAACCCTCAAACTTCATCTCTTCCTTTCACAGATAAGGAAAATGAGGAACATAGTAAATAATAGGTCAGAAATATTCCTATACTAGAAAGAGTTTTGGAATTGGGATCAGTGAACTGGGTTCAAATCCTGTTTCTACCACTTATTCCTTGTATGATATTGAGCAAGTGACTTCCTTTCTGAGCCTTAGTTTCCCTCTTATGTAAAATGAGAGGGATTGGATTAGATGATCTGTCATATTCCTACCAGCTCCAAATCTAGTTGATGACTCCCAAGTCCTGTGCATTTTTTTTTTATGTTTTGCTTAGAAATAGAGAATTCACAATGCATCCAGTTTTGACTATTTCCTTTTCACCACTTAAAATATTTTTGACACAACCATTTTAATTGCTATATGTGTAATGTGAATGAATTATGTAATAATTCATCATAGGGCAAATAAGTGGTTCAATGGATATTGCTGGGCGTACAGTCAGGAAGACCTAAGTTCAAATCTAGCCTCAGACACTTACTAGCTGTATGACCTTGGGCAAGTCACTTTACCCTGTTTGCCTTAGTTTCCTTATATGTAAAATGAGCTGGAGAAAGAAATGGCAAACTACTTTAGTATCTTTGCCAAGAAAACCCCAAATGGGGTCACAAAGAGTCTGACAAGACTAAAAAACAACAACAAAATTTTATTATGTCCATTTCATATTTTTATTTTCATTATATTTATTTCATTTCACAAGATATGATTCAATTGAACAAAAATTCTTATAAACTAAGCCAATTTTTCATTTGCAAGTATCTAGCGCAGTCCTCCTTGACACCGTAGTGGTTTGAGCATTGTGTCTCCCTCTGATCACTCTCATTCTATACTTCCTTTTCCCCTGCTCTTCCACCAACCACACATATGACTTGAAGCCAGGAATTTCACCTGGCCAATAAACACTTCCTTGTGACCTTGGGGAACTTCTTTTCCCTCACTGGGTGCCAGTCTCTCCAACTACATAAATGAAAAGATTGGAGGAGATGATTTCTCAAATGATGTTGCTGGACTATTAAATTGTTGGATTATTTGATTCAATTAAACAGACATTTAATTTCCTACTATGTGAGTGGCACTGTGCTAGGCCCTGGGAATCATCTGAGGTCCTTTCTGGCACTAAATTTATGACCCCTGTGTGATTCCCGCTCCAGGTTCCTTCTCCCCAACTTGACATTCAAAAATTTGCAGATTGAGTACCAGCAGGTGACTCTTCCCAGGTTCAAAGGCACTCTGTGGACAAACCAACCTAAAACTACAGCTCATGAGTTCCCATCAGTAAGTTTACTTTTAACAGTCAGACAGTAGACAAAATTAACTCAAAGATTTTTACTAAGATAGCCTAATGAAAACAGTAGCTATAAAATATTCCTCCCTCCCCAAGACTAGGCCAAGTTCTCCACAAATACACATAGCATCTATGGAAGGAGAAATCTAAACATAAATTTAAAATGTACTCGTAGTGAAGCAAACATGAAGGGAATACATATGGCCTACATAGCTCACATCTCTGATACTGCAGGACTCTAATGTGCCTTCCCAGAGACCATCATGACATGCCACAGAACAGAACCCACTAGGACAGCTGTAGAGACCCTTTGTCTCCCCTTCGCCACCAGACCCTGCTCACTCAGAGTTGACCATAGCAGGGGAGGGTTGGGAAAAGAAAGGATCAAGCATTTATTAAATGCCTATTGTATGCCAGGAAACGTGCTAAACACTTTACAAATATGATTTCATTTGATCCTCACAACAACTCTGTGATGTAAGTGATATCATTACCTTCATTTTTTAGTTGAAGAAACTGAGGCAGAGGGTAAGTGACCTGTCTAAGGTCACAAAATTAATAAGTAACTGAGGTCAGATTTGAACTTAGGTCTTTCTAACTTGCAGTCTGCACTAAAACATCTAACCCTCACCCCAATTCTATGTTTCTCTTTGTAAAATGAAGGGGAGGGACTAGATCATCTTGAAGGTTCCTTCCTCCTAAAATCCTATTTACATTATAACTTTGTTGTATATTTACAAGGAATAGCAAGTTGTACACAATAGACTTGCAGCTTCATGTGGAATCATCTTTTTATGATACTATATTATGGAAATGCTTATTTTATTCCATAAATTAAAAATAAAACAAATATTTCAAAGAAAAAAATTAAAATATTCCAGTAAAAAATTCTACGATTATATCTGATGGGAGTTTTGTAAAAAAAACTTTTTTGTAAAGATTTCAACTATTGGATCTAGAGAATATTGTGAATATTATAGAATATTATCTAAAATAATATGTAATTATTATTACCTATAATAGAATATTATCTAAAGAACATTGTATCTTAAGGGGACAGGAACACCTCTAATCATTCAGATGTATAATAGGGAATTTATTGCTGAGGTATGTCAAATACTTCCAAGTCTTTCCTGAAATTATGCCCCATCCTTGCTTTCTTGTTCATTAACTGAATCCTCTACATCCTCCATACCCCAGAAAAATTAACTTCTATTCTTTGCCACTTGAATAAGTTTATATTGGATGGAGATGGGTAACAGACTTGTCATTGTACTTGAAGCATATGGGCCCAATGGGATTTGGAATAAGGTGTGGTGCATCCTAGATCTGTACACTGGCGTCTCAAGCTCTCCTTTGCCCCTATCACTGTCTACCTTGTGCCATATTTCTTTGGGGTTATCTTTACTCTCAACATCCTGGAACACTTTTTTGTGGCACTAAAGACCTGGAAGCAAAGTGAATGTTCATCCATTGGGGAATCACTATAAATCTGGAATAGTCATTGTGAGCCTCAGTTTCCTTATCTCTAGTGCACAGATGGTCTCTACCATCCCTTCTAGTTGTGGAAATGGTGATCTGTAGTTATACATAGCCAAATCAGTTCTGACAATGTCACTCAGATGCTTATCACTTATAATTTTAGCATTATTTCCATATTGTCATTGAACTATATTAAAAACCTTTTCACAGACGGACGAATGTTTGCTGTTATTTTCTGCTTAAAGGCAACATTGAAATAGACCTGAAAGAGGCAAGAATAGACTTTCACCCACTAACGCAACATGAAAGTTTTATCAGAGTGGGAATTTTCTGTCACAGAGAATCAGTATCAGTGCAATTACTAGTGGTTTTCACTAAATCACTATGAAAACGCTAACAGGAGGACCCTTTGGTTTCAGAGGCAGTGACAGCACTTTGCTGTAGAAACACCTGTGGACTTGGAGCCCAGGGATCTGAGTGAGAGACTGTGTTTGCTACAACCTGTGTGACCTTGGACAAAACACCCAACTTCCCTGAGCCTCAGTTCCCTCATCTGTAAAATGAGGAAGGGTTTAGACTACATGACCTCTACTATGTACGGCTACAGTTAAAAGCAGGGTGATGTGCTGGAAAGAGTATTGACCTTGGAATCAAAAGACTTGAATTAGAACCTCAGTATTGCTAGGAAGTCACTTAACCCTGTTTGCCTCAGTTTCCTCACATATCAAATAAGCTGGAGAAGGAAATGGCAAACCATTCCACTATCTCTGTCCAGAAAAGCCCAAATGGGGTCATGTAGAGTTGGACATGAGTGAAAGCAATTAAATAACACTTTTACCTTATTTATTGAAAAAATGACTGAATTGAATCCCTATTTATTATTGATGTGGCAGGTCACAATTTCTCCAGGCCTCATATTCCTCATCTGTAAAATGAGTGGTTGGTTGATTAGACAATCTCGAGGGTCCTTTCCAGCTCTCTAATTCTGATGGGTTTTTTTTTTTTTGAGCCTCAGTTTTCTTAGTTGAATGACCAGTCTTGTAGGTGTTTGGACAGATCAAATGGGATGATATAATGTAAAGCTCTCTTTATAAAATTTCAAATCATTATGAGCTACTGCCATTATGAAGTGACAGATAATGGCCAATCTTTCAGAGTTTTCAAAGATGAAGTGAGATAATGTAATACGAAGCATTTTATAAAATGCTAAATAATTATTAGTTATTATCATTATGAAGAGACAGAATATCAGAATGATAACCAATTTCTGATACTTGGTACTTTTTTATTTTTTTCTTTGTATATTTTTTCTTTTTATTTTTATATCTCTCTCACCTCCATGTCTTTGCTCTTGCCATTTTCTGTACATGAAATGCCTTTACATGTCACACTCTTATTTCCTGTTGAAATCCTATTCACCCTTCAGATCCCAGCTCACACTCCCTCTCCTCTGTGAAGCCTTCCCTAACTCACTCTTAGAATCATCTTTCCCATTCAGACCTGTGCATATTATTTCATGCATTAATTGTGTTTCACTTCATATAATGGTTATTTGTGCATGCATTGTAACCGTCCTCTAGAATTTAAACTCTCTAAGGGTAAGGAATATGTCATATCTAAATGTTGCATTCACCATAGTACTCTATAGTCCATAATGAATGTTTGTTGAATTATACACATCTTTTCCCAATGAAGGTTAATCGTTGCTCCATAATTAATTAATTAAAATTCCTGTGATTGTCGTATTTAAGGAAGAGCGCTCTTAGAATTTGTAACATTAGTTCATAAAAGCAAGTGTCTTTGTTCTTCACATCCCCAGCACCCCAAAGGAAGTTTAAAGAAGTACAATGATGTAATGGGCAAAGCACTGGGTTGGAGAGACCAAAGACCTGAGTTCAAACCATAAGACACTGAAAAAGTTTCTGGTGCTCAAGTTTCCTCAGTTATAAGATGAGGAAAGTAATAAAGAGGCAAATTTAGGCATAATGTTAGGAAAAGCTTCCTAATGATTAGAGCTATCTCAAAGTGGAGTGGGATTGCCTTGGGAGGTGATGGTTTTCCCACGTTGGAGATCTCCAAGAAAAGATCTGTTAGCCGCTTGTCAAATGTGTTATAATGGAAATTCTTTTGTGTACAAGTTGAAATAGATAGCTACCGAGGTCTGTTCTAATTCTGTGATCCTGACAATAGGACTTCTAATATGCCTTCTGTATCTCAATCCTTGATTCAGATCTGTAATGTTTGGTCCTATACCTGAACTAAGAAATAGAGATTGAATCCCAGTGGATGGAGAACTAGGAACATGTCTGGCAGTTCAATGCAAAGAGAGGTGACCTTGGGGTTTTTACCTGTGCGAAGAATAAGTTCCTGGAATACCCAAGCCTGAATTGATGCCATATGTAGATTTAAAGGTAGAAAGGACCTTAAAGATTCTTATGGATCTACACACTCCATTTTGCAGATGGGAAAACTGAGACCAAAAGAAGTAAGGAAAATTGCCCAGGGTCACGCAAGTACACCAAAGGACGTAGCAGAGCTGGGATTACAATTCATCACCTCTGACTCTAGCAAGTCCATCAAGTGCCTTCTCTTCACAATCCCAGCTAAGACTCTGAAATTTTTGCCAGGGTGGAGGCTAGTGGGTTTGGGCCAGCCCTAACCTTGGGACAGTAAAAGGGCTTGCTTTTCTAGTAAATTATTGTTCTATGTGACTCAACTAGAAAGAAAATTACATGGAGGAATTTCTCCCCAGCTGTTCATTATGAGCTTATAATTTTATCAAAGCTTCCTAGAGACCATCCAAAACTCAAGGGAAAATCTCAGGTGTCCCTCTCCCATGTTATCAGGGATGGGAATAATAGCTTCATTCTTCCAGGAGCTGGTGCTCCCCTAAACTAATGACTCAGTGTCTCTGGGTTCCTCTGTATCTATGTAATTTTTTTTAATACAGCAATACAGTTTATCTGGGTGCGAAGGAGAGGTGGAGGCAGGGACCTCTGGGAAAGTCATTGAATTTTTTTGTGCCATAAAGAGCCCCAGGGGTTTCTCAAGTCGATTCTCTCATGCTGCTCTGAATTTTATCTGAATTTAAAGCAAAATATTCTGTTAACCAACAAAGATTTGTTGAGCACCTTCTTGGAGACTATGCATTGCAAAGGAAACAAAAAGCTTTGTAGGGGATAGGATGAGAGGCAATTTTGGTGTAATGAGAACAGAATGAGAAGACCTGAGTTCAAGTCCCAAATCTGACGTTTACTAGTTGTGTGACTGAGCAAATCCCTTAACCTATGTTTGCCTCAGTTTCCTCATCTATAAAATGAGGATGAAAATAGCTTCTAACTCCCAGAGCTGTTGTGATGATCAAATCAGATAATATTTGTAAAGTTCTTAGCACAGTGCTTGGCACATAGTAAGCCCTATTTAAATGTTAGTTATTGTTATTGTTGTTACTAGATGTGTGCCCCTGGACAAGTCACTTAATCTTTGTCAGCCTCAGTTTCCTCACATGTAAAGTAGGAATAATATTAACACATACTTCTGAGGTTGTTGTGAGGATCAAATGAGATTTTCTACCTATGGACTGCAAACTGTCGTAGAGGCTATGAGCTGAAAAGACTGTGAGTTTGGGTCTTCTGGTGACATGTTGAAAATCTGCTTTCTGAGAACAGCCAAGCTATGAAGTAATGGAAAGTTGGTCCACAACAGGTCCCAAAGGCCAAGTACTAAAACCAGAAGAGAATGGATCCCATAGCAATGAAATCACAAATCACTGAAGCAACAAAGTGCCTACCACACGGTATTGTAGAAAAAGTGCTTTGAAATCCTAAAGGTAGTGTAAAAATTGTGAGTGATTCCCCTAAGTATGGTGATCATAATCTCTGAACTGAAAATCTGGACATATAATAGGCAAGAGATTTAAAAATTTCATTTGTGGTTTTTATGAGAAAAAATCTTATATAAACAGTTATACTGTCTGATAAAAATGACAATCATATTTAGACATTTAATGAATCATCTTTACTAGAAAAAAGATTATGTAGAGATACACAAAATTTTGACTATATACACACATAAACACATGTACAATATATGCATATACATATATGTACATTTATACATAGATACATATACCTATGTCTGTCTATCCATCCGTCTGTCTGTCTATCTATCTATCTATCTATCTATCTATCTATCTATCTATCTATCTATCTATCTCATGTGTTGGTGAATCTGTAGATTTCTCTCCTCTAAAAGACAGATCAGAGCCTTATTTCCAATAACCATCTCTACAACTCCAGGTCTACCCAGAAGGAATAGTCTACCCTATATTCGAATGTGAATTACGCTACAATAATGTCTTTAGCATAGCCTTGGGATAGTACGTGCTTACTAAATGTTTGTTACCTCGAACTGAATTAAACTAGACAATCATCTTTCCCCCTATAAGTGAGTTATAGTACCCTCAAACTCCTTGTATCACAACTAGAAAAGTCCCAGCAACAGGAATGGAATCTTGGATGCCAGTGTATCACCTCCTTTCTGGCCCCTCTGGTGAGTTGTTGTGGATCCAGAAGTTTCCCGTTGGTCTGGTTCTTTTCTAGCATCCCTGTCTCTTACTAGGGTCCTGGTCATTGGTCCAGTCTTCTCACTTTCATCTACATCCCCACAGTCACTAACAGTATCTGTCTCTTGCCATTGCATTCTGACTCTTACAGGTCACCCTTTGCAGAGATTGTTATATTCACCTACAGAGACATGCTCTCCCTCAGCAATTCTTTCTCAGACCTTTTCATGTATATGCACAATTAGGTCCAATCCTAACTAATCATGCAGCTGGGAGGGAAGGGGCTGGCCACACTCATTTCTCTTGGCAAGTGCCCATGCCATACATATCAGTCACTTTCCTCATTCACCTGCCCTTGAGATGGGGGAGAGGAGGGGAGAAAGTTCCCCTCCTACTTGTTTGAACAAACTTTTCTCACTTGATAATTTACATTCTCTCTTTTTAAAAATGTTTTCAGATTCTTCTTAGCAAGTGTCTGAGTAATTAATTTGGATTAGCAAGAGAGAGTTTACAAATTGCATGCTAATTGATTAGGGAGGTAGTATGATACAGGTGGAAAGAGGCTGAAATTTCAAGCCAGAGGACTCAAGTTGAAATCTCATTTCTGTCACCACGGCCTATGTGACCTTGGACAGTTAACCTGCTCTGTGTCTTGGATTCTTCATCTTGGCAATGAAGGTACTGGACTAAATGACCTGTAAAGTCCCTTTGGGATCTAGATCCACATTCCTTTGATATTTTCAATGATCTCCAAAAGTTATTAAACTACAAAAATAACACCCTGTAAGGAAGCAATGGCACCAGGCAATGAGGAACTAATTTTCACATTGTCCTTATTTTTAGAATGTTAATGTTCAGTTACTCCTTACCAGAGTTTCTAGTCCCTTTCAGTGGTTTGTGGGGGCAGCATCATGCAGGGGAAACAATTGTACTTTTGGAGTTGGAGGATTTGAGTTTGAATTCTGGTTCTGCTACTTTCTACCTATGTGATCTTAAATGATTTTTTTAGCCTTTCTTTGCCTCAGTTTCCTCATTTTTAAAATAAAGCGGAAGGAAGAAAGGGAGGGAAGAAAGGAAGGAGAGAGAAAGCAAGACTGGAAGATGAGGGAAGGAGGGAGAAAGGGAAAAAGGGAGGAAAGAAAAGTAAAAGAAGGAAAGAAAGATGGATAGATGGATGGACAAGGGAGGAAGACAAAAGAGGAAGGAAGGAGAGAAGTAATAAAGGAAAGAAGGAAGGAAGGAAAAGGAAGATGAGAGGAAGGAAGATAAAAGAGGTAGGAAGGAAGGAGAAGGAAAGATAAGGAAAATAGGAAGGAAGGAGAAGAAAGAAATGCGAGAGAGGAAGGAAGAAAAGGAGGAAGAAAGGAAGAAGGAAGGAAAGGAGGGAGGGAAAAGGGAGGGAAAGTAGAAAGGAAACACATTTTTTCCTTTTGTCACAAGGAAGCAAACTCAAAGTGCACGCTTTAGTTTACTATCAAGACAAGGATTTTGAATCCCCAAGGTTCTAAATGCAAATTCAAACAAATATCTTGGGCCAGGAGGGAACTTATAGCTAACTTTTCTTCATGGAGATGATAAACTTGAAAAAGAAGACAGCAGGCTGCACTTTCTTCTAAGATGCTATTGAACTTGATGGGAATCTTGGTGGGTGCCTTTAGCACCTCACCTCCTAACCCCGGGGTAGGCTTCTCTTGGTAAGTGGCAGATATTAATGGGAGCAAAGCAGGGAGGGGTCAGATTTAAAGTGATAATTATAAAATAAAATTTGATTCAGTTTTCATTTGTGCACTCTTGCATGATTAAAAAATAAAGTCAGGCCTTCTCCTTTGTTTCCAGTCCCATCCCCAGGACTTTTAGCTCCATGTCATCTGGGTGGGCCTGATTAAACAAGAGAAACTCAATCTCTCACTTATCCCTCTCCGTCATTACCACTGCATTATCTTGCTCTTCAGACTGATTTTTAATTTTTATATTTGCCATTACAAGTGATTTAGGGGGACATTCATTGCCTGGCTTGCCCTGAGTCATTAAATTTGCCTAGGTTGAATAGCCCGATGTTCACCTGAAATTAACCAAATCGAAGACATTATCTTGCTGGATTTTCAGTAGCCTGAGAAATAGACCAAAGACTCCAGTCTCCTTCTCTCCTCCAGTGCTTAAGGGAAAAATATTTTAATTGATAAAAGAGGTAATTAGCCAACTCTAAAAGGTGCCTGCTAATTATGCTGTATATCTTGCAGAGTTACTTTGCCTATGGTTTTCAGAATGGGAAGTAAGGTGTCCTAAATTTTGTTTTAGCCCACGTCCATTTTATATTAATGGAATAACTGGAAGGGAATTTGCCTCAGTTAGGTACTAAGGTGTCTTTATAAGCTGTATTGAGATGGATATTGGGCCAAATTAATATTGGGGCATGAGAAATCGTCTACCCTTACTCATTAAATTTGTAACCTTGGTTATATTGGCTTAGCGCACTGCCTGATATGTAATAAGCTCTATATAAATTCTGGCTATTATTGTTATTATTGGGCACTAAATGGCACAGTGGATAGAGCACCAGGCCTGTAATTCTTGCCTCTTTGGAGAATGAGCCGGTGGATATTCTGAACTAGAACAGGACTAAAGCTCACCAGGTGTCTGTACTAAATCAGGCACCAATATGGAGAACCCCCAAGAATGGGAGTCCATTTGGATGCCCAAGGAAGGGCAAACTGGCTTAGATAGAGACAGAGACAGAGAAGGTCAATGCTCCCATGTTCATCTGCTCATGCCTGGATTATTGTAATAGCATGCTGATATTTCTGCCTGCCTTGGGTCTCTCCTCACTCTAGTCCATTCTCCATTCAGTCACAAAAGTGATTTTCTGAAAGTGTAGGTATGATCATGCCATACAACCCTCTCGATATACTTCAGTACGTTGCCTCCAAGAGCAAATGCAAAATGCTCTCTTTGGCATTCAAAATCTTTCATAACTTGTCCCTTTTCTATCTCTCCAGTCTTCTTATTTCTTAATTCTCTGCATATACTCTTCTGTCCAGTGACACCGGCCTTCCGGTTATACCATCAACAAGACATTCCACCTATTGGCTCCAGCCATTTTGCCTGGCTGTCCCCCATGCCTGGACACTCTCCTTCATTCAGTCAGACACTTGACTCCCCTGGTTTCCTTTAAGTCCCATCTAAAATCCCATCATCTCCAGGCATCCTGTTCCAACCCCTTTTAATTCTTGTGCCTTCCCTTCATCTAACTATTTCTTATCGAGTCTGGACATAATTTGTTTTTATGAATTTGGTTGCATATAGTGTCCCCATTAGATTGTAAGTGCCTTGAGGGCAGGGACTGTTTTTTGCCTCTTTTTGTATCTCCAGTGTTTAGCACAGTGACTGGCACCTAGTAGGTGCTTAATAAGTGTTTACTGATTGACTGGTGTTGATTGTGGCTGAGTCAGGCCCATGAATGAGTGCTCCATGTCCTCCCTGGGTGGGATAGGGAGACAGGCTCTCAAAAAACTGCAGTAACAAAAACAAGAAATGAAACTTGTCTGGTAGACAAAGTGGACTTTTATGTGCAACTTTTTATCATCTCAAACTTTTAATTCCAGAGAATAGTAAACAACCACTTTGTATTCCTAAGATACAGAAACCAATAGAATCGAATGACAATCCTTTTCATAGATATATAGATATGTAGCCCCCTTCCTCAGGTTGCCATGGCAGACTCCGACCTGGAGCTGGGTCTGCAGGAGGAGATTTTGCTGGACTGACAAGGTCAGGAAAAGCAGCTGCAACAGCAGCTGTGGAACTGCGAAGCACCCACTCTGTTCCAGAGAAATTGGAAGAGAAAATATTCCTTGCTCTTAAGGGCAGAGACCGTAAAACAATTGTAATATACAAAATAAATGTAAAAATAGATACTGGGTATTTTGGTGGGGGCACTAGCAGCTGGAGGATCAAGGTCGGGGTAAAGGACACTGTGGATGCTAAGAGGTAGAGGTAGGGGGGTGCATCGGACAGATGGGCAGCCCAAGCAAAGGTTGTACTGTTAAGAGGCTTGTGTATGTGTGTATACATATATGTGTACATACACACACATACATTTATGTATATATAAACTTTCTGTTTGCCTGTATACATACATACAAATATGCGTGTATATCATATACCTCATATATGTATGTGTTCTACATGTATGTCTATATTTAGCTACTTCCTACATTTTCTCTAGATTTTTTTGTTCTCTACTCTTTCCCAGAGCTTCTACCTATTTGACATCTTCTTTTCAAATTCTCTTAGTGGATCTTTGTGTGTATAAGTGTGTATGTATGTGTGTGCATATATATATGTATATAGAAAGGCATATGTATGTATATTATCTATATGTGTGTATGTATGTATACATATATATGTATTAATAGAGAAAGGCATTTAGTGTGTTGGTTGGTTCCTCTGTGGTAGATTTATGTAAGACATGGATAAGACTCACATAGTATGAGAAGACAGGGTGGTTGCACTCTGCATATGTGGAGGGAATGCCCTACCAGGGGAGACTATAGAGCCATTAAAGGTCTTTGGGGTCATATCTAAAATTTATTTGATTCACTCTCAAAGCTCTAAGAGCTACAAATAGCACTAGTCAAAGTCCTTCTGTCCCTTCCAAGTCCACAGCCAAATTTGGCGTTTTGAGGTTCAGGGACAGTGTCTTGAGGACTCAATCTGGCCCCAGATGAGTTCAAGAGGCTGAGGTTTATTCTTAGCTGAGGTCGCTATGGGGAGGTTCAGCAGGCCAGGTATCTGGTCTTTCAGTGGTAGGTAACCAACCATAGAATGTGGACCTTTCCCACCCTCAATAAATACCCTGGTACTTCCCACAGAGCAGTTTAGAAGACTGGGTTAACTGCTGTCAAGGGTGTATTTGTTTCCAGTTTCTCCCACTCCCACTTCTGTCAGACCAGCTGCCAGACTACTGACCACAAGCTTCACACACATTTCTGTTCCACATAGCCAGCTTGTGTTCAAATTCCTAACAGGAGCCATAGGTCCAATATGCCAATGGTCTTTTAACCTTATTCAGGGGGTCATAAGATCCTAAATTTAGAATTTCAAGGAAATTCAGAGGCCATCTAGTCCAGCTCCCTCATCTTACAGATGAGGACACTGAGGCTTATGGAGGTTAAGTGACTTGTCCGAGGTCACATAGGTAGTAAGGGTCAGAGTCAGGATTTAGTCCTAAGTCCTTCCTCTGATTCTTTTCTGACTGAATCATAAAGTCATGAATTTAGAAGTGATTTTAAATTTACTTATTTGTTTATATTTAGTTTTCGACATTCACTTTGACAAGATTTTGAGTTCTAAATTTCCCTCCTCCCCAAGACGGCAAACAATCTGATAAGGCTATACACGTACAATCACATTAAACATATTTCCATCTCACTCATGTTGTGAAAGAAGAATCAGAACAAAAGGGGAAAACCACAAGAAAAAAAAGAAAATAGTCTGCTTCAATCTGCATTCAGACTCCATAGTTATTTCTTGGGATAGGGACAGCATTTTCCATCATGAATCTTTTGCAATTGTCTTAGATCATTGCATTGCTGAGAAGAGTTTTGCTGACTTTAGATGCCATCTCATCTAACTGATATTACAAAGAAGGAAACTGAGGGTTGGAGAAAGGAAATTACTTTCCCAATATCAAAGAGATACTTGCACAGGTAGGATTAGAACCTGGCTCCTTTGACTGCAAAACCAGTGCTCCTTCCATTGAGGCACAGTGTCTGGCAGTTATGTTTGAAAGACTCCACCAAAGAGTACAGTTGCTCTCATCTATGAGGCCTTAATCACTACTTGGTAAATGCCTCTTCCTAATATAGTTTTTCCAGAATGAGGATGATTTGGAAATGGAGTGTTTTGGTTCAGTGAATTTTCAGATTAACTAAAAGTTGCCATACATTCCCAGAATTGGATAGCCACTTTTCAAAAGTTTCATAGCTAGAAAGGACCTTAGAAACTAGCTAGTCTGAACACTCTGATTCTAAAGATGGGGAAGCTGAGGCCCAGGGGAAAGGAAATGACTTGCCTAAGGTCATACAAAGAGTAGTCAAAATTTGAACCAGAGCCTTCTGACTCCAAGTTAATTACTCTTTGACTGTACTGTGCTGCTTCTAAAATTAAAATACAATTCACTCATTCAACCAAAAATTAATGAAGAACCAATTGTTGAAGGCAGTGGAGGAAATGCAAAATTTACATAAAAGGTTTCTCGTGGAGTTTAATAAACACAGATAATTATAATATATAATATGCAATATTACATGGTAAATTTGTTGTTGGTTGTTGCTCATCATTTTTCAGACATGTCTGATTCTTCGTGCCTCCATTTAGAGTTTTTTTGGCAAAGGTCCTGAAGGGGTTTGCCATTTCCTTCTCTAGCTCATTTTACAGATGAGGAAACCGAGGCAAACAGGTTAAGTGACTTGCCCAGGCTCATACAGCTAGTAAGTGTCTGAGGCCCGATTCGAACTCACAAAGATGACTCTTCCTGACTCCAGGTCCATCCTTTTATCCACTGTGTCACTTAGCTACCCTAAAAAAAGAAATACATAACATCAAAGGTAATGAGTGTAATTTTACCATAATATGGTTGATTCAGTACATACTTTAGGATCTAACAATCAAAAATGAATATTTATTGAATACCCACCAGAGCCAGGCACTGTCTTGGCTCAGGGTTACAGGACAAATTTTAGTTACTTGGGCTTCTTGATAAATTGGATTGTGGATAGCACCAATGAAGGCTCTGGGGAGGGGTGGGTCCCTATTTTCTTACCCAATAGACCTGTTGTTTGGTGGAAAAGATAAAGATCAAAGAACTGGGAAGCTAGAGACCTGGGAAGTCTGATGCAAAGAAGATTTAGATGAGATCTTGGACAAGAAGAGGCAGCAGGGGCTGTGGAAATCATGTGGTATTTGGAGTAAAAGGACCCAGTTTCAAAGCCTGGCTCTACCATTTTTACCTCTGTGTGACCTAGGCTGATCATTTCCCATTTGGGCACTACAGTTCCTCATCGATAAAATGGGGTGGGGTGGGGGAGTTGTAGACTAGTTGGTGTCCAAAATGTAGATATTAAATTAGATGATTTCTGAGATCATTTACAGCTTTAAAATTCTGTGCTTCTATGATTATACTCCCCTTTCCTCTCTCCGCTCCTCTGATTTCATCAGCAAGGAGGACTCAGCAACCCTTCTTTAATTTAGAGTTGGGGGAGGTAATCTGGGGCACTGAGAGATTAATCATCTCCCACATGAGAGATAAGGAACAATTCAACGAAGGGGTGATCTCCTGCTGTCCCAAAGTGGGCTTTAGGAAGTTGTCAGTTCTCCTTTGCTGGAGATCTCCCCTTTACTAGATGGATATCTATCTTTCATGTGGCGGATGGGAATTCCCATTAAGGTATGGATTATACTTAGTGGCCAAGGGGACACCTTCCAACTCTGATTCTGTGATTCTTTCACATTTTGTTCTAGATCAGAAAGATCGAGAGCTAGGACGGCACACAGTAGGCACTTAATACACGTTTACTTTGTTGTCTTGTATGGAAATATTTTATATATTTCCGATACCAGGCCACTGTACAAAACAACCCTTCAAGAAAACCAGCTTAATTAATATTTGATGCCTGGCTTCAAAAACAGGTTGACTGATTTTTCAGCTTAAGTTTTATCTTATAAATAGGAGCCAAAAAAATCTGAGTGCGTATTCATTCATTCATTTAAAAAGCATCTATTAAGCCTGTCCCACATACCAAATAATTTGGAGAGGGTAGAGGGAAAGACAGTAGAAACTGAAGGAATTAAAATCAACTTTCTGTAATAGAGAATACTTGAATTTAACTTGGAAAGAGAGGAAGGAAGATCGTGAGAGGCTTTTTTAAACTATTTTTTTGTTACATTTTGAGATCCAAGTCTCCCTCCCTCCCAACCCCACACTAGAGAGGACGACCATTTGACACAGTTATATAAGTATATGTAAAACCACATGATTTCTCAGTTATTTCTCTGGATGTGGATAGCATCTTCCTTCATTTATAAGTCCTTTGTAATTGATTTGAATTTTCCTGTTACTCAGAATTGTTTAGTCGTTCACAGGTACTCTTTGAATAACATTGCTGTTGCTGGATCCACCATTCTCTTGGTTGTGCTCATTTTACTCTCCGTTAGTTCATGCATGGCTTTCCATGGTTTTCTAAAATCAACCTGCTTGTCATTTCTTATAGTGCAGCAGTATTCCATTACAGGGGAAAGACCTTAAAAGTCACACAGAGAAGGCGGTATTTTTTCCTAGCAGCGGGAAGAAGCCACTGAAGTTTTCTGAACAGGGACAAGATGTGGTGGGATTTGTGCTTTACAAATCTTGTAACTCTGTGGAGGATGAGGAGGATGGGGGAGACAAGGAAACCCTCCTAAGAGTACTGGGCAAACCTGGATAATGTGAGTTTTTAAACTTGTATTGAGCAAAAGTTATTTTTTTTGCAAACAGAAATAACAATGAAAAATTGCTTTGGGTTCATAAATTACACCAGGTTGTCACAAAATATCATGTTTATTTTTAAATAATAGGAATACTTACTGAACACTGACTTTGCCAACTGTAGCAAATGAATCTCACTTTGGGTCTCACTGCCCAGAAATCTTGGAAATTTCTCCTTTTTCTGTTAACAGTGCTCTCTGATTGCCTTGTTACCCCAATTTGGAATCAAAGGCAAAACTGGGGGGTCTGACACATTGCCCTTGACATAGGTCATGTTGGCTGCTATGCAGCAGCAAGAGGTAACAGGAGGGGCGAGAAAGGTAGATTGTTGTTAAGTCATTTTTTCAGTTGTGTCAGATCCTTTGTGACCCCAATTTGGGTTTTCTTGGCAGAGATACTGGAATGGTTTGCCCTTTCCTTCTCCAGCTCATTTTAAAGATGAGGAAACTGAGGCAGAGTGAAGTGACTTGTTCAAGGTCACACAAGGTTCAAGTTTGAAACCAGACTTGAACTCACAAAGATGAGTCTTCCTGACTCCACGCTTGGTACTCTATCCACTGCTCCACCTAGCTGCCCTGGAAAAGTAAGGGAGAACCACAAATTTTGAGTTTGAAACCCATTCCCCAACTTATACCCCAAAATGACATAAATTAGAACTTCAAGGTAATGCAGGCTACACTGGCTCACTCATTTAACATGGATTACTTTCCTAATTCTTCTCACATTTGTCTTCGTGTCGATATGAGTCAATAGCCAGGAAAGGTGGTATATTGTTAAGGCTGAATTAAATGGACCTGAAATGTGAAAACCAGAGAAACAGGTTTTCATTTGTATATATGCCACTCAGAAAAGAAGAGGGTTTTCCTTCTCTTCACTTTCCAGAAATTGGAGGCCATTTGGCCAGGGGAAGTGGAGGAGGATTGTCAGTAAAAGATAGGAACTGTTTCAATTTTTATCATTGTATCCTCAGCACCTAGTAGATACTTAATAAATGCATATCGAAAAAATGCATGAACTCAATTCAACACAGCAAGCATTTATTAAGCTCCTAATAGGTTAGTTAGTCTAACAGTAAACATTTATGAAGTCCTGCTATGTGCCAGGCACTGTGCCAAAGGCTGGGGATACAAAAAGAGGCAAAAGATAGTACTGCCCTCAGTGGGAGAGACAACATGCAAACAGATATGTACCCCAAAACCTATACATATACATATACACATATATATGAAATAATTAACAGAGTGAAGGCACTAGAATTAAGAGTGGTTGGAAAAGGCTTCCTGTAGGAAACCCAAGAAGCAGAGATGAGAAGAGCATAGGGGACAGCTAAGAAATGCCAGGAGCTGAGAGATAGCGTGTTTGCTTTGTGAACAGCAAGAGTGAAGAGGTCATGGGAGTGGCGATGGGTGGGAATGTGAGGTGTAGAGGTGAATGTATGTTGGAGCTTGGATGAGTGGTATTATGAAGAGTTTTGAAAGCCAAGTAGAGGATTTTAGATTTGATCCTGGAGCCCATAGGGAGCCACTGGAGGTTATTGAGTCGGGGTAACGTGGTCAGCCTGGAATCCAGCCTCCACATTTTACAGATAAGGAAGTTGAGGTCCAGGGAGCACAAATGGCTTACCCAACATCGCACAGCTAGTAAGTATCATAGGTAGGTTTTGATGCCAAGACTAAGATCTCTTTCCATTGTACCACACTGTCACCATGGAGCTCTTCAATTGGGGGTTGTGAGCTTCGGTAGTTTTTCAATATACTTGGTTTCCTTTATTAGCCCCTGTATTTTATTTTGTACGTTTAAAAAAACGTTATTCTGAGAAGGGATCAATAAGTGATTGCCAAGCCTTCCTATGAGATTACTTTTCATTTACACTGTCAATATGTTCTAAGAACATGATTGTTTCCTAACCAGGAAAGCAAGGGATTCTCCTCCCCTTAGAATGTGAGCTCGCTGGAGTAGGGAGTGTGCTTTTGCCTTTCTTATGTGCCCAAAGTTTAGCACAATGTCTGGCATACAATAGGTGCTTAATAAATTCTTGTTAACAGTCATGATGATAGTGATGATGATGATGGTGATGAACCCTATCCTAGAGAGAAGGCACAAACCTCATTGTAACTCTTTGTTCAAACTTCTCTCCCTTCCAGTAGAAAGTAAGTTTGCTGAGGGTAGAGATTATTTCATTTTTGTCTCTGTAACCCCAGCACCTAATACATTGGTGGGCACTGGGGAGACACTTAATACTTGTTGAACCCAAGCAAATGGAGGCTGTTGATCTGTGTTACCAACCAGTAGCCAAATTGCTAACTGTGGCTCGTGCCAGCTGTTTTGGGGTGCTGATGGCTTCACGCACTAATGAATGAGAAAACAATCTCAGTAACCTGAATGATTCTAAAAAACATTCGGGTGGAGAGCAGCATTTTTTCTAACAAAATTTTTGCCACATCACAATTCATTACAGTGACCTGCAGGGTCTGACAAGGAAAGCACAAATTGTGTCCTCTTGTTGCTAGGCCAGATTATATCTCCTAGCAATTAATGCCTGCAGTCACATTAAGCCTAGAAATAATGTTTTCTGACATTACAGTATTTCCCATTACAACGGCATTCTGTTGCATTGGTGAATAATCGGACTTGAAATATATTACCTAGGAAGAATATGTTTCTCTTTGAAACAGTCAAACCTCATTAGAAATCCAAGGCTTGAAAAAATCACGTTAACAGTTATGACCCCTAGCAAAGTTCTGCTTCTCCTAAACAGCGTTAAGCCCAGATCCAACAGCCCCGTCTCTCCCAAGTCTTTCCTCTTCATTGCACTGGAAGGAGAGAGCCCAGAATGCATTTAACATGGGCTGATTCTCCGTATGTGTCTATCCTCTCACCTTTTTGAAACTCCGTTGATACTAAGTGGAAGGTATTTTGTTGGTAAGAGGGTTCCACAGTTCAGTGGCTAGAGAACAAGGGATTGAGAAACTAGGTGATACAAGGTTGATTATGGCCAGGACCTCACCTATTTCAAAGACAGTGTGACATGTGCTGGGAAATCCTGATTCTGACACACACTTTGTTACCAAGGGCAAGTGACTATACTTCTCAGTGCCCACGGACAATGATCTAAGATGATAAGCCTCAGATGAATTGTCCATCAGTATTGCTGGGGGTAGTTTTTGTTCCTACCTTAATGAACTCATTGGTCTAGGTAGGAATGTGTGCATACATACAACATTTTATGCTCTTAATCTATCACTTCAACATTTCTGAGCCTCAGTTTCATAGATAAAATGAGGGCACTGGGTTTACTTGATTCTGTGGTCCCCCAGCTCCCATGATCACATTAAGATGAGTATTCCCTCCAAAGATTGCAGCTCATCTATGCCTGCCCATCTGGTACCATCCTCAGTCATGACCTCCAGTGTTTGCCAGGGAATCTATCCAATATGCCAGGAACCTTCCTTGTTTTCTCTTGATATCATGTGCACACAGACTATCCATTGGTTGCCACTTGCTACAAATACAAAATACTATTACTACTAATATTCTTATTAAAGGTAACCTTCAGCTGGAGATTCTATTTTCCCTACTAAAAAGTATGTCGAATTCATGTTTTATGTCTATTTAAAATAAGGCGTTATTTCTTAACCACATAATCCTATATTGTAGAAATGCAAGCCAGAAAAAATAGAATGTCCCTATGTATTTACTCATGGCAGATTCTTCCAAAAAATGTTCCCCTTGGTTAAGGCTACCAGTCTGTCTTTTAAAAAAAACCCAGTGATAAGCCTGACCTATAAAGTCATAAGCTAGCAGAGATACAGAAGGTGTTTTAAAATGCAGACACCCTACAAAGCTGGGCAAATCCTAAACATTCTGATTTGGTTTCAAATTTTAGTGCCGATCCCTGGGGATTCCATTAAAACTTTTCACTTCTTCATGAATAATGAAGTCATCTACATTAGTTACAAAATCAAGAGACAGGAAGTAAAAAATTCCCATCAAGATCCTTTATTGTTTTTGCTTCCAAGTTAGAACAAGACAGGATTTCCAAACTTGTGAGGATGTTTTTGCCCATTCTGCTGACCCCATCACCACCTCCACTTTTCCAGAGTTATGGTGAATGGTGGTAAGAACTGACAACTGAGACTTTGTTCACATCAAAGACTCAGATTAAGTTCAATGTAACCTCAGAAAAATTCTCTCCGTTATTTGAAAAAAGAAAAAATAAAGAGCTAGCCATTTCCTTGTCCTTATTAGAAATGTCTGAGGGACAGTATGGCATTAGATAGAGGGCTGACTAGTCAGAAGGCCTGAGCTCAAATCCTGCTTCTCCAGATGACTGACTGAGTGAAGGGGAAAAGTTACTGAATCTCTTAGTGTCCCATGCTACTCTAAATCCCAGTGTAATTGCAAGATTTGCCTGGAGAAATGGAGTTGTCCCATGGGGAGTTCTTCGGAGATCCCAAGACCAAGATGGAAAAAGATTCAAATGCCTCCAGGCAGAGGGTCAAAGAACCTTTTATTCTTTCTCCACCTCTGTCTAACTCAGGGGTGGGAATTCCACATGTGGCCCTCTAGGTCCTCAAGTGCGGCCCTTTGAATCTAAACAGGGCTGCACTTGAAGACCTAGAAGGCCATATGTGGCCTCAAGGCCACCGGTTCTCCACCCCTGGTCTAGCCACTCTTGCATTATTTTAAAAAAGGGGTGAGTGGGTTTATTGTACATACTAACAAGTCCGTACAGAACAAAATACAAAGATTATAGAAACCATTTACAGGAACAGCTCATGTTATCAAGTTCATACGGAAGAGAGATTTCCAAAGGAAGCTTTCCAGATGAACTATCAACAATGAGGAAAATCGACTATCAGCCTGAAAGCTTTCCTTTCCTCACTCAAAGGGCTGTCCAAAGACCACGTTCCTCTTGCACCCCACTCCCCCTACAACTCTCAGTGATTTGATGGAATGTGTCGACCCTATCCAAATTTTATTTCCCTCTATTTAAGAAAAAACAAAGAAAAAACCCTTTAAGAGAGCTGTGTTGTCAAAGTACATTCCCCAAACAATATTGCCATCTACTGAGAACAGAAGACATTCTGAGAGAAATCTAAATCTTTGGATGAAATCCCAGTAACAGACTATTTTCCATCCCCATGTTGAGGTAATAAAACTGCTTGGTTGGGGACATGCTGGTGCAAATTAGAAGACCATCGAGACTGTGGCAGCCAGCAAGGAAGCTGGCCAGAGTCTGATATTCTATGGAAAAGGAGCCTCATAGTTCATCGTGATTCTTTGTGAGATCTTCCCCATAGTTGGTAGCCTGGCTGCCGACGAACATGTTCCAGTTCTCCAGTATCTCTTCTTTGGTTAGCTTCTGATCCTAGAGAGGAAGAGGAATGGAGGGAGGGAAAGCAGGGAAGAAAGCTTTTCAGTGGAGTGAAGTCATGATAGGGATGTTGCTACTGAATTGTTTTAGTCACGTCTGACTGTGATTCCATTTGGGGTTTTCTTGGCAAAGATACTGGAATGGTTTGCTATTTCCTTCTCCAGCTCATTTTACAGATGAGAAAACTGAGGCAAAAAGGGTTAAGCGACTTGCCCAGAGTCACACAGATAGTGTCTGTAGCCAGATTTGAACTCAGGTCTTCCTGACTCCATTAAGCTCCTTAGTTGAGAATAGGGAGCTAGATTTGTGTGTCAGGAAGGACTAGATTCAAAAAAATCCCACTGTTATGTGATTGTGGAATGCACTGGCCCTTGCTACCCTTTGCCTCATAGACTCTCATGTCCTTTAAAGCTCAGCTCAAGCTCTGCCCTGGGCATGAAGGCTTCCCGGATTTCCCCAGTGGCTAGTGCCCTCCCACCCAAGCAGCATTGTATCTCTTCTGTATATACATGATTTTGAGCATGCTGTCTTCTCTAAGAGAACATAAACTTCCAGAGTTCGGATATTTTGATCTTTGTATCTCCAGCAGCTCACATGGTGTCTGGCACACATGGCAGGTTACTTAACCTCCTCATCTTTAAAATGAGGGATTTAGACCAGATGAACTCTGAGGTTCCTTCAGCTCCAAGTTTATGATCCTATGAACCTAGGACATTTTACTTGTTTTTAAGCCTTGGACATTGCCTGAGTAGTTTCTTGTGGACCTCAGTTTCCTCATCTGTAAAATGAGAGGACTGTAGCAGATGGCTTCTGAGATACCGGATTTGGAGGCAGAAAACTTAGGTTTAAATCCCACCTTACCGTGTGATTTTAGGCAAATGACTTCACTTCTTTCAGTCTCAGCTTCTTTATCTATAAAATAAGGCATTGGGCTAGATGGGCTCTGAGATCCCTTCCAATCCTAAACCCTATGACCTTTTCAGTAATTCAACTTTGATAAAGGTCTGTGGTGACTCTGTCATGTGGGCCAGGGTCAAAATGACCAAAGAAGAGACAACTTGAAGTGATCTTAGGCAAGCTGGTTGAAAGCAAGGAATGGTCCCCTACCTTGTCCTGATCTGACTCATACACCAAGTGTCTTGCCTCTGCTTGGGCATGGTCATAATCTTGGGGAAGAATCCAGTGCCGAATCTCCTCTTTGTCCATCTTCCCATCCTTGTTCAAATCCCGGAAATCTGAAAACTGCTCCCGTTCAGTGACCACCCAGTCTGGCTCTGGGCCATTCTCCTCATGGGCAAACATATCAGCTAGAAAGGAAGGAAATGCTGGCTTTAAAATGTTCTCTTCACACAATGCTACAATCAGTACACAAGTTAAAGATGGAGAAATCCCAACTGATTCCTTAGGGAAGGTATCAGCAAACCTAAAGATTTCAGGTCCTTCCTCTATTACCACCAAAGTAGACAGCTGAGATCGCAAAGTCAGCTTGATGTGATGAGAAGGAGGCCCTGGCCTCGAACCCTGGGTTTTATGACTTTGGGTAAGCCTTTCTACCCCTTCTGGGTCCTAGTTTTCTCATCTATAAGACTGAGGAGGTTGAATTAGATGGTTTTCATGGTCCCTTTACAGATTATATATTTAGAGCCAAGAGGGATCTCAGAAGCCAATGAGCCTAGCTTTCTGTATTAGGAAATGATCCACCCAGGGTCACACCACTAGTAAGTTTCTTGGGTGTGATGTGAGCCCAAGCCCTTGGATTCCCAAGTCCAGCACCCTATTCACTAGGCCATTTAGGCCTCTGATTCCATGACTTCCCTCAGCCTTACTAAGCTCCATTTTCCTCATCTGTAAAATGGGGATACTAATACCTACAAAACTTATTGTACAATTTCTGTAAACAAGTATATGAAGCGTGTTATTACACGCAGTATACCAGCATATAGGACTTTTTTTTACAGATACCTAGGCTCTACATTGTTTCTCAAGGGCCAACCCCTAAAACCATAATGGCCAAGTGGTACTGCTTGAGGGTATGGATTTAGCTGTTAGGAATCTTAGACAGCTTCTAGTCCAACTCTCTGATCTTATAGCTCAGGATTCTGACCTTCCTGGCTTCAAGTCCCAGCTGAAATCCCACCTTCTACAGCCTTCTCCTATCCCGCTTAATTCCAGTACCTTTCTTCTGTTAATTATTTCCTTTTCATCATGTATATAGCTTAGTATACTATAGTGAAGTCTATTGTTTTATATGTATTGTTTCCCCCCATTAAATTACAAGTTCCTTCAGGGCAGGGATATCTTTTGTCTCTTTTTATATCCCCAGTACTTAGCACAGTGCCTGGCTAATATATGTTTTTGTGGGCAGCTATGTGGCGCTGTAGTGCATAGAGTGCTGCATCCAGAGTCAGGAAGATTCATCTTCCCTAGTTCAACTCTTACCTCAGACACTAGTTGTGTGACCTTGGGCAAGTTATTTAAATTGTTTGCTTCAGTTTCCTCATCTGTAAAATGAGCTAGAGAAGAAAATAGCAAACCACTCCAGTATCTTTCCCAAGAAAACCCCATTTGGGGTCACAAAGAGTTGGATACCACTGAAATGACTGAACAGCAAAGACAAAAAATGTTTACTGAGTGCTTGATTAAGTGATTTGCCCAAGCTCTAGGTGGAAGAGCTAAGCTTTGAACTAAGACCTTCTAAATCCAGCATCCTTTGTGCCACACCATGCTTGTCTAGTACAAAAGACAAAAATGTCCCTTCAAGTAAGGCCAACTCCCAGGGTCATGTCTCCAGTGCCTTACCATCCCTGGGCAGAGTTCAAAAGGTACTGGACAAAGCGGGGCACAGCTAATCAATGAAGCTCCAGCGTTTGTTTGAATTAACCAGCTGCCTTCTGTTCGATTCGGTCACAACTGTCAATTTGATAGCTGCCCCCCACTCCCAACTCTGAATGCTTCTCTCGATTATGTACTAGATGAGGGAAAGACACCTGGTACACACACTTATAAGACACCTGTCAACATCTGTTATTGCAGGGAGGGAGAGCCGCCAAATGTATTTTAATTATGGAGAGCACAGGCTTGTCTTATTTCTCGTGGACGTGAAAAGTGCCCAGATCTTAAGGATAAATATGATTTATAATGATTAGAAAAGCTCCGCTTTTAATTAGCATGACATGTGCTGGGTTGCAGTACTGTATGATGACAGCCTTAGAAACAGAAGAAATTTAAGTATTTAAGCTTTCATGGATTGGAACAAGCTTTGGAAAGGAAGGAAGGCACGATAATGCTACTTCCCCAGTCAGCATTTTGTAAATGAAAGGTATCTGGGGACACTAAAGGCAGGTGTCTGAGTAATGCAGTGGATGGGGAATGGGACCTGAAGAGTCTGGAAGATCCAAGTTCTAATTCTGCCCCAGCCATTTATTAGCTGAGTTACCCTGGACAAATCACTTGACCGTGGTCTACCTCAGCTTCCTCATCTACAAACAGAGATACTAGGTCTTCCAGGTGTATTGTGAGGATAAAATGAATTAATATTTGTATTAGTGTTTTGCAGACCTTGAAATGAGGTATAAAAGTTAGCTATAATAATGGGAAGCCAGTGGAAGCAACAATAATGCCATCAGTCATAGCTACAAAATGGGACAAGATTCCTTTCTACTTTGTACTTGTATGCCCAATGCCTAACACAGGGGTGATATATTAGAGAATCACAGAATTTCAGAGTTGAAAGAGACATCGGTAACCGTCCAATCCAACCTTTATACAAAAGGAATTCCCTACCATGGAATATGTGACAAGCGGTAGTCTGGCCTTCTCTTAAAGATCTCTGAAGAAAGGAGAATCCATTGCCTCTCAAGGCACTACAGTTCACTCTGGGACAACTCTGAAGCTCCTGGTTCTTCTATCCTCTGGGGTCAACCAGAACAAGTTTAACATAGTAGGTTCTTCGTAAGTGTTTATAATGAATGACTAACTTAACGAATGGCTAATCTGATGAATGAATGAATTTGTTTTTAGCTTATACTGGAGTCTTATGGCCAAAGATGTAAGATAGGACCCTCAAAGTTGCCATGCGCTTGTCCAGCTCATTGACAGATGAGGAAAGTGAGGTAAACAGGGTGAAGTGACTTGCCCAGGATCCCACAGCTAGTAAGTGTCTGGGGTCAGATTTGAATTCTGGTCTTCCTGACTCCAGTTCCAGCATTCTATCGACTGTACCACTTGGTTGTCCTAGTGCTTGGCACATAGTAGGCACCAAATACATGCTTTGTTGTTGACCATATTGAAATAACTTGGTCAAATAAGGAGAGGTGGATCTAGAATTCAGGTCATGTGACTTAATCAATAAACATTTAAACAATATATCAAACAATAATCCAGTGCTCAATCAAGAAACATTTATTAAAGCACCTACTATGTGCCAGACGCTAAGTTCCGAGGATACAAAAAAAAAAAGCAAAAGACAGTCCCTCTTCTCAAAGAACTCATATTCTAATGGGAGAGGCCACATGCAGATAACTATGTATATATAGTTATATATAGGATAAATTGGAAATAATCAACCAAAGGAAGGCATTAGAATTAAGGGGAATTGGACAAGCTTCTTGTAGAAGGTAGGATTTTAGCTGGAACCTGAAGGAAGACTGGAAAGCCAAGGAGTAGAGATGAAGAGAAAGATCTTTCCAGGCTTTGGTGACAGGCAGTGAAAAGGTCCAGAATCAGGAGATGGAGATGCTTTTTAAGTAGAGGGCTTCCTTAAGGGACTCTTGAAATATTCCATTTAGAAAAACAGAACTGTCCTTTCTGGGGGGACACCCCCATTACGTAAAGTGAGGCATAACTGTAATTTTGCTCCAGTGTCCAGTTTTAAACTCTTCTTCCAAAAGACACTGAGCCCTGGGTCTTCCCTCTCACCTTCTGCTCTTCTCCTCCCACACTATAGCCAGGTGTGGACGGGACAGTTCGATACAAGCGATACATAGAGTTGGACTTGCAGTCAGGACGACCTAAACTGAGGTCATAGATGCCCCACCAGCAGCTCCAATTCAATACTTACCAATGTACTCCTCCTGATCCACGAATCCGTCACCATTCTTGTCGATATCTTCCAGCGTCTCCTGAGCAGGGAAGGCAGGGGTGAGGTGGGGAGAACAAAAATGAAAAACTTCTCCAATGTTTTGAGGAATGAGCAAATTCCTCAACTGCCTAGCTATCAAAGGCATATTCTAAAGTGCACTATTCTTTTCATACTGTTCATACTCTTAATGACCTGCACCAAAGCAAGGATTTAAGAGCACAGAAAAGTCCTGAAACCAAGACTAAAAAAAATTCTATTGGAATCAGTTATTTATTTTTGTAGGAAATTTAATATCCTAGCTGTGCTTTTGGAGCTTTGTTTAAGTTTTTTATTTCTATCTCCTGTTTTCACATTATCTACTGTTCCTGATACATTTTGACACTGCCCCATCTTTCCAGTCTTATCTCAAGTCACTCCCCTCCTTGTACTGGATCCAGTCAAGCTGATCTACTCACTCTCTAAAGTTCTTGTTCTGTTTTTGACCACTTCTGGGTCCTTGATTGTCACCTTTTATTGTTTGTTTAGAAAGCCGTCCACTTCCCTGACTCCTCTCACTTCCATCATACCTTTCCTTCAAATACCACAAATGATAAGCACCCCAATAAAGCTTTCTCTGGCCCACTCTGACATTTGATGCCTGCATGACTTTGGCCAGATCATTAACTTTTCTGTGCCTCAGTTTCCCCACCTGAAAATGAAGGGATTGCACAAATGACCGATAAGGTCCCTTCCCCAGCTTTAGTTCTGTGATCCTACTATTCTTTCATTTCCCTGTCCTAGCGCTGTGTTGTTTCTTACCAAGACTACAATATCCTTCATGTGCTCAAACTCCTCTGGGTGCATGAAGGCAGTGAATTCCTCCCTAGTAGCTGCTTTATCACCATCAAGGTCAGCCATGTTGAACCTTCTCTCGTCACGGGGCAGCATCTTCTTAAAAGTGTGTTGATCGGATCCATCTCGAAACTCTTCTGGGTTCCCTAGATGACATGTGAAGAAAAAAAAAGCAGGATATAAGCTCCCTAAGGGCAGGATTATCTTTGCATCCTTAGGGCCCATCACAGAGCCTGGCACACAGCAGGAGCTTAATAAATTTTTATTACTTTGGATATAAGTTCCATCACTTGCTTGAAAATTAAAGCTCCTTCTTTCTTTTCAACCCTTTAGTCACCAAGTTGAAAGGAAAAATGTTAGTTATGGCCAGACTGTGGCAGGTCTCAAATGCCAGGCTAGAAAATACCACACAATTTAGGACAATTTGTTGGTTAGTTACATCTCTCCTCTCCCCACTTTCTTCTTCTTCCCCTTTTCTCTTTCTCTCTCTTCCTCCCCCCTCTCTCCCCCTACTCTGTCTCATGGTCTCCTCTCTTTCTCTTCTCTTTGTCTCCCTCTTTCTCTCTCCTCTGTCTGTCTCTCTCCCAGGACTGTAGTTTCATTTCTGTAGGGAACTTCCAGTGTGGAAACGACCTCTATTGACAGAGATGAGCAACTCATCAGTAACTTAAGAATCTTAAATCATTGCCTGGGTCACTTACTCAGGGTTATACAACCAAGGGCAGGACTTGAACCCTGGTTTTCCTTACTCTAAAGCTAACCCTCTGACTATTATACCTCCTAGTGTGTTAGTCTAATCTCTCCAGAATCTTAAGGTGGAATGATGCCTTGTAGTTTAAAATTTTTAACATTATTTTATGTTTTATATCATTTTATATTTTTTATTTTATTTTTAAATATATGGTTGCCCAAGTGAGCAGACTTCTACCTTAAAAAAAGTCAGAGACAGAAGTACAAAAAATCAGCAGTCATACTTCCCCAGAGAAGGGATTGAGAGATGAGGGAGAGAGACAATGTATTTCCATGTCTCCCCCCTTCCAGTAGAGAGGTGGGGGACTATGGAAGCAGAATGCAACATACATTATCAAATGTGGTTGCTTAAATGTTCTTATTGTGTTAGAAGAAAGGATTCAAGTTTGAGGTTAGGGAATAGTTTTTAAAAAGATCGTGTTTCCTGAAAGAAGTGATTTTAGCCACTAAAAAATGACTGGTAGGAGAGTGTCTTACTCAAGTAATAGCCATATGTAGCCTGCTTATATTCTTCCCAGGAAATCTTCTCATCTTTGTTACGATCATAATCTTTCCAGACTTTTGCCACGTTTTCATAGATGTACCGTTTCTGGACCCGTTTAATCCATGTTTTCAGCTCCTCAGTTGTGACAAAGCCATCTCCATCACTATCTATTCTGCCAACAATCTTTCTGTAATGAGAAACCGGGGGTTATTGAGAGGGCAAAGGTGGTCACGGCATGGGAGAAAACAGAAAACCTGACTATCTAAGCATCTCTAGTTCAGGAAAGCTGCCAGAAGCTGCTTTTGGCTGGACCAGCATTTCCCAAACTAATTTGGCCATGGAACAATGTGGGGCTTGAAACAGACGAATGGAACCCCATCGATGCCTATTGGGGGAGGAATCAGAGGGTTTGGCGTGCCTCCCAAAAAAAAAAAAAGGAGAATCCTGGAGCATAATAAGGCACTGGCTCTGTTTTCCCACTGAAAAGCTGTTGCACAGAATACATATTTTAAATAAATACATAATATTGTATTTCATATTTTAGGGAAGGAAATGGCATTAGCATGGGATTTTTTCTCACTTAGTTGTATCCTGTGGAACCCCGGGTTTCCTGTGAACAGTTCTGGAAAATGCTGGGGGGGGGGGGAGGGTAATCATAGGAATAGCTGCACTTTGTACCTGACTCGTGTTCCCTTTTTTATTCAGACCCACACCTGTGACTTTACTGTTGCTGCTGGAACCCCACCTTTCTTCCCCCCCCCCCCCCAGAGAAGAACCCCACCTCTGTACCAAAGCTGATCAATGCCTGCTCCTTAGACATCCTGGAAGGCCTGACTACTTAAAGGATTTCCTCCAGGTCTTACACATTTATCAATCAACATTTATTTAAGTGCTTACTATGTAACAGCGCTGTGCCAATCACCTAGGACACAAAAATCTACCCTCTAGAAGATTAAAATCTTATCAGTTAACTCATCAGATATTTAGTTTTTATTTTGTATAGCAGCTATTGTTAGTGTATATTTCATTCCCTTCCACTGCACTGTAAGTTCCATGAAGGCAGGCACTATATTTTACTGATCACTGCAGCTTCCCAGTGGATGCTCTTTATGATTCAACAATGCAGGGAGGTTCCTTTGGAAATTCCTCTTCCAAGGCAGATCTGAACCTTGCTCACTTATTGAAATGAATTTGTTCAACAGCGGAATGGAAGAAAAAGTTTGGATGTGTACCAAATAGTAACACCAACAATAACATAGAGCTCTATAGCTTACAATGTGTGTTATAGACATTATTCTATTAGAGACGAACAATAAGCCTGTGGAGTAGGCACTACAGGTATTCCCATTTTACAGACATGAAAACTGAGGCCCAGAGAGATAAAGTGATTAGCAATTGGTCACATATCTACTAAGTGTCATAGACAGCATGTGAGGCCAGGACTTCATTAGAAACAGCATTTTTTGTCTCAGATACTCTCCTGAGGCCTGAAGACTACAAAATCTGGTCCTGAGATGAATCACTCACAAAAATTCAAACTTCTCATATTGCTTGGTTACAATAACTGTGGACTTTGGTCACAATAACTGTGAACTTTGGATACTCAAGAAACACTTTCAGTCATTTCTTGTTCAGTCCTCTCAGCCAGACTCTTTGTGATCCCATTGGGATTTTCTTGGCAGAGATACTGGAGTAGTTTACCATTTCCTTCTCCAGTTCACTCTACAGATGAGGAAACTGAGGCAAACTAGGTGAAGTGACTTGCCTAAGGTCACATAGCTAATAAGAGTTAAAGGCCACATTTGAACTCAGATCTTCCTGACTCCAGGCCAGGCACTCTATCCACTGCACCACCAAGTGGCCCTTAGCATAGCATAGTAAGAGAATGGATCTGAAAGACAAGAAGACCTGGGTTCATATCCCACCTTAGACACATATTGGCTGAATTACCTTGGGTAAATAACTTTTTTCCTCTTCATTTCCTTT